>NW_027361779.1:27557500-28190000 GCF_039654945.1 Dendrobates tinctorius | reverse complement strand
CAGCCCATTTTGCTACCATTTGTTCTTAGTAGTGGGAATGTGGACAGAGCAGGAGACCTTGCCCGACACACGTCAGTGGATCAACTGACGTGACTGAGCCCCTGTAACACAGGAACAAGTGTGGAATGTGCAGACGCCACTTCAGAGCAGCATCTGGCGGGGTTGGAGGCCAGGGGAAATACTAGTGACAGTAGAGCTAGAGGCCTAAGTGGAGCACGGTTACAATCAGTAGTAGTGTACAACCGATATAAAACTTGCTTCAGGTAGGCCACAGCCTGCTCCATGATTGATCCTGGGCTTCAACACAGCCAGTTGTTGCTCGGAAGTGCCGTCAGCACAGAGAAAAGCACATGCTCCAGCGTTATTGGGGTTCAGTAACGCCAGCTGCTCCCCTGCTGTGTGGACGACAAAGTCTCCTGCTGCCTCCAAAATCACACTACATCTTATTTACTACTCGCTCCAAGTAGGCCTCAGCCTGCTGCATGATTGACCCTGGGCTCCAACATCGCCAGTTGCTGCTCAGAAGTGTCTTTGGCACGGGTACTCCCTCCTGCCCAGCCTGGTTCCAGCACACCTGCTGTTTCCGCGGATTGTCAACGTCACTTTGCAACCAATACGTTGTCCTGTCGTGTTGCGGTCGGGTTAGCCGAGTCTATGGTGCCTGCAGTTTCGGTGCTTCCTATGTGGGCTGCGGGTTCTGGTAATAAAGGCTGGTTCCGTATTGCCAATAGGACAAGCACCCCCTGTTGGACTGTGGGTTTCGGTAACTGCATCCTGCTCGCGGCCTTGCAACTTTGTTTATTATGGGTACCTTGTGCTACCCATCTGGGTTCCAGCACCGTCAGCTGGTTCTCGCTAGTTCCATTGACTCTTGTAGCTTCTGCTACCCATCTGGGTTCCAGCACCGTCAGCTGGTTCTCGGCAGTGTCTTTGGCACGGGTACTCCCTCCTGCCCAGCCTGGTTCCAGCACGCCTGCTCTTTCCGGGTAGTGTCAACGTCACTTTGCCACCAATACGTTGTCCTGTCGTGTTGCGGTCGGGTTTGCCGAGTCTATGGTGTCTGCAGTTTCGGTGCTTCCTATGTGGGCTGCAGGTTCTGGTAATAAAGGCTGGTTCCATATTGCCAATAGGACAAGCACCCCCTGTTGGACTGTGGGTTTCGGTAACTGCATCCTGCTCGCGGCCTTGCAACTTTGTTTATTATGGGTACCTTGTGCTACCCATCTGAGTTCCAGCACCGTCAGCTGGTTCTCGCTAGTTCCATTGACACTTGTAGCTTCTGCTACCCATCCGGGTTCCAGCACCGTCAGCTGGTTCTCGGCAGTGTCTTTGGCATGGGTACTCCCTCCTGCCCAGCCTGGTTCCAGCACGCCTGCTCTTTCCGGGTAGTGTCAACGTCACTTTGCCACCAATACGTTGTCCTGTCGTGTTGCGGTCGGGTTTGCCGAGTCTATGGTGTCTGCAGTTTCGGTGCTTCCTATGTGGGCTGCGGGTTCTGGTAATAAAGGCTGGTTCCGTAGTGCCAATAGGACAAGCACCCCCTGTTGGACTGTGGGTTTCGGTAACTGCGTCCTGCTTGCGGCCTTGCAACTTTGTTTATTATGGGTACCTTTTGCTACCCATCTGGGTTCCAGCACCGTCAGCTGGTTCTCGGCAGTTCCTTTGGCCTAGGTGCCTCCTTCTCGGTATCCAAGTTCCAGCAACGTCAGCTGGTCCTTGGTAGTGCTTTGTAGCACAGGTACCTCCTGCTTATTAACCGTGTTCCAGCACCGTCAGCTGTTCCACGGTTGTGCCATTAGCCCTTGTTACTTCAGCTGCCACTCTGGGTTCCAGTACCGTCAGCTGGTTCTCGCTAGTTCCTTTGACTCTTGTAGCTTCTGCTACCCATCTGGGTTCCAGCACCGTCAGCTGGTTCTTGGCAGTGTCTTTGGCATGGGTACTCCCTCCTGCCCAGCCTGGTTCCAGCACGCCTGCTGTTTCCGTGTAGTGTCAACGTCACTTTGCCACCAATACGTTGTCCTGTCATGTTGCGGTCGGGTTAGCCGAGTCTATGGTGCCTGCAGTTTTGATGCTTCCTATGTGGGCTGCGGGTTCTGGTAATAAAGGCTGGTTCCGTAATGCCAATAGGACAAGCACCCCCTGTTGGACTGTGGGTTTCGGTAACTGCGTCCTGCTCGCGGCCTTGCAACTTTGTTTATTATGGGTACCTTTTGCTACCCATCTGGGTTCCAGCACCGTCAGCTGGTTCTCGGCAGTTCCTTTGGCCTAGGTGCCTCCTTCTCGGTATCCGAGTTCCAGCTACGTCAGCTGGTCCTTGGTAGTGCTTTGTAGCAAAGGTACCTCCTGCTTAGTAACCGTGTTCCAGCACCGTCAGCTGGTCCACGGTTGTGCCATTGGCTCTTTTTCCTTCTGCTGCCCCTCCGGGTTCCAGCACTGTCAGCTGGTCCTCGCTAGTTTCATTTGCTCTTGCAGCTTCTGCTACCCATCCGGGTTTCTGCACCGTCAGCTGGTTCTCGGCAGTGCCTTTGGCCTAGGTGCCTCCTTCTCGGTATCCGAGTTCCAGCAACGTCAGCTGGTCCTTGTAGTGCTTTGTAGCACAGGTACCTCCTGCTTAGTAACCATGTTCCAGCACCTTCAGCTAGTCCACGGTTGTACCATTGGCTCTTGTTCCTTCTGCTGCCCCTCCGGGTTCAAGCACCATCAGCTGGTCCTCTGTTGTGAGTTCATTTTCCCCTTCATTACTGAGGCCCGAGGAACTCCCTCTTCTGGTAAAGAAAGGTAGTGAGCCTGATTGTCAAACACCTGAGGCTGATCATGATGACTGACTGAGTGGAGTTACGGACTGGATATAAGGCTGCCGACGCCCTTCTGCCCTGCGGGTGATTTCTCTGTGGGATCCTTGGAGACCAGTCTGAATTCCTGCTCCTCCAAAGCTAAGTTTGCTGCTCGGCCTTTTGCTTTTGTGCTTTGACTTTGTTTTGCTTTGTTTTTCTGGATTTCTGCCATTCCCTGCTGGGGTGTGCTGAATTCATTTAGCTCTGTCTTCTGAAAATACTTGAGTGCTGATTTAGTTGTTGAAGCCTAGCTGCTTCAGGGCCTTTTTCATATCAGCTTGTTGGCTTATGTCTTTGATAGGGTTTTGGCAGATTGCAGACAGCAGCCTTCCTGTCCTTTCCTATCTAGGTAGTTTTTGGCCCCGTCTTTGCTCAGTCTATCTTTCTGTCTATGTTAGTGTTTTCATCTTGCTTCACCGTCATTATATGTTGGGGGCTGCCTTTTGCTTTGGGGTCTGCTCTGGGGCAGTTTAGATTTCCCCTTTCTTTCTTTAGGCCTATGTATTTCTCTGGCTGTGATCGAGGGGTCTAGGGCATCGTAGGAACCCCCCACGGCTACTGCTAGTTGTGTTGATAGGTTCAGGGGTCTGCAATCTGATAGTTGCCACCTTCTCTGGTTTTCTGGACTTAGCTTGTATTTCTGCTTTTGCCTCCTACGGTGACTCATTCATAACAGAATCACCCGCCATACCGCAGATTCTAGGGTACTCAATAGCAGGAAAGAATTGTTAAAAAAAAAAAAAAGAGAGTGTGTATATTTTTTCCATCAGTGCACTCCATGTCAGATTCATCTTGGACAGGGGAATTCAAGATTTGACTTGATAACCCAGGCATAGATGAGAAAAGTGCTCCATGGATTAATCTGTAGTGTGGCCTGCCGCATCCTTCACTTTTGGTAGGGGTGAAGGACACAAGGAAAGATGTTGTTCCTGACCAGGAGCCTCTATCTCTGAGGCCATAGGGGGAATTTTTTTTTTTTCTCTCAATGGAGATAAAGCAATTGTCTGATCGTGTGGAGCAGCTCGCTGCAGAAGTGTGGGGAATTTCCGCTTACCTTGCTCATTCACATGCTGCTGAACCAAAGATTCCTACACCTGATGTATTTTTTGGGGATCTAAATCTTTTTAAATTTCAAAAATAATTGTAAATTATTTTTTGCCTTGAAGCCTAACTCGTCAGGGAGCTCCGCGCAGCAGGTTAAAATTGTCATCTCTTTGCTGCGTGGCGATCCCCAGGATTGGGCGTTTTCTTTGAAACCAGATGATCCTATTCTGACTAATGTGAACGCATTCTTTCAAGCTTTGGGGTTGTTGTATGACGAACCTAATGCCATTGATCAGGCTGAAAAGACCCTGCTGGCATTGAGCCAGGGTCGTGATTCTGCAGAATTGTACTGTCAAAAATTCTGAAAGTGGGCAGTACTTACTACCTGGAATGATAATGCCTTGGCTGCTCTCTTTCGGAAGGGTTTGTCAGAAGCCGTAAAAGATACTATGGTGGGATTTCCTGTTCCCTCTGGTCTTGACGATTCTATGTCATTAGCCATTCAGGTTGATCGGCGTTTGCGCGAACGCAAAGCTGCACGAGAGGTGTTGCCACCTGTTGAACAAATGTCTGAACCTATGCAATGTGATAGAGTTTTTTCCAGAGAGCAGCGTCAGGAGTTCAGAAGGCGTAATAAGTTGTGTTTTTTCTGTTTTTTCTCGCATATTATTTCTGTCTGTCCTAAATGAGAGAAATGCTTTGCACACACGTTTTCTGTTGGGGGTGTTCAACCTAAGTTTCTTCTGGCTATTACTCTGATCTGCTCCCTGTCCACATTTTCTGCCAAGGCTTTTGTGGATTCGGGAGCAGCCCTAAACCTAATGGACTTGGATTTTGCTAAACGTTGTGGATTTCCGATGACACCTCTGCAGACGCCTATCCCTTTGAGGGGGATTGATGCTACTCCTTTGGCTAAAAATAAACCCCAGTTTTGGACCCAGGTGGTAATGCGGGTCGCCCCAGACCATCAAGAAAATTGCAGATTTTTGGTGTTGCATAATCTGCATGATACTATTGTTCTGGGGTTTCCCTGGTTACAGATTCATAATCCAGTTTTGGATTGGAAATCTGTGTCTGTGGTGAGTTGGGGTTGTCGGTGTGCCTTTAGTGAGGCTCCGGTGTTTTCCACCTCTCCTCAGTCGCATGATGTTCCTGATTATTTGGCGGACTTTTATGATGTATTTAGTGAGAATGAGTCTGCGTCTCTGCCTCCTCATAGGAGTTATGACTGTGCAATTGAACTGAGTCCGGGGTGTAAATTTCCCAAGGGTCGGCTCTTCAATTTATCTGTACCCGAGCACGAGGCTATGCGATCCTATATTAAGGAGGCGTTGGAGAAGGGTCATATTAGACCATCCTCGTCACCCTTAGGTGCCGGGTTTTTTTTGTAGCCAAAAAGGATGGATCATTAAGACCTTGTATTGATTATCGTGCCCTCAACAAAATTACTGTTAAATATCAGTATCCGTTACCCCTGATTTCTGATCTATTCTCCAGAGTTAAAGGTGCTTGCTGGTTTACCAAGCTTGACCTCAGGGGAGCATATAATCTTATTCGCATTAAGCATGGGGATGAATGGAAGACGGCGTTTAATACTCCTGAGGGACATTTTGAGTACCTGGTGATGCCTTTTGGGCTCACTAATGCCCCTTCTGTCTTCCAGTGCTTCATGAACGATATTTTCCGAGATTTTGTCGATAAATTTTTGATTATCTATCTGGATGATATTTTGATCTTCTCCAAGGATTGGGATTCTCATGTGGAACATATTCGGACTGTGTTCCGGATCTTGAGGGAGAATTCCCTGTATGTCAAGGGATCTTAATGCCTTTTTGGAGTACAGAGTATTTCTTTTTTGGGATTTATTTTGTCCCCGTCAACTATTGAAATGAACCCGGCCAAGGTACAGGCCATTCACGATTGGGTTCAGCCCACTTCTTTGAAGGCCCTCCAGAAGTTTTTGGGTTTTGCTAATTTTTATCGGAAATTTATAGCAAAATTTTCTAGTATTGCCAAGCCATTGACTGATTTGACTAAAAAGCATGCTGATGTGTTAAATTGGTCTCCGGAGGCTGTTTCTTCCTTTCAGGAGCTGAAGCGAAGATTCACCTCCGCCCCGGTTTTGCGGCAACCTGATGTCTCACTTCCATTCCAGGTAGAGGTGGATGCTTCTGAGATTGGTGCAGGAGCTGTTTTGTCCCAAAAGGATCCTGTAACAGCTAAAATGAATCCCTGTGCTTTCTTTTCCCGAAAGTTCTCTCCATCTGAACGTAACTATGATGTGGGGAATAGGGAACTGTTGGCCATGAAATGGGCATTTGAGGAGTGGAGACATTGGTTGGAGGGAGCTAAGCATCAATTCGTGGTCCTCACTGACCACAAGAATTTGATTTACCTAGAGTCGGCTAAGCGCTTGAACCCTAGACAGGCTAGGTGGGCCTTGTTTTTTACATGTTTTGATTTTGTGGTTTCTTTTCTTCCTGGAACAAGGAATGTCAAGGCAGACGCCCTCTCTAGGAGCTTCCTTGCTGATTCTCCTGTGGTGACCAAGCCTGCTACCATCTTAGGCGAAGGGGCAGTTCTTTCTGCCATCTCGCCCGATTTGAGACGTGTTCTGGAAGAGTTCCAGGAGGACAAACCTGAGCGTTGTCCCAGTGGAAAGTTGTATGTTCCTGACCAGTGGAAGAAGAGAGTGATGTCTGAAGTTCATTGCTCTGCATTGGCTGGTCATCCAGGTATTTTTGGTACTAGAGATCTGGTGAGTCGGTTTTTTTGGTGGCCCTCCTTGTCTCGTGATGTCAGGAATTTTGTGCAGTCCTGTGGGACGTGCTCCCGGTCTAAATCGTGTTCTCGCTCTAGTGGGTTGTTGATGCCTTTGCCTGTCCCCAAGAGGCCATGGACCCATATTTCAATGGATTTCATCTCTGATATGCCTGTCTCTCAGAGGATGACTGTTATTTGGGTGATTTGTGATAGGTTCTCTAAGATGGTTCTTCTTGTACCACTCCCTAAGTTGCCGTCTTCCTCTGAGTTGGTGCCCCTGTTTTTACAACAGGTGGTTCGTTTGCACGGGATTCCTGAGAACATTGTATCTGACAGAGGAGTCCAGTTTGTGTCTAGATTTTGGAGAACTTTCTGTTCCAGGCTGGGAATTCAGTTGTCCTTCTCCTCTGCTTTTCACCCTCAGACCAATGGGCAGACAGAGAGAACAAACCAGACCTTGGAGTCATATTTGAGATGTTTTATTTCTGCTGATCAGGATGATTGGGTTTCATTTTTGCCCTTGGCCGAATTTGCTTTAAATAATAGAGCTAGTTCTGCCACTTTGATGTCACCTTTTTTTTGTAACTTTGGGTTTCATCCTCGATTTTCTTCAGGGCAGGTGGAGCCCTCTGCCTGCCCAGGTGTTGACACTGTGGTGGAGAGAATGCACCAGATCTGGGACCAAGTGGTGGATAAGTTATCTCTCTCCCAGGAAAAGGCCCAGCGGTTTTCCAACCGACATAGGACCATTGGTCCCCAGTTTAAGGTTGGTGATATGGTGTGGTTATCATCAAAAAATATTGCTATGAAGGTGGTTTCTCCTAAGTTTAAGCCTAGATTTATTGGACCTTACAAGATTGTGGAGATTATTAATCTGGTCTCTTTTCGTTTGGCTCTTCCTGTCACATTTAAAATCCATAATGTGTTCCATAAATCTTTGTTGAAGAGGTTTGTTGAACCTGTTGTTCCGGGGGTGGCACCTCCAGACCCTGTATTGGTTGAAGGTAACATGGAATATGAGGTAGAGAAAGTACTGGATTCCCGTCTGGCTAGACGGAGACTCCAGTATTTGGTTAAGTGGAAGGGTTATGGTCAGGAGGATAATTCCTGGGTCTCTGCCTCTGATATTCATGCCAAAAGATTGGTGCGTGCCTTTCATCGGGCTCACCCTGATCGCCCTGGTGGCATAGTGGAGGGTTCGGTGACCCCTCCTCAAGGGGGAGGTACTGTTGTGAGTTCATTTTCCCCTTCATTACTGAGGCCCGAGGAACTCCCTCTTCTGGTAAAGAAAGGTAGTGAGCCTGATTGTCAAACACCTGAGGCTGATCATGATGACTGGCTGAGTGGAGTTATGGACTGGATATAAGGCTGCCGACGCCCTTCTGCCCTGCGGGTGATTTCTCTGTGGGATCCTTGGAGACCAGTCTGAATTCCTGCTCCTCCAAAGCTAAGTTTGCTGCTCGGCCTTTTGCTTTTGTGCTTTGACTTTGTTTTGCTTTGTTTTTCTGGATTTCTGCCATTCCCTGCTGGGGTGTGCTGAATTCATTTAGCTCTATCTTCTGAAAATACCTGAGTGCTGATTTAGTTTTTGAAGCCTAGCTTCTTCAGGGCCTTTTTCATATCAGCTTGTTGGCTTATGTCTTTGATAGGGTTTTGGCAGATTGCAGAAAGCAGCCTTCCTGTCCTTTCCTATCTAGGTAGTTTTTGGCCCCGTCTTTGCTCAGTCTATCTTTCTGTCTGTGTTAGTGTTTTCATCTTGCTTCACCGTCATTATATGTTGGGGGCTGCCTTTTGCTTTGGGGTCTGCTCTGGGGCAGTTTAGATTTCCCCTTTCTTTCTTTAGGCCTATGTATTTCTCCGGCTGTGATCGAGGGGTCTAGGGCATCGTAGGAACCCCCCACGGCTACTGCTAGTTGTGTTGATAGGTTCAGGGGTCTGCAATCTGATAGTTGCCAACTTCTCTGGTTTTCTGGACTTAGCTTGTATTTCTGCTTTTGCCTCCTACGGTGACTCATTCATAACAGTCGCTAGTTTCATTTGCTCTTGCAGCTTCTGCTACCCATCCGGGTTCCAGCACTGTCAGCTGGTTCTCAGCAGTGCCTTTGGCCTAGGTGCCTTCTTCTCGGTATCCGAGTTCCAGATACGTCAGCTGGTCCTTGGTAGTGCTTTGCAGCACAGGTACCTCCTGCTTATTAACCGTCTTCCAGCACCGTCAGCTGGTCCACGGTTGTGCCATTGGCTCTTGTTCCTTCTGCTGCCCCTCCGGGTTCCAGCTCCATCAGCTGGTCCTCACTAGTTCCATTTGCTCTTGTTCCTTCTGCTACCCATCCGGGTTCCAGTACCGTCAGCTGGCTCTCGGCAGTTCCTCAGCCTTCTTGTACCTTCTGCTACTTTTCCAAGTTCAAGCTTGTGGAAATGGTTTTTGGTTCTCACTCTGGATCTCCCTGACGATGACCCTGAAGACGACGACCCTGAAGACCACACCGAAGAAGACCAAAAAGATGACCCTGAAGAAGATGACCAAGAGGACAAAGAACATGAAGACAACCACCAAGATGCAGAACAAGAAGAGACAGAAGACAAAGAAGCAGAAGAACAAAAAGCAGAAGAACCAAAAGCAGAAGAACATTAAGCATAAGACTAAAAATCAGAGCAAAAAATATTATCTAAATTATAAGCAGAAGAAGACTAAGCAGAGTATGGGGGTGAGTCCGTTCCTCCTCGTGGTGCCCCTGGAAAATGGCTGCTGCTGCAGTCCAAACTGAACACGGACAAATCCTGTTGTAAATCTTTTGTGACAGGCAGAACGGAAGGTGTAATCTTCAAACTTTTATAGATAACAACTACAGGAATGCCTGTCACAAATAAGAATATGATGAAGAACAAGAATAGGAAGAAGATGAAGAAGTAGAATATGAAGAAGAAGAATCGTTGAATAAGAAGAATATGAATAATGTACAAAAAAAGAATAATAGTAAGAAGGTGAAGAAGAAGAAGGTGAAGAAGTTGATGAAAAAGATGCTGCTGCTGCTGCAGCTGCTGAGGATCATGAAGGAGAAAGTGTAGGAGAAGTAAAAAAGAAGGTGAAGAGCATGGAAGTAGTGAAACATACATATCTGACAAAATATAAAAGAGGTTAACGTAGTCAATATCTTTGTAACTCCGAACGTCTTTAAAAAAAAAATTTAATTCCTGCTATTCCATTTGATAGGGTTAAACCTCTATGGCTTTAATGTCTCCTACCCCTCCCACAATACATTCTACATTATTATTAGTTGTTTTTCTTCATGTAGAATCAACCTACAAGGAAAGAAAGGGTTTTTTTTAATTCCGATATTTCTGTTCCATTGACTTGAATGGGACTTCCGGGATTGGAATCAGCGATACCCGATACTTTTTTGATATCGGCCGATCCGATATTTTTCAATATCGGGTGGTATCGCTCAACAATAAGCCTTCGATTTTCCAAACTAAATAACCCCAAGTGTAATAACCTGTCTTGGTATTGCAGACCCCCCAGTTCTCTAATAACTTTGGTCGCTCTTCTCTGCACCAGCTCCAGTTCAGCTATGTCTTTCTTATACACCAGAGACCAGAACTGTACACAGTATTCTAAGTGTGGTCGCACTAGTGACTTATATAGAGGTAAAATTATGTTCTCCTCATGAGCATCTATGCCTCTTTTAATGCACCCCATTATTTTATTTGCCTCTGCAGCAGCTGCCTGACACTGGCCACTTAATGAGAGTTTGTCGTCCACCCATACACCCAGGTCTTTTTCAGTGACAGTTTTGCCCAGTGTTTTACAATTAAGCACATAATTATACATCTTGTTCGTTCTACCCAAGTGCATGACCTTACTTTTATCCCCTTTAAAGCTCATTTGCCATTTATCAGCCCAAGCTTCTAGTTTACCTAAATCTTCCTGTAATATAATATTGTCCTCCTCTGTATTGATTACCCTGCAGAGTTTCATGTCATCTGCAAATATTGAAATTCTACTCTCTATGCCCCCTACAAGGTCATTAATAAATATGTTAAAAAGAAGCGGGCCCAAAACTGACCCCTGTGGTACCCCACTGCTAACTGTGACCCAGTCCGAGTGTGCTCCATTAATAACAACCCTTTGTTTCCTATCCCTGAGCCAGCTCTTAACCTACTTACACATACTTTCCCCTATCCCCATTGTTCTCATTTTATGTATCAACTTTTTGTGTGGCACTGTATCAAAAGCTTTTGAAAAGTCCATGTACACCACATCCACTGCATTCCCTTGGTCCAGTCCGGAACTTACCTCTTCATAAAAGCTTATCAGTTTAGTCTGACAGGAACGGTCCCTTGTAAACCCATGTTGATATTGGGTCATGAGGTTATTCTTCTCCAGATACTCCAGTATAGTATCTCTTAGAAAACCCTCCAGGATTTTACCCACAGTTGAGGTTAAACTTACTGGCCTATAATTTCCAAGTTCAGTTTTTGTCCCCTTTTTGAATATTGGCACCACATTTGCTATACGCCAGTCCTGTGGTACAGACCCTGTTATTATGGAATCTTTAAGGATTAAAAATAATGGTCTATCTATAACTGTGCTTAATTCCTGCAGTACACGGGGGTGTATCCCATCCGGGCCCAGGGATTTGTCAATTTTAGTGATTTTTAGACTCCGCCGTACTTCCTGCTGGTTTAAGCATGTTACATTTAACGGAGAATTTTTATCCCTGATCATGTTATCCATCATGGGTTTTTCTTGTGTAAATACTGTTAAAAAAAAGTCATTTAGCATATTGGCTTTTTCCTCATCCTCATCCACCATTTCACCCAGACTATTTTTAAGGGGACCAACACTATCATTTTTTAGCTTCTTACTATTTATGTAGTTAAAGAATATTTTGGGATTATTTTTACTTTCTCTGGCAATGAGTCTCACTGTCTCAATCTTTGCTATTTTGATTTGCTTTTTACAGAATTTATTTAATTGTCTGTATTTATTTAATGCCTCACTACTACCTACTTGCTTTAATTCTCTAAATGCTTTATTTTTGTCCCTTATTGCGCCCCTTAGGCTGGTTTCACATTTGCGTTTTTTAGGCTAGTTTCACACTTGCTTTTTTTTGCAGCGCGTTTTTCCCGCAAAAAAACGCATTGAAAAAACGCATACATAAGCATACAACTGCTGCGTTTTTTTCAAGCATTTTTATGAGCATGCATGAAAAAAACGCAGCGTTTTTATGCGTTTGTATGCGTTTTTAGCGCGTTTTTACCGCGTTTGCGTTTTTTTCCAACATTTTTAGGTGGCCCCTCACACTACCCAAACCATGACTTTACTAACCCTAACCCTGACCCTAACCCTAACCCTAACCCTGACCCTAACCCTAACCCTGACCCTAACCCTTAACCAAATCATACTTAACCCTAACCCAAACCCTAAACCCTAACTAACCCTAACCCTAACCCTAACCCTGACCCTAACCCTAACCCTAACCCTAACCCTAACCCTGACCCTAACCCTAACCCTAACCCTAACCCTGACCCTAACCCTTAACAAAACCATACTTAACCCTAACCCTGACCCTAACCCTAACCCTAACCCTAACCCTGACCCTAACCCTTAACCAAACCATACTTAACCCTAATCCTGACCCTAACCCTGACCCTAACCCTAACCCTAACCCTAACCCTGACCCTAACCCTTAACAAAACCATACTTAACCCTAATCCTGACCCTAACCCTGACCCTAATCCTTAACAAAACCATACTTAACCCTAATCCTGACCCTAACCCTGACCCTAACCCTAACCCTAACCCTAACCCTGACCCTAACCCTAACCCTAACCCTAACCCTGACCCTAACCCTTAACAAAACCATACTTAACCCTAATCCTGACCCTAACCCTGACCCTAATCCTTAACAAAACCATACTTAACCCTAATCCTGACCCTAACCCTGACCCTAACCCTAACCCTAACCCTAACCCTGACCCTAACCCTAACCCTAACCCTGACCCTAACCCTTAACAAAACCATACTTAACCCTAATCCTGACCCTAACCATGACCCTAATCCTTAACAAAACCATACTTAACCCTAACCCTGACCCTAACCCTAACCCTAACCCTGACCCTGACCATAACCCTAACCCTAAACCCCCTTAACTAACCCTAACTCTAACCCAAACCCCTAAATTCCATGGTTTAAAAAAAAAAACGCATATGCAAAAAAACGCATACATGAGCATGCCAGTGCGCACATATGCGCATCCATAGGCTATAATGGCCATTTTTAGCGCAAAACGTGCGCATATGTGCGCATGCGCTTTTTTGCAGGGCCAAAAAATGCAACATGCTGCGTCTGGAAAATCCCAACGCACACCCCAAAAAAACGCAGCGCATGAAAATCGCATACATGCGCTGACCAGTGCGCAGGTATGCGCACCCATGTTAAATATAGGGGAAAAAACGCATGCGCAGGTGTGCGTTTTTTTCCAGCGCTAAAAAACGCAAATGTGAAACCAGCCTTAGCGCTGGAAAAAAACGCACACCTGCGCATGCGTTTTTTCCCCTATATTTAACATGGGTGCGCATACCTGCGCACTGGTCAGCGCATGTATGCGATTTTCATGCGCTGCGTTTTTTTGGGGTGTGCGTTGGGATTTTCCAGACGCAGCATGTTGCATTTTTTGGCCCTGCAAAAAAGCGCATGCGCACATATGCGCACGTTTTGCGCTAAAAATGGCCATTATAGCCTATGGATGCGCATATGTGCGCACTGGCATGCTCATGTATGCGTTTTTTTGCATATGCGTTTTTTTTTTTAAACCATGGAATTTAGGGGTTTGGGTTAGAGTTAGGGTTAGTTAAGGGGGTTTAGGGTTAGGGTTATGGTCAGGGTCAGGGTTAGGGTTAGGGTTAGGGTCAGGGTTAGGGTTAAGTATGGTTTTGTTAAGGATTAGGGTCATGGTTAGGGTCAGGATTAGGGTTAAGTATGGTTTTGTTAAGGGTTAGGGTCAGGGTTAGGGTTAGGGTTAGGGTTAGGGTCAGGGTTAGGGTTAGGGTTAGGGTTAGGGTCAGGGTTAGGGTCAGGATTAGGGTTAAGTATGGTTTTGTTAAGGATTAGGGTCAGGGTTAGGGTCAGGATTAGGGTTAAGTATGGTTTTGTTAAGGGTTAGGGTCAGGGTTAGGGTTAGGGTTAGGGTTAGGGTCAGGGTTAGGGTCAGGATTAGGGTTAAGTATGGTTTTGTTAAGGATTAGGGTCAGGGTTAGGGTCAGGATTAGGGTTAAGTATGGTTTTGTTAAGGGTTAGGGTCAGGGTTAGGGTTAGGGTTAGGGTTAGGGTCAGGGTTAGGGTCAGGATTAGGGTTAAGTATGGTTTGGTTAAGGGTTAGGGTCAGGGTTAGGGTTAGGGTTAGGGTTAGGGTCAGGGTTAGGGTTAAGTATGGTTTTGTTAAGGGTTAGGGTCAGGGTTAGGGTTAGGGTTAGGGTTAGGGTCAGGGTTAGGGTTAGGGTTAGGGTTAGGGTCAGGGTTAGGGTTAGGGTTAGTTAGGGTTTAGGGTTTGGGTTAGGGTTAAGTATGATTTGGTTAAGGGTTAGGGTCAGGGTTAGGGTTAGGGTTAGGGTCAGGGTTAGGGTTAGTAAAGTCATGGTTTGGGTAGTGTGAGGGGCCACCTAAAAATGTTGGAAAAAAACGCAAACGCGGTAAAAACGCGCTAAAAACGCATACAAACGCATAAAAACGCTGCGTTTTTTTCATGCATGCTCATAAAAATGCTTGAAAAAAATGCAGCAGTTGTATGCTTATGTATGCGTTTTTTCAATGCGTTTTTTTGCGGGAAAAACGCGCTGCAAAAAAAAGCAAGTGTGAAACTAGCCTTACAGCTCTGTTTCGCTATAGTGGTTTCCTCTTATTTCTAGCATGTTTATTCCCATATGGTATATATTGTGCACAGGTCCTATTCAGGATGCTAATAAACGCCTCCCATTTTCTTTGTGTATTTTTATGTCTCAGGATATTGTCCCAGTTAATTGCACCAAGTTCATCTATCATCCGTTGGAAATTTGCCTTCCTGAAGTTTAGTGTCCTTGTAACCCCTCTACTACACATCTTATTAAAGGATACATGAAAACTTTTTATTTTGTAATCACTATTACCTAAGTGACCCTCAACCCTTATATTTGATATGCGGTCTGGCCTGTTGGTTAATATTAGGTCTAGCAGTGCCCCCCCTCTTGTTGGGTCCTGAACCAGTTGTGAAAGATAATTGTCTCTCATAGTTGTCAAAAACCTATTACCTTTCCTGGAACTGCAGGTTTCGTTCCCCAATGTATTTCAGGGTAGTTGAAGTCCCCCATAATAATGACTTCTCCTTGAGTCGCCGCTTCATCTATTTGCTTTATGAGGATATTCTCTGTTGCTTCCATTATTTTTGGAGACTTATAACAAACCCCTATCAGTAATTTATTATTTTTTCCCCCTCCCCTTATTTCTACCCACAGGGACTCTACATTTTCATTAGATTCATATATATTATCACGCAGGATGAGTTTTAAGGATGATTTTACATATAAACACATGCCTCCCCCTCGCCTATTTGTATGGTCATTTCTGAACAGACTATAGCCCTGTAAATTAACTGCCCAGTCCTGGCTCTCATCCAGCCATGTCTCAGATATCCCCACCACGTCATAATTATGTTCCAACAACATTAAGTCCAATTCCTCCATTTTGTTGGTAAGGCTTTTGGCATTAGTATACATGCACTTTATGTATCTATCTGTACCTCTATTCCTTCTTAAATTATTAACTGTTCTAACCCCACCCCCTCCCCCAATTTCATTATTTGTGCCCAGGTCTCTATCTGCACTGTCTTCCCCTCCTATAAAAAGAATGCCCTCCCCCCATCCCTAGTTTAAACACTCCTCCAATCTTCTAGCCACTTTCTCCCCCAGCACAGCTGCACCCTCCCCATTGAGGTGCAGCCCGTCCCTAGTGTAGAACCTGTAGCCAACAGAGAAGTCGGCCCAGTTCTCCAGGAACCCAAACCTCTCCTTCCTACACCAATTCCTGAGCCACTTATTAACCTCCCTAATCTCCCTTTGCCTCTCTGGTGTGGCACGTGGTACAGGAAGTATTTCTGAAAATACCACCTTGGAGGTCCTTGCTTTAAGCTTGCAGCCTAATTCCCTGAAATCATCTTTAAGGACCTTCCACCTACCTCTAACTTTGTCATTTGTGCCAATGTGCACCATGGCCGCTGGATCCTCACCAGCCCCTCCCAGTAATCTGTCAACCCAATCAGCAATGTGTCGGACTCGAGCGCCAGGTAGGCAGCACACCATTCGACATGACGCTAAAAACGACACGATCCCTTAGTCTGCCCAATCTGAGACTGGGGTGCAATAGTCATCGGAGATTCATGTCTTGTTCATTTTAATGAAAGTTAGGCAGCCAACATTTTGAGGGGATAGCCGGATGCGCTACACCACCATCAGCGCTGAAGACATATTCTGAGAGAATGCTGTTTGCCTGGCATAACAAAACCTACATTTTTAAAAACCAAAATGTAAAAGGGTCCAACCCCCCGGATGGCATTGATATTGAGCTCCAGATACTCCTACACCATCCTTTCCAGTCATTCGCAACATGTCAGACTTGTATTCTGTTCTGCTGGTGCACAGGCTGGTCTAAAAAAGGTGTTAAACGACTCACAGAAATTGCTTATGCCACTTACTCTGCTGCTGCTGCTAATGTTTTGACGATCACGCCTTACCATTCCCAGGGTTGGATATCTACATTTGGGATGCACACTGTGTGCCTCACTGCTGTCTTGGGGAAAACCACTCTTAAGATTTTCTACAATCGTATTTCAATACTCCACCATGTGCTCATCCCTTTCCAGGGGAGGAACATCTGGCTAAATTTACTCTTGTACTGTGGATCTAACAGAGTGGCAACCAAGTAGTCAGCATTATTTCTAACCTTAAGAATATAGGCGTCGTGTTTAAGGTGGTTATGTGTCAAGCGCTTCCATGAAGTCCAAGTCCATTCTGTGTTGGTGATAAGGTAACACTCAAGGTTACTTCCTCCATCCCCTCCCGCCATCCGGGAACAACAGAGAGCATATCATTATCCTCTTCATCTTTTGTCTGTTGCGCTTCCATCACCTCGCCATCCTTAATTTGTTCCTTGGCTCCTGCATCTTCACTAACAGTTTGTCTGGTACCATGAGCTGTTGTGAGTTCATTTTCCCCTTCGTCACTGAGGTCTGGTGAACTCCCTATTCTGGTGAAGGAAGGTAATGAACCTGATTATCAGGCACCTGAACCTGATGAGGATGACTGGCTGAGTGGAGTCACGGACTGGATATAAGGCTGCCGATGCCCTTCTGCCCTGCGGGTGATTTCTCTGTGGACTTCTAGGACACCAGTCTGATTCCTGCTCCTCTAAGCTAAGTTTTTCTGCTTTGCCTGTTTTCATTAGTGTTTTGTTTTTGTTTTCCTTGCTTTTCTGGATTCTGCCATTCCCTGCTGGGGTGAGCTGAATCTCCTTTTGCCTGTAGCTCTGTCTTCAGAATATTCCTGAGTACTGACATAGCTTTTTTGAAGCCTAGCATCTTCAGGGCCTTTTTTCCACTGTCAGTCTGTTGGCTCTTATTTTCATAGGGTTTTTTCACGGATTGCAGACAGCAGCCTTCCTGTCCTTTTCTATCTAGCTAGATTGGGCCCCGTCTTTGCTCAGTCTATCTTTCTGCCTGTGTTAGTGTTTTCATCTTGCTTCACCGTCATTATATGTTGGGGGCTGCCTATTGCTTTGGGGACTGCTCTGGGGCAGTTTAGTTTTCCCCTTTCTTTCTTTAGGCCTAGCTATTTCTCCGGCTGTGATCGAGGGGTCTAGGGCATCGTAGGAACCCCCCACGGCTACTGCTAGTTGTTTTGATAGGTTCAGGGGTCTGCAATCCGATAGCTGCCAACTTCTCTGGTTTTCTGGACTTAGCTAGCATTTCTGTTTTTGCCTCCTACGGTGACTCAATCATAACAGAATCACCCGCCATACCGCAGATCCTAGGGTACCCAATAGCAGGAAAGAATTGTGTTTAAAAAAAAAAAAAAAAAAGGTGTGTGTATATTCTTTCCTCTATATCTCTGAGGCCGTAGGGGGAATTTTTTTTTCTCTCAATGGAGATAAAGCAATTGTCTGATCGTGTGGAGCAGCTCGCTGCGGAACTGCGGGGAATTTCCGCCTACCTTGCTCATTCGCATGCTGTTGAACCAAAGATCCCTACACCTGATGTATTTTTTTGGGATCGATCTAAATTTTTGAGTTTCAAAAAGAATTGTAAATTATTTTTTGCCTTGAAGCCTAACTCATCAGGGAGCTCCGCGCAGCAGGTTAAAATTGTCATCTCTTTGCTGCGTGGCGATCCCCAGGATTGGGCGTTTTCTTTGAAACCAGATGATCCTATTCTGACTAATGTGAACGCATTCTTTCAAGCTTTGGGGTTGTTGTATGACGAACCTAATGCTATTGATCAGGCTGAAAAGACCCTGTTGGCATTGAACCAGGGTCGAGATTCTGCAGAGTTGTACTGTCAAAAGTTCCGAAAGTGGGCGGTCCTTACTACCTGGAATGATAATGCCTTGGCTGCTCTCTTTCGGAAGGGTTTGTCAGAAGCCGTAAAAGATACTATGGTGGGATTTCCTGTTCCCTCTGGTCTTGACGATTCTATGTCATTAGCCATTCAGGTTGATCGGCGTTTACGTGAACGCAGGATTGCACGAGAGGTGTTGCCACCGGTTGAACAGACGTCTGAACCTATGCAATGTGATAGAGTTTTGCCTAAGGCGCAACGTCAGGAGTTCAGAAGGCGTAATAAGCTGTGTTTTTTCTGTGGAGATGCCTCGCATATTATTTCTGTTTGTCCTAAACGAGAGAAACGCTTTGCACACACGTTTTCTGTTGGTGGTGTTCAACCTAAGTTTCTTTTGGCAATTACTCTGATCTGCTCCCTGTCCACATTTTCCGCCAAGGCTTTTGTGGATTCGGGAGCAGCGCTAAACCTAATGGACTTGGATTTTGCTAAACGTTGTGGATTTCCGATGACACCTCTGCAGATGCCTGTCCCTTTGAGGGGGATTGATGCTACTCCTTTGGCTAAAAATAAACCTCAGTTTTGGACCCAGGTGGTCATGCGGGTCGCCCCAGACCATCAAGAAAATTGCAGATTTTTGGTGTTGCATGGTCTGCATGATGCCGATGTTCTGGGGTTTCCCTTGTTGCAAATTCATAATCCAGTTTTGGATTGGAAATCTGTGTCTGTGGTGAGTTGGGGTTGTCGGTGTACCTTTAGTGAGGCTCCGGTTTTTTCCACCTCTCCTCAGTCGCATGATGTTCGTGACTATTTGGCGGACTTTTATGATGTATTTAGTGAGAATGAGTCTGTGTCCTTGCCTCATCATAGGAGTTATGACTGTGCAATTGAACTAAGCCCGGGGTGTAAATTTCCCAAGGGTCGGCTCTTCAATTTATCTGTACCTGAGCACGAGGCTATGCGGTCCTATATTAAGGAGGCATTGGAGAAGGGTCATATTAGACCATCCTCTTCACCCTTAGGTGCCGGTTTTTTTTTGTGGCCAAAAAGGATGGTTCTTTAAGGCCTTGTATTGATTATCGTGCCCTCAATAAAATTACTATTAAATATCAGTATCCGTTACCCCTGATTTCGGATCTATTCTCTAGAGTTAGAGGTGCTTGCTGGTTTACCAAGCTTGACCTCAGGGGGGTATAATCTTATCCGCATTAAGCAGGGGGATGAATGGAAGACGGCGTTTAATACTCCGGAGGGACATTTTGAGTACCTGGTGATGCCTTTTGGGCTCACTAATGCCCCTTCTGTCTTCCAGTGCTTCATGAACGATATTTTCCGAGACTTTGTCGATAAATTTTTGATTATCTATCTGGATGATATTTTGATCTTCTCCAAGGATTGGGATTCTCATGTGAAACATATTCGGACTGTGTTCCGGATCTTGAGGGAGAATTCCCTGTATGTCAAAGGATCGAAATGCCTTTTTGGAGTACAGAGGATTTCATTTTTGGGATTTATTTTGTCCCCGTCAACTATTGAAATGAACCCGGCCAAGGTACAGGCCATTTATGATTGGGTTCAGCCCACTTCTTTGAAGGCCCTCCAGAAGTTTTTGGGTTTTGCTAATTTTTATCGGAAATTTATAGCAAAATTTTCTAGTATTGCCAAGCCATTGACTGATCTGACTAAGAAGGGTGCTGATGTGTTGAATTGGTCTCCGGAGGCTGTTGCTTCCTTTCAGGAGCTGAAGCAAAGATTTACCTCCGCCCCGGTTTTGCGGCAACCTGATGTCTCACTCCCGTTCCAGGTAGAGGTGGATGCTTCTGAGATTGGTGCAGGAGCTGTTTTGTCCCGAAAGGATCCTGTAACAGCTAAAATGAATCCCTGTGCTTTCTTTTCCCGAAAGTTCTCTCCATCTGAACGTAACTATGATGTGGGGAATCGGGAACTGTTGGCCATGAAATGGGCATTTGAGGAGTGGAGACATTGGTTGGAGGGAGCTAAACATCAAGTTGTGGTCCTCACTGACCACAAGAATTTGATTTATCTAGAGTCGGCTAAACGCTTGAACCCTAGACAAGCTAGGTGTGCCTTGTTTTTTACACGTTTTGATTTTGTGGTCTCTTTTCTTCCTGGAACTAAGAATGTCAAGGCAGACGCCCTCTCTAGGAGTTTCTTTGCTGATTCTCCTGTGGTGACCAAGCCTGCTACCATCTTAGGCGAAGGGGTAGTTCTTTCTGCCATCTCGCCCGATTTGAGACTTGCTCTGCAAGAGTTCCAGGAGGACAAACCTAAGCATTGTCCCAGTGGAAAGTTGTATGTTCCTAACCAGTGGAAGAAGAGAGTGATGTCTGAAGTTCATTGCTCTGCATTGGCTGGTCATCCAGGTATTTTTGGTACTAGAGATCTGGTGAGTCGCTCTTTTTGGTGGCCCACGTTGTCTCATGATGTCAGGAATTTTGTGCAGTCCTGTGGGACTTGCTCCCGGTCTAAATCTTGTTCTCGTTCTAGTGGGTTGTTGATGCCTTTGCCTGTCCCCAGGAGGCCATGGACCCATATTTCAATGGATTGCATCTCTGATATGCCGGTCTCTCAAAGAATGACTGTTATTTGGGTGATTTGTGATAGGTTCTCTAAGATGGTTCATCTTGTACCACTCCCTAAGTTGCCATCTTCCTCTGAGTTGGTGCCCCTGTTTTTGCAACAGGTGGTTTGCTTACACGGGATTCCTGAGAACATTGTATCTGACAGAGGAGTTCAGTTTGTGTCTAGATTTTGGAGGACTTTCTGTTCCAAGCTGGGAATTCAGTTGTCCTTCTCCTCTGCTTTTCACCCTCAGACCAATGGGCAGACAGAGAGAACAAACCAGACCTTGGAGTCATATTTGAGATGTTTTATTTCCGCTTATCAGGATGATTGGGTTTCATTTTTGCCCTTGGCTGAATTTGCTTTAAATAATAGAGCTAGTTCTGCCACTTTGATGTCACCTTTTTTTTGTAACTTTGGGTTTCATCCTCGATTTTCTTCAGGGCAGGTGGAGCCTTCTGCCTGCCCAGGTGTTGACACTGTGGTGGAGAGAATGCACCAGATCTGGGACCAAGTGGTGGATAAGTTATCTCTCTCCCAGGAAAAGGCCCAGCGGTTTTCCAATCGACTTAGGACCATTGGTCCCCAGTTTAAGATTGGAGATATGGTGTGGTTATCATCAAAAAATATTGCTATAAAGGTGGCTTCTCCTAAGTTTAAGCCTAAATTTATTGGACCTTACAAGATTTTGGAGATTATTAATCCGGTCTCTTTCCGTTTGGCTCTTCCTGTCACATTTAAAATCCATAATGTGTTCCATAAGTCCTTGTTGAAGAGGTTTGTTGAACCAGTTATTCCTGGGGTGGCACCTCCGGACCCTGTATTGGTTGAAGGTAACATGGAATATGAGGTAGAGAAAATACTGGATTCCCGTCTGGCTAGACGGAGACTCCAGTATTTGGCTAAGTGGAAGGGTTATGGTCAGGAGGATAATTCCTGGGTCTCTGCCTCTGATATTCATGCCAAAAGATTGGTGCGTGCCTTTCATCGGGCTCACCCTGATTGCCCTGGTGGCGTGGTTGAGGGTTCGGTGACCCCTCCTCAAGGGGGAGGTACTGTTGTGAGTTCATTTTCCCCTTCGTCACTGAGGTCTGGTGAACTCCCTATTCTGGTGAAGGAAGGTAATGAGCCTGATTATCAGGCACCTGAACCTGATGAGGATGACTGGCTGAGTGGAGTCACGGACTGGATATAAGGCTGCCGATGCCCTTCTGCCCTGCGGGTGATTTCTCTGTGGACTTCTAGGACACCAGTCTGATTCCTGCTCCTCTAAGCTAAGTTTTTCTGCTTTGCCTGTTTTCATTAGTGTTTTGTTTTTGTTTTCCTTGCTTTTCTGGATTCTGCCATTCCCTGCTGGGATGAGCTGAATCTCCTTTTGCCTGTAGCTCTGTCTTCAGAATATTCCTGAGTACTGACATAGCTTTTTTGAAGCCTAGCGTCTTCAGGGCCTTTTTCACTGTCAGTCTGTTGGCTCTTATTTTCATAGGGTTTTTTCACGGATTGCAGACAGCAGCCTTCCTGTCCTTTTCTATCTAGCTAGATTGGGCCCCGTCTTTCTCAGTCTATCTTTCTGCCTGTGTTAGTGTTTTCATCTTGCTTCACCGTCATTATATGTTGGGGGCTGCCTATTGCTTTGGGGTCTGCTCTGGGGCAGTTTAGTTTTCCCCTTTCTTTCTTTAGGCCTAGCTATTTCTCTGGCTGTGATCGAGGGGTCTAGGGCATCGTAGGAACCCCCCACGGCTACTGCTAATTGTTTTGATAGGTTCAGGGGTCTGCAATCCGATAGCTGCCAACTTCTCTGGTTTTCTGGACTTAGCTAGCATTTCTGTTTTTGCCTCCTACGGTGACTCAATCATAACAATGAGCCCCCCTTAATCGCTGTAAGCCACCCTCACATGGCACCCGCCTGTAAGACAACAGTACGGAAATTTGAAATATTGTAATCTCTTCCTCATTAAATTCTGCTTTCAACTCTTCCTTTGGGTCCATCACCTTCCCACGCAGACCATTCAAAGTGTGCTCCAGCACGTAAATGACCGGAATAGTGATGCTGATGACTGTATCATCAACGCTGACCATGTTAGTAGCAATTTCAAAACTGTGCAGAATGGTGCAGAGGTCCTTCACCTGTGCCTACTCCACAAAGGTAATTTGCACAATGTCTGGATTTCATTGGCCCAGGCTATGCAAAAGTACATACTGCAGCAGGTCTCATTGCTGCTGCCACAGCTGCTGCTTTATGTGCAGAGTGGAATTCCACTATGTTGAAACATCGCTAATCAAACTGTTAACTGGTATGCCGAAAGTCCTCTGTAGCGATGCAAGTCAATGACCTGTGTGATGCGATTGTCGTAAGTGAACGCACAGCACATCAACTGCAGCAGCGCATCCAGGCTGGGATAGTAGCAGAGAAATTGCTGTACCTCCAGGTTGAGGACGTGAGCCATGCAAGGCACATGAGTGAGGTTACCACAGCATAGGGCAGCCACCTGGTTTGCAATGTTATTACATACGGCCTTCCGTGGCTCCAAGTTTAGTGTTGACAGCCATTGCTCTAGCCCTGCCTGGATACCTGCCCACAACTCTTGAGCTGTATGGCTGTGATCGCCAATGCATGTTAATTTAAACATTGCCTGACTGTGGTGAGCCATGGCTGCGTAGTTTGGAGGTGGGGAAGATTCTATCTGCACTGTTGGAGCTGTTGAGGGCACAGTTGGAAGCCCTAGAGGAGGTGGAGGAGGCAGAAGCAGTGGACAATGTGTTAGATGCAGAGGTTTGTCTCACAAGCCTTGGGGACTCAGACTTGTGGACCAGCCCCTTGACTGCATGAAAGACCTGTTTTTTTTCCCTGTGCATACCATTGACCAACAAGGAGTTTAGAGTGACATGTAACGCCCCTGCCCATGTTTGTTCGTCCAGGTGTAAGTGGTGAAATTCACCCTGACAGATATAGATTTTTTTGAGGGAATGGGTGATGTTGTAGGTGACATGCTGGTGTAGCACAGGCACAGCTTTCTTTAAGAAGTAATGGCGAATGGACAACTGGTACTGGGGGACTGCAACGGCCATCAACTTTCAGAAACCATCGGTATCCAACAGGCTGAACGTCAGCATTTCCTTTGCCAACAGATTGGAGATGGTGAAGTTCAAGTTCTTAGCTTTTCTATGTCTAAGAGGAAACATTCTTTTATGTGACTACAATTGTGGGACTGAGAGCTAGCTGCTGTGGTGAGAAAGGACAGAGTACAGAGAACATGACAAACTGCTGGACTGTGAGTGAGGTGCAGGCAGAGACATTATGGTGGATTGAGAAAGATGTGTTGTGCTAGGTGACCAAAAGTAGCAATCATATTTACTTCCGTAACAGCTGACCGTTTCTCACTCACCTTGCTGGGTAAACAATTGTAGTTTCTGCTGCCAGAGACCTGTGTGTGAACACTGGGAATGGTAATGGAGGAGGAAGAAGCAGCAGATGGGGTTGATGGGACAGCTGGTGGTTGGTGATCCCCGCTAGTAAGCATTTTAGCGCAGTGTGATTCCCACACTAAGGCATGTTGATCTCGCAAGTTATACAGTTCATGCATGTAGTTTTCATATTATTTCAATGTTTGCCTTCACTGAGTTTTTTTCAAGTCTCACAAATAACGTGTGTTCGGTCATCCTTTGCAGGCTCAAAAATGCCCAGGCTAGGCAACCCTTGCCTTTCATGTAAACAGCACACTTGCGATCGAATCGATTCTGGCCACAGCCAAAGTTGGGGCTGAGGATGCCGTGCTTGCCCTGGTTCCTTCACTTCATGTCTGTGTGGGAAGCCACAACGTAACCTCCTCAAGTTCCTCCTCCTCCATTTCCTCTGCTGAGCTACTCAGCAGCGTACCTCTGGTTCACACCAAGTAAGACCTACAACCTCATCATCATCCTCTCTGTTCTCACATTTCTTACCCTGAGAGTCACCCTCCTCCTCTTCTGGCCCTGACACCACAGTACAGCCCACGTGCGCCTCTGGTATTTGAGTCTCATCAGGATCACCTCCATCCATGGTGGTTAACATCTGGTGATGAGGTTCTTGATTCTGCTCAGGTCCTTCTTCATCCGGCCCAGGATCCAACATGAAAAAATTTGATGCATCGGTAGAGATCCTTGCCTCTTCTTGAGTCTGTGATTCTTCAGAGCAGATCTGTGATGCCCTTGGAATACAATGTGTTAACAGCTCTTCAGAATAGCTCATCAGAGGTTCCCAACAGTCAGTTGGGCGTTTTGAAATATTTGACGCAGTGGGGAGCAAAGATAATTGGGGTGCCACCTCTGAGGATTATACTGTGTGTGATGTTAAGGTGAAGGAAGAAGAGGAGAGGCCACTTGATGCAGCACTTGCCATCCACTAGAGCATATGTGCTTTCTGAGCCTTATTTACAAGGTGCACCACTGTGGGTCTGCCAAAGATAGGGAGTTGATTAGGCCAGCCAGTTACAGATCTTGTCAGTTGTCTTTGGATAGGATGAGGTTGCATTTGTTTAGTTGAGCTTTTAATCACATTAACACCTAACCCACATACATATCGAACACCAAGCCTATTCTCCCTTCCATCATGACCTCTCTTTTTCCACTCATGTTGTAAGTAACCTTCCCCTCTTGTACCCTCCTGTTTTAAAACCTTAGGCCCACATTTGTTAGTCATCTGTCACTATATGAACAATCACTATTTATTTTCTTAGACAGTGTGCCTGAATGACATTGTTATGCCTATCAATGTTTAAGTGGAAATCTGGCCTTCTGATTTGCCACTGAAACACAGTTTTAGCACAAACAATTTTGAGCAGTTAATTGGGCATCATGACTGAAACTCTATATTAAGCCTAACAAATTTTATGTGGAAATCTGGCCTTCTGATTTGCCACTGATACACAGGTTTAGCACAAACAATTAGGATTGGCTAATTGGTCCTCGTGGATGCACCACTATAGTAGGCCTAATGATTTTTACTTGGAAATCTGGCCTTCCGATTTGCCACTGAAACACAGTTTTAGCAAAAACAATGTGGAACAGCTAATGGGACCTCATGGCTGCACCACTATAGTAGGCTTAATGATTTTTAGGTGGAAATCTGGCTAGTATTTTCACAATCTACAGTGGGGTAAATGAGTATTTGATCCCTTGCTGATTTTGTAAGTTTGCCCACTGACAAAGACATGAACAGTCTATCATTTTAAGGGTAGGTTAATTTTAATTTATTTGCATTTTGCAGTGAGAAATAAGTATTTGATCAATCTGGCAAGCAAGACTTAATACGTGGTGGCAAAACACTTGTTGGCAAGCACAGCAGTCAGATGTTTTTGTAGTTGATGATGAGGTTTTCGCACATGTCAGGAGTAATTTTGGTCCACTCCACTTTGCCGATCATCTCAAAATCATTAAGATTTTGAGGCTGTCATTTGGCAGTTTGGAGCTTCATCTCCCTCCATAAGTATTCTATGGGATTAAGATCTGGAGACTGGCTAGGCCACTCCATGACCTTAATGTGCTTCTTTTTGAGCCACCCTTTTGATGCCTTGGCTGCATGTTTTGGGTCATTGTCTTGCTGGAAGACCCAGCCACGACTCATGTTTTTAATGTCCTGGTGGAGGGAAGATAGTTGTCACTCAGGATTTTATGGTACATGGCTCCATCCATTCTCCCATTGATGGGGTGAAGTAGTCCAGTGCTGTTAGAAGAGAAACACCCCCAAAACATAATGTTTCCACTTCCATGCTTCACAGTGGGGATGGTGTTCTTTTGGTCATAGGCAACATTTCTCTTCCTCCAAACATGGCGAGTTGAGTTAATGCCAAAAAGCTCAATTTTTGTCTCATGTGACCACAGCACCTTCTCCCAGTCACTTACAGAATCACCCAGGTGTTCATTTTCAAGCTTCAGATGGGCCTGCGCATGTGACTTCTTGAGTAGGGGGACCTTGCTGGCGCTGCAGGATTTTAAACCTTTACGGCGTAATGTGTTACCAATGGTTTTCTTGGTGACTGTGGTCCCAGCTGCCTTGAGATCATTAACAAGTTCCCTCATGTAGTTTTATATCCCTCACCTTTGTCATGATCAAAGATACCCCACGAGGTGAGATTTTGCATGGTACTTCAGATCGATATCGATTGACAGTCATTTTGTATTCCTTCCATTTTCCTACTATTGCACCAACAGTTGTCTCCTTCTCACCCAGTGTCTTATATATGGTTTTTATAGCCCATTCAAGCTTAGTGCAGGTCTATGATCTTGTCCCTGAGATCCTTATAAATCTCTTTGGTCTTGCCCATGTTGCAGAGGTTAGAGTCTGACTGATTAATTGAGTCTCTGGTCAGGAGTCTTTTATAAAAGTGACTATGTAAGACAACTCCCTTTAATGCAGGTAATGGAGTTGATTACGAGCGGCTAACTGTTCTGTAGGAGCCAGAACTCTTAATGGTTGGTAGAGGATTAAATACTTATTTCTCACTCCAAAATGCAAATAAATTTATATAATTTATGCAATGTGATTTTCTGGATTTTATTTTTGATAGTCTATCTCTCAATGGTAAAATTAACCTACCCTTAAAAAATATAGCCTGTTCTTGTCTTTGTCAGTGGGCAAACTTACAAAACTAGCAGGGGATCAAATACTTAATTGACCCACTGTACTTCAAAGCTGGAAGATCAATTTCACACAGGATAAGTTCACTTTCAGCAACAGCACTAGCACAGGAGTGACCTCTCTGCACTGTGACACTGAGAAAATGGTGCCAGCAAAGCAAGATGTACGCTTGTTATATGGCTAGGGACATGTGACTTTGGCAACCAATCACAGAAGACCTTGTGTCCTGATGTTGTGGATGGTTGCTGCGACCTGATTGATTGCCAGAAGCATGTGGCACTCTTGTAATTTCTTCAGACGCTCCTTTAACCCCTCCTCATCCCCTCCCCTCACCAAACATGTTTCCTCTGCTTGTCATACAGAATCATTATCCTATCCAAAGCGTTTTCCGAACATGTTCGCTCATCTCTAGTACTGATGATCTCAGTCACAGTGTCCTCTGTCGAACATCTTTAAAACCTTCGTGGAGACAGGCAGCAAGACTTAGACTTTCTGTGACTGCAGACTACTGAATTGTACATTGTGTGATGCAAACACTATCACATTACCCCAGTTCTCAAAGTGCGAGCGGGTGGTCACATGTATGCGATTTGTATGCTTCCTTTCATGTGCCTTGCTAGATTAAGCTGGCTTCTCTCGATTCAGTTTATTGATGGAAGCTGAACACATCTGCTCGACACGTGATTGCAGCTATGGAAAGCAAATGAGGTCACGTGACCACTAACTTGCATCAGGGAATCGTAATAGCGTGAGCTCCACAAGCTGTCTCAATTTTGAAGTCACTTACAGTAAATGCAGAGTCTTGTTTCAAGTCTGGATAACCTCTTTAATGACATTGTATGTTTGGGCTCAATGTCCCTCTGCAAAATAAATTTGGAACTAGTCAGATGCCTCCTTGATTTTCTTGCCGCAGGCCTCAAATAGTGGTATATGGCCAAAAATGCTGTCCGACAAAGCACATGGTGACTCTTTCTGCATCATTATTGTCCGGGGGTTCAGACACAAGCCCCAACAGAGTCACTGAACGCATTTACACAGAACAGGCTGTCAATCACCAGATGCATGAGCAAAATGTTCATCCGTTGAGTGAAATAACTTATGAATTTCCATAACCCCTTCACGACATGCGCCGTGCTAGTACTGCTCATGTCGTGTCCCTCCCTTTGATGTGGGCTCCGGCCCTAAGCCTGCATCTTTCCCAGCAAGTGTCAGCTATTTTGAACAGCTGACATGTGCCCCTAACAGCTGCGGGTGAAATCGCAATCCATCCGCGGCTGTTAACCTGTTAAATGCCACTGTCAATCGCTGACAGCGGCATTTAATGTGATCGCACCAGAAGCATGACACTAATTCCGCCCATTGGTGACCCTGTCACATGATCGAGGGTCACCGATCGGTTCGGCATGACAACGAGAGGTCTCCAACAGACCTCTATGGTTATCATTGCCGGATTTCTATGAGCACCCCCCCCAGTGGTTGGCGCTCATAGCAAGTGAGCATTTCTGCTACATACAGGTGATCTGATCACATATCAACAGATCGCTTGTATGTAGCAGAGGCAATCAGTTTATCGCAGCTTCTAGTATCCCATGGAGACTATTGAAGCATGCAAAAAGTTAAAAAAAGTGATAAAAAGTTTTTAAAAATATTTAAAAAAATGAATAAATAAAAGTTCAAATCACCCCCCCATTCAAAATAAAGCAATTAAAAAAGTAAAATATGCACATATTTGGTATTGCCACGTTCAGAATCGCCCGATCAAGCTACAAAAATGCATTTGATTGGTAAACAGCGTAGCGAAAAAAGTCAAAACGCCAGGAAAAAAGTAAAAAAAAAACATTTTTTTGGGTTGCCGCAACATTGCATTAAAATGCAATAACGGGCAATCAAAAGATAGGCTGGTTTCACACTTGCGTTTTTTTTCGCGGTATTTTAGCGCTAAATAGCGCATGCGTTTTTTTTCCTATACTTTGCATGGGATGCGCTTATGTGCGCATACACATGCGTTTGTACGCGTTTTTCAGCGCATGCGTTTTTTTGCGGTATGCGCTTGGGCGCACAAAATGCATCCTGTTGCATTTTTTGGGCGTCCGACTTGCCTCAAAAAAACGCATGCGCGCAATGCGTTTTTTTACAGCAAGACACCCATTATAAGTCTATGGGTGCGCATATGTGCGCATTGGCATGCTTATATATGCGTTTTTTTGCACATGCGTTTTTTTGTTAACCATGGAATTTAGGGGTTTGGGTTAGAGTTAGGGTTAGTTAAGGGGGTTTAGGGTTAGGGTTAGGGTCAGGGTCAGGGTTAGTTAGGGTTTAGGGTTTGGGTTAGGGTTAAGTATGGTTTGGTTAAGGGTTAGGGTCAGGGTTAGGGTTAGGGTCAGGGTTAGGGTTAGGGTCAGGGTTAGGGTTAGGGTTAGGGTCAGGGTTAGGGTTAGAGTTAGGGTTAGGGTCAGGGTTAGGGTTAGGGTTAGGGTAAGGGTTAGGGTTAGGGTTAGGGTTAGGGTTAGGGTTAGGGTCAGGGTCAGGGTTAGGGTTAGGGTTAGTAAAGTCATGGTTTGGGTTAGTGTGAGGGGCCACCTAATGTTTGGAAAAAACGCAAACGCGGTAAAAACGCACTAAAAACGCATACAAACGCATAAAAACGCTGCGTTTTTTTCATGCATGCTCATAAAAATGCTTGAAAAAAACACAGCAGTTGTATGCTTTTGTATGCGTTTTTTCAATGCGTTTTTTTGCGGGAAAAACGCGCTGCAAAAAAAAGCAAGTGTGAAATTAGCCTTATCCACATCAAAATTGTATAATTAAAAATGTCAGCTAGGTAGAGAGCTAGCGGGGATGAGAACATATATTATGATTCAAAGAGATGACGAGAGCAAAATACAGGCAGATCTGTATAGGAAAGAGACTGCAACTAGCAGCATATTACATGCTGAGAGTGCACATTCGAACTATCCCTAATGGGGAATTCCTACATTTACATCGGAATTGTTCCACTTTTGAAAGTTTTAAACATCGAGCTATGGAACTAAGGGAGAGTCTACTTGAGAGGAACTACTCAAATAGGGCCATTAAAAAGCATATAACAATGCTATGAGAATGGATAGGAAGGATCTATTAATTCCAAAGTCCCATAAGACCTGGAAACTCAGATATGGTTTATTATGGAGTATCATGAAGACTGGCCAGCAATGCTTCAATAGCAGCAATGTTAGATATCCTAAATTGTCAGTGGAATATTTTTAGATCCGATGAGGACCTACAAAAGTTTATAACTCTGTGGGCCTCTTCAGGATACCATTAAACCACCTCTATTTCAAACCTCTTAGTTTCTATCGTTCAAAAATACAGCTCGTCCTGCAAAAAACAAACCCTCACATGGCCATATTGACGGAAAAATAAAAAAGTTAAGGCCCTGGGAAGAAGAGAAGCGAAAAACAGAAGCGCAAAAACGGAAAAGGTCTGCGGTGTGAAGGGGTTGTCCACTACTTTAGCATTGATGGCCTATCCTGAGGATAGCTCAATGCTGTCTGATCAGTGGCGGCACGACACCCTGAACCCCCGCAGCGCAGCTGTTACTGATGACCGCCTGCTGTCACCACCGGTACTGAAGAATGCTGACAGAGTGTGGTGCACATGCTGTGATGTTTCAGAAGTCTGCAGTCACAGTCTGCACCCCAATATCACATACACCTTGTACTCTTCCATGCAACTCTGTTACAAGTGCTCTATCTCCTCCAGCCTCTCCTTTAATATACTGCTGCTTCCAGCAGGAAAACTATTTTTTTCTGTTTTGACTGGGAGCTGATTAGTGCTTCTCTGCCCGTGCACTCACATATCAAATTCCCCCTCCCCCTTAAAAAATGTCGGTTTTGCTACTTGGCCCTGAGTAGGGGAAGGAGGTTTTAATAATAAAAACAATTGCTTCATGATGTCCCCCCCACACAGCCAGCCACCGTAGGCACCCACCCTCCTGTTAAAAAAACACAATGGAGCAAACACCAGCTCCCCGGGTTGAAAGATTCCTGGAATACGGGTGCTGTGCATGGAGACTTTAGGCTGGTTTCCTGAGTTTGTAAACTGTGAAAAAAATTTGGATAATCTATCAACCACAAAAGTAGTAAAACATCACATTTGTTGATAGATTAAAAAATGACCATGATTAAGAGCTAGTGTAGCTCAAAATACATCGACCTTTATACTATCATGGTTTTTACATTTTTCTTTGTATTTGTATACAAGGTCCTCCCGTGTAGTTCTGGACTGATTTCTGACATTTCTCAGAATCATCGTTATCCCACGAGGCGAGATCTTGCATGGAGCCCCAGACCGAGAAGATTGACAGTCATCTTGTGTTTCTTCAATTTTCTAATAATTGTACCAATGGTTGTTACCTTCTCACCAGGCTACAAAGCTGCTTTTCTATTGTCCTGTAGCCCATCCCAGCCTTGTGCAGGTATACAGTTTTGTCCTTGGTGTCATAAGACAGCTCTTTGGTCTTGGCCATGGTGGAGAGGTTGGAGTGTGATTGATTGATTGAGTGTGAGGACAAGTGTCTTTTAAATAGTTAACAAGTTGAAAAAGGTGCAATTAATTACCCAAAAGGTAAGGGGGCCCATTTCAACCTCCAAAGCATGTGCAATTTTGCATTTTTAGGAGCTCTTGGGCTGCAAAGGGCCCATATATCATTATTGCACAGGGACCCTTTTCTGTCTGTGTCCACCATGTGCTATATGCATATGTTCAGCTCATGAAGTGAGGGAATTTACAGAGTGTTTCAGACTGGTAGGCATCTGTGACAACACAAGCCAGGTAATTGCTGTAAAATCTCACTTGAGAGTATGGGTAGCAGGATTGTCAGTAATTAGTACAGTGGTTTAAAACTAACTCAGGGAAAAATTTACATAGCGTTTATATAGTCTCTGTTTTTTTTAGTTTCCTTCTTCTACTGCCATTACTCAGTCATGCTCCAAAATAAATAAGTTAATTTGGATTTTAAATCTTGTGTCCAAATTTGGGCAGTGACTAATGTGAATAATGACAATCTTCGTACAACACTTAGGAATTTCCTGACACTATATAAAAAAAAAATTCTAATCTGGTAAGTTATCACAAAATTGGCAATGGCATTTAATCAAACTTTGTTTGTGATAAGTAAGGTGCTATAACATCAATTGTTTGTTTGTGTCATGGAAATAGCTTTCAGCTTCTGTGTGTGTAAATGAGAGTTAAATTGGAGTAATATCACTGATGTTTATATTTATTTTATATATTTCTAGAAAATACCATCGCTTCTGCAATTTTCCTATTATAAAGAGTATTGTGATTCCACATTTCAAACACTGCCAGCTGGCACACGCCCCTCACAACAGTATAACCTGTTCAAAAAGGAATGACAGATCCCTGCCAATCTGATATTGATGACCTATCCAAACAATATTTAATTGCACAGGAACTGAGCTACTTTTCTTGGCAGTGGTCACTTAACAATGTATGAAGCTGTGCAGCTCTGCGCCACACACTGTTTACATCTGGTCACCATCGGAGCCAATAACACCTTTTTTGTGTTGGTGTTGTTTTATACTAATTACTTATCCTAAAAATAGGCTATTAATATCAAAGTTTTAGACAACCCCCTTAATACTAAGATATAAAAAATGATTAATTGCTCCATTTGTGGCTTAATATTTATTGGAAGAGTTATAAGTTTTCACCCACTAGACATGTTTTAGGACTATTGTATCTATTAGAGTTGAGCGAAATGGGTCGGTCAAATTCAAAAATAGCCGACTTTAGCTAAAGTTGGGTTTCGCCGATCGAAACCCGACCATAGTGTGAGGTCGGCCATGAGGTCGCCGAGCAGAGCGCCAAAGTCGCGTTTCAAATAATGCTTCCAGCGCCTTTTCTCAGCCAATGATGGAGGACGCACACTGTGGGCAACGCGATGACAAGCACAGCGGCCACCTAGAGAAGGACATTGAAGTGATTGGCTGGCTTTGTGTGGCGTCACAGTGGGTATAAAAGGCCATGACCGCTGATCGCCATCTTACTTCTGCCAATCTTAGAATAGAGGGAGGTGCTGCTGCTGATGATGATGATTCTGAATAGGGAGAGCGCTAGGCAGGGAAGAAGAAAAAAAATATTGCTTCTGCTGATAGCTCTTTTCACTGTACAGTTAGTGTGCAGTGAAAGGGGAAGATTTTTGCTGTGTGCAGCAGCGCTGGTGGTGATTAGGCTGCCTTTTAAGGCTACCTGCTAGCTGCATTGCTGTGTGCACACTGCTGTTCAAACTGCTTTTTTCAAAGCACTCCAACTTTTATTATTTTGTTCTGGTGAGTTACTGAGCGTTCATCTTTTCACACACCGTATAGCGGTGTACGCTCCTCACACATTACCGTGTACCGGCTGGTATCATGGACAAATAGAAGCTATCTGGTTGTGACTCTGGAAAAACAAGCAGAGGAGTTTTTCCATTTTTCCAGACCTACAACTTATAGAGCTGACAGCTTTTCAAACAGTTTCGCATATCTGCTGTTTGATCACGGTCAAAACTAGACAGAGACAGCATTTGTCAGTTCGTATACAAATAGACAGAGATTGACAATTTTCCATACAGACACCGTATAGCGGTGTACGCTCCTCACACACTACCGTGTATCGGCTGGTATCACGGACAAATAGAAGCTATCTGTGTGTGACTCTGGAAAAACAAACTGAGATTTTCCATTTTTCCAGACCTACACCTTAGAGAGCTGTCCGCTTTTCAAACAGTTTCGTATATCTGCTGTTTGATAACGGTCAAAACTAGACAGAGACAGCGTGTGTCAGTCCGTATAAAAATAGACGGAGATTGACAATTTTCCATACACACCATATAGCGATGTACGCTCCTCACACACTACCATGTACCGGCTGGTATCATGGACAAATAGAAGCTATCTGTGTGTGACTCTGAAAAAACAAGCCAAGGAGATTCTCCATTTTTCCAGACCTACACCTTAGAGAGCTGTCTACACTCCAGACAGTTTTGTATATCTGCTGTTTGATAACCGTCAAAACCAGACAGAGACAGCGTGTGTCAGTCCATATAAAAATAGACAGAGATTGATAATTTTCCATACAGAAACCGTATAGCGGTGTACGCTCCTCACACACTACCGTGTACCGGCTGGTATCACGGACAAATAGAAGCTATCTGTGTGTGACTCTGGAAAAGCAAACTGAGGAGATTTTCCATTTTTCCAGACCTACACCTTAGAGAGCTGTCCGCTTTTCAAGCAGTTTCATATATCTGCTGTTTGATAACGGTCAAAACTAGACAGAGACAGCGTGTGTCACTCAATATAAAAATAGATGGAGATTGACAATTTTCCATACAGACACCATATAGAGCTGTCCGATTCTCAAACAGTATTGCATATATGCCGTTCGCATTACAGTCACATCTATACAGAGTCAGCGTGTGTGTGACACTCCGTAAATACATATACGGAGATTGTTAGTTACACAAAAACCGCATACAGCTGTACACTTCTTATACAGTTCCGTATATCTGCTTATTGGATTACGGTCAAATACATTCTGTGAGAACGTCTGTGACTAACAAAATATATGCGTAGATTTAATTTTTTTAATACACCTTACACAGGTGGACTCTCCTCATACAGTACCATCTCTCTGCTGGTATTTTTGGTACATTTTCCCAAACATGAGGAAGTATGGTGGAAGAGGCCGCGGACGTGGGCAGGGGGGCGCAGCTGGTACTGATGGTGGTGGTACATCGGCTGGTTCTGGCAAAAGCACAATAGCAGCTAAGGCAGGAGGTGTTGAGCCTGCCTCATCGTCTGGCCCAAGAAGGCCTGTAAGGTTGCCTTTTCTTTGAGTAGGAAAACCGCTTTTAAAGCCGAAGCATCAGGAACAGGTTTTGGCGTACATTGCCGACACAGTCACCAGCTCTATTGCCTCCTCTTCTGAACGTTCGAAACTTGCAAGCACGGAGTCATCAGTGCAGGGTTCTGGTCAGGAAAAACACCTTTCCTTGTGTCCTTCACCCCCACCAAAAGTTAAGGATGCGGCAGCCCACACTTCAGATTACTCTATGGAGCTCTTTTCACATACCATGCCTGAGTTATCCAGTCAAATCCAGAATTCCCCAGTCCAAGATGAATCTGACATGGAGTGCACTGATGCACAGCCACTGCTAGATGATTCTGCTGGTACATTGACCCAGAGCACTACATAACCCTCGCAGTCTATTGATTTAGAATCTGACCCTGATGAAACTCAGGTGCCCCTTCCCGCATACTATACCACCTTACACGGTGACACAGAGGAAGGTAAAGAGGAAGGTGCAGATGACTTTGAAGAGGAGGTGATGGATGACCCAGTTCTTGACCCGGATTGGCATCCATTGGGCGAGGAGGGTGGCGCTGACAATTGTTCAGATAAGGAGAAGGATCCTGTTACGCTACAGGAGATGTGAGCAAGAGTGGACCCACTGGACCGTGACGTCGAACCCTCCCTGAGCGAGCGCACCAGGTGGACCGACCCCTATACAGGGATCGTTTGGGAGCAGGCTCAAGAAGTTCAAACGTCACGGCAGCCAGGACCAGGGGTCGGCTCAAGAGGATGAGCTGCAGGGAAGCGGTGGAGGACCGGCGAGATTTCCGGGATAACCAGGGTCCGGGAGCAGAGACAGCGGAGCGGGCGGACAAGGGAGAGAGAGCAGGACCTGGGCGGAGGCAGGAGAACACCGTACTGCAAAAGAAAGACACAGGAAGGGTTAGCAGGGAAGCAGGCAGACAAGGCACAGGAGCAGGGAGGGCGCGGGCTGGAGCAGACAGCGAGCAGCAGCGCGCACGGCCTAGACTAAGCGAGGAAACTCGACAGTCAGGCGCCTCCCCTAAGGTAGGGCGGCCTGAAGTACCTGCGGGTGGCGACCGATTGGCCAGGTGATGAAACCGGGTCAGGGCATGGTGATAGACGTCCGTGCTGAAGGGACGCGCGGTCTGACCCCCCGGCGCGTGCACGGAGGCAACGTGTGCGCGGCAGAAGGCAGAGGAGGAGCGCGCCGGGAAGCCGCCCGTCAGAAGGGGGGAAGATTGGAGGCGCGCGCCGGAGCTGGCAGGCAAGAGGGACCCGGAGCGGAAGCAGACGGCGCTGCGGGACCAGCGGTAAGTATGGAGGTGATGGGAGCAGCGGTGCTGACAGTACCCCCTCTCTTACATCCCCCTCTACTGTGTCTGGCAAAAAACCTCTTAAGGATGAGTGGAGCATTGACGTTTTCCCTCGGCTCCCAAGATCTCTCCTCGGGACCAAAACCTTTCCAATCGATGAGAAAAAACGTTTTACCCCTTACCCTTTTAGAGGCCAAAATGTCTCTTACCTCAAAAACATTATCAGCGCTGACTGGTGGGGGAGAGGGTTTCAGAAGCGGGTGGAAACGATTCAGGACAACTGGCTTAAGGAGAGAGACATGGAAGGTGTTGGAGACTCGGAGCGAGGCAGGCAACTCCAACCGGTAGGACACGTTGTTGATACGTTTGAGAATCTTAAAAGGCCCAATGTAGCGAGGTCCCAGCTTGTACGAGGGGAGCTTCAACCTAATATACTTGGCAGAGAGCCAAACTTGTTGTCCCGGCAGATAAGTAGGAGAGTCCAAGCGTCTCTTGTCCGCATGTCTCTTCATGCGCTCTCCGGATCTCTTGAGAGCTTCTTTAGTCTCGGACCAGACCTTGGAGAATTCCATGGCCAAGGAATCTGCTGCCGGCACCCCGGAGGTAGTGGCAACCGGTAACGGGATCCCAGGATGCATCCCAAACACTACAAAAAATGGAGACTTGGCCGAGGACTCGCTGGAATGATTATTGTAAGAAAATTCTGCCCAGGGGAGGAGATGGACCCAGTTATCTTGGTAGGCGTTAGAGAATAGACGTAGATATGACGCTAGTACCTGATTGACGCGTTCCACTTGCCCGTTGGGCTGAGGGTGGTATGCGGAAGAAAAGTCTAATTTGACCTCCAGAAGTTGACATAGGGCTCTCCAAAACCGAGAAGTGAATTGTACCCCACGATCAGAAACAATATGCTGCGGGAAACCGTGAAGGCGGAAGATCTGCTGGATAAAAATCTTCGCCAATTCAGGAGCCGAGGGTAGTGCTGGCAGAGGAATAAAATGGGCCATCTTAGAGAAGCGATCGACTGCTACCAGGATAGTCGTGCATCCGGACGAGTTGGGCAAATCGGTGACGAAATCCAAGGCTATATGCTGCCATGGAACCGAAGGGATGGGCAGCGGCAGCAGAAGACCGGAGGGTGGCCGTCTGGGAACTTTGACCTTGGCACAGGACGAGCAAGATGCCGTGAAGTCAATCACATCCTGGCGAAGTGTAGGCCACCAATAGAAACGAGTAATGAGATCCAGCGTTTTCCTGATTCCCACATGCCCCGAAAGTTTAGAGGAATGACCCCAGCGCAGCACCTCTCTCCTATCTGCCTCAGAGACGTAGGTCTTGCCTGGAGGAGGAGTGATGAGATTCACTGGAGCCACTGTAATGATCTTGGCCGGATCGATGATATGAGCCGGTTCCTCCACCAGATCTGGAGATTGCAGAGACCGGGACAATGCGTCAGCCTTGACGTTTTTAGGTCCGGGGCGAAAACGTATCTCGAAATCGAACCGTCCAAAAAAGAGAGACCATCTGGCTTGCCGGGGGTTCAGTCTATGGGCTGTCTGGAGGTACGCTAGATTTTTGTGATCGGTAAAGATGGTAAATGGGTGGACCGACCCCTCCAGAAGGTAGCGCCACTCCTCCATTACCAATTTTATGGCTAACAACTCGCGGTCCCCGATGGAGTAATTACATTCGGCGGGAGAGAACGCCTTTGAGAAGAACCCACAGGTAGCCAGTCGCCCGGACGAGGATCTTTGAGAGAGAACAGCACCAGCTCCTGTGGATGAGGCATCTACTTCCAAAACGAAGGGTTTGTTAACTTGGGGACGGTGGAGCACAGGTGCTGTCGCAAAGGCCTGTTTCAAACTGGAAAAAGCCTCTTCAGCCTCTGGTGGCCAGATCGAGGGATCGGTACCCCTGCGAGTAAGGCTGGAAAGGGGTTTGATGAGAGATGAAAAATGTGGCACAAATTGACGATAATAATTGGCGAAGCCGAGGAACCGTTGAATTGCCTTGGTACCCACCGGGCGAGGCCATTGGAGAATTGCCGACAATTTCTCAGGATCCATCTCTAGTCCAGAATCCGACACCACGTAACCCAAGAAGGGCAATGAAGATTGCTCAAAGAGACACTTCTCAAGCTTCGCGTAGAGATGATTTTCCCGCAGACGCTGTAGTACCTGACGAACACTCCTTCTGCCAGATCCGGGGAAAAAATAAGGATGTCATCTAGGTATACTACCACGCAGGAGTATAGCAGGTCTCGGAAGATGTCATTAACGAATTCCTGAAACACCGCGGGAGCATTGCAGAGGCCGAAGGGCATGACAAGATATTCATAGTGCCCGTCCCGGGTGTTAAAGGCCGTTTTCCACTCGTCGCCGGAGCGGATGCGAACGAGGTTATAGGCTCCGCGCAGGTCCAGCTTAGAAAAGATGCGGGCTCCACGTAAACGGTCGAAGAGTTCAGGAATAAGCGGCAAGGGATACTTATTCTTGATCGTAATGTTGTTTAATCCCCGGAAATCAATACAAGGACGAAGTGAACCGTCCTTCTTCTTCACAAAGAAAAACCCGGCACCGGCAGGCGAAGAGGACTTTCGGATGAACCCTCTGGCTAAATTATCCCGGATGTATTCGGACATGGCCGCGGTTTCAGCTGGAGACAGGGGATAAATTCGCCCTCTGGGCGGTGTGGTTCCGGGTCGTAGGTCGATAGGACAATCGTACGGCCGATGTGGGGGTAGGGTCTCTGCCTCTTTCTTGTCAAAGACATCCGAAAACGACCAGTATGCAGCAGGTAAGCCCGCAGGGCCCGAGGAGACAGGAGAAGGAATAGCCGGAAGAACGGATCCTAGACACCTCTCTTGGCAAGGATGCCCCCAGCGGAGAACCTCCCCAGAACGCCAATCCAACACGGGTTCATGTGTCCTAAGCCAGGGAAGCCCAAGTAGCAGAGCGTGGGACAGGTTGGGTAGAACGTAGAATGCGATCAGCTCCTGGTGCAAGGCCCCGACTTGCAGACGGACCTCCTCCGTAACCTGGGACACCGATACCTGCAGAGGTCTCCCATCCACAGAGGCGATAACACGTGGAGTCTTTAGGGTAATTACGGGAATCCGGTACTTCCTCGCCTCTCTTAACCGGATGAAATTTCCCGCCGCGCCCGAGTCCACATAGGCCACCTCCGAAGCACGTCTCTGACCAAAAACCAGCTGCACTGAAAAAGTAAGAGGATGAGAGGAGTGGGACACACCTAGGGCGGCCTCTCTTACCTGACCTAGGTGGAGGAGTTTCCCGGTCTCTCAGGACAAGATCGTAGAAAGTGAGACGCGCTGCCACAATACAGGCACAATCCCTCCGTCAGTCTCTCCCTCCGGCGCTGTTCCGCCAACTTGACCCGATCTACTTGCATCGGTTCTGGCGCCGAACTGGAAGATGGCCCAAGTGGACGTGGAATAGAGGGCCTATGGAGAGAAGAAGAAGAAGATCTCAGCGGTCTCCTCTCCCTAGCGGCCTCGCGGTTGCGCTCCTGGAACCGGAGGTCGATCCTGGTGGCCAAGGAAATGAGATCCTCTAAGTTAGGCGGGGTATCTCGTCCCGCCAGTTCGTCCTTAATCCTGCCCGAGAGACCACGCCAGAAGGCCCCAACCAAAGCCTCATTATTCCACTCCAACTCAGAGGCCAAGGTACGGAATCGGATGGCGTATTGTCCGACCGTGAGCGAACCCTGAGTGAGGCAGAAAAGGGACTCAGTTGCGGAAGCCAACCGACCGGGCTCGTCAAAAACTTTACGGAAAGTGTCCGTGAAGGTCTGGAGGTTACAAACTATAGGATCATCCCGTTCCCACAGGGGATTCACCCAGGAGAGGGCCTCTCCCTCCAAATGGGACACAATGAAGGCTACTTTTGCCCGGTCAGTGGGATACTGCTGAGGCAGAAGTGCACTGATTCAAAAAACCCCTGCATAATTTTGGGTCGCCGCCATACCGTGGCGGTTTACCAAGCCTAGGGGATGGGGCATGTACAGGATCTGGAGTACGAGACGAGTCTCGTGCGGCTGCGGACTGGAGGGAGAGCAGCCGATCGTCGACCGAAGCCATATAGGAGAGGATATGAGCCTGGGTATCTCGTTGTTGACCCAGCTCCTGCTGAAGACTGGCCAATTGGGAGGCGTTGCTGGGATCTGCGGCCTGTAGGGCCGACAGGCGGGAGTCCATGGTCTTCATAAAAGACATTATGCGGGTTTGGTTCTCCCGTAAGAATACTAGCTCTTTCTGGGCAGCGGTCCCGGCGGGGTCCATGGCCTGACTGTTCTGTTACGCTACAGGAGATGTGAGCAAGAGTGGACCCACTGGACCGTGACGTTGAACCCTCCCTGAGCGAGCGCACCAGGTGGACCGACCCCTATACAGGGATCGTTTGGGAGCAGGCTCAAGAAGTTCAAACGTCACGGCAGCCAGGACCAGGGGTCGGCTCAAGAGGATGAGCTGCAGGGAAGCGGTGGAGGACCGGCGAGATTTCCGGGATAACCAGGGTCCGGGAGCAGAGACAGCGGAGCGGGCGGACAAGGGAGAGAGAGCAGGACCTGGGCGGAGGCAGGAGAACACCGTACTGCAAAAGAAAGACACAGGAAGGGTTAGCAGGGAAGCAGGCAGGCAAGGCACAGGAGCAGGGAGGGCGCGGGCTGGAGCAGACAGCGAGCAGCAGCGCGCACGGCCTAGACTAAGCGAGGAAACTCGACAGTCAGGCGCCTCCCCTAAGGGAGGGCGGCCTGAAGTACCTGCGGGTGGCCACCGATTGGCCAGGTGATGAAACCGGGTCAGGGCATGGTGATAGATGTCCGTGCTGAAGGGACGCGCGGTCTGACCCCCCGGCGCGTGCACGGAGGCAACGTGCGCGCGGCAGAAGGCAGAGGAGGAGCGCGCCGGGAAGCCGCCCGTCGGAAGGGGGGAAGATTGGAGGCGCGCGCCGGAGCTGGCAGGCAAGAGGGACCCGGAGCGGAAGCAGACGGCGCTGCGGGACCAGCGGTAAGTATGGAGGCGATGGGAGCAGCGGTGCTGACAGATCCGCGGCAGGCAAAGACATCGCAGCAGCAGTTATCTGGCAGGCCTGTAGCTGTACAAAAACGTGGAACAAAAACTAAAAGAGTTACAAGACTGCTTGGCCAGACGGTCAACTTAGCACAGCGTACAAGGCCTGAAAATGTATACCATACTAGGAAGAGTGCAGTGTGGCACTTCTTTGTCCAAAATGCTACTGATGAGGAAAAGGTTACCTGTAAGAAGTGCGGAAGGACCTTTAGCCGAGGTAAACAACTCAGAAATTTGAATACCAGTTGCATGCTTAGACATCTAATCAACATGCACTTGCAAGCATGGACGAACTACAAAACCTCAGGTAGCACATGTGCACCTGCTCCGACTGAAGGTAGCCAGCAACACTCCATCGCTTCCCCCACTGTAAGACCACCGCCACCATTAAGCACACCACCAGCACTAAATGTGAAGGTGTCGTCGCAAGGCTTAAGCACTCAGGGAATCGCAATGGTTTTGCAACATAACACTGAATCTAGGCCATCACCACCAATACCATCACCAACCCCCTCTCACTCTGTCCAGTCCACTGCTACTTCCCCCATAAGCTGCTCTCCAGTCCAGCTCACCCTACCAGACACTCTGAGTAGGACAAGAAAGTACTCATCCTCTCACCCGCGTACACTGTGTTTGAACGCCTACATTGCCAGACTAATCTCATAAGAGATGATGCCCTACCATTTGGTTGAAAGCGAAGCTTTCCGCGAGCTCATGGCCTACGTTCCATGTCCCACGCTATGACCTAACCAGTCGGCAATTCTTTTCTGGAAAAGCCATCCCTGCCCTACACCGGCATGTGAAAGACCGCATTGTCCATGCACTAAAACAGTCAGTGAGTGGAAAGGTGCACATCACAACAGATGCATGGACCAGTAGGCATGGCCAGGGTCGTCACGTGTCCATCACTGCGCACTGGGTTAATGTGGTGGTTGCAGGCTCCACTGGGGACAGCGGCAGCGGAACAGTGCTGCCTAGCCCACGGTATAGGAAACAGTTGGCTGTAGACTTTTGACTCTCCTCCTAATCCTGCTTCCCCTCCATCAGTGAAAGCTCGTCCACAGAGCGCAGTCGCACGAGCACTCCATCCGCAGCTGGCATTGTTGCACACAAGGTGTCCCACTATCGAACAGCTAGTGGGAAGTGTCAGCAGGCTGTGTTAAAGATGATGTCTCTGGGCAACAACAGACACACCGCGGAGGTACTGGCCAACTACTTGCAGCGACAAACTGAGTCATGGCTGGGCAGTCTACATCTTGAGGCAGGCAAGGTAGTCAGTGATAACAGCTGTAATTTTGTGGCAGCCATAGCCCATGCAAAACTCACACACATGCCTTGCCTGGCTCACACCTTGAACCTGGTGGTGCAGTGCTTCCTTAATAATTATCCAGAGTTAACATCCCTGCTACATAAGGTGCGAAAACTGTGCTTACACATCCGTCGCTCAAGCGTCCACTCCACTCATATGCAGAAGCTGCAGCGATTGCTCCACCTCCCCAAGCACCGCCTAATCATAGACGTTGCAACAAGGTGGAACGCCACCCTGCACATGGTTGAGAGGCTGTGTGAACAGAGGCAGGCTGTAGTGCATTTGTGGGAGGATATACAGGCAGGCAGTTTGAGGGAAGACATGGAATTGTCGGGTGTGCAGTGGTCAAAGCTGAAAGACCTCTGTAAAGTCCTTCAGTGTTTGAGGAATGCACAAGGCTGGTAAGCGCAGACAATGCCATCATAAGCATGAGCATCCCATTTATGCATGTGCTCATGCAAAGTTTGACGCACATTAAGGATCAGGCGTCTGCAGTGGAGGAGGAGGAGGAAAGCCTTGATGACAGTCAGCCTTTGTCTGGTCAGGGAACTGTCCTGGACGAGATGGAGGAAGAAGAGGAAGAGGAGGATGAGGGGGATGATTATTTTAAGCAGGAGAATGTTTCTCAGGGGGCAAAAGAAAATGTTGGCGTTCCAAGGTCAGGTACAGTGTTTGAGCGTGACTGTAGGAATGTTGATTTGCCAGAAAGTGCTCCTCCACCCAGCAGTGGCAGTGCAGCATTGACATCTGGAACATTGGCCCACATGTGCAATTATTCCTTGCGGATCCAAAAAAGGGACCCCCGCATTGCCAAAATGATGAGGGATGATGACTACTGGCTGGCCAGCATCCTCGATCCACGCTACAAAGGCAAATTACACAACATCATGCCACAGGAGAACCTCGAGATAATATTGGCTAACAAACAAGCATCTCTGGTAAACCGTTTGTTTGAAGCTTTCCCAGCACAGAGCAGCGGTGATGGTTCTCACACGAGCCGTCGTAGGCACAATGGAAGAGGTGTTCGTGGTGCACACAGCCGAAGTGGCGTTGGAGACAGGGGTTTAATGACCATGTTGTGGAAAGATTTCTCAAGTACCGCTCACACGACTGCTAATACTGCATCGATTAAAAGTGACAGGAGACAGCAGTTGTCAAATATGGTTACAAACGACTTCTCCTCCCATATCGATGTTCTCCCTCACAGGTCATTCCCCTTTGACTATTGGGCCTCTAAACTGGACACCTGGCCTGAATTGGCACAATATGTCTTACAGGAGCTCGCTTGCCCTGCTGCTAATGTTTTATCTGAAAGAGTCTTCGGTGCTGCTGGATCAATCCTGACAGAAAAAAGGACCCGTCTGTTGACCTAAAATGTTGATGATCTAACCTTCATTAAAATGAACCATGCATGGGTTTCAAAGGGTTTTGTCCCTCCTTCCCCTGATGATACACAGGTTGCCTGAAAACTGCCTTGCTTTTGTCCTCCTCTTCCTCGGAATTGCCCAATTCTGCCCTTTGCAGCAGCTGAATGTCCAGCCAACACACCAACATATGCCATTTTTTAAACCTCCCTAAGTGGGCTGCCCACCCCCCCAATGGCTGGGGTCAATACCTGGCGCACCCGGACAAGTGACGTTGCTCTGAACAGGTGGATGGTCCCACTGATGGCAGACGGCACTGGCACAGGGCCCCTCATAGTACAATACAGTGTCTCTGACGGTGGGGTGGCCATGCCCACTCACCGTCAGACACACCAGCGTACTATGAGGTGCCCTGTGCCAGTACCATCAACCACGAGTGTGCCCCCCCTGCATGGTCATGGCCACAGCACTTGCAAGTTGCAATACTTACCTCTCCCTGCTCCACCGCTGTGTATTCTAGGCAGTTAAATCCTTCACAGGGACGGCCACTAGAAATTTGGCGTATTGATCGATGATAGTTAAGATGTAGCTATGGCCTGTCCTGCTGGCCTCTACATTCAGATGATCAACAGCTACCACTTGTAATGGACATCAACTTACAACGGATGCAGTGGTGTTATGATCCATGCTGGATCAGGACTGATAAAAAGCACTGGTAGCCTTTTTTTTCTTAAGCTGTGCTGAAGTTTGGTTTTTGCCCCGGGAGGCTATTAGGATTATTGCACTGTGGCGTCTTTTGTTCTAAGTTTGCCCCCAGTGGTGGTGAGTGTCATTGCACTCTGGTTTCTTTAGTTAAGTGCACATGATTATAATGCAGGTGTGATTGCTGGCTCTTACCTATAAAAGAGTCACAGGTGTTGCAATCAGCATTGGTGATAGTGTTCATTTCAACCATCCTTGGTGGAGGAAGGAGCTGGAGAGCTTTCCTTGCAGCACTGTCTTTGCCCAGGTGTGGAAGGAGTCATAGGGAATTTCCTTGTAGCTCTGACAGAGCTTGGTGGCAGCGATTCAGGAGGAGAGCTGCATTCTGGTGGTGGACTCTGTTGCCAGGAGCAAGAGCAGCAGAGTAAAGCTAAGTGGTGTTTCCCTGTTTGTGTTTTTCCTTAGTGTGTATTAGTACAGCGGTGGGGCCAGTGCCTGCGCCACCCAGCTCCCTAGCAAGGGATAGGTGTAGGGTTTGCTAGGGTGACAGGTTCCTGATCGGTGCCCAGTGTGGAACCAGCATAGGGAACGTTAGGAGCATTAGGGACACTGACTCAGGGGAGTGCAGGAGGTCTCCACGTCCCCTCTCCCTATTGCAGGGCCCACCATTGTAACTGTTTTCCCTTTCCCCATGTCTTGTTGTTTTAGTTACCGGCCTGCGGGCTGTGTCACACAGGACAGTATCACGTGCCGCGTCTTGTTGTTTTAGTTACCGGCCTGCTGGTCGCGTCACACAGGACGGGTCATCGTGACAAGTGGTGCTTTATGAACACCTTTCACAGTTGTAATAGTCACAGACGTGACACTCATTCCATGATTAAACCCTTTCAGGGTGAAACGCGTAGGAAAGTGCTCCCCTCCATATGCCTCTTTATGTTGTTTTTACTTGATGGTAAGAAGATTTTATATTTTCAATAAAGCAATTGTTATTTTATCTCCTGGAGACGCTGGAAAATCTTTTTCTATGTTGTGCAGTCACAGACGTGTGACATTCCTGCCACCATTTTTCAATGTCTCCTCTCATGCCAATTCAATAGAATCGCTTACGGCCTGTGGCTTCTGTCTTTTGCACTCCAAAATGACCAGACACATCATGGTAGGCAGTGAGGACCATGTCTACATCTCTCCCTGTGATCACAATTTAATGGAGACGAGTAACGGTGATGTGATCCACGCTACTGCGATAAAGCAATCCTTTGTTCACAAAGAACCATTTTTGATGTCTCCACTGACACAGTAATTGAGGGTCTGCATCGCCTCTGCAACATCTACCGTGAGGTTTTCTCGCAATAAGTAATTCCCAAATTTCTGCTAACACTCGACTTTCTGTCTGTATTTGTATCCATGTAGTTTCCAGTAGCGGAGAGTCTGGACTGGCTTACTGAGATTGAAATATATACGAAGATTTAAAAGTACCACAACACTGTTTACTGTTGTACGCTTCAACTACCTTTCCCTTTTTCTACTTTTTAAATTCTGGTGTAATACATAGTGAGCCTGTGAGTGTCTGTGTCTGACGCCGGAAGTATAGATGTAAATTTACAATTACCCCTAGACTGGATACACCTGCTATGTGCTGATACAGTACCTTTGTTCAAAATTTTGTATTACGGTATCATCCATAGTGAGTGAGCGTGTGTGGTTTACGCCTTCTATATATACGGTGAATCGGAGATACCAATTTTTACCCTATACTCGATACAGCTTGTATCTTGTTATACAGTACCTTTGTTCGACATTTAGTATTACAGTCAAATCCATACTGAGTAAGCATTTGACAGTGACTATGGGACTATGTATACGGAGATTTCAATTGTACCCTATAATATATATACTTGCTATCTTGTTATCCAGTACCTTTTTTAACAACATTTTTTATTATGGTCAAACCCAGACTGAGTGAACGTCTGAGGGTGACTCTGAAAATATATACTGAGATTTCAAATTTGGCCAACACTGTATACAGCTGTACGCTTCTGATACAGTAACCTTTTTAGCTATTTAGATTCTCGGGTAATCCATAATGAGCCTGTGAACGTCTGTCTGTTACTCCAGCAATATATTAGGAGCTTTAAGATTACCCCAACACTGTATACAGTTGTACGCTTGTGTTACATTACCCATTTACAGCTTTTCATATTCTTGTGTAATCCATACTGGGCCTGAGAGCGTTTGTGTCTGTATACGGAGATTCAGAATGTTTACACTATACTATATTTACATTGTATCTGGTGATACTGTACCCTTTTTCTACTTTTTATTTTATTGAGTAATCCATACTGAGCCTGTGAGCATCTGTGTATGAATCATGAAATATATATGGAGATTTACTGTTATCCCTAGACTGTATAGAGCTGTACGCTTCTGATACAGTACCATATATCTGCTGGTATTTTGGTTCCATTTTCCAAAACATGAGGAAGTATGGTGGAAGAGGACACGGACGTGGGCATGGGGGGCCACCTGGTACTGATGGTGGTGGTGGTGCATCTGCTGGTAGTGCCAAAAGCACAATAGCAGCTAAGGCAGGAGGTGTTGAGCCTGCATCATGGTGTAGCTCTGGAAGGCCTGTAAGGCTCCGTTTTCTGGGAGTAGTTAGACTGCTTTTAAAGCCGGAGCATAGGGAACTGTTTTTGGCTTACATTGCTGAAACAGCCTCCAGCTCTATTGCCTCCTCTTTTGAAGTCGTAAGTGCAGGCTTCTGGTCAGGAGCAACCCCTTTCCTTGTGTCCTTCACCCACACCAAAAGTGAAGGATGCGGCAGCACACACTTCATATTACTCCATGGAGCTCTTTTCACATACCATGCCTGGGTTAATTAAAATGGGACCCATCATATACTGGAGCATTCCAAATGGGGGACATCAGACACTGGAGCAGCATTTACGGGGCCCATTATACACTGGAGCATTAGAAATGGGGCCCATTATATATGGAGCATTATTAGGGCCCATCATACACTGGAGCATCATCCATGAGGCCCATCATGCATTGGGTTTCGTGTTTCAGTCGGCCTCCGACTTTTCCCTATAGTCGGCCGATTTCATTCGACCCAACTTTTGCTAAAGTCGGGTTTCATGAAACCCGACTCGTCCCTAAAAATGGCAAGGTCGCTCATCTCTAGTCTCTATTAGCAGAAAATAAAATGTAAGGTTGCTTTTGGATAGATTTGTTATGGAAGTTAGAAAATAATATTTGTTCTATAATATATAATAACTAGCTTGGCCCGTGATAAATTTTTTCACATTGGTCGACGGGGGCGCATGCAATTTCAGAAAAAGCAAGCTGGTCAAAAGTAAATGTATTCAATGAGATGATGAACACAGACAGGTATTTTTATATGTAGATTGGTAATACAATAAATTGGTTTGCTAAGTAGAGGTCAAAAAATGTTTGCATATGTGCCTCACCTGCAGCGAAGTGTGCAATCCTCCAATTTGGCTAAAATATGCTGGGCAAGCAGTTGGGAAAGCTGGAAAGCCCCCAAGGCAAATGTTTGGATTTGTTTGTGATGTCTGTAAGCTGCTTTGTGGCAGTGTGCTTTGGGGTTTATGAAAATTAATGTTTAAACTGTATTTAGTGATCAAATCGTGGATGTGTGGTTTGGCTATTTTCTTGCTGAAGGAGGCAAGTTTACCTTTCAAATGGTGTATTATTTGTGCGTGTGGGTGCAGTATGAACAAAGATAGGATGTTACCACTGAAAAACAGTGTTTAGAAATAATAGAATAGATACTATACATAGTAATATCCAATAAATATCTGTAATTATAATCAAGTAATAGAAAAGCCAGCACTCTATCCATCTTGAGAAAACTCTGTGTTTATTGTAATTATATATCCATACTAAAACCACTGATCAGAGGTCCTCAAACAGCAGACTAATTTCAGAAGTAAGCTTCTTTATTCAGTAATAGCTTTTCTCTTAGGCTGGTTTCACACTTGCGTTTTTTTTCGCGGTATTTTAGCGCTAAATAGCGCATGCGTTTTTTTTTCCTATACTTTGCATGGGATGCACTTATGTGCGCATACACATGCGTTTGTACGCGTTTTTCCGCGCATGCGTTTTTTTGCGGTATGCGCTCGGGCGCACAAAATGCAACCTGTTGCATTTTTTGGGCGTCCGACTTGCCTCAAAAAAATGCATGCGCGCGCAATGCGTTTTTTTACAGCAAGACACCCATTATAAGTCTATGGTGAGCATATGTGCGCATTGGCATGCTTATGTATGCGTTTTTTTGCACATGCGTTTTTTTTTTTACCATTAGTTTAGACAATGGAATTTAGGGGTTTGGGTTAGAGTTAGGGTTAGTTAAGGGGGTTTAGGGTTAGGGTTAGGGTTAAGGTCAGGGTCAGGGTTAGGGTTAGGATCAGGGTATGGTTTGGTTAAGGGTTAGGGTTAGGGTCAGGGTCAGGGTTAGGGTTAGGATCAGGGTATGGTTTGGTTAAGGGTTAGGGTTAGGGTTAGGGTCAGGGTTAGGGTTAGGGTTAGGGTCAGGGTTAGGGTTAGGGTTAGGGTCAGGGTCAAGGTTAGGGTTAGGATCAGGGTATGGTTTGGTTAAGGGTTAGGGTCAGGGTCAGGGTTAGGGTTAGGATCAGGGTATGGTTTGGTTAAGGGTTAGGGTTAGGGATAGGGTTAGGGTCAGGGTTAGGGTTAGGGTTAGGGTCAGGGTTAGGGTCAGGGTTAGGGTCAGGGTTAGGGTTAGGGTTAGGGTCAGGGTTAGGGTTAGGGTCAGGGTTAGGGTTAGGGTCAGGGTTAGGGTTAGGGTCAGGGTTAGGGTTAGGGTTAGTAAAGTCATGGTTTGGGTTAGTGTGAGGGGCCACCTAATGTTTGGAAAAAACGCAAACGTGGTAAAAACGCACTAAAAACGCATACAAACGCATAAAAACACTGCGTTTTTTTCATGCATGCTCATAAAAATGCTTGAAAAAAACGCAGCAGTTGTATGCTTTTGTATGCGTTTTTTCAATGCGTTTTTTTGCGGGAAAAACGCACTGCAAAAAAAAGCAGGTGTGAAACTAGCCTTACTTGACGACATTGACACACTTTGATCAGGCTGCCAATCACCTTGGATAAAGCCATTTCAGATGTAGTGAGTTGTTGGATTTCTTATAGTGGATAAACTTTAACACCTTTACCCCCAAGGGTGGTTTGTATGTTAATGACCGTGCCGATTTTTACAATTCTGAGCATGTCCCTTTATGAGTAGTGATTAGCGAACGTGCTCACCACTACTCGTTACTCGCCTGAGTATCACGGTACTCGGCGAGCACCGAGCATTTCAGGGATTACTCGGCGGGAACTTGGGTCTCCACGCAGCATTTCTGGCGGACTTTAGAAGCCCAATCACGCTACAGGGATTGTCTGCCAGGCAATGAAATGCCGCATCTATCTTTGTTGTGGTTGTGCAGTGATTGGCTGGCCACACAGCATCATCAGGGGTCTAAGAGAACGGATGCTGCCCTGCTCTGCGCATTCAACCCCGGATTGAGAGAGTGTAGGGAGAACTGATGCCGATATAGGGTCAGAATTGGAGATTTATTAGTTAGTGTGGGGTCTACCATCCTAAACTACTCACATCCAGCTAAAGCAACAGTCCTTCTAAGGATTAATTTCAGAGTACATAGGTTCCAGTGTTAGGTAGGCAGGGTAGTGTACGTCGCTCTATACACATCAGAGCAATGCCTGCAGGCACTGTATGTGTGTATATAGATCATTGCATACATCAAGAGGGTCCATTCCCTTCCTGTGTTCTCGTGCTGCTGCCACCTGTAGGATATATTAGCTGTATATAGCTAGCCCCAGGTGTAACTGGAATACAGGCCACACATTTGTCGTAGTGGTATCTGTGTGTGCTCAAAGTTTGGCCAGTTTATGGCGGTTTTCTTTTTTGTCCTGGGTGAAACTGTACTTATATACAGCACTAGTTAGCCAAAAAAAGAAACAAAAAAACACAATTGTCATAGTGGTATCTCCATGTCAGCTCATATCTGTGCGTGCTCAAACTTTGGCCAGTTTACAGCTTTTTCTTTTTTTGTCCTGGGTGAAATTGTATACAGCGCTATGTTGCATTATTTTAAAATACAGGCCACATTTTACAGTGGGGTCTATCTTTGACACACCTCATACATCCGTGTGCCAAAAATTGAGGCATTTTAGACCTAAATTCCCTTTTTTGGGCAGTCTGTCACTCTTGTTATATCCAGCACTCTTTTGCATCCACCAAAGAAAAAAACCCAACATATCTTACAGTGTAGTATATTTGTGACACACTTTATACGTCCGTGTGATAAAAATTTGTGGATTTTAGGCCGGTATTCCATTGTTTTCCTGTCTGGTACTCAAGTTATATACAGCACTATGTTGCATTATGTTAAAAAACAGGCCACATTTTACAGTGGGGTCTATCTCTGACATGCCTCATACATCCATGTGGCAAAATTGAGGCATTTTAGGCCTAAATTCCATTTTTTGGCAGTCTGTCACTCTCGTTATATCCAGCACACTTTTGCATCCACCAAAAAACAAAGAAACATATTTTACAGTGTGGTATATCTGTGAAATGACTCATATGTCCGTTTGATAAAAATTTGTGGATTTTAGGCCGGTATTCCAGTGTTTTCCTGTCTGGTACTCAAGTTATATACAGCACTATGTTGCATTATTTTAAAAAGTAGGCCACATTTTACAGTGGTGGTCTATCTCTGACACACCTCATACATCCGTGTGCCAAAAATTAAGGCATTTTAGGCCTAAATTCCCATTTCTGGGCAGTCTGTCACTCTCGTTGTATCCAGCACTCTTTTGCATCCAAAAGAAAAAAGCAATTTTTACAGTGGGGTATGTCGGTAAAAAGATTTCTGTTTGAAGTTGTTATGGCAGCTTCATGACTGTGTTAAATGCGCCAACTACTAACACCATCATCTTCAGCCTAGAGGCAGTCACTGCGCAGATAGAAGTAGCAGAGGGTGAATGGTTAGGCGGTGTTGTATTCTGTATTGTACTCTGTCTCTGCATTATGAAGGCTAAATTTTCTTGATGAAATCATGCCTGGAAGAGCCATAGCAAGATAACGTTGAAGATCACGGGGACAGGACTCGCAACTACTGAAGCCTGGTGTTCCTGGGCAGGATTCTGCCAAGCCCTCACCTACTAATGTTGAACTGGTTGGATGATGACATTTAAAAGGACCCCATGCATTTTCTATATCTGAAGCTAGAGATTTTAGCATTTCAGATGCATTCCCAGAGATGTCAATTGGAGAGCGTGGTGGTCGTAGATGTGAATTCTACACCACCACACGAGCTGCCGCCTCTCCACCACCCAAGGTGCTGCACCCACCACCTTCTGTCTCTATCCCACTCTCCCGCAGAATGAAAGTCGGCAAGGACAAGGTCCTCTCCCCTCTGTAACAGTCTGTCATTGTAATTTTTTTTGGCGGTAAATGATATCTATTACGATGTATGTAACCCCTTGTCATGTACAGCACCATGGAATTAATGGCACTATATAGATAAATAAATAATAATAATTATAATAATAATACTATATGGGTGTTTCCACTAGACAATCTATCAAACATGATATTGAAGGATTTTTTTTCTAACAACTCTGTTCAGCTGTGCACAAACTATGTCAACTTGGTAGTTATACCCCACTGGGTGTTGGCACAGTGTCATGTTGACTACAGTCCCCAGATGTTATGTAGGTCCCTAATCTCACCTCTACTTCAGCAGCATGATGAATTAATAGGAAAAGCATGTGATATTGGTGTAGCTGTTGTTTTCTTGACAAATAAACTCAATAACATCAATGAAGTGGTTAGCCGCATACGGAATGGAGAAATAGTAAATATGACAATTGACTCGTAGTTTCACATTTGAGGTAAAGCACACTTCAACAAGCTGCTTTAACTCTTACAACATTATATTCCAAAGCCTTGAAGAAAAAGATGAATATATTATCAACCAAATAGGTATGAATAATTAATCACACAGATGATGTAACATAATTCTAAACATACACAAACTATCAGTGGGGAAATTATTTTCCAACAAAAATTTTAAGTATGAGACTAGTGTCATCTTGTGGAATGCTATGAGCCACAAAGTTCTTCAAACTGAAACTGTTCTGGATGTACTGTACAATTTTCTCTAGAAAATTGGAAGTACATGCCTTCTATGCTGCTTGCATTAAATAACTGATTTGCCAGATATGTACGGAGTCAGGTTGACTGGGCTGCGGGTACCTGTGCTGCACTGTTTCCAGAACTGTCAAGGCTGTGTCCCGTTTCCCAGCAGAAGGAACAGGGTAATGGACAGGCCCCATTACACAGAAAGAAGGGTCATGTTTAGACAGGGAACCTGGCTGGAAGCTGAGGGGAAAAAAAAGCAAAGCAGGAGTGAGTCCCCAGCAGTGACTGTGTGAGCAGCAAGGGGGGCAGTATGCACCCGAAGTGCTGACGCTGTGGCAAAATGCAGCAGACAGACCCGGTGTCCTAGAGGCATGGGGCCAGCTTAAGAGAAATCGGACAAGACATCAAAGATTTTTGGCATGGACAAGCAGCGAATAGGAGGCTGAGTAGCGTGCTCCATCCTTAGAGCAGTAGAAAGGACAGTTCCCATTGTCTCCCACCACTAAAAGCGATACTGCCATTTACCAAGGCGCCGTTTGCCCAGTATTCCCCAGAGAGCGATGCGCCATGCGCTCCTTGACCGTGAGTGCAGCCCACGTGCGCAGTAGAGAGAACCAGTTCATGCCAGGTGTTCAGTGTGGATAACCAGTAATTATAAGGCACAGAGGAATGACAGAGGATGTTGGTACGGTCAGCAAGGTACTCCATCAGCATTTTCAAAAACTTGCACTCCATGTGAGAGTCCCCTGTGCCTCAGGGACAGGGAAATGGGAGGGTCTGAGAAAACTCTCCCCAAACCTTGCCAGTGTTCCACTGCCTTTGCTGACTTGGAGTTGTGTTTCTCTCACCTGTACTCCTTGCTTGGCCAACAAACTTTGACCTCTGCTGCCTACGTTTTCAGATGTGAATCTTTTGTAATAATTCCGCAAGAAGGGCCCTCTGTTCCTCCAACATTTTAGTACACCTGTCTGCCTCTGGAATAAGAGATGTAAACTTCTCCTTGTAGCGTGGGTCTAGAAGTGTCACCAATCAGTATTGCCCATCACCCAAAATTTTGATAATGCGAGGGTGACAGGAAAGGAAGTGTAACATACTGTAAACTAAGCCATGCGTGCAAGACAGCTAACAGTCAATACTTCCGTGTCCGCACCAAGAGGACAACTGTCCATGCTCTCCTCCTCCTCCTTGTCCTCAGGCCACCAACACTTAGAACTAACCTCAATAATATCATTGTACAAACATCATTGTAAATAACTTCTTGTAAATACACCCCTGAATGTTTTATCTCCCCCACCACATTTTAGATTGTAAGTTGTCACAGGCAGGATTGTTTTGTTTTGCTTTAATTATTGTTATCATTGTTACTTAGTATAGATTGTAAGCTGTCACCAGCAGGCTAGTTTTGTTTTGGTTTAATTATTGGATTATTGTTATTGTTGTTACTTAGGACTATTGTGTGGCATGTGTGTGAGCTTGCCTCACCACAGAGCAGCCACCAGGTTCCAGCCATTGTCACACACAACCATGCCTGGCTGTGGGTTCAGCTGTCTCAGCCATCGTTTTGCCTGCTCTTTCAGAGCTGTCCACAACTCTTCAGCATTTTTGGGGTTTGTCACAGAAGCATATTAGCTTCAGCACAACCTGTTCCTGCTTTCATTTGGCAGTGCTGCAGTGCTTCCAGTTTGTGACTGATGTGCTACCTTTAGTAGCTGGAGGTTGAAAAGGAAGCGAAGGAGGTGCAGGAGCTGTAGACTGTGGGGTCAACACAGATTGACGTAGGGCCCACAATACTCGGGGTTTGGGAGGATGTGCAACATACCAAGTTTGGAGTGGGTCCCGGCTTCCACTATGTTCACCCATTGTGCCCTTAGTGAAAAGTACCATCCCTGACCACTAGCACTTGTCCAAGTGTTTGTGGTTAGGTGGACTTCCCAAGTAACAGCATTGTGGAGGGCACAGTTAATGTTGTGGGACACGTACCTGTGTAATGCCAGGACGGCACACTGGGATAAATATTCCCGCATGTTCGAGCCCTCGGGGTGATACTCAACTCTGCCCTCTCTTTCAAGCTAAGATCCAAGCCCTTGCCTCCTCCTGCCCATTACAACTCAAAAACATTTCCTGGATCTGTGCATTCCAAGAAAATTCAAAAATGTTTGTGCACGCCCTCATGATCTCCCTCCTCAACTATTGCAACTTTATACTCTCTAGCCTCCCCTCTAGCACTAATGCACCACTCAAATCTACCCAAAACTCTGCTTCCAGAGTAATCCAACTGTCCCTCCATTATTCCCTAGTCTCTCCTCTCTGCCATCCTATTTCCCATAGGCTACAGTTCAAAACCCTAAATATGACATGCAAAGCCTTCCACAACCTGTCTCCTCCATACATTTGTGACATGGTCTCCCAATGTCCGACTGGGTCATGACTTCTCCTATGCAAACCCATTGTGACATCAGCGATATGTTCAATCCCTGCCCGCAAGCACTTGTCCACAGATCCGTGGTTAGGTGCACTTTCCCTGTAACAGTATTGTTGATGGCCCGAGTAATGTTGTGGGACACATGTGTTAGGCATCGCATTTCCCCCACTGCACAGGGAGAATCTCAAGCCATGTCCTCTGCGGTCTCCCATTCCTCTGCGGTCTCAGAGATTCCTGCTCAGCAGAGATGTTGGTCCAGTCGTCTTGCCCAGGCTAATGCTAGGCATCTGGTTGCTCTTTCAGGCTCTGCTGTAACACCATGTTTGATTCAGCAGCAAGCAGACGCTCCAGGGTCCTGTATTCTGCCTACTGAGCATGCCCATGGGACGACCTCTCATTGGAGGTCGGAGGTCACATGTGCAGGTCCAGTTCCTGCTCCGATTGATCCACTACTGGGAAGGTCCCGGAAGGACGCCGCTATAAAAGAGCCGCATGGCCGCTCGGCCATGTGCTAGTATAGACTCTTATGCTTATTTGTGTCTATGATGATAGATGCATGTATCTGGTGACTGACTCATTAAGATTCCCTCCCTCTGGTTGTTTTTGCGTTAGGGATTCAGAGTTATAGTCAGCGCCAATGGGTGGCTATGCTCACGCCACTGTGCACCTAGTACTCTGCACACACTAGCGTCCGATAGTGTCGCCCACTGCAGGGCATTATTGTACAGCAGCAAGTGGCAGCAACTGCCTGTGCAGCGCCTTGTGCAACCTGTGCACTTATTTGGCCCAATCCTGGGCAATTAGAGGCATTTGCCTGAGCGGCTCTGTGCACATCTGCACACTTATCTGGGATTATTATCCCATGCTGGCACCGCTGCAGCAGCGCCGAGTGCTAGTGGACTAGAAGGACTCTAATCCCATGTCCTTGGGACAGAGTCCTGTGTCCGTATTCTAGTGCTCATCTGGCCGAGTCCTGTGAGCTTAACAGGCTTCGGCATTTACTATGTGCAGCACCGCGGTTCTGTGAAGTAACAGAGCTCATGTCTGTACACACCGGGTGACGCTAACCCGCCTGTGTTCATTTATTGTCTGTCGCATAACCTCCGCCATTACCGAGCAGCAGTTCTACACTTCTGCACGGTGGACCCCAGGTGGCAAACGCACCTCATTGTCATAATTATTTGGTGCGTTCCCCTAGCGTAACAACATGCTTGCTTGTGTAATGTCGTGACGGAATACCCGGAGAAATAGTGGCGGGTGGGGACCAAGTGCCTTGTTACTGTCACCACCATCAGGTTGTGAAAAGCGTCCGTCTACCACGAGCCTAAAATGCGACATTTAGAGCGCCAGCAGATGAGAAATTTGTGAATTTAGTACTGTGGCCTGTGGGCCGTTGGCTGCGTCTTTCCGCTTACAGTCCAATGACAAGGGTATGGACAACTGAAGGCTGCGCTGGGACAAGAACGTGAATGTGCTTGATGATGGTGCTGTTTGGCTGTGGTCAAAGGCAGGTGCAGGGCAGGAGGCATCTTCGCATGCATCGTGGACTGGGGATTGGCTTAAAGGCACAACAGTGGAAGAAGCAGTGGTATCACCTGCAGACACTGTTCATGGAGCCTGGTGTTCAAACAGCAAAGTTAGGTGCTTTGCTGCCATATGCCTGATCATGCTAGTGGTGATAAGGCTGGTAGTTTTACTACCCCTACTGATGCAGCCATGGTGTTGCAAATGTCCTTTTTGGGATTATCGGCAGAGTCTTTATAAAAAAAAAACATTGGTAAGGGAACATTAATTGTTTCCCTCTCCCACACCACCTTCTCACCTCGACACCTGTCTTTCGGTGTTCCCCAAGGCTCTGTTCTAGGACCCCTACTCTTCTCCATCTACACCTTCGGCCTGGGACAGCTGATGTAATGGCACGGTTTGCAATATCATCACTACGCCGATGACACACACATCTACCTATCTGTACCTGACATCACCTCCTTTCTGACCAAAATCATACGTCTTCCCACTATACCATCCTTTATTTCTGCTTGTTTTCAAAAAGTGGACATGGACAAATCAGAATACATCATCTTTCAAGCATCTCACGCTGAGTACACCTAAGAGCTGTGTATGCCTCATTCGGTACCATTTTAGTAATAGGTAAACTTTGCCCTAGAGAAAATTATTTTCCAGACATTCACTGCCTTTTTTGCACATTTTTTGCAGCTGTAATCTTCATCTTATTGGTGTGGATGTGGTAAATTTCGAAGTCGTCATCAATACCATCATCGTCCATATGTTGTAAAGAGAAAATCAGGTGTTTCCAAGGGTCGTTGTTATGTGCGTTTTGTGCCATTCCTTTAACAGTGTTCGTTACACTAGGACAATTAATTTTAGACAGGAACATTAGGATATTATTGGTAGTATGTATGCGTGAAGATGAAGAAGCTTGTGCCACGGGTGTGTTTACAGTTATGGACAGTGCACTCCTCTTTAAACTTTTTCACGAGCATCCACTAGTTTGTTTGGTTTTCCTCCAACACTGATCTGCTTTCTCTAATTCAGCAACTCACGAACATGTTGCACTTTGCCCTTTATACAGGCATGTGTGTCTTTGGCAACATATTTTGGATGGTCATTTCTTAGGCCGAGTCTCACACTCACATCTGTTAAATGAAACCGATTCTGGTAATTGATGGTGGCTAATTGATGAATCATTGTTGGCTTTCCCATTCCTGTCATCACCATGCCCCTTTTCCAGATCACTTCATCCTACGATTCATCAGCCATATTGTTACTAAAAACATACACCTTCCCAGCAGCAACTGTGAAGGAAACCACGTTACAGTTCTGCAAGGTGTTTATGATGCCCCTAAAAATAATGTACACACTATGTTGATATCTACCCCCAGGGGAAATGTTTGTCAGGTCATATACTTAGTGAATGGGCATTCCAAGTCTAGGAGACCCGCTCCTTTAAATTGGGCATAGTTTTTAATCAGGCCTTCCTCCATGTCTCATCAACCGCTGCCATTAGATCACCAGCATTATTGTGTTCTGTGCTGCTACAGTCATTGTCAAAATCCTAACCAGGGTGGGTGTTTATGCTGGGCATTAAATACTTGTTATGGCAAAGGTTGAGGTGTACCCCACAGGGGAAATTGTTTGCCAGCCAACACACTTAGTGTATGGGCATTACAAGTCTAGGAGACCAGCTCCTTCAAACTGGGCATAGTTTTGAATCAGGCCTTCCTCCACGTCTCATCATCCACCACCACTAGATCACCAGCATTAACATGTTCCGTGTTGCTACAGCCATTGTCAAAATCCTAACAAGGGTTGGTGTTTTTGCTGGGCGTTAAATACTTGTTATGGAAAAGGTTGAGGTGTACTCCACAGGGGAAAATGTTTGCCAGCCAACACACTTAGCGTATGGGCATTACAAGTCTAGGAGACACGCTCCTTTTTAAAGGGACATTTTTTGTTAAGATGCCCTCCTCCACGTTTCTTTCAAGGGGGGATTGGGGTTATTGGGGTGCATATGACTTGGAAGCAGGGCAGGCCTTGCAGTCAATGCATAAGAAAACAGAAGGGGAGTACAAAATGAATGATGTGAAGTGGATTTTCCTGTGACCATCCAGTACCTGCATTCAAAAGCTTATTGGGGTGCATATGACTTGGCAGCAGGGCAGGTCTGGCTGTCAATACATAAGAAAACAGAATGGGAGTACAAAATGAATAATGTGAACTAGATTTTCCTGGATCTGCTGTAAGACCGCCAGGGGTCTGTGGAGGGTAAGCGATAAACACATCGGCAAAAGACTCGCGCTTTACCTCATTCCGGGGCCGCTCTGCACCTGTGGTAAGACGCAGCCATTACCGCTGCTTCTCGCGCTGGTGCGGCCAGCCTGTGACCCCGAGTCTCAGCTGTGACGAGACATCAGCCCTCTGCGGCGGCCTGTACACTGCCTCCCTGCCTCAGCCCATGGCTGCGGCCTTCTCATCACCGACTACAGTGGACGTCATCTCGCCACAGTCGCCAATCGAGGCCTACTCCCCGCCTACCGAGGGACCCTGAGTGTAGGGCTGCCCACCGTCACTTCTGCAACTGTGACGCATTCCCGTTTTGGAGATGGGAGTCGGTTGAGACTTTCTGAGAGTCCGTTCCCCGCTAAGTTTACAGGGGGTCATTTCCCAGTGGATTACCCCACTGCCTGTTGTGCCCCCAACAGCCAAGATCCTTCAGGGCCTGTTGTACCCCAACAGCATGACCCTTCAGGGCCTGTTGTGCCCCAACAGCCAAGATCCTTTAGGGCCTGCTGTGCCCCAACAGCCAAGATCCTCCAGGACCTGCTGTGCCCCATCAGCCAAGATCCTTTACTGCCTGTTGTGCCCCAACAGCCAAGATCCTTCAGGGCCTGTTGTGCCCCAACAGCCAAGATCCTTCAGTGCCTGTTGTGCCCAACTTCTCCTGGTTGTTGAAACGCCCAGAAGTCGTGGCCGTTCTTCAGCAGCTGGACTTAGCGGTTGCGACGTCAAAGCAGCCACACCCGCGGCGTCGAAACAGGCACCTCAGCGTCTTCAAAGCAGACACACCAGCGACGCCGAAGGACGTCTGGAAGGATACGTTGACTTTAGGAGCTAAGGACCCATAGTTGGCCGTTTCGACGCCCATAATAGCTGGCTTTGCCGGGTTAGTCGCATTCTCGATAAGCAAAGTACTGTTATTGTTGTTGAGTCCCTGGGTGGACAATTGGTATTAACACCTTTTTTGGGTTTCTCAGCACAGCCCTACTGGTTCCAGTTCATAAAAGTTGCTTTACAAAACCACACCCAGTCTCGTGTCTTGTCACTGCATCCTGAGAACCTGCTGGTACCTACATTTGTCGTAGTCAGCAGGATGCAGTCTCCGAGCACAGACAATGATGCCCCAGATCAGGGCAGGGCTGTGAACTCTACAGATAATGAGGGCCCCCATTCCAGCATTTCATTGGGGGCTATGCTGACTAACCTGCCTAGATTTTCCGACTCCAATACTATGCTGTGGATCTGGACAGTGCAGATGCGGGGACTTTTTCAGATGCACCCAATGACTCCTGACCTGGAGGCCGAGGTAGCCCTCATGGCATTAGATTGGGAGATACGGAGGTCAGTGATGTTGAGACCCCCGGGACACCGTAACACTTTTGATAAGGTTTTACAGATAGTAGAACAGACCCATGGGGACCCAACTAATGTGGGAGAATTGAGGACCAGATTATTTAGTCGAATGCAGGGAGAGGGGGAGACGATCACGCAGTATATGAATGTCCTCCAAGAATTGCATACGGCTATTGAAAGAAAGGGCGGAGCAGGGGTAGGACCTATTGACATTACCCTACGCGACCTACTGGTGACTGGAATGCGAGATCCATTAATAAAACAGGCATTGCGGGAGCAGATCAGAATGAATCCCCGTATAGGCTTTTCGGAGGTGGGAAGTCAAGCACGAGTTCGAGAGCAGGAGCAAGGGATGGCAGTCCCCATGGGTCTGGTCCGGGGTGTGGAGGCTTCCGTGAACGCAGTCGAGGAGCCTCAGTGGGTGGAAGAGATGAAGCAAGAGTTGAAGAACATTAAGGGCGAGTTGGCCGAAGTGAAGAGAAGGACTGAGACCGGGACTGAATGACCTAGTTTTAACCACGGCCCCTGGGGGTCACGCTCCCCGCGGGGCAGTCAGTCTGCACAGGCCTGGTGTTATGAGTGCGGAGAACCAGGTCACTTCGCCCGAGAGTGTCCGCAGCGTGGGAAATACCCACCCCGGCAGCCACTAAACTAGAGGGCTCCGGGCTGGGGGGACGCTGCTCGGAGCCAAAAACCACAATTAGGGGTGGTGGAAGTCCCCAAGATTTGGTTGCAAAATGTCCGGTGGTTTGGGCAGAAGTGGAGGGCCGGGCCGTCCGGTGCCTGGTGGACACGGGGGTCACAAGTAACCACTATGCCCGCAACCTATTTTCGACAAAATTTCCCGGAGGCAGCAAGACCTCAGTGGGGGCCCATGATCCGACTAGTAGCCACCAATCAACTACCGTTCCTGGTTGCGAGGGTGGTGTGGGTGCAGGTGACATTGTGCGGTAAATCCTTTGGTCGCAGAGGGGTGGTAGTGACTCAAGGAGAAACTGATAAGCAGCATCCTGTCACCCTGGGCATGAACATACTACGGGAGTTCGGTAACCTACTTCTCAATGATCCTACGCATAAGGTCCTGAAGCAGTGGGGTTCGCGCACGGCTCAGGGACAGGTATTCCAGCAGCTGGTGCGGGAAGCGCGGGTACATCATGACTGCCAGGAAGGTGAGGCTCTGGGCAAAGTCATCGCGCTAACGGCTCCCCTGCTTGTTCTACCTCCGGGCAGACTGTGGTGGCCCTGCCAATTCGAGCTTCGTTATCCTTGGAGGGCGTGGAGATGCAAGTGAAGCCATGCCACTCGGAGCGCTTACCTATTGGCATATTGGTGGCCTGTTCCCTGGCTACAGTGCAAAAAGGAACTGTCCTGGTGCGCTGCGTCAACCTCGAAGACCGAGACATTAGTCTAAAAGCGCGGACCGAACTGGCCAAGCTAGTAAGGCCTTTAGAGGAAGTGCTGCTGGCTCCCGTGGGTTCAATTGAGAGTACAATCTGAGGATCCTTGGGAAGTAATGATTCAAACTCTACAGGCCACCGAAGTCTCGGCTCAGGAGAAGGGTCAAAAGATCCTAGAGCAGATGCGGGCCGAGCTCTCCGGGTTAACTTCAGCCCAGCTCTTACAAATAAAAACATTACTCGGGCAGTACCATGAAGTATTTGCTAGTCATGAGGAAGATTTTGGGTGCACCACCGCCATCACTCATGAAATTCCCACAGCAGGAGTGGCCCCCATCCGGGTACGATATCGACAAATTCCTCCACAACTCTACCAAGAGGTGAAAACTTTGTTGGCCCAGATGTTGCGGAAAGGGGTGATACGAGAAAGCCAAAGCCCTTGGGCAGCCCCTATAGTGTTGGTCCGGAAAAAAGATGGTACATTACGATTCTGTGTAGATTATCAGAAGCTGAATGCTTGCACTATTAAAGACTAATACCCACTGCCCCGCATAGAAGAATCCTTGTCTGCCTTGGGAAAGGTGACGTATTTTTCGACTCTGGACTTGGTCAGTGGGTACTGGCAAGTGCCCATGTCAGAAAAAGATAGAGCCAAGACAGCATTCATATTGCCTATGGGACTATTTGAGTTCAATCGAATGCCGTTTGGACTGGCCAATGCCCTGGGGACCTTTCAGCGGTTGATGGAACGGTGTCTGGGAGATCTCAATTTTGAGGCCACGTTGATCTACCTGGATGATATCATCATCTATACTGCCACATTCGAGGACCACCTAAAGCGGTTGGGGCAGGTGCTCGGTCGGTTGCAAAAGTATGGGTTGAAGGTAAAATCTCAGAAATGCCATCTATTCCGCTCCCAGATCGAGTATCTGGGTCATGTCATCTCGGCAGAGGGTGTGAGGCCATCCCGGGAGAAGGTTGCTGCTATTCAGGGGTGGCCTACCCCCGAGACGGTAAAAGACGTGCGGGCTTTTCTGGGGCAGGCTGGATATTACCGTCGTTTCGTAAGGAATTTTGCACGTCGAGCTCGAGCCATGCACGACCTGCTAAAGGGGGCTCTCGCTGGAGCAAATGGATGAAGAATCCAGTGGCAACAACCTAAGGAAGAGGCCATCCGAGACCTCAACACTGCGCTCTCAGATGCCCGGGTGTTGGCCTATGCGGATTTCCCACAACCGTTCATCCTGCACACTGACAGGAGTCTTCACGGGCTGGGGGCTTTGTTGTCACAAGTTCAAGATGGCCGGGAGAGAGTGATCGCATATGGAAGTCGCTCACTCCATGACTACGAGCACAACCCTGACAATTACAGCTCCTTCAAGCTCGAGCTCCTCGAGGTGGTGTGGGCCATGACGGAGAGGTTCGCAGAGTACCTAGCAGGCTCCAAGGTAGTGGTACGGACTGATAACAACCCGCTCGCTCATTTGGAAAATGCCAAATTGGGGGCTCTGGAACAACGATGGGTGGCACGGATGGCGAAGTTCAACTATAAAATTATCTATAAAAGAGTGGCCAAGAATCTCCATGCTGATGCCCTCTCCAGGATTTGACATACAACTCCAGGAGAGAATCGAGATGAAGAATTAGAAGAGGAAGAGATACCGTTCGCCCTCACCGCTGCCTTGCTCACAACTGCCAATCAAAAAGTATCTTCCCCGGAGACCCCAAGGGGCATACTGGAACAATCTCGAGATAAGTGGATACAACAGCAACAAGAAGACGAAGAAGTTGGACTTCTTCGGACATGGGTCGCCGCTGGCCACTTACCCAATGATTCCCAACGACAAACTTTGACTCAAGACATGTCGCGACAATGGGAGAGGCTGGTTATTCGAAAGGGACTATTGTACCATAAAATAACATCGCAGACAACCTTAACGACGGTGTGGCAGGTGGTTACGCCCGGAGCCCATCTCCACGAACTGGCTCGAGAGGCTCACGAAAAAGGGGCTCACTTCGGAGCTAAAAAGACCTTGCAGTGGTTGCAACAAAAAGCTTACCACCCACGCTTGCCAGCTGTTGTGGACGAAATTTGCCGGACCTGCCGCTCATGCGAGTTAGCCAAACCACCCTCTCAACGAGCTTCAATACAGACAATTGTGACCTCAGCACCCCTTGAGCTCCTGACAATAGATTATCTGACCATTGGTCCCGCATTCCAGGGATACGAACACTGCCTCTTCATGGTGGACCATTTCACAAAGTTCGCTGTGGTCACCCCCACTCGAGACCAGACTGCGGAGTCTGCCGCTCCGCAATTTGCAGAAACTTCATACAAGTGTACAGCTGCACCCAACGAATACATTCTGATCAGGGAGCATGTTTTTTGGGAAAAGTTATGGAGGAACTACACCACCTCTATGGGACTGATAAATCCCGGACCACACCGTATCACCCACAAGGAAACGGGGTCTGTGAATGATTTAATCGGACATTAATTCAAATGTTGTGTACTCCGGAGAGTGACAAGAAGGCCCGTTGGCCAGAATATGTCCCTGAATTAGTATGGGTCTACAACAGCCGGGTGCACCGAGTTACTGGCTATACCCCCTACTCTCTGTTGTTTGGACGAGAGGGTAAAGGGATCATGGAGGTGGAGTTGGACCCCGAAGAGCCTCAGCCCTGGAGCGGAGTGTCGTCTTGGGTCTGAAATCATCGTCACCGGCTGCAAGCTCTTCATCGAATCGTACATACCAAACTCCAAGACTTGGAACACCCAGGGAAGACTACTACTCCACCTCCTCACCTTCAAAGTGGGGACCATTTACTTGTACTAGATCAACGGCCCCAGAGCAAACTGGGGCCGCGCTGGGAAGAGAGTCCCTATCGGGTCCTATGCCGTATCAACCCTGAAGGACCTGTGTACGAAATACGACCTGAGAAAGATGAAACACTGCCTACCCGCATTGTGCATCATAATATGCTACGCCCGTGTATTTCCACCGACCCAAAACAAACGGAACCTGCCCCTTCGACCTCTGAACCACCACCCGTGTTTTGGGACCCAGACAACGAAGATTTTCCTCCAATATCCATAGGCCCTCCACTCAATAATGAGCCGACTGACACAATTAGCCCACCTGGACCAATTAATCCACCACCGGCCACCACCCAGGAAGATCTCACCCCAGTCGAACTAAGATGCAGAGCAGCAGGGGTTGGGGCAAGGATAAAAGGAGGAGGGAGAACGCTGAGAAGGCAGTTGGCAGAAAGGCTGACATGAGACTGGAAGCCGTGGAAGATAGAGGGGGCTGGTTTGACAGACATTGATCCGCGGGAAGACCGCCAGGGGTCTTTGGAGGGTAAGTGACGAACACACCGGCAAAAGACTCGCGCTTTACCTCATTCCGGGGCCGCTATCCACCTGTGGTCAGCCGCAGCCATTACCTGTTGTGAGTTCATTCTCTGGTTCACCAGTTGTGAGTTCTCCATCTAGACTCCCTCTGGTGGTAACAGGAGGTAGTGAGGCTGATTTGATCGGTGAAAATCTGCCACCTGAGAATGAGGATGACGATTGGACCTCAGGAATCTCAGATTGGATTTAAGACAGCCGACGCCCTATTCAGTTGCTGCTGATTCCTTCTGGCTTGTCAGCTCTTGGTTTTCAGCTGTGTTCCAGTCATCTAAAGCTAAATTTTTCTGCTAATGTTCACACTTGATTTTGTTGGACTATTCAGTTTTTCGTGTGGTCAGCCAGCCCCGGCTGGGGCTGTGCTGAATTTCCACTTTTATTTATCTGTATTTGCCAATTTGCTTTTTGTCCCTTACTAGTTTGGCCTCTTTTTGCTCTGTCTCAGAATATTTCAGAGTGCTGATATAGTGGGTGAAGTCTAGTGACTTCAGAGTTAATTTTGCTATCAGAAGTGTTGGACAGTGTTTTTGCAGGTTGCAGACAGTGTCTTTCCCTTTCCTTTCCTTTCTAGTTAGTTGGGCCCCATCGTTTGCTCAGCCTATTTTCCTGCCTGTGTTTGTACTTTCATCTTGTTTCACCGTCAATACATGTGTGGGGGCTGTCTTTCTTTTGGGGTCTGCTCTGGGGCAGTTAGTTTTCCCCTTTTCTTGCTTTAGGCTTATTTAGTCCTCCGGCCTTGATGAGGCGTCTAGGATCATCGTAGGTACGCACCACGGCTGCTGCTAGTTGTGTGGTAGGATTAGGGATCTGCAATCTGCATAGATACCAACCTCTCTGGTTTTCTGTGACTTAGCTTGTTTTGCTTTTTTCTTCTCGATGACCCATTCATAACATTTAACGCTGCTTCTCGTGCTGGTGCGGCTGGCCCGCGACCCCGAGTCTCAGCTGTGACGAGACATCAGCCCTCTGCGGCGGCCTGTACACTGCCTCCCTGCCTCAGCCCGCGGCTGAGGCATTCTCATCACCAACTACAGTGAACGTCATCTCGCCACAGTCGCCAATCAAGGCCTACTCCCCGCCTACCGAGGGACCCTGAGTGTAGGCCTGCCAACCGTCACTTCTGCAACTGTGACGCATTCCCGTTTTGGAGATGGGAGTCGGTTTAGACTTTCTGAGAGTCCGTTCCCAGCTGAATTTACAGGGGGTCATTTCCCAGAGGATTACCCCAGGGCCTGTTGTGCCCCCAACAGTCAAGATCTTTCAGGGCCTGTTGTGCCCCAACAGCCAAGATCCTTTAGGGCCTGCTGTGCCCCATCAGCCAAGATCCTTTACTGCCTGTTGTGCCCCAACAGCCAAGATCCTTCAGGGCCTGTTGTGCCCCAACAGCCAAGATCCTTCAGTGCCTGTTGTGCCCAACTTCTCCTGGTTGTTGAAACGCCCAGAAGTCGCAGCCGTTCTTCAGCAGCTGGACTCAGCGGTTGCGACGTCAAAGCAGCCACACCCGCGGCGTCGAAACAGGCACCTCAGCGTCTTCAAAGCAGACACACCAGCGACGCCGAAGGACGTCTGGAAGGATAAGTTGACTTTAGGAGCTAAGGACCTATAGTTGGCCGTTTCGAGGCCCATAATAGCCGGGTTAGTCGCATTCTCGATAAGCAAAGTACTCTTATTGTTGTTGAGTCCCTGCATGGACAATTGGTGTTATCCCTTTTTGGGTTGCTCACCACAGCCCTATTGGTTCCAGTTCATAAAAGTTGCTTTACAAAACCACACCCAGTCTTGTGTCTCGTCACTGCATCCTGAGAACCTGCAGGTACCTACAGACATCTCGTGAAAGGGGTATTGGTGTGCATCATAATTCTTGGCCGCCCATCCACTCACTGCATAGGCTATAACAGTTTAGGAGGCCCACTGTTTAATAATGGCCTTTTAAACAGATTAATGCTGCCTGATGCCCCTGTAAAATAGGCTCTGTGACTTTAACAGTCCCTCCTTCATAAATGAAGCAAGATATGTCTGCTTATGTGTCACAAACCACATGGCCAGCTAGGGTGCGTAAATGTTACAATGACATTTCCCAGTGAATGCATTTGTTTTGGTTGAAAGCAATGTTAAAGTTGAAAAATGCTTCAAAAACGCTGCCTCTGAACATAGCCCAAGTGGTGGAGGAACATTTTGGTCTGGGGTCATTTATTTTGCCTTATATACAAGTCATTAACCCGGAAAGGATGTACCTTAACATATTTCCCACCAACATCAGTATTGGTTTAGTTTTGGTATGTTTTTGGTGCACCGGTAAAAGTGGCATGAAACTCTCACAACATTGTTTAAAGCTGTGAACTAGGAGTCAGGAATGCTTCCAGGGGCGATTGGGCTCGTTGTTTTGTCCGAGTACCCAAGTATTCCAATGTGCTCGACCCGAGCAACGAGCACCCGAGCATTTTAGTGCTCGCCCATCACTAACAGCAGTATTTAATGGGTTAATCAGTCCTGATCCCAGTCCCAAAACTAGCCCCTGCTGCTCCCAAAAGGTGAATTGCAAATCCTTATTGTCATTTTTGTGTCAGGACTGCTTGTCAGGAAGAAAACATTGGCAATGAGTTGAAACAGAAAGTTGAACTGATAAATAAAAACAAAAGATAAAACTGTATGGAAATGGCGACAGCTATACATGCGCAGCCGGTTTAAGGATTAATGGGTCAAGCACCCGCAATCAAATTGAAAAACTTTACTTTTTCCTGTCAGAGGGACTGCTCTCTGACTTTTAGAAATAATATGTAGGAACATATTCCTTTATGTTTGCAATAAATAGGGGAGGACATATTGCATCCCGGAATACTGCTACACTTTAATGGGTGATGTGCATATAAGAATCAGTTAAGGTTTTAAACATTTTTACTAGTATCAGAGAATATCAAGATATACTGTATTAATAGTATAAAGTAATATTATATGAACTATGAATTGTATAAAATGATACAGATAGGCTAGTTAATGTTTCTGAGAAGAAAAAAATAAATAAAAATGATAACGTATACCTTGTTAAAATATGAAATTGATACACTGCCGATTTTTAAAGTTTTCGCACCTTCAAAGAATGGAGAGGTCTGAAATTTTTATCATAGGTACACTTTAACTGTGAGATACAGACTCTAAAAAAATCCCAAAAATCACATTGTATGATTTTTTTGGGGGGTGTACTCATCCTTCTTTCTTCAAACATGGTAAGTGGAGTTGATACCAAAAAGTTCTATTTCGGTCTCGTCTGACCACATGACCTTCTCCTATGTCTCCGCTGGATTATCCAGATGGTAATTGGTGAACTTCAAACAGGCCTGGACATGTGCTGCAAGATTTTAATACATTACAGTGTAGTGAGCAGTGGAACTTTGCATGCTTTGCAGGATTTTAACCCCTTCACTACCAAGGGTGGTTTGCACGTTAACTCCCGGGCCAATTTTTACAATTCTGACCACTGTCCCTTTATGAGGTAATAACTCTGAAACGCTTCCATGGATCCCGGTGATTCTGACATTGTTTTCTCAAGACATATTGTACTTCATGTTAGTGGTAAAATTGCATTCAAATAACTTTCGTTTATTTGTGAAAAAAACAGAAATTTGGCAAAAATTTTGAAAATTTCGCAATTTTCCAACTTTGAATTTTTATGCCCTTAAATCACAGAGACACGGCACACGAAAAACTTAATACATAACATTTCCCACATGTTTACTTTACATCAGCACAATTTTGGAACCAAAATTTTTTTTTGTTAGGAAGTTATAAGGGTTAAAAATTGACCAGCGATTTCTCATTTTTGCAACACCATTTTATTTTTAGGGACCACATCACATTTGAAGCCACTTTGAGGGGTCTATACGATAGAAAATACCTAAAAGTGACACCACTAAAAACTGCACCCCTTAAGGTGCTTAAAACCACATTCAAGAAGTTTATTAACCCTTTAGGTGCATCACAGGAATTTTTTGAATATTAAAAAAAAAATGAACATTTAACTTTTTTTCACAAAAAAAATACTTCAGGTTCAATTTTCTTTATTTTACCAAGGGTAACAGGAGAAATTGGACTGCAAAAGTTATTGTGCAATTTGTCCTGAGTACGCTGATACCTGATATGTGGGGGGGAACCACTGTTTCGGCGCATGGCAGACCTCAGTAGGGAAGGAGCGCCGTTTGACTTTTTCAATGCAAAATTGGCTGGAATTCAGATCGGATGCCATGTCGTGTTTGGAGAGCCCCTGATGTACCTAAACAGTGGAAACCCCCCCAAGTGACCCCATTTTGGAAAATAGACCCCCCAAAGAACTTATCTAGATATGTGGTGAGAACTTTGAACCCACAAGGGCTTCACAGAAGTTTATATGTACAGCGGTACAATTAAAAAATCATATTTTTTCCACAAAAATGATCTTTTCACCCCCAATTTTTATTTTTCCAAGGGTAACAGGATCCTAAAAGTAATTGTGCAATTTGTCCTGAGTACGCTGATACCCCATATGTGGGTGTAAATGACTATTTGGGCGCATAGCAGAGCTCGGAAGGGAAGCAGCGCCATTTGACGTTTTTGGCTAGAATTGAGATCGGACACCATGTCGCGATTGGAAAACCCCTGATGTACCAAAACAGTGGAAACCCCCCACAAATGACACCATTTTGGAATCTAGACCCCCCAAGGAACTTATCTAGATGTGTGGTGAGAACTTTGAACCCCCAAGGGCTTCACAGAAGTTTATAACATACAGCCGTACAATTAAAAAATCATATTTTTTCCACAAAAATGATCTTTTCACCCTCAATTCTTATTTTTCCAAAAGTAACAGGACCCTAAAAGATATTGTGCAATTTATCCTGAGTGCGCTGATACCCCACATGTGGGGGTAAACCACTATTTGGGCGCATAGCAGAGCTCGGAAGGGAAGCAGCACCATTTGACGTTTTTGGCTGGAATTGAGATCGGACACCATGTCGCGTTTGGAAAGCCCCTGATGTACAAAAAACAGTAGAAACCCCCAACAAATGACACCATTTTGGAAACTAGACCCCCCAAGGAACTAATCTAGATGTGTGGTGAGCACTTTGAACCCCCCAGTGCTTCACTGAAGATTAGAACGCCCGGGCGTGAAAATAAAAAAATCATATTTTTTCCACAAACATCATCTTTTAGTCCCCATTTTTTTATTTTCCCAAGGGTAACAGGAGAAATTGGACCCCAAAAGTTGTTGTCCAATTTGTCCTGAGTACGCTGACACCCCATATGTGGGAGAAAACTACTGTATGGGGACACGTCGGGGCTCGGAAGGGAAGTAGTGACGTTTTGGAATGCAGACTTTGATGGAATGGTCTGCGGGTGTCATGTTGCCTTTGGAGAGCCTCTAATGTACCTAAACAGTGGAAACCCCCAACAAATGACCCCATTTTGGAAACTAGGCCCCCTGAGGAACTTATCTAGTTGTGTGGTGAGCACTTTGAACCCCCAAGGGCTTCACAGAAGTTTATAATGCCCAGGCATGAAAATAAAAAAATCGTATTTTTTCCACAAACATGATCAATTAGTCTCCAATTTTTTTATTTTCCCAAGGGTAACAGGAGAAATTGGACCCCAAAAGTTGTTGTCCAATTTGTCCTGAGTACGCTGATACCTCATATGTGGGAGAAAACTACTGTATGGGCACACGTCGGGGCTCGGAAGGGAAGTAGTGACGTTTTGGAATGCAGACTTTGACGGCATGGTCTGCGGGTGTCATGTTGCTTTTGGAGAGCCCCTGATGTACCTAAACAGTGGAAACCCCCCACAAGTGACCCCACTTTGGAAACTAGACCCCCTAATGAACTTATCTAGATGTGTGGTGAGCACTTTGAACCCCCCAGTGCTTCACAGAAGTTTATAACGACCGGGCGTGAAAATAAAAATATCGTATTTTTTCAACAAACATCATCTTTTAGTCCCCATTTTTTTTATTTTCCCAAGGGTAACAGGAGAAATTGGACCCCAAAAGTTGTTGTTCAATTTGTCCTGAGTACGCTGATACCTCATATGTGGGAGAAAACTACTGTATGGGCACACCTCGGGGCTCGGAAGGGAAGTAGTGACGTTTTGGAATGCAGACTTTGATGGATTGGTCTGCGGGTGTCATGTGCGTTTGGAGAGCCCCTGATGTACCTAAACTATTGAAACTCCCCACAAGTGACCCCATTTTGGAAACTAGACCCCCCACGGAACTTATCTAGATGTGTGGTGAGCACTTTGAACCCCCAAGTGCTTCACAGAAGTTTATAATGCCTGGGCGTGAAAATAAAAAAATCATTTTTTCCCGCAAAAATTATATTTTTGCCCCCAATTTTTTATTTTCCTAAGGGAAACAGGAGAAATTGGACCCCAAAAGTTGTTTTGTAATTTGTCCTGAGTAGGTTGATACCCCATATGTGGGGGTAAAACACTGTTTGGGCGCAAGGCAGAGCTTGGAAGGGAAGGAGCACCATTTGACTTTTTCAACGCAGAATTGGCTGGAATTGAGATCAGACGCCATGTTGCCTTTGGAGACCACCTGATGTGCCCAAACAGTGGAAACCCCCCAATTATAACTCCAACCCTAACCCTAACACACCCCTAACCCTAATCTGAGCCCTAGCCCTAACCCTAGCTCTAACCGTAGCCCTAACCCTAGCCCTAACCCTAACCCTAATGGGAAAATGGAAATAAATACATTTTCTTTTAGTTTTATTATTTTTCTCTAACTAAGGGGGTGATAACGGGGGGTTTGATTTACTATTTATGGCGGTTTTTATGTTTGGCAGCTGTCAGACGCTAAAAGACGCTTTTTATTGTAAAAATAGTTTTTGCATCACCACATATTGTGAGCTATAATTTTTCCGTATTTTGACCCACCGAGTCATGTGAGGTCTTATTTTTTGTGGGACGAGTTGACGTTTTCATTGGTACCATTTTCGGGCACGTGACATTTTTTGATCGCTTTTTATTCTGATTTTTGGGACGCAGAATGAACAAAAACCAGCGTTTCATGAATTTCTTTTGGGGGGTGCGTTTACACCGTTCCGCGTGCGGTAAAATTGATAAAGCGTTTTTATTCTTCGGGTCAGTACGGTTACAGCGATACCTCATTTAGGTAGTTTTTTTATGTTTTGTCGGTTTTTTGCAATGAAAACAATTTTATATAAAAAATAATTATTTTTGTATCGCTTTATTCTGCGAGCTATAACTTTTTTATTTTTTTGCAGATGATGCTGTATGGCAGCTCGTTTTTTGCGGGAGAAGATAACGTTTTCAGCGGTACCATGGATATTTATATGCGTCTTTTTGATCGCGCGTTATTGCACTTTTTGTTCGGTGGTATGATAATAAATCATTATTTTTTGCTTCGTTTTTTATTTTTATTTTTTAAGGGGTTCGCTAAAGGGGTTAACTAATGGGAAAGTTTTATAGGGCGGGTTGCTACGGACGTGGCGATACCAAATATGTGTACTTTTATTGTTTTTTTTATTTTGAAAAAATGGATTTATTGGGGAATATTTTTTTTTTTTTACTAATTTATTTAGCGATTTTTTTAAAATTAGTTTTAACACTATTTTTTTTTTACTTTATTACCTTGTCCCAGGTGGGACATCACTGTCCTGTGACAGATCGCTGATCTGTCACATCACAGATCACTGTGACAGATCAGCGATCTGTCACAGGCACTGCTGCAGACTTCCTCATGCCTGCGCTTTGCAGGCAGTGAGGAAGTCAGCTCCCTACAGGCCCCCGAAGGCCCCCGTCACCATCTTGGATCCGGGGGCCTGTAGGGAAAGAGCCCCCCGCAGCAGCCCTGCACATTGCGCTGCCGTGGGGGGCTCAGGGAAGCAAGGAGGGAGCCCCCTCCCAGCCGATGCTTCCCTTTAACCCCCGGTACACTGCGATCGCGTTTGATCGCGGTGTACAAGGGGTTAACGTGTCGGGGGCGGTCCGTGACCGCCCCTGACACATTGTGCCGGGTGTCAGCTGTGATAATCAGCTGACACCCGGCCGCGATCAGCGGCGCTCACCATGTGGGCGCCGCTGATCGCTGGGACGTAATATTCCGTCCATGGTAATTAGGTCCAGGGTCACATGGACGGAATATTACGTCCATTGTAGGTAAGGGGTTAATTCATGATGGTGCAACAGGAAACATCTGACCTCTGTAATTGCAAACAAAGGTTTCTGTACCAAATATTAATTTTTTTGTATTGTATCAAATACTTATTTCATGCAATAAAATGCAAACTAAGTATGTAAAAATCATACAGTGTGATTTTCTGCATTTTTTTAGATCCTGCCTCTCAGAGTTGAAGTGTACCTATGATAAGAATTACAGACCTCTCCATTCTTTGTAGGGGGGAAAACTTGCAAAATCGGTAGTGAATCAAATGCATATTTTCTTCACTATATATATATATATATATATATATATATATATATATATTAGCAATACATAATATAGAAATTAAATGAACTAAAAATTACAAGATATTCCTAAAGTATGAGGATTCTGAGTCTGTGATTAAATTTTTGTATTTTTCCTTTTTTCTCCTCCTCTGTCAGAACAAAAACTTCAAAATTACCATTCCATTCTGGAATCGCTTCCTTCATACATAAGCGCTGTCTTTTCTGAACCATCATTCTGTTTTTTCTACTAATCGATATGAAAAAGAGGGTTTACATTCATTTGCAGACAGGACTGCAGCTGCTATAATATTCATCTTCTATTATTGGAGTTGTAATAATCACAACCCTTTCAGGTGCGCAACTCCATAAATCCCTTCTCATCTGTAATTTTTGTGGAAATTCAAAAACTGAAAAGTGGGGCGTGCAATATTATTTGGCGCCTTTAACTTAATACTTTGTTGCGCCCCCTTTTGCTGCGATTACAGCTGCAGCTTGCGGGTATGTCAGGTGCGGGTATTACAGCTTGGGGTATGTCTATATCAGTTTTGTACATCGAGAGACTGAAATTCTTGCCCATTCTTCCTTGGCAAACAGCTCGAGCTCAGTGAGTTTTGATGGAGATCGTTTGTGAACAGCAGTTTTCAGCTTTTTCCACAGATTCTTGATAGGATTCAGGTCTGGACTTTGACTTGGCCATTCTAACACGTGGATACTTTTATTTGTGAACCATTACATTGTAGATTTTGCTTTATGTTTGGGATCATTGTCTTATTGGAAGACAAATCTCCGTCCCAGTCTCAGGTCTTTTGCAGACTCCAACAGGTTTTCTTGAAGAATGGTCATGTATTTGGCTCCATCCATCTTCCCATAAAATTTAACCATCTTTCCTGTCCCTGATGAAGAAAAGCAAGCCCAAACCATGATGCTGCCACCACCATGTTTGACCGTGGGGATGGTGTGTTCAGGGTGATGAGCTGTGTTGCCTTTACGCCAAACATATCATTTGGCATTGTTGCCAAAAAGTTCGATTTTGGCTTCATCTGACCAGAGCACCTTCTTCCATGTTTGGTGTGTCTCCCAGGTGGCTTGTTGCAAACTTTAAACAACACTTTTTATGGATATCTTTGAGAAATGACTTTCTTCTTGCCACTCTTCCATAAATGACAGATTTGTGCAGTGTACGACTGATTGTTGGCCTATGGACAGACTGTCCCACCTTAGCTGTAGATCTCTGCAGTTCATCCAGAGTGATCATGGGCCTCTTGGATGCATCTCTGATCAGTCCTCTCCTTGTTGAGATGAAAGTTTAGAGGGACAGCTGGGTCTTGATAGATTTGCAGTGGTACGATACTCCTTCCATTTCATTATGATCGCTTGCACAATGCTCCTTGGGATGTTTGAAGTTTTGGAAATCATTTTGTATCCAAATCCGGCTTTAAACTTCTCCACAACAGTATCACGGACCTGCCTGTTGTGTTCTTTCGTCTTCATGATGCTCTCTGTGTTTCAAACAGAACCCTGAGACTATCACAGAGCAGGTGCATTTTTTATGGAGACTTGATTACACACAGGTGGATTATATTTATCATCATTGATCATTTAGGACAACATTGGATCATTCAGAGATCTACAATGAACTTCTGTAGTGAGTTTACTGCACTGAAAGTAAAGGGCTGAATAATATTGCACGCTCCACTTTTCAGTTTTTGACTTTCCACAAAAATTTAAAATAACCAATAAATGTTGTTCAACTTCACAGTTGTGTTCCACTTGTTGATTCTTCACCAAAAATTTACATTTGGTACCTTTATGTTTGAAGCATGATATGTGGGAAAAGGTTGAAAAGTTCCAGGGGGCCGAATACTTTTTGCAAGGCACTGTATGTGATAGAAGTAGTAAGACCTGATGTTTTTCTTATGTCCACAATGTCATTTTACCTTTGATATTGTAGCCCCTTTGTTTGACCTCCATGCTTTTTTTATTTGGATGGATGAACATCTAAACTAAGTTATAGCTTATAAGTGGAACTTTAAAGAAAATAGGAACTTCTAGCCAATGCAAAATAAATAATATATTTTTGAAAACTATAAGTGATAAGCGTGCTAGGATAAGGTTTTATCTGAGCATGCTCGGGTGCTAAGCAAGTGTCTTCAGCGTGCTTGGAAAAAATGTTCAAGTCCCCGCAGCTGCATGTCTCATGGCTGTAAGACAGCCACAACACTTGCATGGATTGCCTCCTTGTTAGACAGCCACAACACATGCATGGATTGCCTAACAGCAGCCAGAAATGCAGTTGCGGGGTCTTGAACATATTCAAGAGCATGCCGAACACACTCAGTTAGGACCCGAGCATGGCTGGATAAGATCTTATACCAGCACGTTCGCTCATCACTAAAAATTATACAACGTTCTTCTTGATGGAACCAAATGCATATATGCAATCTCATCTTTAATGCTGAAAAATATATAGCTGTAATCAATTTTTATCCAAGGGATTAGTTAATCAATTTAGAGCAAAATGCAGATTTTATTCAAACGATGTACCATAGTTGTAATCACTGGAATAAAATTCCCCGAGTACGCATAAAATTTATCTCTGTATCCAGTGACATGATCCTTAAACAAATTTCTGACAATCAAGAGCAATACATTTTTTGGCAAGTAATGTTCCTTGGAAAGTATGTGGTGTCCGTGCAGTAGAATACATTTCTAAGGTTTCGGTAATAATACAAATGTAGAGCACACATCTCTAGTGTACCATTTTCCCCCGGATAAAATGCTTTTAAAATCTTATCCATCACTGCTTAGTGCTGGTTTTGTTCCGAGCTAACACGTTTAGCCCATAATTTCATTTTACCTGAATTTTAAGCTGACATCTCTTTTGCAATGCTCAGCCTGTCCAGATTTTTTATCACTGCTGAATAAATGTCTTTTATCCTCCTGCTTGCTTTAAATGTATGATTTAATCATTAAGATTTATAAATGTAACCGATGATGAAAGATATTCTCATACACAGGTGACATTTGAACTGAGTAAAAAAATGCATTTATTCAATGGATGATACATACAGTCATATGTTAAAGTTTGGGCACCCCTATTAATGCTAACCTTTTTTCTTTGTAACAATTTTGGTTATTGCAACAGCTATTTCAGTTTCATATATCTAATAACTGATGGACTCAGTTATATTTCTAGATTCAAATGAGGTTTATTGTACTAACAGAAAACGTGCAATCTGCATTTAAACAAAATTTGACCAGTGCAAAAGTATGGGCACCCTTATCATTTTCTTGATTTGAACACTCCTAACTACTTTTTACTGACTTAATTGGTTTTGTAACGTCATTAAGCTTTGAACTTTATAGCCAGATGTATCAAATCATGAGAAAAGGTATTTAAGGTGGCCACTTGCAAGTAGTTCTCCTATTTGATTCTCCTATGAAGAGTGGCATCATGGGCTCCTCAAAACAACTCTCAAATGATCTGAAAACAAAGATTATTCAACATAGCTTTTCAGGGGAAGGATACAAAAAGTTGTCTCAGAGATTTAACCTGTCAGTTTCCACTGTGAGGAACATAGTAAGGAAATGGAAGAACACAGGTACAGTTCTTGTTAAGCCCAGAAGTGGCAGGCCAAGAAAAATATCAGAAAGGCAGAGAAGAATGGTGAGAACAGTCAAGGACAATCCACAGACCACCTCCAAAGACCTGGTGCATCAACAATACAGCGCACTTTGCACAAGGAGAAGCTGTATGGGAGAGTGATGCGAAAGAAGCCGTTTCTGCAAGCATGCCACAAACAGAGTCGCCTGAGGTATGCAAAAGCACATTTGGACAAGCCAGTTACATTTTGGAAGAAGGTCCTGTGGACTGATGAAACAAAGATTGAGTTGCTTGGTCATACAAAAAGGCGTTATGCATGGAGGCTAAAAAACACAGCATTCCAAGAAAAACACTTGCTACCCACAGTAAAATTTGGTGGAGGTTCCATTATGCTTTGGGGCTGTGTGGCCAATGCCAGCACCGGGAATCTTGTTAAAGTTGAGGGTCGCATGGAGTCAACTCAGTATCAGCAGATTCTTGACAATAATGTGCAAGAATCAGTGACGAAGTTGAAGTTACGCTGGGGATGGATATTTCAGCAAGACAATGATCCAAAACACCGCTCCATATCTACTCAGGCATTCATGCAGAGGAACAATTACAATGTTCTGGAATGGCCATCCCAGTCCCCCGACCTGAATATCATTGAACATCTGTGGGATGATTTGAAGCGGGCTGTCCATGCTCGGCGACCATCAAACTTAACTGAACTGGAATTGTTTTGTAAACAGGAATGGTCACAAATACCTTCATCCAGGATCCAGGAACTCATTAATAGCTACAGGTAGTGACTAGAGGCTTTTAATTTTGCAAAAGGAGGATCTGCGAAATATTAATGTTACTTTTATGTTGAGGTGCCCATACTTTTGCACAGGTCAAATTTTGTTTAAATGCAGATTGCACATTTTCTGTTAGCACAATAAACCTCATTTGAATCCAGAAATATAACTGAGTCCATCAGTTATTAGATATATGAAACTGAAATAGCTGTTGCAAAAACCAAAATTGTTATAAAGAAAAAAGGTTAACATTAATAGGGGTGCCCAAACTTTAACATATGACTGTATGTCTTCCTATCTGTCTTAGGCTGTGTGCACACGATGCAGATTTGCAGCGGATTTTACCTCGCAGAAACGTTGCATATCCGCATTGTGATGTACAATAGCATTAAAATCAATGAAAAAAAAAACCCGCTGTGCAGACGCTGCGGATTTTTCCGCACAGTTTTCCTGCGGTACAAAATCTGCAGCATGTTACTTCTTTTGCGCGGTTTTCCATCTCCCCTGTCACCAAATCTGCAGGGGGAAAACCGCAGTGGAAAACCGCACAAAAACCGCAAAAAAACCGCAGGAAAAATGGAAGAAATCCGCAGGAAAAATGCAGGTCATTTGACCTGCGGATTTCTTCCATTCTGCGCGGAAAAATCCGCAGAGCTAAAAAGTCCGTCTGCACTCAGCCTTAGACCTAAGTCACACATCAGTGTTTATTGTCAGAATGTTCTTATTTTTTAGCTCCTGATGTCACACTGACATATTTTATTCTATGTTCCATTAATCTATTCTTATATCTTTTTTTATATAACTAATGGGCCACAGAAAAAAAAAGATTTTTTTTACTGTGGTCTATTTTGTAGACAGAATTTTCCCATTCACACGAATAGGTGAGTGAAAAAATAGCACATGGATAGCATTGTGTTGCTATGTTTTTTTCTGACGTGCTGCTATGGTTTTTTTTTAATACAGAAAAAGGATAACATATGAATTGTATAATGGACACGCAAACTAAAAAAGGATGAAAAATAGATCACATAGTCAGGGCAGTTTCACACGTCAGTGTCTCTGGTACGTGTAGTGACAGTTTTCTCACGTACCAGAGACACGTCTATGCAGATGTCAGCATGTTTTCATGAACCATGTGTCCGTGTGCAAAACACGCTGACATGTCCGTGTTTGTGCAACAGCACAGATCACACGGACCCATACAAGTCAATGGGTCTGTGTAAACACGTACCGCACACGGATGCTGTCCATGTGCTGTCCGTGTGCGATCCGTGTGCATTTTTAAAAGTCAAAGGGTTAACATTGAAAATAATTTTTCAAAAACACAGACACTGACAGCACACGGATGGTACACACGGACATATGGATAGCACACGGATGTCACACGGATGGCATACGTATGCACACGGACAGCTCCGGTACTGTTTTTTCCAGTACAGGAATTATCTGGACGTGTGAAACTGCCCTCAAGCGGCATTTAACAAGCGCCGGAAATATGCACACCGGTGACTCGCCTGACGTGATCAGGGGTCACCGGTGTGGAAACAGAGGTGTCCTGGAGACCTCTATGGTTGTCAGAGGTGGATTGCTGTGAGCGCTACCCAGTGGTCGGCGCTCATAGCAAGTCAACAATTCTACTACATAGAGGCGATCTGACCATCGCCTCTATGTAGCAGAGCTATTCGGGTTGTGGCAGCTTGTAGTCTCAGATGGAGACTATTGAAGCATTTCAAAAGTAAAAAGAAAATGTTTTTAAAAATGTAAAACAAATAAAAAAATATAAAAGTTCAAATTGCCCCCCCCCTTTCTCCCCATTCAAAATAAAACAATAAAAATAAAATCAAACATATATATATTTGGTATCGCCGCATTTAAAATCGCCCAATCTATCAATAAAAAAAGGATTAACCTTATCGCTAAACGGCGAAGCCAGAAAAAAAGTCAAAACGCCAGAATTACATTTTTTGGTCGCTGCGACATTGCATTAAAATGGAATAATGGGCAATCAAAAGATCATATCTGCACCAAAATGGCATAATTAAAATCATCAAATCGGCATGCAAAAAATAAGCTCTCACCCAACCGGAGATCACGAAAAATGGAAACGCTATGGGTATCGGAAAATGGCACAATTTTTTTAAGCAAAGTTTGGAATTTTTTTTCACCATTTAGATAAAAAAAAGCCTAGACATTTTTGGTGTATTTGAACTCGTAATGACCTGGAGAGTCATAAATGCTGGTCAGTTTTAGAATTTAGTGAACCTAGTAAAAAAGCCAAGCAAAAAAACAAGTGTGGGATTGCACTTTTTTTTCAATTTCACCACACTTGGAATTTTTTTCCCGTTTTCTAGTACACTACATGGTAAAACCACTGATGACGTTCAAAAGTACAACTCGTCCTGCAAAAAAAACAGGCTTTCACACAGCCATATTGACGGAAAAATAAAAAAAAGTTTGGCTCTGAGAAGGAGAGGAGTGAAAACCGAAAACGCAAAACCGAAAATAGCTCTGGGGATTAAGGGGTTAATATTGAAGTGTGAGGAACCATTTGTATTTAACGAAGCACAGTCATCAACCGAAATAATTGATGCCTAATCTTCTAAGTTTATGAAAAATAGATCACCTCATGAATCAAAAAGTGGACACTGTCAGTTGAATGAAACCTAAATATGCTGTTCCATGTGTAAAGGTTAAGAGGAGAAAGGCTTTAATACATGATACATGTCAGTCCACTTGGTGCAACAGATCTCCAAGGTGTGCTCATTCCTCTTTAGATGCAGACTAGCGAGCAGATCTAATTTGTTGCAGGTATTAGTTTTGGAAATGAAAATTTACAGGGTGATTCCATAATTTTTTCCTCAGAATTGATTGATTCCATAATTTTTTCCCTATGCTTGGTTTAAAAAAGTAACCATTACTGACTACCACATTTTTTATTCTTGATTTCTTTTAGTGTTTCTTAAAGCCAGAAAGTTGCCATTTGAATTGACTTTAGTTTTGTGCCATGTCTGTGATCTGCTTTTTTCCTACAAAACTAAACAACTGAATGAACATCCTCCAAGGCCAGTGATTCCATAATTTTTGCCAGGGGTTGTATACTTGAGTATAAGCCAACCCAAGTATAAGCTGAGGCACCTAACTTTACCACAAAAAACTGGGAAAACTTATTGACTCAAGTATAAGCTGGTTTTGCATTGTCTCCTTATTCCTATCCTGGTATGCATGGGTCCTCATCCCTATCCTTGTATGCATGGCCCCCTCATCCCTATCCTTGTATACACAGCTACTCATCCCTATCCTGGTATGCATGGCCCCCTCATCCCTATACTGGTTTGCATGGCCTCTACATCCCTATCCTTGTATGCATGGCTCCTCAACCCTATCCTTGTATGCATGGCTCCTCAACCCTATCCTTGCATGCATGGCCCACATTGGTAAAATGATAAAAAAAATAAAGCATCCGACTTACTATCCCTGCTCTCCCACCCTGCGTCTTCTTCTGATGCCAGCAGCTGCAGTGGTGGGGTGATCACAAGTGACCACTACTTAGGAGAATGAATATTCAATGCCCTCCACACCTACGGGCGTGGAGAGCAGTGAATATTCATTCTCTTAAGTAGCAGGCACATGTGATCGCCAGGCAACTGCAGGAAGCCGGCTGCTGCAGCTGACACTCGGAGCACTATTAAAGATAAATGAATAATCACAGGCAGCACAGTGAATATCAATTTGTCTTTAGCAGTGGCACAGTAGTTAGCCACAGCAGCCAGCTCTGCTGCTTTTGCTCCCCCTCCAACCTCTGGAAATCTCACTAGAGTATAAGCCGAGGTGGCCTTTTTCAGCACAAAAAAGTGCTGAAAAACTCAGCTTATACTTGTGTATATATGGTAGTAGAAAATACTTTGACAGTGAAGGTGATCAACGAGAGGTGGTGAGTTCTCCTTCAATGGAAGTCTTCAATCAAAGGCTGGACAGATATCTGTCTGAGATGGTTTGGTGAATCCTACATTGATCAGTAGGTTGGACACTATGACCCTGGAGGTCCGTACCAATTTTAACATTCTATGATTTTATGATGATGGTTACAACCCCCAGATGTCAGTTTTGCCTGTCTGGCTATCAAAAATACAGGGGAACTCAAGTTGTTTTTCTTTTTTAATTCATTATTTAGAGTGCAGGTACCAGCTGATGAATACTCCTATCAGCGGCCGCCTACTCTCGCTGTTATTAGCGACAGTGGCCATAGGCTGATGGGACTATTATTCCCATAAGCAGACGACAGTGACTGGAGGTAAACTTTTTACCTCCTGTAAAAGCTGTAGGATCACGCTGTCATTTGACAGCGTAGGAGTAGTGGCTCTCTGACCAGCATTAGTAATTTTACCGTTGATCAGAGGCAGTATTGCCACGCTGTCATGCAAATGACAACTTGGCAAACACTGGATGTTCGGGCCCCCCCATTCAAGTGCATGAGGTCTGGATTTGGATACTGTTCTGGTACCCGGACCAAACTATTTTTAACTGTTCGGCCGAACCCACCAGACTTGAACATCCAGGGGTTCACCCATCACTAGTAATAGCTGTCCTACAGCTGGGAATAATCATCAAGTGTCAATACTGCTGGTGTAGCTAACATTAAACACACAAGAAAGATATCACATTGCAGAAAGTTAACACAACAGCGCTATTGAATCTGTATTATTAGGTTTCAAATCTCACTCTTCTGCGCCATGATATCTTTCTACATTGTGGTACCTTCGTCATTTTAAGAATGGCTGAATTTGTATATACAATTTAATTCCAAATTTTAATTCCAGCTTATCGTCATTGCTATGAAAACATCCTGGGCTGGTGAGAGGATATTTCATTTTTTGTTCAGAAATAAAGTCTATGGATGTCCCAAGATTGTGATCTGGGGGCATGCTGTAGATGATATTTTCATCCCATGTAGTGTTGGTACAGAGTTGTTTGCTGAAATTGGGTCATGGTTTATGTTTGAAATTGGTGATGTGTTTCTATGACCTAACTTTACAGAATAAAGAAAGGGGGGATTTAAGAATAAAAATAAATATCCATGACAACATTAGTAATATTTTATGTAAACATTGGAGTATCTTAAAAACTAATCCTGACTTACAGGATGTTGTTAAGCATATTCCAACCATCATCTTTAGCAGTGATATATCTCTTAAAGTGAATCTGTGAGCAGGATTTTCCTCTGTAATCTGAGGGAAGCATAAGGTAGGGGGTAAGACACTGATTTTAACAATATGTCGCTTATTACTTAGGATGTGTGCTGTTGTTTCCATACAATGAATGTTTTTTTATCAGGAGATTATCATTGCCAGGACCACAGCACATATGAGCACTGGTCTGACCACACCCCCTACTCAGATAAGTAGCTCACTATAAATAAGCTATGTACACATAAAGCTGTGGTGTGGGCGGGATTAACTTTCTGAGCTCTGCTAGATGCTATATCTAAAAACTCTGTCACACCTGATGGACCATGTAAATGAAGTGACACATAGATGGAATCAGGGTTTCTTTTCGTATATTAAGCTGCTCTCAGATGAGGTAAGAAAAAGTGGGTGACAGAATCCCTTTAAGGATGGCATGGTTCCTAACCATCTTTAACCAATAAATTACCAGACACCTGGTTTGATCGGAAATTAGAGTAGAATGTTTACAGTGAAAATAAGACCTTTATGATTTCCTCCAATTAAGAGGAAAATGTAATGAAGATGCTTGTAAACTGCAAAACTACAGCAGTTTTGCCCCAATGTACATTTACTGTATTTCCCTTCTCAATTTTGATGGAAAGATTGTATAGCAGTTAAGTAGTGTGGTTTGTGACTATTTGCGTGATGCTGGAAATACAAGACACATTGCAAATATGTTAGATTGTACATTGATGATCTTATGTCTTCTTTCAACCTTAAAACAATGAAACTATTTTCTAAAACCTCTATAAGGCTCACGAAGGAGGTGATTGGTTGTAAATGGCAAGAAATACAATCTGTTACAAGTGTTAGACAGTTGTGATAAATCAGGACTATTATGTTGAATATTAGGAACGTCTACTGCCCTTCCACATGAAAATAACTCATCAAGAAAATATGTATTTGACAATTCTAAACTACTGGAGAAAAGGTTATGTTGAGAATAAATAAACTTATAAAAAAGTGTTGGGTATTCGAAAACTGCAATACGTCTTTTGGGAAAAGATACACAAACTTAAGATGAACACATTCCTACAGAAATTAATGACATATATGATCAGAATAGGACAAAAATAGAAAAGAGATTAATCAGAAGGAAAACAAGGACTTTAGAAAAGGCAGTGTAAATTATACAAATAAAAATAGATTGAGATTATATTGGGACATTGGGACAGGAGTACATGAGTCAAATAAAGGATTGAGGACACTGGTCTGTAACTGAATGAACATTTGATAAACAGTTATATAAATTAAATAATGTCATTAAGGAAGTGGGTAATTTAATAAGGAAATACTGAAAAATGTTAGATCACCTGAAGACATTGGAGAAATAGTATGCAATTCAGATAATTTACAAGTAGTATTAAATATAACATATCCAAAACTTGGGAAAAGATGCACAAAGTTAATTAAATAGCAGCAGAGATTAAAATAGATAATTGCACAATGGGTTTGTCAATGAAATAAACTTCCTATAAGGAATAAACACAAACCCAATAAAATGCTGTTGGTTTAAGTATTGTAAAGTAATTAGGGATGAGTAAGCGTGCTCGGTGATACTCAGTTATCACTCGAGTATCAAGGTGCTTGGATGTACTCGTTAATCGGTGAGAATTGGGCAGTGCTCTATGTAAAATTCAAATCCCCACCCTGCATGTTTTGCGCCTGATACACAACCAATAAGTATGTATTTGTGTCATTTTAATGCCATAGCCATCTTGGATGTGGCATTACTGTGATTGAATGGCTGTATGATACCATCAGGGGTTATAAAAGAATAGGTGCCACCCGCATAAGCACACTCATGCCATTACACAGCTCTGTGACACTTCATATTGGAGGGAGAGCGTGTTTGCCTAGGTCTTTGTGTGCATAGTATAGCAAATCGGAGGCATAAAGTGTTGATACTGGTGCTGAAGCTGAGCCATCATACAAACTGCCTTTCTAAGGACTAATTGTTTGCTTTGCTGGTTGTATCACATACAATCTGTATTTAAACTAGGCAGGGAAAGAGAGTCACAGAAGCAGGGAGAGTGACAGAATACACTCTGTAGACAGTAGACAGGGATTAGGACTGTGTAGTCCATTAGCAAATATATAGTTGCAGCTTTTCTTGAGGGGGGGCAGAAAAAATGCGATATATTTTGATCCATCAAGGATTACATGCTTTGAGGTGCTTTTATCTGTTATATAACACTCCTAAAAATCGTTAAAACATTTTCCAGTGTTAAATTCATCAAAATATACTATTCAGTATTGTGTAATACATTTCTGTGATTTATAAAACTGAGAAAAAGTGTTTAAAAAATTTGAAGATTTACATTTCTCTGCCATCCATCCATTATTCGTTAGTATGGATTACATTTCTGTGATCTATAAAACTGAGAAAAAGCGTTTAAAAATTTTGTAGGGTTACAATTCTCAGCCATACAGTACTATGTGGTTTAGGTACTTTTCAGTGATTTCGAAAACTGAGTAAAAGCGTTTGAATATAGTGACGAGTGAACTTGCTCGTCACTGCTTGTTACTCACTCGTCAACAAGGTGCTCGAGATGCTTGCTATTTGGCCAGTATTTTTCAATGCTCAAGCACAAGTTTGAGTCCTCGGCCGCATGTTTGGCACTTGTTAGGCAGCCAATAAACGTAGAATTGTCTTCCAGTCATTGTAATGCCGTAGTCATATTGATAGTGGTTTTACTGTGATTGACCAGCCGTATAACATCATCCAGTCTATATAAGACCAGGGACACAGTGTACCAATGAAAACAGGTAGGGCAGAGAGAGGTGCTGCTGAACTAGGGACAGAGTTTTAACTGCATATAGGCAGGGATAAAACACCATTTTTATTTCTTTCAACACCAACACCGCAGTCCTTATTAGGGCTAATTATAATCAATATTAATACTGCTGCTAGCAGCACTTTGGGAGAAATTATGCCGAAGGGATAGAGTAGGACAGGATAGAGTTAATTACACATCCTTTCTGCTGCAGCTCATACCAAAAGCCCTTCTCAGGGATAATATTCTTTTTGCTCTTAATCCTGCAAATTTGTCTGAGCAGGGAAATATTATGTGCCATTTATACTGTGGCAGTTGTGCGTCAAAAGCATATAGCCAGACTTGGTTGGTTGCAATAGCATTGCTACATAGCGCAAGCAGTGAAGCACGTCCACCTGAGGTGTGCAAATTTTCTTGCGATACTAATCCTGTAAAGTTTTCTCAACAGGGATATATCACACATAATTGTGTAAAGCTCATGGTTAAGGAATGGGGAAATGGACGTGATGTTGATGGTGAGCACAGAAGCAGAGGCCATGGGGAAGGTGAAATCATGCCTGCTGCAGGAGCACAACAAACACATACATCATGTCATCCTAGCTTCCTGTTCCATTTTGTAGAGGGTGCGGAACACCACACTTGATACCAGACCAGTGCGTAAAGGTTGTTGGATGGAGAGCAGATAATTATTCCAGTCACTTTTCCAGCACTACCCTGTCTTTCACATGGTTCAGTCTCAGTAGCCGTGATTCTGGACGACATAATCAGCACCCTCATCTTCCATCCTCTTACCATGCCGAGCGCCCGTAGCCAAGTGAACCCATACTTGGTCACTCTGAAGAACTATTCACATTTCCATTTATAGATTCTGGCCTCTTGCCCTGCCGGTTTCAAGCGGGACATGAGGAAATCGCATGTAGCTATGCCCAAATATTTGAGCAGCCACAGTTACAAGAAGGCGCCTGTGGGAAAATGCAATTACTGTCACAAGAGGTGGATGATGATGAAACTCAGTTGCCATCAAGTGATGTTGCTAAGTCAGGAGGAGGACCAGGGTGCTGAAGAGGAGGTGGTGGATGATGAAGTCCCTGACCCCACCTGGGAATGTGACATGCAGAGCGAGGACAGCAGCACAGAGAAAGAAGGATCCACAGCTCCACAACAGGCCGGAAGAGGCAGTGAGGTGGCCAGAGACACATTGTGGACAACACAGCACTAACACGGGTGAAGTTGCCAGGCCAAGAGTTAGGTTTTCCTGAGTCTGGCTCTTTTTTGAAGACAGTACAGTCAACCCAAATAAGGCCATTTGCAACATCATCAGGGTCACCACAACTACCAGCATGACAACCACCAGCATGCTCTGGCACATGACAGTAAAGCATCCGACCAGTTGGACCGAATGCCAAGGTCCAGAACCAGTGTCTGGGGGTAATGCCACCACCTCTTTCCCTATTCTACGTGCACGCTAATCCCTTGTGCATGATGCAGGTGAAGATGCTTCTCACCCTGCACCTGTCATTGAACACTTGCAACAACCATCAGCAACCATGTCCACGTCCTTGTCCTAGCACATCGTTTAGTTGTCCTTAGCCCTTGGAACGCAAGTTTAAGTATGCAGCCAGCCACACACAGGCTACAATACTAATCAGCCACATTTCCACACTGTTTGCTACGGAAATGCTGCCATTTAGGCTTGTGGAGACGGAAGCCTTCTGCAACCTCATTGCAGCGGCCATCCCTCGGTACTCTGTCCCCAGCCACCTCTATTTCTCTTGGTCTGCCGTCCCTGCTCGGGTTTCCGATAATGAATTTAAATGTGCCATATTTGTGCCGAATTTATGTTTGGCGATCGTTTTCTGAACAAATTTGCTAATCACTAGTGTCCATCTGTTGGATTGGGTGTAGTGCAAGACCTATTGGTTCCTATTATACTATTTCTACTGTGGTGAAATTGATGCCACTTTGGTGGTGTCTGCCTGTAATTTTTAGAAATGTGAACACTTCAGGCTGGGTGTCCATCTACTGTATTGGGTGTAGTGGAAGACCTTTCGGTCCCTAATATTCTATTTCTACTCTCGTGAAATTGATGCCACTTCTGTGGTGTAAGGTCCTCATTTGTTTAAATGTGAACACTCCTGGTTGGGTGTCCATCTGCTGTATTGGGTGTAGTGGGAGACCTGTCGGTCCCTATTATACTAGCTATACTCTGGTGAAATTGATGCCACTTTGGTGGTGTCTGCCAATAATTTTTGGAAATGTGAACACTCCTGGTTGGGTGTCCATCTATTGGAATAGGTATAGTGGAAGACCTGTTGGTCCCTATTATACTATTTCTACTCTCGTGAAATTGATGCCACTTTTATGGTGTAAGGCCCACATTTGTTTAAATGTGAACACTCCTGGTTTTGTCTGCTTCTGTCATGTTGCCTGTAGCAGTAAGCCTCCGAGACCGTCAGGCCTCCACTCAACTACCCGTGTTACTATCCTTAAAATTTTCTGGCAATGGAAGTCTTCAAAACTTATATTTGTGCCACCTCAGTGTGGCTCAGCATGAAAGCAGGTAGAGGTGTTGCATGTGGTATCAGAGCTCCCAGCAAAGGGTTTCTACACCGATCCCTCACCCACCTCATTTTACTCTGACGTTCAATTGAAAGCTGTAAATGCTATCTCAGACCCCGATACCTCATGCCTGGCTGATTGCTACAGTTCCATCCTAAAATTTGTACTGTGGGTGTAGTGAGGCCAATTTCCTGGTGTCTGTCCCTCATTTGATGTGTTTGGCAGCATTTGGAGCCTTTATAAGGTGTTGTGCATGCGTTTGTTTTTGCCTCCCATTGACCTGAATGGGATTTGGTAATGTTCGGTGAATATTCAATGAATTAAAAAATCAGCAAATATTGCAAATTCGGCGATCATAATCCAAACCGAACATTGAAATATTCACTCATCTCTATTTTCTGGGATAATATTTCCTAGCAGATAAAGTCTATTTTTACTTTGAAATAATTGGCCCGATCATCAGTGCTGAGGTCGGCTTTTGGAGCCTGCCCTCTTTGACTGAGGAGAAAAGAAAAGTGTCAGTCATTTAGGATTATTGGAAAGTGAGGTGATGAAGGTGGTGAAGTAGGCTTTTTTGGAGATGTGAAGGGCAGAGTGGCATGTTTTAAGCATAAGCTTATAATGGATGGAATCTTTGGAAAAAAGGAATATTCTCCACAGACGTTTGGTACACCTGAAGCATTGGCGGAAGACGTGTTTGCAGCGTGTGTGAGGGTGGCCGTCATCTGTGCCGAATTGTTGGAGTAGGTTCAGCTTTGCAGTGTTTCATTATAATATTTCAGAGCAGAGTCGAGACATGAGAGGAAGGAGTTTGGGGGTCAATGATGACTGCAAATTCTTCAAAAGATTTCTATAAATGTATGAAGGGGAGGTGACAATTTTTAACATAGAATGAAAGAAGATTGTAGTCAGAGGGTGGGAGAGAGGAGTTAGTAAAATCATGCACTGAGCAGAACCGGGAGAAGATTAAATCCAGTGTATTTACGTCTTCATGTGCAGAAGAGTAAGTAATCTGTGAAAGGCTGCAGGAGGAAGTTAGAGAAAGACGATAATTGGCTGATGGTTTTAGGGAATCATCAATAAGGATGATAAAGTCATTGAAGTCATTAAAGTCTTTGAAATGTCATTGCCAATGAAATACAAAATATGTGAATATAAAAGATGAAAATGATTGTGGGAACCGTACCAAAAATTGTGGACAAATTGTTACATAGGAATCGGACTGAAACTGTTGTGCTTCTGCTTTCCTAACATAGGAAATATGGTTATCACATACAAGGCCCGACTGGGACAAAAAAGCAGCCCTGCCACACAAACCTCACCAGCCCACATACTATAACATTCCCCATAACATTATATAACATAACATTGTGGGCAGCACGGTGGCTCAGTGGTTAGCGCTGCAGCGCTGCACTCCTGGATCCTGGGTCCTGGGTTCGAATCCCACCAAGGACAACATCTGCAAGGAGTTTGTATGTTCTCCCCGTGTTTGCGTGGGTTTCCTCCGGGCACTCCGGTTTCCTCCCACACTCTAAAGACATACTGATAGGGAATTTAGATTGTGAGCCTCATCGGGGACAGTGATGATAATGTGTGCAAACTGTAAAGCGCTGCGGAATATGTTAGCGCTATATAAAAATAAAGATTATTATTATTTATTATTTCCCCACCCCAGATCAGTGAATTCTGCTTTTACTCAGTAATATTCCTTAACACTCTCTTAAAGGAGTTATTTGAAGAGCCACATGTGAATGGTGCAGCATTGTGCATGATCAACCACAGCTCCATTTTCATATAGTGCTTTTCAAAGCTACATTTCTCACGATCATGGGGGTCCCAGCAGTCAGACCAACAGTAAATGGAAAGTCATCCCCTATCCAGAAGAAAAGAGATAACTTTCAAACTTGGGATGACCCATTAACCTTCGTCCGGCTGAGTAGGTACAATTGTACCTATTCCGTTTTAAAATTGCAATAACTTTTTTTCGAAAAGCCGTAGAGGGCTGAAATTTCGTGACATCTCTTCAGTTTGGTCCAGAATATATTGGCCAAATTTCAATAAAATATCTCCACCCCCTTCCGAGATAAGGGGTCGAGATATTTTTGCATCCATAACAAGCTGCATAGGTACAAATGTACCCTCATATATTTTGAATGAAGATAATGCAAGGAAAAAAGAATAATATTTTTTTAATGATAATGAGTTTGTATTATTATAAACAAGTAAAAAAACTGTTCATTTACATTATAAAAGAAAATGTAAGAAACTTTTTTTATTGATTTTCTTCGCAAGTAATGCATGTTGTCTTTGCTACCGAGTATTCATCGCAAATGGGTTTCACACAAACCACACAAGACTGTAGTCTTACGTTGTTTTCGCCTCAGGTCTCGGCAGACATAGCAACTACAAACAACAGGGGAGGGTCGACGACTACCATGAGGTATTTGAGGGCCAGCTGCTGCTTGCGATGCTACCAGAATGCATCGTCCAAGCACCATTTCTACTGCACCTCGAAGAAAATGGTTTCTCATCATCATTCGGTTTGTACTACAGTCTTCAATTGCAGGCATACACAGCTGATTTGCGAGATCTTTCAGGAACTTTCTTTGTTTATCCTTTGTCCTGAAGCTTGGATTGTGTTCTCTGTAGATGATGTAGGATGCCAACCCAGTGACGTCAATCATATTGTAGAAAAATGCCAGAGGACAACGTAATGTTCGTCGTTTTCACAGTGTACTCTCCCAAACATTTTATCCATAACATCAACTCCGCCTTTTGTTTTGTTGTAGTATTTTATTATCTCTGGCTTGGCTGCTAGTGTCTCTTCAACTTCTCCCGTCGTGTGCATGATGATAGAAGCACGACTGATTTGTTCTTCTTTGGTACGTATGAACAGACTGTTGCATCATGATTGTAGGCAAAATTTGTCGAGTTTACAGGCCTTTCTTTGGCAGGCTGCATGTTGCTAGGTAGGAACCTTTTGTTTTTTCTCACTGTACCAACTAGTGTCATGTTCCAGGAGTTCAATACCTTAGCTAGTTCCATGGTTGTAAAGAAGTTATCGGTGGTGACATTTCTTCCAGAGCCTTTACACGAGCTCACTAGGTCCAATACTGTTCGTTCACCAATGTTTACTTGTCGAGGACCATCAGTTGGTTTCCCAGTGTAGAGCTGACCTTGTAATGGGTAGGAGTTTGACGAGTCACAAGCCCAGAAAATCTTTATGCCATATTTAGCTGGTTTTGAAGGTATATACTGGGTAAATTTGGTATGGCCTCTAAATGGAAATAATTGCTTGTCGACGGTGATACAATTATATGGCTTGTAGGCTCTCTTCAGATTTCTGTTCAGCATTGTCCTGATGTCCCGTATTGGTGCAGCTTTATCTGTTTGCACACGTTCTGCACGTGTATTTTCGTTGTCAAATCTGATAAATCTGAGTATCATTTTGAAGCGGTCACGAGACATGGCTGCACGTATAAGAGGCAGAGCATCAACATTCCACATTTCCTCCAGATTCTCTTTGTTGTCTCTGTGCACACCAGCAGCAATCAGTATGCCCAAAAATGCATGGAGTTCAGTTTCAGTAAATTGCTTAAATGTTTTTTGTGGTGGCCGTTCAGAAGAATCAGAAAAATGTTGTACCAGTTCGTTGTTGTAAGCATCACAAACTCTCTTGGCCTTTCGATTCGTTTCTCGTAATATGATGTCACACATCTCGGGAGTCATGATTGACTTGAATATCTCTTTTGCTGTACAGGTTGCTGATTACTGCAGGGCCACCTCTTTGTTGTAGGACATTACGAGATTTTGTTTGTGCATTTGGCAGTGGATCACTACACCATTGAGTTTTATCCTTAGCAGTCGAAATGTCGCCTGCACTTTGAGGCACAGACTCATCCTCAACACTTTCGTCTGAGTCGTATTCTTTATCCTGCTCTATGACCATTTCTTGTTCAATGTCTGAATCTTCTTCAGTAATATCCACTTGTGGTACATAGTTTTCATTATCAGATGCAACATATGGTTCTTCCTCATGCTCAGAATCAGATTCTTCTAGCATTCGCATTATTTCGTCAGACGTAAATCTGTAAATATGAAAAAATGAAAAATAAATAATTTTCCGAAATACTACACAATACTACATTATTGGCTTTTCACAAAATGATACTAACCTGCAAACACGTTTTCTTGGATTATGGCGGAAACTAGATCCAGCATCACTATCACTCGTGATCACTTGGTAGATGAATTTTGGCTTCGTAATTTAGTTCAGTAACACGTGGCAAGTAGAATGAAACTCGATTCTAAAGTACAGATAAAAAAGTAAATTATTTCTAGTGATAATTATTTATAAATGTCATTTATATATTATGTAAACCGTATACGGTTTCAGAATTTTCATTCCATCTTTGACTGTTTTTTCGACCAATAGGAAAATTGTAACAGAGCCACCATCTTTATTTTGTGCTGAATATAAGTAAAACATCATAAAACAATATGTAGATACTAATTATTATCCATTTTTCATATAAAAATCATACCTATAGTGATAAGTTTCATACAAAATATATGTAAGCCAAGTCCAGGCTCAAAGACAATTTCTGACTGTTCTGTCCCCACATAAGGAGAATGAAGGTATAACTGGCTATTAGATGCAGTGAGACTTTCCTACCTTCGTATCCAAGAAATTGAAGACTTCACAAGCCTAGAAATGTGTGTGCTCACAGCAATGAGATGAACAGCAAAATGGCTACTGAGAGGAGGGAGGCAGGAAGAGAAGTAGAAGCCACTCCCAGTTTGAATCAACTTAATTGACAGCAACATAAGTGAGCAGTAACAACACTGGCCAATAGATATCAGCATAACATTTGTAGCTGAATGAACTTTAGTTTCTGAAACCAAGTAAAGGAGAAAGTCTTCCCACAGTGGAGGTATATATGAAGTTGCGATTGTACCTCTGCAGCCTGTTAACATTGTAAAATTATGCAGCCTGATGAAGGTTAAACAGGTTTTCAAAATGTATTTTTATTTGCCCATAGGCACATATAAAATAATAAACCAATAATGACAATCCAAAAGTCCAATACTTCCAAGGGCTTGTGCAAACAAGCATATAAATCAGGTGTGTGCTATCCTATTTTTTCATTTTTTTCTCACATGATTCAGTGTGATAAAAAAAAGCATGCTGCAATTTTTCTCTGTAATTGGATGAGAATCACATATTCAAGATCGCACGCTAGCTCTAGCTTGCACGTGCTGACATGTGCCAAGGCCTTGTCAGCTAGTGCAAGCAAGAGAGAGCTTGCACCCAGGGCCTTTATTCAAATGTTTAAAAGTGCCAGGTGGGCCACTTTGCAGTTCAGAGCTATTTGCTGACAAGGCTTATGTCCGCCTTGGCATATTGCCAGTTCTGGTCTGGTCACAGTGGTGTTGGTAGGGTATAACCACTGATGACCGTATTACATTAGAAATCTGTAGGATGGGAATTTATCCTATTCCATTTTACTGAATTAAGAAGTTGCTGTATTAATTGTCATTACTTGTCATTGTCATTCTGTATTTTTGTATAACTTTTGCTAAATTTAAGCAGAAAAAAGGAGTAAAAGTACTCTAGATCATGCAATTAAATAATGCTTGGAATGAGCTATTGTGAAGAATTTCATATACTTGTCAAATAAGAAGTACACTTTTCCTAAGTTATTTAATAAATGCTCAACCTGAAAACAAATATTTTAAGAAGAAATTGGCATTGATATTTTTACTGATTGTAAACATTGGTATCTGTAGAAACTGTACCTGTACCTGTACTGTACCTGCCATGTACAGTTAGGTCCATATATATTTGGACAGAGACAACATTTTTTCTAATTTTGGTTCTAGACATTACCACAATGAATTTTAAACAAAACAATTCAGATGCAGTTGAAGTTCAGACTTTCAGCTTTCATTTGAGGGTATCCACATTAAAATTGGTTGAAGGGTTTAGGAGTTTCAGCTCCTTAACATGTGCCACCCTGTTTTTAAAGGGACCAAAAGTTATTGGACAGATTAAATAATTGTAAATAAAATGTTCATTTCTAGTACTTGGTTGAAAATCCTTTGTTGGCAAAGACTGCCTGAAGTCTTGAACTCATGGACATCACCAGACGCTGTGTTTTCACTGCTGTGGTTTTCAGTTGCTGTTTGTTTGTGGGCCTTTCTGTCTAAAGTTTAGTTTTTATCAAGTGAAATGCATGCTTAATTGGGTTGAGATCAGGTGACTGACTTGGCCATTCAAGAATATTCCACTTCTTTTCTTTAATAAACTCCTGGGTTGCTTTGGCTTTATGTTTTGGGTCATTGTCCATCTGTAGTATGAAACGACAACCAATCAGTTTGGCTGCATTTGACTGGATCGGAGCACACAGTATGGCTCTAATACCTCAGAATTCATTCGGCTGATTCTGTCCTGTGTCACATCATCAATAAACACTAGTGACCCAGTGCCACTGGCAGCCATGCATGTCCAAGTTATCACACTGCCTCCGCCATGTTTTACAGATTATGTGGTATGCTTTGGATCATGACCTGTACCACGCCTTCGCCATACTTTTCTCTTTCCATCATTCTGGTAGAGGTTGATCTTGGTTTCATCTGTCAAAAGAATGTTCTTCCAGAACCGTGCTGGCTTTTTTAGATTTTTTTTAGCAAAGTCCAGTTTAGCCTTTTTATTCTTGATGCTTATGAGTGGCTTGCACCATGCAGTGAACCCTCTGTATTTACTTTCATGCAGTCTTCTCTTTGTGGTAGATTTGGCTACTGATACGCCTACCTCCTGGAGAGTGTTGTTCACTTGGTTGGCTGTTGTGAAGGGGTTTCTCTTCACCATGGAGACTATTCTGCCATCATCCAGCACTGTTGTCTTCCGTGGGCACCCAGGTCTTTTTGCATTGATGAGTTCACCAGTGCTTTCTCTCTTTCTCAGGATGTACCAAACTGTAGATTTTGCCACTCCTAATATTGTAGCAATTTCTCGGATGGGTTTTTTCTGCTTTTGCAGCTTAAGGATGGCTTGTTTCACCTGCATGGAGAGCTCATTTGACCGCATGTTTCCTTCACAGCAAAACCTTCCAAATGCAAGCACCACACCTCAAATCAACTTCAGGCCTTTTATCTGCTTAATTGAGAATGACATAAAGAAGGGATTGCCCACACCTGTCCATGAAATAGCCTTGGAGTCAATTGGCCAATTACCTTTGGTCCCCCTTCATCCAATTTTAATGTGGATACCCTCAAATGAAAGCTGAAAGTCTGAACTTCAACTGCATCTGAATTGTTTTGTTTTAAATTCATTGTGGTAATGTCTAGAACCAAAAGTAAAAAAATGTTGTCTCTTTCCAAATATATATAGACCTAACTGTACCTTGTTCAAAATGCTACATATACAGCTCTGGCAAAAAATTAAGAGACCGCTGCACAGTTTTAGAAAAATCAACTTCTCTGCATGTCTGACAGCCATTCCATTGCAGTGTCAGTTGAATTCCAACCAGAGTACACCTCATTCTACTTAATGTGCTTCTGATTAGGTGATCACCTGAACCAAATCTTATTAAACGAAGGAAAGTCTAAAAAAACACTGCTGTGGTGTTCACAATCCTCTTGCAATAGGACAAGCTAGATGCAAAACAAGTGCTAGTAATATCCCAAAAGTAATAGGAATGAAAAATTAACTTTTAACCATGCCACAGAAGTTGAAAAGAAAAGTCTTGAGTGAGGAAAAGATCGGCTCATTTCTGGCTTTATTAGCAGAGGGATACAGTGAGCATCATGTTGCCTCCATCCTTAAAATTTCTAAGATGGCAATCCATTACAACAAGGTCAAGCAGCAGACATTGGGGACAACGAAGCTACACACCGGCAGAGGGCGAAAATGACTCTCCACTGACCAGGATGACCGTCATCTTATTCGAATGTCACTCAGCAACCACAGGATGACATCAAGTGACCTACAAAAGGAATGGCAAATAGCAGCTTGGGTGAAGTGCACAGTAAGAACAGTTTGCAACAGGTTCCTAAAGGCAGGGCTCAAGTCATGTAAAGCTAGAAAAAGCCTTTCATCAATGGAGAAAGGAGAGCCACTCTGGAGTTTGCAAAAGACCATAACGATTGGACCATAGATGACTGGAGTAAGGTAATCTCTGATGAGTCTAATTTTCAGCTTTGCGCAACATCTGGTTGTCTAATGGTTAGACGGAGACCTGGAGAGGCAAACAAACCACAGTGTCTTGCACCCATTGTGAAATTTGGTGGAGGATCGATGATGATCTGGGACTACTTCAGCAAGGCTGGAATTGGGCAGGTTAATCTTTGCGAAGGATGTGGCAATCAAGCCGCATACAAGGTTCTCTTGGAAAAACAGTTGATTCCTTCTGCTCAGGCAATGTTCCCCAACTCTGAGGACTGGTTTTTCCAGCAGGACAATGTGCCATGCCACACAGCTAGGTCAATCAATGTGTGGCTGAAGGACCACCACATCAAATCCCTGTCATGGCCAGCCCAATCTCGAGACCTAAACCCCATTAAAAACCTCTGGAATGTAATCAAGAGGAATATGGATAGTCACAAGCCATCAAACAAAGAAGAACTACTTACATTTTTGTACCAGGAGTGGCATTAGGTCACCCAAAAGCATTGTGAAAGACTGGTGGAAAGCTTACTAAGACACATGAAAGCTGTGATTAAAAATCATGGTTATTCCACAAAAAATTGATTTCTGAACTCTTCCTGAGTTAAACGTTAGTATTGTTATTTCTAAAGGATTATGAACTTGTTTTGTTAGCATTATTTGAGGTCTGTAAGCACTGCTTTTTTGCTCTTTTGACCGTTTCTCATTTTTTGAAAATAAATACAAAATTTAGTGCTTTGAAAATTGAAGACATGTCAGTAGTGTATAAAATAAAAGAGCAATTTACATTTTACTCAAAAATATACCTATAAAGAGAAAAATCAGACAAACCGAAAATTTTGCAGTGGTCTTTTAATTTTTGCCAGAGCTGTATTTTAATGTATAATTGTTTTATCACAGATAAAGAGTAGATAAAATACACTGTAATTGTTATAAGAGCATGAAAAACTTCAACAATGATATCCAGAGTGGAGCATTTGACCTTCGGAAACAATGTGCTCGTACAGTAGTTTCTGCAATTTCTAAGTAATCTCTACAGTTGTGGCCAAAAGTATTGACACCCCTGCAATTCTGTCAGATAATACTCAGTTTCTTCCTGAAAATGATTGCAAACACAAATTCTTTGGTATTATTATCTTCATTTAATTTGTCTTAAATGAATAAACACAAAAAGAATTGTCCTAAAGCCAAATTGGATATAATTCCACACCAAACATAAAAAAGAGGGTGGACAAAAGTATTTGCACTGTTTGAAAAATCATGTGATGCTTCTCTAATTTGTGTAATTAACAGCACCTGTAACTTACCTGTGGCACCTAACAGGTGTTGACAATAACTAAATCACACTTGCAGCCAGTTGACATGGATTAAAGTTGACTCAACCTCTGTCCTGTGTCCTTGTGTGTACCACAGTGAGCATGAAGAAATGAAAGAAGACCAAAGAACTGTCTGAGGACTTGAGAAACCAAATTGTGAGGAAGTATGAGCAATCTCAAGGCTACAAGTCCATCTCCAAAGACCAGAATGTTCCTGTATCTACCGTGCGCAGTGTCATCAAGAAGTTTAAAGCCCATGGCACTGTGGCTAACCTCCCTAGATGTGGACGGAAAAGAAAAATTGATAAGAGATTTCAACGCAAGATTGTGCGGATGTTGGATAAAGAACCTCGACTAACATCCAAACAAGTTTAAGCTGCCCTGCAGTCTGAGGGTACAACAGTGTCAACCCGTACTATCCGTCGGCGTCTGAATGAAAAGGGACTGTATCGTAGGAGACCCAGGAAGACCCCACTTCTTACCCCAAGACATAAAAAAGCCAGGCTGGAGTTTGCCAAAACTTACCTGAAAAAGCCTAAAACGTTTTGGAAGAATGTTCTCTGGTCAGATGAGACAAAAGTAGAGCTTTTGGGCAAAGGCATCAACATAGAGTTTACAGGAGAAAAAAAGAGGCATTCAAAGAAAAGAACACGGTCCCTACAGTCAAACATGGCGGAGGTTCCCTGATGTTTTGGGGTTGCTTTGCTGCCTCTGGCACTGAACTGCTTGACCATGTGCATGGCATTATGAAGTCAGAAGACTACCAACAAATTTTGCAACATAATGTAGGGCCCAGTGTGAGAAAGCTGGGTCTCCCTCAGAGGTCATGGGTCTTCCAGCAGGACAATGACCCAAAACACAATTCAAAAAGCACTAGAAAATGGTTTGAGAGAAAGCACTGGAGACTTCTAAGGTGGCCAGCAATGAGTCCAGACCTGAATCCCATAGAACACCTGTGGAGAGATCTAAAAATGGCAGTTTGGAGAAGGCACCCTTCAAATATCAGGGACCTGGAGCAGTTTGCCAAAGAAGAATGGTCTAAAATTCCAGCAGAGCATTGTTAGAAACTCATTGATGGTTACCGGAAGCGGTTGGTCGCAGTTATTTTGGCTAAAGGTTGTGCAACCAAGTATTAGGCTGAGGGTGTCAATACTTTTGTCTGGCACATTTTTGGAGTTTTGTGTGAAATGATCAATGTTTTGCTTTTTCCTTCATTCTCTTTTGTGTTTTTTTCATTTAAGACAAATTAAATGAAGATAATAATACCAAAGAATTTGTGATTGCAATCATTTTCAGGAAGAAACTGAGTATTATCTGACAGAATTGCAGGGGTGTCAATACTTTTGGCCAAAACTGTATATACAGAGGCTAACCCTATTAGCCAGGTTCACCTCCTCACCTTGCTTCATTAGGCTCCACTCCTCAGAGTCTCAGCTGAGCAGTAGGGAACATTATGCACTGACGGAAAATAAGCTTTCTTTAGTGAACATCCTTTTTTGTCTGTAATGAGAATGAAGATAGCGTGCAGTCAATAGCACTGTGCATTCCATTTCACCTTGCAGACAAACTAATAAATACCACTGTCGTGGGAAGAGACTGTGGATTAATGGCATGATTAACCTTCATTTCAACATGTACATAGGAGATGTTTCCTTGTTTGCAGCCTAATAAACATCTGCAGTAACATTTCTTAAATAATCTTGGTGGCAAAGTAGAAAGTAAATGGAGGAGGCATATGTATTTAGACAGATGAGGGCATTTGTAATGCTCGTGCATAGAATAGGCAACTTCTCAGCACTAGCCTTTAGAAGTAAGAATGCCCAATATACTGTGAAGCCTCTTGCCTTAAAGAGTAACAGTACTTTGAAATAAGTTTTCAAAATAATCTTCCCTGTATTTACATGAGAAATAACATTATTTCAGGTCATTACTTGTTCAGAAAACGTTCGCCAATCTCAAATTCGGCACAAACGTTTGTGTTCAGACACCCGAGCATTAATAAAAATCATCAAAATTCAGCCAAAGTTTGTTACGTGATTACTTTTGCACTAATCTTTTGTTAGGACTTTGGCTAGGATAGTGGTGCTATATGATGAGCGAGGGGATGTGTTTAATGTGGGGAGGGGGCGGGGAGAGGTTATAGGAGTGGCAGACTGTTTTTTTTTACTTTATGTGTGGAGATTCCGGCAGCCAATCAGGGAGCAGAAACCAACCACAACATCTGGATGCTTGTGTCATTGGCTGCCGAAGTCACATGTCTGTCTCCATATAAGGAGCAAACATGTTGTTTTGGCACCATTTTGTCAGTGTAATAGCACAGAGAAGCAGTTCCTGCTGCTACTGGATTGTCAGATAGTTAGGTAGGCGGCTGCTTGTCAGTTAGCTAGTTCAGATACATAGGATCCTGTGTGGCTGTGAAATTGACCTTCCAGCAAATCAATCGTTTTTGATAATTGTGTGTTCCAGAGACACCAGGGTACATTTCAGCATATAGCTATATAACTCTTTTGTGCTGCTAATATTGTTCTTGAGCCAGGAGTCTACATTTGAAAATCTAAATTGTTTGTTCTAATACAGTGAACCAAAAAGAAGGGGACATTACAGTACCTGATAATTTTGTGCTCATATTTTTTCTCCATCCAGGAGTGCACATTTGAAAATCTAAATTGTTTGCTCTAATACCTTGCCCCAGAAAGCAGGGGACATTTCAGTATCCAATAAATTTGTGCTGATATTTTTACTCTGTCCAGGAGTCCACATTTGAGAATCTAAATTGCTTGTGCTAATATCATTGTGATGCTAGTCACTTCTCACGACCAAGCCGTGAGTCGGAGTGGTCAAGGAGACCAAGGTCAGAAGCCAGGAGGGTGCGTCATAAACAGAAGGAAAAGACAAAAGCGTAGTCAGGTAATGTTCCAAGGTCAGAGTACCGGAAGGTTAATGGATCAGAACTGAAGGGGTTAAACAGGCAGATGGTCAGAACGAAGTCCAAAGACAGGCAACAGATCAAGCAAACAGAACACAAGGCACAGGAGAGCACAGAGCACAAACCTCACAAGGTGAATGTATGTCTGGCAGTTGTCTGGGAGAAGTTGCTCTGTTAAGTAGTAGTGATGAGTGAGTATACTCGTTGCTCGGGTTTTTCCGAGCATGCTCGGGTGTCCTCCGAGCATTTTGGCGTGCTCGGAGATTTAGGTTTCGTTGTCTCATCTGCATGATTTGCGACTGCTAGACAGCTTGAATACATGTGTGGAATGCCTGTTTGTTAGGGAATTCCCACATATATTCAGCTTGTCTACAAGTCACAAATCATGCAGATGAGACAAGGAAAACTAAATCTCCAAGCACGCAAAAATACTCTGAGGACACCCGAGCATGCTCGGGAAAACCCGAGCAACGAGTATACTCGCTCATCACTATTAAGAAGGCATTGCAATTACCCGGGATGGTGAACACTTGAGACAGCCGACGCCTCCCAGTCACATATTGGCTAGTCAAGCTATCAGTCAACACACTGAAAGCTCAGCACACCCCTGTACCAGATTGGATGGCCAGGCTGTCCATCAAAGTACTGACAGCTTCAGCATGCCCCTGTACAAGATTGGATGGCTGAGCTGTCAGTAATTGCATCCCAGACACCCTGAGGGGTTGAACCGTGACAGTACCCCCTCTTGGGGGGGGCACTGGACCCCCAGGCTTCCCAGGAAATTTTAGATGGAAGACTCTGACTAACAAATCGGCCTTCACATCTCGAGCAGGGACCCAGGATTTCTCCTCTGGTCTGTATCCTTTCCGGTGGATGAGATACTGGAGGGAATTATGGACCCTCTGAGAATCCACAACCTTCTGAACCTCATACTCCAGACCACAGTCTACTGAAAGTGGAGGAGGCGAGGATGAAGGAGACAATGCAGAAGGGACATACTCCTTTAATAGGGATTTATGGAATACGTTAGGAATGCGAAGAGATGGAGGAAGCTTGAATCTAAATGCCACAGGATTGACCACCACTAGGATCTCATATGGACCAATATACTTTGGACCCAACTTCACTGATGGCACATTAAATTTAATGTTCCTAGACGACAAACAAACCTTATCCCCAATCTTAAAAACAGGATCCACTGAACGTCTTCTATCTGCATTTCGTTTATGGCGAATCTGAGCAGTCCCAATATACTTCTGAACCTCCCTCCTGACACCTCCAAGTCTCTGTACAGTGACCTCCACCCCAGGGCATTCAGAACTGATCCTAGAAAACTCACCATAATTACAGAAGAAATGTGAGGTTCCTGTAGGTTGATTTACTCGACTGTTAAAAAAGCAAACTCATCTAGAGGTAAAAACAAAGACTAGTCCTCCCTCCTGTCATGCTGCCAAAAAGCACCTTAAAATTTGTTCCAAAGATTCATTTGTCCTCTCAGTCTGACCATTGGTTTCAGGGTGATAAGCAGATGAAAATGGCAAGTCAATCCATAGTTTACTGCAAAAAACTCTCCAAAATTTAGAGACAAATTGTACTCCCCTATTAGACACAATGTACATAGGGATCCCATGTAGGCTTACAATATGAGAAATAAACAACCTGGAGAGTGTTTCTGCACTAGTTAATCCTGACAAAGGAGCAAAATGAGCTTGTTTGCTGAATCAATCAACTACCACCCAAATAGCAGTTTTCCAATCAGACAGAGGCAAATCTATAATGAAATCCATGGACACATGAGTCCATGGTCTTTCAGGAATAGGCAATGGAGCCAATTCCCCAGCCAGACGGTTATGACTGACTTTGGCGTGTGCGCAGACTTCACAAGCAGATACAAAATCTGTAATATCATTATGCATGGACGGCCGCCAAAAAAGTCTAGCAACAGCTTTCCTTGTGGCAGTAACCCCAGGACGATCACTTAAAACGGAGTCATGAAATTCCTGTAACACTCTCAATCTTAGGAACACAGGCACAAATAATTTGGACTCCGGGGAAGTGGAAGGTTCTAATGATTGGACTTTACGAATCTCCTCTTCCAATTCCAAGGTTACCATAGACACCACAATACCCTGAGGAATAAAGAAGGATGGGGTTTCTGGAGAAGAAATGGAATCTAGGCTATGAGATAAAGCATCAACTTTCACATTCTTAGACTCAGTCCTGAATGTAATAGAAAAATTAAACCGAGAGAAAAACAAGGACCATCTGGCCTGTCTAGGAGTTAACCATTTAGCAGATTCATTGTAAGCTAAATTCTCGTGAGCCATGATCACTAGAGATGAGGAACTTTGCCTTTTTTCGGGTCGAGTCGGGTTTCATGAAACCCGACTTTCGCAAAAGTCGGGTCGAACGAAATTGGCCGACTATAGGGAAAAGTCGGAGGCCGACTGAAACACGAAACCCAATGCAAGTCAATAGGGAAGCAAAGTCAGTAGGGAGTGGAAGACAGTAAACACACCTACAGTGCCCATTTCAATGCCAAAAACATCAATTTTTATAACTGAAGTATGTCAACCTTAATTTACTTCCTAATAATAGTTATGCATTGAAAACTGGGGGTTATTTGGCTAAAGATGTGGGGGGGTTGGGCTGGCTCCAGGTTTTCGTGTGCCCTGGGCCAAAGAGTGTCCGTGCGCCCCTTTAACACATACCACAACTCAGGATGCTCCGATACGCCATAGAAATATAAGTATAGTACAATGACACATACTTCACTGCTTACGTGACATGACTGATCTATTTTAAATTGTACAATATCTCAAAAACAGGACAGTATATTACTCCATAGAGTGTTATGGCCACCACATTGTGCACCATACAGAATAATGAGCCCCATATATTTCTCCATACCAAATAATTAGTCAAATATAATGTTCTATACAGTATATGATGAGTTCCACATAATGCTCCATATATAATGGGCCCCATTTGTAATGATCCAGTGTATAATGGGCCCCTTAGAAGCTGCTCCAGTGTCTGATCTGCCCCATTTACAATGCTCCAGTACATGATGGGCCTCATGGATGATGCTCCAGTGTATCATGGGCCCTAATAATGCTCCATATATAATGGGCCCCATTTGTAATGCTCCAGTGTATAATGGGCCCCTTAGATGCTGCTCCAGTGTCTGATCTGCCCCATTTACATTGCTTCAGTACATGATGGGCCTCATGGATGATGCTTCAGTGTATGATGGGCTCTAATAATGCTCCATATATAATGGACCCCATTTGTAATGCTCCAGTGTATAATGGGCCCCTTAGATGCTGCTCCAGTGTCTGATCTACCCCATTTACAATGCTCCAGTACATGATGGGCCTCATGGATGATGCTCCAGTGTATCATGGGCCCTAATAACCCACACACGCTCACTCACTATGGATAATGTTGGGAAGGTGGACTGACAAACCAGCCTGTAGTGAGAAGCAGAGGTGTAGCGCAGTTTAGGCTTGAAACCACTAAGCTAAAGAGAAAGGGTGCAGTGTTTTAGCTTGCCTATTGGAGGACAGTGGAGAGTGTAGGAGTGGGACAGAATAACTGCCATTGGTCAGAGAAACTGTTAGGTGATGGTGGGCGGAGTTACCAGAACTGGAAGTATAAAAGGCTGTGGGAAGGTTCTGGAAGAGTCAGTCAGCGAAGGGAGTACAGTAAAGAGGAAGTTCTGCTGAGGAAATAGAGACAGTGGAAAGGCTCCAGAGAGGACTAACAGTTGAGGCGGTCATGGGGGGTGGCCCAGAGGATGGTAGCCGTAGATGAAGACGGCCTGGGGCTATCATACGGACGGTGTGCTCAGATTGGTGCAGTGCTGTGGTGGTTGGGCCTAGGCCAGCCACAGTGGAAGAGCCACAGAGGGCGCCACAATTATAGTTACAAAGGAAGTGAAGGTGCTGGGGCCTGTATACAGAGAAATGTGAAACGGCTGTGGTGAATTGCTGTTGTCGACAGAAGGATGGGCACTAAAAACGGACCTGTTCAATGCAAACTCTGTCTCAGTCTCGGGTTTGTCTGAGGCAAGAAGAGGGTCCCCCCCACAGTTGGTTATCCTACAGATGATACCTTAATACAAATTTTTGAAACAAGGTAATGTATCAGCACATACCAGGTGTGTCCAGTCTAGGGTTAAATTTCCGTCTATACTTCAGTAGTCAGACACAGACACTCACAGGCTCACTATGTATTACATCAGAATTAAAAAAGTAGAAAAAGGGAAAGGTATTCATAGCGTACACCAGTATACAGTGCTGTGGTACTTTTAAATCTTTGTATATATTTCAATCTCTGTAAGCCAGTCCAGAATCTCCGCTACTGGAAACTACATGGATACAAATATAGACGCAAAGTAGAGTGTTAGCAGAAATTTTGGAATTACTCATCGTGGAAAAACCTCACGGTATATGTTGCAGAGGCGATGCAGACCCTCAATTACTGTGTCTGTGGAGAAAGCGAAAAAGGTTCTTTGTGAAGAAAGGATTGCTTTATCGCAGTAACGTGGATCACATCACCGTTACTCGTCTCCATTAAATTGTGATCACAGGGAGAGATGTACTCATGGTCCTCACTGCCTATCATAATGTGTCTGGTCATTTTGGAGTGCAAAAGACAGAAGTCACAGGCCATAGGCGATTCTATTGGATTGGCATGAGAGGAGACATTGAAAGATGGTGGCAGGAATGTCACACGTCTGTGACTATCACAACTGTGAAAGGTGATCATAAACCACCACTGCATCCGCTTGTAAGTTGATGTTCATTCAAAATGGTAGCCATTGATCATCTGAAGGTAGAGGCCAGCAGGACAGGCCATAGCTACATCTTAACCATCATTGATCAATACACCAAATTTCTAGTGGCCGTCTCTGTGAAGGATTTAACTGCCCAGACTACACAGCGGTGGAGCAGGGAGAGGTAAGTATTGCAACTTGCAAGTGCTGTGGCCATGACAAAGCAGGTGGGGCACAATCATGGTCGACGGTACTGGCACAGGGCCTCTCATAGTAAGGCTGGTGTGTCTCACGGCGAATGGGCCCTCCCACCGTCTGAGACACTGTATTGTACTATGAGTGGCCCTGTGCCATTGCCGTCGTCCATCAGTGGGCCCATCCACCTATTCAGAGCAATGGCACTTGCCGGGTGTGCCAGCTCTTGACCCCAGCCATTGGGGGAGGGGTGGGCAGCCCAGTTAGGGAGGTTTAAAAATTGGCATATGTTGATGTGTTGGCTGGACATTCAACTGCTGCAAAGGGCGTAATTGGGCAAGTCCAAGTAAGAGGAGGAAAAAACCGAGGCACTTTTCTGGTAACCTATGTGTCATCATGGGAAGGTGGGACAAAATCCTTTGAAACTCATGCATGGTTCATTTTAATGAAGGTTAGATCATCAACATTTTGGGTCTACAGACGGGTCCTTTTTTCTGTCAGGATTGATCCAGCAGCACTGAAGACTAGTGTTGAGCGATAACATCCGATATTGAGAAATATCAGATCGGATTGGATCGGCCGATATCCAAAAAGTATCAGGTATCGCCAATTCCGATCCTGGAAGTCCCATTCAAGTCAATGGGACCGAAATATCGGAATTAAAAAAAACCCTTTCTTTCCTTGTAGGTTGATTCTACATGAAGAAAAACAACTAAGAATAATGTAGAATGTATTGGGGGAGGTGGAGGAGACATTAAAGGCATAGAGGTTTAGCCCAATCAAATGGAATAGCAGGAATTAATTTTTTTTTTAAGACGTTTGTAGTTACAAAGATATTGACTATGTTAACCTCTTTTATATTTTGTCAGATATGTATGTTTCACTACTTCCATGCTCTTCACCTTCTTTTTTACTTCTCCCACAATTTCCCCTTCATGATCCTCAGCAGCAGCATCTTTTTCATCAACTTCTTCACCTTCTTCATCTTCTTCTTCTTCACCTTCTTCCTATTATTCTTTTTTCTACATTATTCATATTCTTCTTATTCAACGATTATTCTTCTTCATATTCTACTTCTTTATCTTCCTATTCTTCTTCTTCATCATATTCTTATTTGTGACAGGCATTCCTGTAGTTGTTATCTATAAAAGTTTGAAGATTACACCTTCCATTCTGCCTGTCATAAAAGATTTACAACAGGATTTCTCCGCATTCAGTTTGGCCTGCAGCAGCAGGCATTTTCCAGGGGCACCACGAGGAGGAATGGACTCACCCCCATACACTGCTTAGTCTGCTTATAATTTAGATAATATCTTTTGCTCTGATTTTTAGTCTTACGCTTAATGTTCTTCTGATTTTGGTTCTTCTGCTTTTTGTTCTTCTGCTTCTTGGTCTTCTGTCTCTTGTTCTGCATCTTGGTGGTTGTCTTCATGTTCTTTGTCCTCTTGGTCATCTTCTTCAGGGTCATCTTTTTGGTCTTCTTCGGTGTGGTCTTCAGGGTCGTCGTCTTCAGGGTCATCGTCAGGGAGATCCAGAGTGAGAACCAAAAACCATTTCCACAAGCTTGAACTTGGAAAAGTAGCAGAAGGTACAAGAAGGCTGAGGAACTGCTGAGAACCAGCTGACGGTGCAGGAACCCAGATGGGTAGCAGAACCTGCAAGAGCAAATGGAACTAGCGATGACCAGCTGATGGTGCTGGAACCCGGAGGGGCAGCAGAAGGAACAAGAGCCAATGGCACAACCGTGGACCAGCTGACGGTGCTGGAACATGGTTACTAAGCAGGAGGTACCTGTGTTAGAAAGCACTACCAAGGACCATCAGACGTTGCTGGAACTCGGATACCGAGAAGGAGGCACCTAAGCCAAAGGCACTGTCGAGAACCAGCTGATGGTGCTGGAACCCGGATGGGTAGCAGAAGCTGCAAGAGCAAATGGAACTAGCGAGGACCAGCTGACGGTGCTGGAACCCGGAGGGGCAGCAGAAGGAACAAGAGCCAATGGCACAACCGCGGACCAGCTGACGGTGCTGGAACACGGTTACTAAGCAGGAGGTACCTGTGCTAGAAAGCACTACCAAGGACCAGCAGACGTTGCTGGAACTCGGATACCGAGAAGGAAGCACCTAGGCCAAAGGCACTGCCGAGAACCAGCTGATGGTGCTGGAACCCAGATGGGTAGCAGAAGCTGCAAGAGCAAATGGAACTAGCGAGGACCAGCTGACGGTGCTGGAACCCTGAGGGGCAGCAGAAGGAACAAGAGCCAATGGCACAACCGTGGACCAGCTGACAGTGCTGGAACATGTTTACTAAGCAGGAGGTACCTGTGCTAGAAAGCACTACCAAGGACCAGCAGACGTTACTGGAACTCGGATACCGAGAAGGAGGCACCTAGTCCAAAGGCACTGCCGAGAACCAGCTGACGGTGCTGGAACCCGGATGGGTAGCAGAAGGTACCCATGATAAACAAAGTTGCAAGGCCGCGAGCCGGCCGCAGTTACTGAAACCCACAGTCCTACAGGGGGTGCTTGTCCTATTGGCACTATGGAACCAGCCTTTATTACCAGAACCCGCAGCCCACATAGGAAGCACCTAAACTGCAGGCACCATAGACTTGGCTAACCCGACCGCAACACGACAGGAGAACGTATTGGTGGCAAAGTGACACTACCCGGAAACAGCAGGCATGCTGGACCCAGGCTGGGCACGAGGAAATACCCGTGCCAAAGACACTTCTGAGCAGCAACTGGCGATGTTGGAGCCCAGGGTCAATCAGGGTGTAGGCTGAGGCCTAATTGCAGCAAGTTTATTATCTGTTGTAGACTACTACTGATTTTAAACGTGCTCCAACTAGGCCTCTGGCTCCACTCTGTCTCTAGTATTTCCCTTGGCCTTCAACCCGGCCAGTTGCTGTTCAGAAGTCACGTCTGCACAATCAACTCTTGTTCCTGTGTTACTGGGGTTCAGTAACATCTGCTGTTCCCCTGATGTGTGTCCGGCATTGTCTCCTGCTCTGTCCACATTCATACTACTATTAGTGCGAATGTGGACAGAGCAGGAGACATTGCCGGACACACATCAGGGGTTCAGCTGATGTTACTGAACCCCAGTAACACAGGAACAAGTGTTGATTGTGCAGACGCCAGAGTGGAGCCAGAGGCCTAGTTGGAGCAAGTTTGAAATCAGTAGTAGTGTCAATGTGGAGGCAGCAGGAGATATTGCCGTCCACATAGCAGGGGCGCAGCAGGCATTACTGAACCCCACTAACACTGGAGCATGTGTTTCTCTCTGTGCAGACGGCACTTCCGAGCAACAACTGGCTGTGTTGAAACCCAGGGTGAATCATGGAGTAGGTTGAGGCCTAATTGCAGCAAGTTTTATATGTGATGTAGTTTGAATGTGGAGGCAGCAGGAGATATTGCCGTCCACACAGCAGGGGAGCAGCAGGCATTACTGAACCCCACTAACACTGGAGCATGTGTTTCTCTCTGTGCAGACCGCACTTCCAAGCAACAACTTGCTGTGTTGAAGCCCAGGGTGAATCATGGAGCAGGCTGAGGCCTAATTGAAGCAAGTTTTATATAGGTTGTAGACTACTACTGATTGTAACCGTACTCCACTTAGGCCTCTGGCTCCACTGTCTCTAGTATTTCCCCTGGCCTCCAACACCGCCAGTTGCTGCTTTGAAGTGGCGTCTGCACAATCCACACTTGTTCCTGTGTTACTGGGGCTCAGTCACGTCAGTTGATCCCCTGATGTGTGTCTGGCAATGTCTCCTGCTCTGTCCACATTCCCACTAATAGTAGCCCCAGTAACCCAGGAACAAGTGTGGATTGTGCAGATGCCACTTCTGAGCAGCAACTGGCGGGGTTGGAAGTCAGGGGAAATACTAGAGACAGTGGAGCCAGAGGCCTAAGTGGAGCAAGGTTAAAAATCAGTAGTAGTGTGAATGTGGAGGCAGCAGAAGACATTGCCGTCCACACAGCAGGGGAGCAGCTGACATTACTGAACCCCACTGACACAGGAGCTAGTGTTTTTCTCTGTGCAGAGAGCACTTCTGAGCAACAACTGGCTGTGTTGAAGCCCAGGATCAATCATGCAGCAGGCTGAGGCCTACTTAGAGCTAGTTGCAAATATGATCTAGTTTGAATGTGGAGGCAGCAGGAGATATTACCGTCCGCACAGCAGGGGAGCAGCTGGCGTTACTGAACCCCACTGACACAGGAGCTAGTGTTTTTCTCTGTGCAGACGGCACTTTTGAGTGACAACTGGCTGTGTTGAAGCCCAGGATCAATCATACAGCAGGCTGAGGCCTACTTGGAGCTAGTTGAAAATATGATCTAGTTTGAATGTGGAGGAAGCAGGAGATATTGCCGTCCACACTGCAGGGGAGCAGCTGACATTACTGAACCCCGCTGACACAGGAGCTAGTGTTTTTCTCTGTGCAGATGGCACTTCTGAGCAACAACTGGCTGTGTTGAAGCCCAGGGATTACAGTTCAGGTGGTAGAAACTTGAACACAACAGGAGATCTGGATACTGTTGCCAACCAATTATTTATTCTGGAAGAGGACTGGCAAATTCTGGCGAGATCCAGGCCTTGTTCATTTTCAGAAAAGTAAGCCGGTCAACGTTATCGGAGGATAGTCGCGTGCAACGGTCTGTTAGTACACCACCTGCAGCACTAAAGACGCGTTCCAATAATACACTGGCAGCAGGGCAAGCTAGCACCTCCAATGCATACTGGCTAAGCTCTGGCCATGTATCCAGCTTAGAGACCCAAAACTTGAAGTGGGAAGAGCCGTCTGGGAGTACACTGACAGGGCAAGACATGTAGTTTGTCACCATCTGACGGAAACGTTGCCTCCTGCTGACTGGAGCCGTCTGTGATGGTGTAGACATTTGTGGCGGGCACACAAAACTGCCACATTTGGGCCATACTGGTCTTGCCTTGGGCTGAGGCGCTGCCTCTGCTCCCTCTCTGTGCAGAGCTTCCTCCACTGCCTCGACACACAGAGCTGCTTTGTAAAGCACTAACAGCACTGCTCTCGGGTGGAATGGAGAACATGATGGACGGCACCAGTGTGTCTTGGTACTCCTGCATTTTACGCTCCCGGTTCAACGGTGTTATGAGGCTTTGTAAGTTGTCCCGGTAGCAAGGATCTAGAAGGGTGTACACCCAATAATTAGCCGTGTTGAGAATGTGGGTGATGCGGTGGTCGTTTCTCAGGCACTGCAGCATGAAATCAACCATGTGCTGCAAACTCCCAACTGCCCAAGAAACGCTTTCCCTTGCTTGAGGCGTCATCTCTGCCTGCTCTGCATCACCCCACCCTCACTGTACATACTGACTAGAGCATTGTGTACCTCCCTCCTCTGGAGAGATGTCTTCCTCCTCTATTGACTCCTCCTCATCCTCCTCACAAAGTGTCCCCTGCCTAGGCCTTTGTGAGGAACCACGTAGCGTAGACTGTCCAGAAGCAGATGGCATTTGTGACTCCTCATCCTCCACCTCTTCCAAAACCTCCACCCTTAGTGCTTGCAGTGTTTTTTGAAGCAGGCAGATAAGGGGGACAGCCATGCTGACTAGTGCATCATCTGCACTCTCCATCCGCGTGGAATCATCGAAGGCACGCAAAACGAGGCAGATGTCCTTCATAGAGGCCCACTCAATGGACTGAAGTGTGACCGGCGCACAGAGCGACTTGTTTGCGCCTGATGCAGCTGGTACTCCATTACTGCTGCCTGCTGCTCACACAACCGCTCCAACATATGTAACGTTGAATTCCACCTGGTGGGTAGGTCACATATGATGCAATGTTCCGGAAGGCGTAATCGGCGCTGCAGAGCTGCAATGCGATCTTGCCGTGCTGGAACGCCGCAAGTGAGCGCACTCTATGCGGACCTTGTGCAGCAGTGCATCAAGATCCGGATAGTCCTGCAGAAAGCTCTGCATGACCAAGTTGAGCACATGTGCCAGACATGGGATGTGAGTGAGGTTGCCTAGGCCCAGAGCTGCCACCAGATTTCGGCCTTTGTCACACACTACCAAGCCTGGCTGGAGATTCGTTGGCAGAAACCACACGTCGCTCTCCTGCTTGATGGCATTCCAGAGCTCCTGCGCTGTGTGGCTTCGATTCCCCAAAGAAATTAATTTCAGTACGGCCTGTTGACGTTTGACCATGGCTGTGCTCATATCGGTCGTAACAGGCTCCTGCAGCACTGATTCTGAGGAACTGGAATATGAGGAGGAGTCAATGTGTACAGACTGGATTCCTGCAATCCTTGGAGTTGGCAGAACACGTACAGCACCACTCTCAAGATCTGTACCTGGCTCCACAACATTGACCCAATGGGCAGTGAGTGAAAGGTATCGTCCCTGTCCATGGGTACTGGTCCACCATCGGTGGTCAGGTGGACCTTGCTACTGATGGCGTTTAGTAGCGCATGCTTAATTTTTCCCTCCACATGCTTTTGCAGGGCAGGGACGGCTTGCCTGCTGAAATAAAAGCGGCTGGGCACGATGTATTGTGGGACTGCCAATGCCATGAAGTTCCGGAAGGTGTCAGTCTCCACCAGCCTGAATGAGAGCATTTCAAGGGCCAGAAATTTGGCAATGCCAGCATTCAGAGCCTGTGCTCGTGGGTGGTTTGCCGAGTATGGCCGCCTTTTCTCCCATGCCTGTGCTACCGATGGCTGTAGAGTGGCCTGGGAGTGTGAGGGTGAACGGGAACGTGGTGTTGTGGGTGGAATGTCACTGGGTCTCTGCACAACAGTGCCAGAGGTTCTTCCATGGCGATTCTGTGAGGAAGCCGAACCAGCTGTGTGTGAGCTGGAGGAAGAAGCTACAACACGAGCTGAAGAGGTGGTAGGTGGTGCTGTAGGTTGGCCTAAGTCTTCAATGTGTCTTTGTAACTCCACCACGTGCTTGGTCCGCACATGTTTCCACATATTTGTGGTATTGAGGCTGCTGACACTTTTCCCTCTTTTGACTTTCTGATGACACAGCTTGCATTTGACAAAGCAAATGTCATCTGCAACTGTGTCAAAAAAGGACCACACACTGCAAGTCTTGGGAGCGCCCGTTTTGGCTTTTGGAAGAGGAATGCTCCTAATGGGTGCCGAAGTGGAGGCTACAGGCAAACAAGTCTGCCTCCTCCCTCTCCCTCCTGTTTTGGCCATTCGGGGAATCTCTACCTCACAGCTGCTCCCACCACCTTCCTGTTCCTCACGCCATGATGGGTCAAGGACCTCATCATCTACACTCCCCTCTTCAAACACCTGCTTCTCCTGGATAGTCTCGCCAGCACCGTACGCACTAGAAAGTGGCACCTGAGTCTCATCATCATCTGATGTGCACTGAGGTGTGCAGACCATAGGCACTGGCCCACCCACCTCTTCAGATTCAGAGGGACAAAGCAGTCGCGCATCGCTGCATACTCCCTCTTCTTCACATTCTTGAATGCTGCTTGGCTGGCCCCTCTTTCCAAGCCAACAGATTCAGAGAACAGAAGTAGAGACTGTGATGGCTCCTGTCCAGGGCTCTCTGACTGCCTGGGCAATTTGGCAGGTGGTGAAGAGACAGATAGTTGCTCTTCAGTGCTCTGGCCCTGAGAGGACGTGGAAGTCATTGAAGTCGATGCGTTAGCTGCCATCCATCCGACAACGGCTTCAATTTGTTCCTCCCGCAGCAGTGGGGTACGGCGAGGTCCTACAAAGCTGCGCATAAAGGACTGTTGCCTGGTAAAACTGGGGGATGCTGAGTCACTGGTGCCCGCAGCAGGCACAGAATCCCACGTCCTCTCCCTGCTGAAACTCCATGCCCACGTGCCTTACTCCCTGCCTTCTTCATCTTGGTAGACTGATAAAGATAGGCATAAAAGTACAAAGGGGGGCTTAGTGTGCTTATTCCTGAACAGCTGCTAACAGGTATAAGAAACACTAATTTTATAAAGTGTGTGTGTGGACTACACTTTAATATGAGCTAATGTGGCCTACACAACAGTCAAAAGGAGTGTTTGGTGAACCTTATTTTGCTAAAACAAAAAGGATGTGAGTTGTGACCAAAGATTTGAAAGCGATAGTATCACAAACTTTTTGGAGCTATTACAATGCAGGAAGGTAACCTACAATGCAAAAGATGAGGCTCCAAAAAATAGGGTAATACTAATCTGGCTGCGGCTGAAGGGCGCAAGCCAGAAAAAAGGCTACTCTATCTACTCCTATATAGTGTTTGCAACCAACCAATGTAGATGGATACAGATGGATGCACACTAATAGGAGAATGAAAAATGAGCTGCAATAAAACAAAAATATGTATGAGGCAGTGACGCACGCTGAGCGGCCTACAACTAGACGTAGCTGCAGGACACACTACAGCGTGAGCTGCACTCACACACAGAGATCTCTTAGACAGCTGTGAACAGTGCAGATAAGTGGGCACTAGCACTGAAAGGCTGCAGAAAGGCTCCGCTGTCTACTCCTTTAGTGTTTGCAACCAACGTATATGGATACGGATGGATGCACACTAATAGGAGAATGAAAAATGAGCTGCAATAAAAGAAAAAAATGTGTGAGGCAGTGATGTACGCTGAGCGGCCTACAACCAGACGTAGCTGCAGGACACACTACAGCGTGAGCTGCACTCACACACAGAGACCTCTCAGACAGTGTGAACAGTGCAGAAAACTGGGCACTAGCACTGAAAGGCTGCAGAGAAGCTCCGCTGTCTACTCCTATAGCGTTTGCAACCAACCAATGTAGATGGATATGGATGGATGCACACTAATAGGAGAATGAAAAATGAGCAGCGAAAAAAGAAAAATATGTATGAGGCAGTGACACACGCTGAGCGGCCTACAACCAGACGTGGCTGCAGGACACACTACACAGCGTGAGCTGCACTCACACAGACCTTGCAGACAGCTGTGAACACTGCTGCAAGGCAAAAGAAAGCTACACTGGTTTATTATGTAGCCTGGGTAAAGCACAATATGATTTTGAAAATCGCTATCTCTAACTGTCCCTCAGAGTCTTGAACAGCAGCCTGTCCCTAACTGAATTCACAGCAGAGTGAACCAGAAATGGTGGCGGCGGCTTTTATAGTGCATCATGACATCATTTCAGCAGCCAATCACAGCCATGCCATTACTTAACATGCCTACATGCCTAACAGGATGTGCCCACACTTCTGAGGATTGTCATTGGCTGAATCAAATCAAACTGACTCATAGCATTATGGGAACTTCCGATTCCGGTATTCGATATGCTAACAGTATCGGAACTCAGTATTGGAATTCCGATACAGCGAATATCGGCCGATACCTGATACTTGCGGTATCGGAATGCTCAACACTACTGAAGACTCTTTCAGATAACACACTAGCAGCAGGGTAAGCGAGCTCCTGTAAGGCATATTGTGCCAATTCAGGCCAGGCGTCCAGTTTAGAGGCCAAATAGTCAAAGGGGAATGACCTGTGAGGGAGAACATCGATATGGGAGGAAAAGTAGTTTTTAACCATAGATGACAACTGCTGCCTCCTGTCACTTTTAATCGATGCAGTATTAGCAGTCGTGTGAGTGGTGCTTGAGAAATCATTCCACAACATGGTCATTAAACCCCTGTCTCCAACGCCACTTCTGCTGCGTGGACCACGAACACCTCTTCCATTGTGCCCACTACGGCTTGTGGGAGAACCAGCACCACTGCTGTGTGCTGAGAAAGCCTCAAACAAATGGCTTACCAGAGTTGCATGTTTGCGTGCCAATATTATTTCTAGGTTCTCCTGTGCCATGATGTTGTATAATTTGCCTTTGTAGCGTGGATTGATTATGCTGGCCAGCCAGTATTCGTCATCCCTCATCATTTTGGCAATGCGGGGGTCCCTTTTTAGGATCCGCAAGGCATAATCGCACATGTGGGCCAATGTTCCAGGTGTCAATGATGCACTGCCCGTGGTGGGTGGAGGAGCAGTTTCTGGCAAATCCACATCCCTACAGTCACGCACAAACACTGTACCTGACCTTGGAACGCCAACATTTTCTCTTGCCCCCTGAGAAACATCCTCCTGCCCAAAATAGTCATCCCCCTCATCCTCATCCTCTTCCTCTTCTTCCTCCACCTCATCCAGGACAGTTCCCTGAACAGAAAATGGCTGACTGTCATCAAGGCTTCCCTCCTCCTCTGCAGAAGCCTGATCCTTAATGTGTGTCAAACTTTGCATGAGCAGATGCATAAGTGGGATGCTCATGCTTATGATGGCGACGTCTGCGCTTACCAGCCGTGTGCATTCCTCAAAACACTGAAGGACTTTACAGAGGTCTTTCAGCTTTGACCCTGCACACCCGACAATTCCATGACTTCCCTCAAACTGCCTGCCCGTGTATCCTCCCACAAATGCATTACAGCCTGCCTCTGTTCGCACAGCCTCTCAACCATGTGCAGGGTGGAGTTCCACCTTGTTGCAACGTCTATGATTAGGCGGTGGTTGGGGAGGTGGAGCAATCTCTGCAGCTTCTGCATACGACTGGAGTGTACGGCCGAGTGACGGATGTGCGAGCACAGTCTTCGCACCTTATGGAACAGGGATGTTAACTTCAGATAATTATTAAGGAAGCACTGCACCACCAGGTTCAAAGTGTGAGCCAGGCAAGGTATGTGTGTGAGTTTTGCACGGGCCATGGCTGCCACAAAATTACGGCCGTTGTCACTGACTACCTTGCCTACCTCAAGGTGTAGACTGCCCAGCCATGACTCAGTTTGTCGCTGCAAGTAGTCGGCCAGTACCTCCGCGGTGTGTCTGTTGTCGCCCAAAGACATCATCTTTAACATAGCCTGCTAACGCTTACCACTAGCTGTTCGTTAGTGGGACACCTCGTGTGCAACACTGCCAGCTGCGGATTTAGTGCTTGTGCGACTGCGCTCTGTGGATGAGCTTTCGCTGATAGACGAGGAGGAGCGAAAGCCTACAGCCAACTATTTACCATACTGTGGGCTAGGCAGCACTGTTCCACCACCGCTATCCCCAGTGGAGCCTGCATCCACCACATTAACCCAGTGCGCAGTGAAGGACACGTAACAGTCATGGCCATGCCAACTGGTCCATGCATCTGTTGTGAGGTGCACCTTTCCACTCACTGACTGTTTTAGTGCATGGACAATGCGGTCATTCACATGCCGGTGGAGGGCAGGGATGGCTTTTCGAGAAAAGAAGTGCCGACTGGGTAGGTCATAGCGTGGGACAGCGTAGGCCATGAGGTCGCGGAAAGCTTCGCTTTCAACCAAACGGTAGGGCATCATCTCTAATGCGATTAGTTTGGCAATGTAGGCGTTCAAACACAGTGTACGCGGATGAGAGGATGAGTACTTTCTTGTCCTACTCAGAGTGTCTGGTAGGGTGAGCTGGACTGGCGAGCTGCATATGGGGGAAGTAGCGGTGGACCGGATGGAGTGAGAGGGGGTTGGTGCTTATATTGATGGTGTTAGCCTAGATTCAGTGTTTTGTTGCAAAACCATTGTGATCCCCTGAGTGCTTTGGCCTTGCGACGACACCTCCACATTTAGTGCTGGTGGTGTGCTTAATGGTGGCGATGGTCTTACCGTGAGGGTAGCGATGGAGCGTTGTTGGCTACCTTCAGTCGGAGCAGGTGCTACCTGAGGTTTTGTAGTCCGTCCACGCTTGCAAGTGCATGTTCATTAAATGTCTAAGCATGCAACTGGTATTCAAATTTCTGTGTTGTTTACCTCGGCTAAAGGGCCTTCCGCATTTCTTACAGGTAACCTTTGCCTCATCAGTAGGATTTTTGACAAAGAAGTGCCACACTGCACTCTTCCTACTATTGTAAACATTTTCTGGCCTTGCACGCTGTGGTAAGTTGACCGTCTGGTCAAGCTGTCCTGCAACTCTTTTAGTTTTTGTTCCACGTTTTAGGACAGCTACAGGCCTGCTAGATAACCGCTGCTGCGATGTCAATGCCTGCTGCGGATCCTTCTCCTTATCTGAACTACTGCCAGCGACACCCTTCTTGCCCAATGGATGCCAATCCGGGTCCAGAACTGGGTCATCCATCACCTCCTCTTCAAAGTCATCTGCATCTTCCTCTTTACCTTCCTCTGTGTCACCATGTAAGGTGGTATAGTATGATGAAAGGGGCACCTTTGTTTCAACAGGGTCAGATTCTGGCTCAATAGACTGCAAGGGCAATGTAGTGCTGTGGGTCAATGTACCAGAAGAATCATCTAGCAGTGGCTGTGCATCAGTGCACTCCATGTAAGATTCATCTTGGACTGGGGAATTCAGGATTTGACTGACTAACCCAGGCATGGTATGTGAAAAGAGTTCCATAGAGTAATCTGAAGTGTGGGCTGCCGCATCCTTAACTTTTGGTGGGGTGAAGGACACAAGGAAAGGGTTTTTTTATGACCAGAACCCTGCATTGACGACTCCGTGCTTGCATGTTTCGACCGTTCAGAAGAGGAGGCAATAGAGCTGGTGGCTGTTTCGGCAATGTACGCCAAAACCTGTTCCTGATGCTCCGGCTTTAACCCCTTCCTGACATCCGACGTACTATCCCATCCACGGTACCCGGGCCCGTATGACCGTGGACGGGATAGTACGTCTACCGCGATCAGCGGCGCCCACGTGGTGAGCGCCGCTGATCGCGGCCGGGTGTCAGCTGATTATCACAGCTGACACCCGGCACTATGTGTCAGGGGCGGTCACGGACCGCCCCCGACACGTTAACCCCTTGCACACCGCGATCAAACATGATCGCGGTGTACCGGGAGTTAAAGGGAAGCATCGGCAGGGAGGGGGCTCCCTCCATGCTTCCCTGAGCCCCCCACGGCAGCGCAATGTGCAGCGCTGCTGCGGGGGGCTCCTATCCTCCAGGCCCCCAAATCCAAGATGGCGACGGGGGCCTTCGGGGACCTGAGGAAGCTGGCTTCCTCAGTGCCTGCAAAGCGCAGGCAAGAGGAAGTCTGCTTCAATGCCTGTGACAGATTGCTGATCTGTCACAGTGATCTGTGATGTGACAGATCAGCGATCTGTCACAGGACAGTGATGTCCCACCTGGGACTATGTAATAAAGTAAAAAAAAAATTAAAAAAAAATGTAAAAATAAATTTAAAAAAATCGCCAAATAAATTAGTAAAAAAAAAAAAAATATTCCCCAATAAATTCATTTTTTGAAAATAATAAAAAAAAAACAATAAAAGTACACATATTAGGTATCGCCGCGTCCGTAATGACCCGCCCTATAAAACTGTCCCATTAGTTAACCCTTTTAGCGAACCCCTTAAAAAATAAAAATAAAAAACGAAGCAAAAAATAATGATTTATTATCATACCACCAAACAAAAAGTGTAATAACGCGCGATCAAAAAGACGCATATAAATATCCATGGTACTGCTGAAAACGTCATCTTGTCCCGCAAAAAACGAGCTGCCACTCAGCATCATCAGCGAAAAAATAAAAAAGTTATAGCTCACAGAATAAAGCGATGCAAAAATAATTATTTTTTATATAAAATAGTTTTCATTGCATAAAACCGACAAAAACATAAAAAAACGACCTAAATGAGGTATCGCTGTAACCGTACTGACCCGAAGAATAAAACCGCTTTATCAATTTTACCGCACGCAGAACGGTGTAAACGCCCCCCCCCAAAAGAAATTCATGAAACGCTGGTTTTTGTTCATTCTGCGTCCCAAAAATAGGAATAAAAAGCGATCAAAAAATGTCACGTGCCCGAAAATGGTACCAATAAAAACGTCAACTCGTCCCGCAAAAAATAAGACCTCACATGACTCAGTGGGTCAAAATACGGAAAAATTATAGCTCTCAAAATGTGGTGATGCAAAAACTATTTTTACAATAAAAAGCGTCTTTTAGCGTGTGACAGCCGCCAAAAATAAAAACCGCCATAAATAGTAAATCAAACCCCCCGTTATCACCCCCTTAGTTAGGGAAAAATAATAAAACTAAAAAAAAGTATTTATCTCCATTTTCCCGTTAGGGTAAGGCTGTGTGCACACGCTGCGGATTAGGTGCGGATTCATCCGCGCGGATTTTGTAAAATCCGCAGGTGAAACCGCAGGTCAAAAGACCTGCGGTTTTACCTGCAGATTGCTCTGCGGTTTTGTCCTGTGGTTTTTCATCTCCTCAATAGAGGAGATGGCAAACCGCAGGAGAATCCGCAGAAAGAATTGACATGTCAATTCTTTCTGCGGATTGAAAACCGCAGATAATCCGAGCGGAAAATTCCGCACCGTCTGCACTGCGGTTTTTGATTCCCATAGGGAATCATGGTACTGGGGTCCGCAGCAGCCAAAACCGCTGCGGAACCGCAGCAAAATCCGCAGCGTGTGCACACAGCCTTAGGGTTAGGGCTAGGGTTAGGGCTAGGGTTAGGGCTAGGGCTAGGGTTAGGGTTAGGGTTAGGGCTAGGGCTCAGATTAGGGTTAGGGGTGTGTTGGGGTTAGGGTTGGAGTTATAATTGGGGGTTTCCACTGTTTGGGCACATCAGGGGCTCTCCAAATGCAACATGGCGTCTGATCTCAATTCCAGCCAATTCTGAGTTGAAAAAGTCAAATGGTGCTCCTTCCCTTCCAAGCTCTGCCATGCGCCCAAACAGTGTTTTACCCCCACATGTAGGGTATCAGCCTACTCAGGACAAATTGCAAAACAATTTTTGGGGTCCAATTTCTCCTGTTACCCTTAGGAAAATAAAAAATTGGGGGCAAAAATATCATTTTTGTGGAAAAAAATGATTTTTTTATTTTCACGTCCGAGTGTTATGAACTTCTGTGAAGCACTTGGGGGTTCAAAGTGCTCACCACACATCTAGATAAGTTCCGTGGGGGGTCTAGTGTCCAAAATGGGGTCACTTGTGGTGAGTTTCAATAGTTTAGGTACATCAGGGGCTCTCCAAACGCACATGACACCCGCAGACCATTCCATCAAAGTCTGCATTCCAAAACGTCACTGCTTCCCTTCCGAGCCCCGACGTGTGCCCATACATTAGTTTTCTCCCACATATGAGGTATCAGCGTACTCAGGCCAAATTGGACAACAACTTTTGGGGTCCAATTTCTCCTGTTACCCTTGGGAAAATGAAAAAATTGCGGACTAATTGATCATGTTTCTGGAAAAAATACGATTTTTTTATTTTCATGCCCTGGCATTATAAACTTCTGTGAAGCCCTTGGGGGTTCAAAGTGCTCACCTCACATCTAGATAAGTTCCTTAGTGGGTCTAGTTTTCAAAATGGGGTCATTTGTGGGGGGTTTCCACTGTTTAGGTACATTAGGGGCTCTCCAAAGGCAACATGACACCTGCAGACCATTCCATCAAAGTCTGCATACCAAAACGTCACTACTTCCCTTCCGAGCCCCGACGTGTGCCCATACAGTAGTTTTCACCCACATATGGGGTATCAGCATACTCAGGACAAATTGGACAACAACTTTTGGGGTCCAATTTCTCCTGGTACCCTTGGGAAAATAAAAAAATGGTGACTAAAAGATCATGTTTGTGGAAAAAATACGAATTTTTTATTTTCACGTCCGAGCGTTATAAACTTCTGTGAAGCACTGGGGGGGGTCAAAGTGCTCACCACACATCTAGATAAGTTCCTTGGGGGGTCTAGTTTACAAAATGGTGTCATTTGTGGGGGTTTTCCACTGTTTAGGTACATTAGGGGCTCTCCAAAGGCAACATGACACCCGCAGACCATTCCATCAAAGTCTGCATTCCAAAACGTCATTACTTCCCTTCCGAGCCCCGACGTGTGCCCATACAGTAGTTTTCTCCCACATATGGGGTATCAGCATACTCAGAACAAATTGGACAACAACTTTTGTGGTCCAATTTCTCCTGGTACCCTTGGGAAAATAAAAAAATGGTGACTAAAAGATCATGTTTGTGGAAAAAATACGAATTATTTATTTTCACGCCCGGGCATTATAAACTTCTGTGAAGCACTGGGGGGGTCAAAGTGCTCACCACACATCTAGATAAGTTCCTTAGGGGGTCTAGTTTCCAAAATGGTGTCATTTGTGGGGGGTTTCCACTGTTTTGGTACATCAGGAGTTTTCCAAACGCGACATGGTGTCCGATCTCAATTCCAGCCAAAAACGTCAAATGGCATTGCTTCCCTTCCGAGCTCTGCCATGTGCCCAAATAGTGGTTTACCCCCACATGTGGGGTATCAGCGTACTCAGAACAAATTGCACAATAACTTTTACGGTCCTGTTACCCTTGGAAAAATAAGAATTGAGGGTGAAAAGATCATTTTTGTGGAAAAAATATGATTTTTTAATTGTATGGCTTTATGTTATAAACTTCTGTGAAGCCCATGGGGGTTGAAAGTTCTCACCACACATCTAGATAAGTTCCTTAGGGGGTCTAGTTTCCAAAATAGTGTCATTTGTGGGGGATTTCCACTGTTTTGGTACATCAGGGGTTTTCCAAATGCGACATGGTGTCCGATCTCAATTCCAGCCAAAAACGTCAAATGGCGCTGCTTCCCTTCCGAGCTCTGCCATGCGCCCAAATAGTGGTTTACCCCCACATGTGGGGTATCAGCGTACTCAGGACAAATTGCACAATAACTTTTAGGGTCCTGTTACCCTTGGGAAAATAAAAATTGGGGTGAAAAGATCATTTTTGTGGAAAAAATATGATTTTTTAATTGTACCGCTGTACGTTATAAACTTCTGTAAAGCCCTTGTGGGTTCAAAGTTCTCACCACATATCTAGATAAGTTCCTTGGGGGGGGTCTAGTTTCCAAAATGGGGTCACTTGTAGGGGGTTTCCACTGTTTAGATACATCAGGGACTCTCCAAACGTGACATGGCGTCCGATCTGAATTCCAGCCAATTTTGCATTGAAAAAGTCAAACGGCGCTCCTTCCATTCTGAGCTCTGCCATGCGCCGAAACAGTCGTCCCCCCCCACAAATCAGGTATCAGCGTACTCAGGACAAATTGCACAATAACTTTTGCAGTCTAATTTCTCCTGTTACCCTTGGTAAAATAAAAAAAATTGAACCTGAAGTATTTTTTTTGTGAAAAAAAGTTAGATGTTCATTTCTTTTTAAATATTCAAAAAAATTCCTGTGACGCACCTAATGGGTTAATAAACTTCTTGAATGTGGTTTTGAGCACCTTAAGGGGTTCAGTTTTTAGAATGGTGTCACTTTTGGGTATTTTCTATCATATAGACCCCTCAAAGTGGCTTCAAATGTGATGTGGTCCTAAAAATAAAATGGTGTTGTAAAAATGAGAAATCGCTGGTCAACTTTTAACCCTTATAGCTTCCTAACAAAAAAAAATTTTGGTTCCAAAATTGTGCTGATGTAAAGTAAACATGTGGGAAATGTTACTTATCAAGTTTTTTGTGTGCCGTATCTCTGTGATTTAAGGGCATAAAAATTCAAAGTTGGAAAATTGAGAAATTTTCAAAATTTTTGCCAAATTTCCATTTTTTTCACAAATAAACGCAAGTTATTTGAATGAAATTTTACCACTAACATGAAGTACAATATGTCACGAGAAAACAATGTCAGAATCACTGGGATCAATGGAAGCGTTCCAGAGTTATGACCTCATAAAGGTACAGTGGTCAGAATTGTAAAAATTGGCCCGGTCATGAACGTGCAAACCACCCTTGGGGGTGAAGGGGTTAAAAGCGGTTTTCCCACTCCAAGAAAAGGCAACCTTACAGGCATTCTTGGGCCAGAGGATGACACAGGCTCAACACCTCCTGCCTTAGCTGCTATTGTGCTTTTGCCAGAACCAGCTGATGCACCACCACTATCAGTACCAGCTGCGCCCCCCTGCCCACGTCCGCGGCCTCTTCCACCATACTTCCTCATGTTTGGGAAAATGTACCAAAAATACCAGCAGAGAGATGGTACTGTATGAGGAGCGTCCAGCTGTGTAAGGTGTATTAAACAAATTAAATAAACATATATATTATGTTAGTCACAGACGCTCTCACAGTATGTATTGGACCGTAATCCAACAAGCAGATATACGGAACTGTATCAGAAGGTTACAGCTGTGTACGATTTTTGTGCAACTAACAATCTCTGTATATGTATTTATGGAGTGTCACACACATGCTGACTAGGTATAATAGTGACTGTAATGCGAACGGCAGATATACAATACTGTTGGAGAATCGGACAGCTCTGTACGATGTGTGTATGTAAAATTGTCAAGCTCCGTGTATTTGTATACGGACTGACACACGCTGTCTCTGTCTAGTTTTGACTGTAATCAAACAGCAGATATACGAAACTGTTTGAAAAACAGACTTGACTCTAAGGTGTAGGTCTGGAAAAACGGAAAAACTCCTCTGCTTTTTTTTCCAGAGTCACACACAGGTAGCTTCTATTTGTACATGCTAGAAAGCGGTACAAGGTAGTGTGTTAGGAGAGTACACTGCTGTACGGTGTGTATGTAAAATGTCAAGCTCCGTGTATTTGTACACGGACTGAAACACGCTGTCTATGTCTAGTTTTGACCCTGATCAAACAGCAGATGTACAAAACTGTTTGAAAAATGGACAGGACTCTAAGGTGTAGGTCTGGAAAAATGGAAAAACTCCTCAGCTTTTTTTTCTAGAGTCACACACAGGTAGCTTCTATTTTTTCTTTCTAGAAGGCGGTACACGGTAGTGTATGAGGAGCGTAGGCCGCTGTACGGTGTGTGTATGTAAAATTGTCAAGCTCCGTGTATTTGTACACGGACTGTAACACGCTGTCTCTGTCTAGTTTTGACCGTGATCAATCAGCAGATGTACGAAACTGTTTGAAAAATGGACACGACTCTAAGGTGTAGGTCTGGAAAAACGGACAAACTCCTCGGCTTTTTCTTCCAGAGACACACCCAGATAGCTTCTATTTGTCTGTGATACCAGCTAGTACACAGTAGTGTGTTAGGAGCGTACACCGCTAAACGTGTCTGTATGGAAAATTGTCAAGCTCCGTGTATTTGTATACGGACTGACACACGCTGTCTCTGTCTAGTTTTGACTGTAATCAAACAGCAGATGTACGAAACTGTTTGAAAAACGGACAGGACTCTAAGGTGTAGGTCTGGAAAACCGGAAAAACTCCTCGGCTTTTTTTCCAGAGTCACACACATGTAGCTTCTCTTTGGCCATGCAAGAAGGCGGTACATGGTAGTGTGTAAGGAGCGTACACCGCTGTATGGTGTGTGCATGTAAAATTGTCAAGCTCTGAGTATTTGTATACGGACTGACACACACTGTCTCAGTCTAGTTTTGACCGTGTTCAAACAACAGATGTACGAAACTGTTTGAAAAACGGACACGACTCTAAGGTGTAGGTCTGGAAAAACGGACAAACTCCTCTGCCTTTTCTTCCAGAGTCACACCCAGATCTAATATATAAAGCTCAAGTGTGTGTATGTACTGTATGTATGTATGTATGTGTGTATGTATGTAAGTCCAGGATTGGCATCCGCAGCTACAGCCACAAAATTTGACACAGTCACAAGTCTGGACCCCGAGAGCGTCCTAGGCTATGTTGTGAGGCAAAATTTTAACCCCACGCGTTCCAGTTCACCAAACAATTTTGCCCCTATCTACATAATAGGGAAAAAGTGTGTGTATCAAGCCCCGCCCCTCATTATGCTGTCAAAGTGGTTGCCATGGCGACGCTGATGTCATCATAGGATGCAAGCCCCGCCACTCATTATGTTGTCATAATGGCTGACTATGGGATGGAGGATGTGTGATGGGTATATGGGCACTGGACTATGGGATGGAGGATATGTATGACGGGTATATGGGCACTGGACTATGGGATGGCGGATATGTATGATGGGTATATGGGCACGGGACTATGAGATGAAGGATATGTGATGGGTATATGGGCACTCGACTATGGGATGGCAAATATGTATGATGGGTATATGGGCATGGGACTATGGGATGGAGGATGTGTGAGGGGTATATTGGCACTCGACTATGGGATGGAGGATATGTACTGCATGATGGGTATATGGGCACTGGCCTATGGGATCGTGGATATGTATGATGGGTATATGGGCACGGGACTATGGGATGGAGGATAATTATAATTTGCTATAACTAACCACAGTTAGTTACTATGCCCGGGCAGCGCTGGGCTCTTCAGCTAGTAGCTTCTATTTGTCCGTGATACCAACCGGTACACGGTAGTGTGTGAGGAGCGTACACCGCTAGATGGTGTCTTTATGGAAAATTGTCAAGCTCCGTGTATTTGTATACGGACTGACACACACTGTCTCTGTCTAGTTTTGAACTTGATCAAACAGCAGATGTATGAAACTGTTTGAAAAACGGACACGACTCTAAGGTGTAGGTCTGGAAAAACAGACAAACTCCTCGGCTTTTTCTTCCAGAGTCACACCCAGATAGCTTCTATTTGTCCATGTTACCAGCCGGTACACGGTAGTGTGTGTGGAGTGTACACCACTAGACGGTGTGTGAAAAAATGAACGCTCAGTAACTCACCAGGACAAAATAATAAAATTTGGAGTGCTTTGAAAAAAGCAGTTTGAACAGCAGTGTGCACACAGCAATGCAGCTAGCAGGTAGCCTTAAAAGGCAGCCTAATCACCATCAGTGCTGCTGCACACAACAAAAATCCTCCCCTTTCACTGCACACTAACTGTACAGTGAAAAGCGCTATCAGCAGAAGCAGTTCTTTTTCTTCTTCCCTGCCTAACGCTCTCCCTGTTCAGAATCAACAGCAGCACCTCTCCCAATTGTAAGATCGGCAGAAGTAAGATGGCCGTCAGCGTTCACAGCCTTTTATACCCACTATGACACCACACAAAGCCAGTCAATCACTTCAATGCCCTTCTCTAAGATGGTGCTGGCCGCTGCGCATGTCATCGCGTTGCCCACAGTGTTCGTCCTCCATCATTGAGTGAGAAAAGGCGCTGAAAGCATCATTTGAAACGCGACTTTGGCACCCTGATCGGCGACCTCATGGCCGACCTCTCACTAGGGTCGGGTTTCGATCGGCGAAACCCGACTTTGGCAAAAGTGGGCGGTTTTTGAATCTGATGACCTGTTTTGCTCTACTCTAATGATCACCATTACTGTATGAACTGACCCCTCCAAAAAATGCCTCCATTCCTCAAAGGCCAATTTGACAGCAAGTAACTCCCGATAACCCACATCATATTTTCTCTCTGCCAGTGAAAATTTTTTAGAACGAAAAGCACATAGACTCAGGTTAGTCAGAGTTTTGGGCCCCTGCGATAAGACTGCCCCCACCCCGGTCTCCGAAGCATCCACCTGTACAATGAACGGTTCTTGAAGATCAGGTTGGATCAGAATGGATGCTGACATAAAACACTCTTTTAATCTTTCAAAAGCCATGATAGCATTCGGTGAGCAAACCTTGAGATTCGCCCCCTTACGCTTAATGTCAGTAAGTGGTTTAGCAATCTGTGAAAACCCCTTGATAAATTTTCCGTAATAGTTAGCGAATCCCGGAAAATGCTGCAAAGCATTAAGATCACAAGGTTGAATCCAATCAATAATGGCCTGCATCTTCCCAGGGTCCATCTTAAACCCTTCTGCTGACAAGATAAACCCCAAGAAAGAGATTTCTGGCACAGAAAAAAAAACACATTTCTCTAATTTAGCAAACAGAGAGTTCTCCCTTAGCATCAGTAACACTACACGGACATGTACCTGCTGAGTGTCCAAGTCTGGCGAGAAAATTAAAATGTCATCGAGGAAAATCACAACAAATCTTCCAATGCAATCGGAGAAAATATCATTCATAAAATTTTGAAACATAGCAGGTGCATTAGATAATCCAACCCTCAGACGTTAAAATGGCTGTTTTCCACTCATCACCCTTCTATATGCGTATCAAATTGTAAGCCCTCTAAGATCAAGTTTAGAAAACACCCTGGTCCCCAGATGCTGATTGTATAGGTCGGGGATGTGTGAAAGTGGGTAAGTATTTTTAACCGTGATCTTGTTTAGTTCTCGGAAATTAAGGCAAGGACAGAGACCCCATCTTTCTTTTTAACAAAGAAAAATCCAGCAAATATAGTTTAGGAGGAAGAATGGATATGACCCTTCCATAAACTTATGTTAACATATTCTTTCATGGCGGCTTGTTCAGGCCCTGACAAATTGTGAAGGCGAGCTTTTGGCAACATAGCGCTAGGAATAAAATCAATAGCACAATCATAGGGACGATGGGGAGGTAGTATCTCCTCCTCATTTTCCGAGAACACATCTCCAAAGTCCTCCAGGTACCCCAGAAGACCCTCCAGACTAGCGGAGCATATTTGTACATTTTTTAGACATTTTTTTGTGACACTTTGGGCTTCATTTCTCAATCTCCTTCTGACACCAATCAATAACTGGATTGTGAATCTGCAGCCATGGAAACCCCAGTAACAATCCAACAGGTAAATTATCCAACACAAAACCAGAGATGGATTCAGAGTGGAGAGCTCCCACTTGGAGAATGAAATCCACCGTTGCTCTCTGGACCACATTGTGAGCTAATGGTTTCTTGTCAAGGGCGATGACTTGAATGGGTCTTTGCAATCTAACTGTCCCTGAGCCTAACTTCAGAACCAGTCCTGAATCAGTAAAGTTAGCAGCAGACCCACAGTCAATGAACACCAATGTTTGATAACACCTGGTTCTCAAAGGAAATCATTGAATTTATCAGTACTTTTTCAGAGGAAGAAAAAGGTACCTCGGAGTCTGGGTGACTTCCTCGGCCACCACCCAGACTCAGACGTTCTCCCGATGGTTTGATAGCTTGAGGACGAGTTCGGCAATTCTTAAGAAAATGTCCAGAGAGACCACATAGACAAAGTCGAAGATCTTGTCTCCGTCTTCTCTCCGCAACTCGAAGACTGGCAACTCTAATCTCAGGTAAATGTATCTGCTCCGGGGGAGTAATACATGTGGCCTACTCTTCATCATGTCTCTCATGATTCTGCAATCCATTTGTAAGGCCTGAGTGATAGCCTCCATTAGAGAACAAAGGGCATCATGGAGGACCGCCTCTTTGAGTGTCTCGGAAAGGCCTCTTTGGAATTGTCACCTGAGAGCAGCATCGTTCCATATAACTTCTGTGGACCACTGCTGGACCTCAGTTCAGTAGTCCTTAGCTGTGCGACCCCCTGTGCCAGGTTCATGATCTTAGTCTCTGCGACCTGGATTCTGTCAGGTTCGTCATACATCAGACCTAAACTATCAAAAAGGCATCAACGGAAAACCGTTCTGGGGCTTGTGGGGATAAAGAAAATTCCCAGGTCTGAGGACCCCCTCACAGTAGGGACAAGATTATTCCCACCCACTGGAACTCCTCCCCTGGCAACCGGGGCTGCAAGGTAAAAAATAACTTACAGCTCTCCCTGAATACCTAAACTGGTCTTTCTCTTCAGAAAATTTATCAGGGTGGGATAGAACAGGTTCGGGAGAGACCAACTGTACATCAGAGGGTACAGATCTCACAGCCCCTGCCGGCAGTGGGGGGCTATGGGAGGTCTTCATCAAGTTATTTATCTGACCCTGCAACTGATATTGCAAAGACTCCAGACTCTGTCAATCCTTCGCCAGATCCTGAGTCATCTGCATCAAATTCGCCACCTGGTCACAAAGCGTGTGAACAGGATCCATAATGGCGAAAAAGAAAAAGGTCACGGACAGACATAATGTGACACTAGTCACTTCTCACGGCCAAGCTGTGTGTCAGAGTAGTCAAAGAGTCCAAGGTCAGAAGCCAGGAGGGTACGTCATAAACAGATGGAAGAGACAAAAGCGGAGTCAAGTAACGTTCCGAGGTCAGAGTATCAGGAGGTCAACGGATCAGAACTGAAGGGGTTAAACAGGCAGATGGTCAGAACGAAGTCTAAAGTCAGGAAACAAATCAAGCAAACAGAACACAAGGCACAGAAGAGCACAGAGCACAAACCTCACAAGATGAATGTACATCTGACAGTGGTCTTGGAGAAGCTGCTCAGTTAAGTAGGCATCACAATTACCTGGCATAGTGATCACCTGAGACAGCTGACGCCTTCCAGTCACAGATTGGCTAGTTGAGCTATCAATCAACACACTGACAGCTCAGCACGTCCCTGTACCAAATTGAATGGCCATGCTGTCCATCAAAGTACTGACAGCTTCAGCACGCTCCTGTACCTGATTGGAAGACCGATCTGTCAGTAACTGCATCCCAGACACCCTGAGGGGTGGAACAATGACAATCATGTTCCAGAAATAATGGTATATTTCTGCAGAAAAATATTTTGTGCTGAAAATATTTTTGGGCTAGGTAGGAGTCCACATTTGAAAATACTAATTTTTTTCTGCTAATAGCATGTTCCAGAAACAATGCCACATTTCTGAAGAAAAATATTTTGTGCTGGTAATATTTTTGGCCAGGTATTAGTCCACATTTAAAAAAACAACTTATTTCTGTTATTTGTGTGATCCAGCCAGCAGGTTATATTTTAACATGGGACAGTGTTTGGACCAGCATTTCTAACTTAAACTTTGATCAGTAACAGGTGGATGAGTGACAGGTATAGGCCTGGTGGTCTGATAGGCCTGACAAATTCAGGCAAGACAGATTAAGGAGACCCAGCTTGGAGTCCAAACATTTAAAAAAAATAGGGGCAGACAACAATAAAATGACAACAGTTTATTTTATTTATTTATTTTACTCACTTTTGTAACACTTACACAGTGCTTTACAGACACTATTAATTTCCCCAGAGTATAACCAGTATAATGGGGCTCTGACACCCCTTCCACTACAAGCAATTCACCAGCTGGAGACACATTTCATAAAATAGTAACATCAGTAGTAGTAGCAACATCAGGCACAGAAGCCATGACAAAGGTGTGTCAGACTGCAATACCGTGAGATCAATGTGGCACACTAAAAATGACACCATCGCCTTGTCTGTCCAGTCTGCGACTGGGGTGCAAAAGTCATTAGATATTCATGACTTGTTCAACTTCATGAAAGTTAGGTGGTCTACACTTTCAGGGGACAGCGAGATTTGCTTATCCGTCAGGACACCACCAGCAGCTCTGAAGACATGTTCAGAGAGAACGCTGTCTGTCGGGCATGACAATACCTCCAAGGTGTGACAGGCGAACTCAGGCCACTCTTCCATTTTTGAAGACCAAAATGCAAAAGGGTCCAAACCCCTCTGATGGCATTGATATTGAGCTCAAGATACTCCTGCACCATCTTTTCCAGTCATTCACTATGTGTCAGACTTGTACTCTTTTCTGCTGGTGCACAAGCTGGTCTAAAAAATGTGTGAAATGTTTCACAGAAATTGCTTATTTATACACAGCGCTTCACACACATTTTTGGCACTGTTCCCATTGGGGTCACAATGTAAATTTCCTATCATTATGTCTTTGGAGTGTGTGAGGAAACTGAAGTACCTGAAGGAAACCCACACAAACATGGGAAGAACATACAAATTCCTTGCAGATATTGTCCTTGGTGGAGTTTGAACCCAGTATCCCAGTGCTGCAAGGCTGTAATGCTTACCACTAAGTCACAATGCTCCTTCTGCCACTGCTGCTAATGTTTTTGTGTTGACAATTTGACTTTCTCAGTGTTGGAAGTTTATAACTGCGAAGTACACTGTGTGCCTCACTGCTGTCTTCAGAGAAAACACTCTGAAAATTGTCTACAAGTGTGTTATGATACTCCAGCATGCGTCCCTCGGTTTCAAGGGGTGAATTATTTGACAAAATTTACTTTACTACTGTAACAAATGGAAGCAGAGGCTGAGATGGTGAAATTCACATTCGTTTTTATTTTTTTAAGTGGAACCTCGGAACACGGTCCGGGGGGCTCCGAAGGGGGCGTGACTAGTGAGCCCCAGGCACCCGTAGTAAAGCCCCTCAGGCAGGGCCAGAATGGAATACCCAGAGGACACAGGTGCTACCTCCAGTTAGACCCCGAACACGTGGCAGCTGTCCCAGCAGGACCAAAAGGGATAACAGAAGTTACAGCAGAGTCCGTAATGCGCTGGGTCCTGGATCCAGTTAGTTGGTAAGGAGTCGGTTCCAGTGACCTTCATACAGTCCTTGGACTCGGATGGCTGTAGGCAGAACGGGATGGCTTAGGCCCAGATGGTTGCTGATATAACCAGGTAACACAGGATACTGATATGCTGTGGAAACAGAGAGCATTAGACAATGCACAGAGACTGCAGATGCAGCGCAGACAGGTTAGCATGAGAACCGGATGTAGCAATGATAGATACTCGTTGCTCCGGCGCTCTCCCTATGAAGGAGAGGCCAGAAATAGTAGCCAGTGAGCTGCCATTGGTTAATTGTATTTTTGGAATAATGCGCGCCGCCCCTTTAAGAAGGCAAGAGAGCGGGCAGGCGTGCCCTAATAGTCTTAGCTACAGATCTCCTCACAGGGCGCTAGAAGGAGGAGGCAGGACGGAGGACAGAACGCTGAGCAGCAGCATGAGATCCAGAGGAGGCCGGCTGCTGCCTATGTGAGGCTCGAGGTGAGTGCCCAGAACGGAAAGCAGCGGCAGGCCTGGACGCAGCGCCAGGACAGGGGCCAGGTGTAACAGCGACAGACCTGGGCGCAGCGCCAGGACCGGGACCGGGTGTAACAGTATCCCCCTCGTTACACCCCCTCTTCTTCAAGCATGCGTTGAACCGTTTAAGGAGGAGAGGAGGCTGGATGTTCTCCCTAGGCTCCCAAGATCTCTCCTCAGGACCAAAACCCTTCCAGTCAACCAGGTAGTAGGTCTTACCCCTTACTTTTTTTACGGCCAGGATATGTTTTACCTCAAAAACATCATCCTCCGAGACAGGGTCAGGAGTGGTATCCGGATACTTAAAGAAGGAACTCAAAACTACTGGTTGGAGGAGAGAAACATGAAAGGAGTTAGGCACACGTAGAGAAGCGGGCAACTTAAGTTTGTACGAGACAGGATTGATCTGTCTCAAGATCTCAAACGGTCTGATGAACAGGGGACCCAATTTGTAGGATGGCATCTTTAACCGGATGTACTTAGAAGAGAGCCATGCCTTGTCTCCGGGGTGAAAGATAGGTGCATCCAAACGTCTCTTGTCCGCATGCCTTTTCATACGCTGGGAGGCTTTCTCCAGAGCAGTTTTAGTATCCCTCCAGACCTTAGAGAAATCTTCGGAGAAGGTATCGGCAGCTGGAACGCCAGATGATCCGGAGATGGGAAGAGGTAATCCGGGTTGCAATCCGAAGACAATCTGAAAGGGAGACTTTCCAGAAGATTCACTTACTTCATTGCTGTAAGAAAATTCGTCCCAGGACAGTAAGTCTACCCAGTCGTTATGATGGGCGTTAACAAAGTGACGCAGGAATCCAGCCACTCTCTCTCTCTCTTTGTCCTCTCCACTTGTCCTTTGGACTGGGGATGGTACACTGAGGAAAAATCCAGTTCAATTCTTACCAGTTTACAAACTGCTCTCCAGAATCTTGAGGTGAACTGGACTCCTCTGTCGGACACGATGTGGAGAGGGAAACCATGGAGACAGAAGATGTGCCGAATGAACAGGTCCGCCAACTCAGGAGCAGTTGGAAGACTGGGTAGTGGAACGATGTGAGCCATTTTAGAGAAGCGATCCACCACTACCCACACCACAGAACAGCCAGATGAGACCGGGAGATCTGTGATGAAGTCCATCACGATATGTTGCCAGGGAGCAGACGGAATTGGAAGAGGCTGAAGCCTACCTGCGTGTAGATGCTTGGCCATCTTGTTACAAGCACAGGAAGGACAGGCTGTGACGTACTCCAGAATGTCCTTAGCCATGGCAGGCCACCAGTAGTACCGGGAGATGAGTTGCAGAGTCTTTCTCTGGCAGGCATGCCCAGCCAACTTGGACGAGTGACCCCACCGAAGAACACGAGTACGCTCAGAAGCTGACACAAAAGTCTTCCCGGGAGGCAGCCGGGCAAGATCAGTAGAAGCGACCATGACTAACCTTGAGGGATCAATGATGTGCTGTGGTTCTTCTTCTTGATCAGGAGGTAGAAAGGCTCTGGAAAGTGCGCCTGCTTTGACATTTTTGTCAGCTGGGCGAAAATGAAGAACAAAGTTAAAACAAGCAAAAAACAAAGCCCAGCGGGCTTGATGAGTATTCAGCCTTTGTGCAGTTTGGAGGTAAGCAAGGTTCCTGTGATCGGTGTATACGATTACCTGATGAAGAGCTCCTTCTAGAAGATGCCTCCACTCCTGCAGAGCCAATTTGATAGCCAACAATTCCCAATCCCCAACAGAATAATTCCTCTCTGCGGAAGAAAAAACCTTGGAAAAAAAACCACAGGAATGCATTCGCCCGGAGGACGATTTCTGGGTTAGTACGGATCCCACACCTACTGAAGAGGCATCGACTTCAAGAAAAAATTGTTCATTGGATTTAGGACGATGAAGAACAGGTGCGACTGCAAAGGCCTTTTTGAGAGAAACAAAGGCCTCCTCAGCCTCAGGAGGCCAATCCTTCGGATTTGTACCTTTCCGGGTTAGAGCTGAGATGGGCGCCACTCGGGTGGAGAAGCTAGGAATGAATTGCCTGTAGTAGTTGGCGAAACCCAGGAATCGCTGTATGGCCTTCAGCCCAGACGGACGAGGCCACTTGAGTACAGCCGATAACTTCTCCGGATCCAGTTTTAATCCTGTGGAGGAAACAATGTAACCGAGGAAAGGCAAAGAAAATTGTTCAAAGAGGCACTTTTCAAACTTGGTGTACAGTCTGTTCTCCCTGAGCCTCTGTAAGGCCAGGCGCACTTGTCTGCGATGCGAGACCAAGTCAGTAGAAAAAATCAGAATGTCGTCTAGGTAGACAACAACACAGGTGTAAAGCAGGTCCCTGAAAATGTCATTGATGAACTCTTGTAAAACAGCGGGTGCATTGTTTAGACCAAACGGCATTACTAGGTACTCGTAGTGGCCATCACGGGTGTTGAAGGCTGTTTTCCATTCGCCTCCATCTCTGATTCGGATCAAATTGTAAGCACCTCTGAGATCCAGCTTGGTGAAGATCCTGGCCCCTCGAAGATGGTCAAACAGTTCTGAAATTAGAGGCAAAGGGTACCTGTTTTTTACCGTGATCTGGTTCAGCCCTCGGTATTCGATACAGGGCCACAGGGATCCGTCATTTTTCATCACAAAGAAGAAGCCTGCTCCTGCCGGTGACGATGATTTTCGGACAAACCCTCTGGCCAAGTTCTCCTGGATGTAGTCCGACATAGCCTGAGTCTCTGCCTGGGAAAGAGGGTAAGCTCTCCCACGGGGAGGAGATGTTCCAGGAAGAAGGTCTATTGGACAGTCATACGACCTGTGGGGGGGGAGTTTTTCAGCCTCCTTTTTCCCGAAGACGTCCGAGAAGGACCAGTAAGCGGATGGTAATCCAGGCAGGGTAGCAGGTTGGACCGTAGGTGAAGCTGGTTCAATCCGGGTTAAACAACGGTCCGAGCAGGAATCTCCCCAACGTAGAATTTCACCTGTTCTCCAATTAAGGACTGGTTCATGTTTCTGAAACCAAGGCAAACCAACGCTCCTGAAAACGCAGGTCAATCCGGGTCACCAAGGAAATCAGGTCATCCAAGATGGTAGGCCTGTCCCGTCCCGCCAGCTCATCCTTAATTTTTCCAGATAGGCCCTCCCAGAAGGTAGTCAGCAAGGCCTCATCATTCCAGGATAGCTCAGACGAGAGGGTGCGGAACTGAACAGCATACTGAGCCACCGTGAGGGTTCCTTGGCATAAGCGAAGAAGGGCAGAAGCGATCGACGTGACCCGGCCGGGTTCATCAAAGGTTCTGCAAAAAGTCTCTAGGAAAGATTGAAGATCATTAACCAGCAGGTCTCCTCTTTCCCATAATGGATTTAACCAGGTGAGAGCCTCGCCTGCTAGATGTGACATAATGAAGCCCACTTTGGCACGGTCAGAAGTAAACATATGCCCCAAGATTTCGAAGTGCAGGGTACACTGATTGAGAAAACCCCAACACTGAGTGGATTCACCATGGAAGCGGGTAGGATCTACCAGGTGGGGCCCTTGCTTGTCATAACAGCAGGTACCTTGATGTTGCTAGATGAATCAGGAGCAGCTGGATTCTGCAGGGAATCCATGCGGGTGGACAGGTTACGTAGATACGTCATGATCTTATCCTGTTAATCTCTTAAACGGGTCACCTCTTGGCACAACTCAAACGTCGGAGGCCTCTGGGGTTCAGCGGATTCCATGGCCGGAGCAATCTGTAACGAATGGAAGCGGAGGCAGAGATGGTGAAGTTCACATTCGTTTTTATTTTTTTAAGTGGAACCTCGGGACCACGGTCTGGGGGGCTCCGAAGGGGGGGTGGCTATTGAGCCCTGGGCACCTGTAGTAAAGCCCCTCAGGCAGGGCCAGAATGGAATACCCAGAGGACACAGGTGCTACCTCCAGTTAGACCCCGAACACGTGGCAGCTGTCCCAGAGGGACCAAAAGGGATAACAAAAGTTACAGCAGAGTCCGTAATACGCTGGGTCCTGGATCCAGTTAGTTGGTAAGGAGTCAGTTCCAGTGACCTTCATACAGTCCTTGGACTCGGATGGCTGTAGGCATAACGGGATGGCTTAGGCCCAGATGGTTGCTGATATAACCAGGTAACACAGGATACTGATATGCTGTGGAAACAGAGAGCATTAGACAATGCACAGAGACTGCAGATGCAGCGCAGACAGGTTAGCATGAGAACCAGATATAGCAATGATAGATACTCGTTGCTCCAGCGCTCTCCCTATGGAGGAGAGGCCAGAAATAGCAGCCAGTGAGCTGCCATTGGTTAATTGAATTTTTTGAATAATGCGCGCTGCCCCTTTAAGAAGGCAAGAGAGCGGGCAGGCGTGCCCTAATAGTCTTAGCTACAGATCTCACAGGGCGCCAGGAGGAGGAGGCAGGAGGGAGGGCAGAACGCTGAGCAGCAGCATGAGATCCAGAGGAGGTCGGCTGCTGCCTATGTGAGGCTCGAGGTGAGTGCCCAAAACGGAAAGCAGCGGCAGGCCTGGACGCAGCGCCAGGATGGGGGCCAGGTGTAACAGCGACAGACCTGGGCACAGCGCCAGGGCGGGACCGGGTGTAACAACTACTATGAATCTAACAGAGTGGCAATCCAGAAGTCAGCACTATATTTTTAAGCCTAACAATACAGCCAACAATCATGTTGCAGATAGTGCAGCAAGAAGGCACTCATGTGTCGGGTGAGTTCATGAGGTCACCCTCCTCCTCTTCCTGCCCTGACAGCACAATACAGTCGGCATGTGCCATAGGTATCTGTGTCTCATCAGGATCACCTCCACCCCTGGGGGTTAACATCTGTTGATGAGGGTCTGAATTATGCTTGAACCCTACTTCTTCCGGGCCTGGATCTAGCTGAAAAAGGTTTGGGATATCAGTGCGGATGCTTCTCTCCTCTTGATTCTATGAATCGTGGAGCAGACCTCGGATGCCCATTGAATAGAATATGTGAACAGCTCTGCAGAATGGCCCATCTGTGGTTTTCCACAGTCAGTTGGAAAGTTGTGACGCGAGGGAAACAAAGATAATTGGAATCCACCTCTGAGGATTGTACTGTGTGTGATGTTAAGATGGCAGAAGAGGAGGAGAGGACACTTGATGCAGTACTTACCATCCACTGGAGTACATGCAGGTGACAAACCACACAATGCTGAAGAGTTGTGGATAGCTCTGAAAGAGCAGGCAGATCTGTGGCTGACACCGCTGAACCTACAGCCAGGCATGGTCGTGTGTGACAATGGCCAGAACCTGGTGGTGGCTGTGAGGTGAGGAAACCTCACACATGTACCATGCCAGGCACATGTGCTTAACCTTGGGGTTCAGCGGTTTCTCCAAACCTACCCAGAGCTGCCGGATCTGCTTGTCAAAGTACGCTGCCTTTGTGCCCATTTTAGAAGTCAACTACAGCTTCCACCACCCTTGCCATGCTTCAGCAGCGTTTGCAGCTTCGGGCTCATCGACTGGTGTGTGATTTCCCCACGCATTGGAACTCTACACTGCAGATGTTGGGAAGAATTTGTGAGCAGAAGAGGGCAATTGTTGACTACCAGCATCAACAAGGACGATGGTATTCAGTTCAGACTACACATATAAGAACTCAAGAACGGACATGGATGTCAGACACATGTACCATCCTCCAAAACTTTGAGGACTTCACCAAGATGGTGAGCAGTGATGACGCCATAATTAGCTCAAACAAAAAGGGCAGCACTCTGTAGCACCATAGCATGCAAATAAGAAATATGAAAATTGAATTGCATTACTGCATCAGAAATAAGAAAAATTGAGAATGCTTAGCGCATAAATTGGTCAATTCATGTGTACCTGGAAGCCACATTAAGGTGATTTTCATTTTCCAGGACCTAACCTAATGCCAAGAGAGGATTTGCATTAGGTTAGGTACGAGATTCGCCTTAACGTGGCTTCCAGGTACACATGAATTGGCCAATTTATGCTGTCATGATGAGTCACCGAAGGAGGAAAAAACAAAATACCAGCTAAGTCCAGAAAAACCATAGAGGTTGGCAGCTGTCGGATTGCAGACCCCTGAACCTATCCACAACTAGCAGTAGCCGTGGGGGGTTCCTACGGTGCCCTAGACCCCTCGATCACAGCCAGAGAGCTACATAGCCTAAAGACAGAAAGGGGAAAAACTAAACTGCCCCAGAGCAGACCCCAAAGCAATAGGCAGCCCCCAACATATAATGACGGTGAAGCAAGATGAAAACACTAACACAGATAACCAAGCTAACTACATAGGACAGGATAGGAAAGCTGCTGTCTGCCATCCGCAAAAACCCTATCAAAATGAGCCAACCGACTGATAGGAAAAACAGGCCCTGAAGTCGCTAGGCTTCAAAAGACTATATCAGCACTCAGGTATATTCTGAAGACAGAGCAAAAGATCAACAGATCAGAGACAAAAATGGAATTCAGCTCACCCCCGGCCGGGGATGGCAGAACTCCCAAAAAACAAGGCAAAACAAAAACAAAACTGAAGAGTACAAAGCAGAGCAGACAAACTTAGCTTTGAGACGCAGGAATCAGACTGGTCTCCAAGAATCCAGCAGGAAAATCACCAGCCAGGAAGAAGGGCGTCAGCAGCCTTATATCCAGTCCTCAATTCCAGCCACCCAGTTATCATCTAGCTGCCCAGGTGTTTGGTAATCAGTCTCACTACCTTCCTTCACCAGAGGAGGGAGTTCATCAGACCTCAATGATGAAGGGAAAAATGAACTCACAACATTATGCTCTAAGCATTCTCAATTTTTCTTATTTCTAATGCAGTAATGCAATTCAATTTTCATATTTCATATTTGCATGCTATGGTGCTATGGGGGCTATCTATTCCTTTGGGATCTGCTCCGGGGCAGTTTAGATTTCCCCTTTCTTGCTTTAGGCTTAGCTAGCTCTCTGGCTGTGCCAAGGCATCTAGGATCATCGTAGGTACACTCCACGGCTGCTGCTAGTTGTGTGGACAGGATCAGGGGTCTGCAATCCACTTAGTTACCAACCTCTCTGGATTTCTGTGGCTTAGCCTGGGCCTGCTATCCTCCTTGGTGACCCATTCATAACAGTCACCATTCCGCTTCTCTGTCTTCTGAAATGCTCTCTGTTCACAATCAAAGAGGATGCATTGCAGGTGGAGCACAAAGAGATGGAGAAAGGAACCATACAGGGCGATTACACACAGCCCAGCCTCATCTCATCCCAATGTGGATTGGGTGAAAATAAGGAACAGGAGGAGGAGGAAGAACAGGAGGTAGTTTCATGCGCTATAGACGGTACTACCTGCACAACTGTCATACTGCCTGTTCAGAGTGGATGGCCTGAGGACAGGGATGAGGAGGAGAGCATGGTCAGTCATCCTCTTGTTGAGGAAGTCTTGCCTGTTAGCAGTCTAGCAGATATGTCTGAGTTTATGTTACGCTGCCTTGACCGTGACCCTCACGTTCTCCAAATTTTGGGTGACAGTCATTACTGGTTGGTGACACTTCTGGACCCACGGTAAAAGAAGAACTTTGTGTGTCTTATTGCCGAGGCAGACAGGCCTACTAAAATGGTGCAGTACCAGAAGGACCTTGTTGCGGAATTATTAAAAAAAATTCCCATCTGAAATTGCTGGCGGCAAAGGTCACAGTTCCTGAGACAACCAAGGAGTACAGGCAAGAGAAAAACAACTCCAATACAGCACAGGCATGGGAACACTGACAAAGTTCTGGAAGAGTTTTCTCAGTCATTCCCATCGCACAGGCCCTGAGGCGCTGGATAATCTCACAAGGAGGGCAAAGTTTGGGAAGGTACTGAGGGAGTACCTTGCTGACCGTGCCAATGCCCTCCGTGTCCAAGCTGGACACGTGACATGAACTGCCTCTCTACGCCTTGGAGGTCCTGATCTGCTCTGCCGCTAGCATTTTGTCAGAGTGCAATTTTTAGTGCCGCTGGTGGAATTATAACTGATAAGTGCATCCTCCTGTCAACTGAAAATGCTAACAGGCTGATTCTTATAAAAATGAACAAGGGTTAAAACTGGGCCAGACTTCTCAACACCACTGAATGATAGCAGCATAACCTAAACTCAAATCCAGTGTCTTTTTTTGGGAGGTCTATTCCCATGCACCTCCTCACACCCACACATGGGTATATACTTCCTGATTTTTCCTATTTGCTGTTCTCCTCCTTCTCCTAATCCTCATCATCCACCACCACTATATCACCATGGTGACTGTGGTACATGATGCAATATCCACATAATGTTGTTTAAAGGGTGTTTATGATGCCCGTAACAAAAATTTTTATACAGTATGTTGATGTATACCCCCCAGAGGGAAATGTTTGTCTTACTGCATGGGCATTACAAGTATAGGAGACCCGCTCCTTTGTAATGGGAAGGAACAGATGTTTACGAGTCCCTCCTCCACATGTCTTCCAAGGGGTATTCGGTTTCATCCAAATTTGGGACAGGCCTTGCATAGCAACTGTTGGGGATACATGGTAACATAGTAACATAGTTTTGAAGGCTGAAGGAAGACCTTATGTCCATCTAGTTTAGCCTATTTTTAGTGCAGCTGTTCTGCATTGTTGATCCTGAGGAAGGCAAAAAAACCCACAGAGTAGAAGCCAATTTTCTCCATAGGGAAAAAAATTCCTTCCCCTAAGCTGGGTCAACCATCAACTATAATATTATGCTATTCGTAACCTTCTATACTGTTACTCACAAGAAAAGCATCCATTCCTTTCTTAAATTGATTCAGTGAGTTGGCCATCACCACTTCCTCAGATAGAGAATTCCAGAGCCTCACTGCTCTTACCATGAAGAACCCTCTTCTATGCTGGTGCAGAAATTGTCTTTCCTCCAAACGAAGAGAATGCCCCCTTGTTCTTGTCACAGTCCTTGGTACAAACAGTTCATTGGAGAGATCTCTGTATTGCCCTCTGATATACTTGTTCATATATAAAGTCTCCCCTAAGTCTTCTCTTTTCTAGAGTAAATAGACCTAATTTTGTTAACCTTTCTGGGTATTGTAGTGAACCAACTCCATTTATCACTTTAGTAGCCAGCCTTTGAGCTCTTTCAAGTTCAGTAATGTCTTTCTTGAGCAGCGGCATCCAAAATTGCACACAATACTCCAAGTGTGGTCTGACGAGTGATTTGTACAGAGGGAGAATTATGTTTTCATCTCGTGTCCCCAGACCTCTTCTAATGCATCCCATGACCCTATTTGCTTTGGTGGTAGCTGCCTGACACTGGGCACTCCAATTTAGCTTCTTATTGACTAAGATGCCTCAGTCTTTTTCCATGTCTGATTTCCCCAGCAGTTTCCCATTTAGTAAGTAATTGTAGCATCTGTTCTCCTTCCCATGTGCATAACCTTACACTTATCTGTGTTAAACCTCATTTGCCATTTTTCAGCCCAATTCTCCAATTTACCTAAATCTGTCTGCAGTTGCAAACTGTCCTCCTTTGTGTTAACTACCTTACATAGTTTTGTATCATCTGCATATACTGATATTTTACTGTGTAAGCCATCCACCAGATTATTAATAAATATATTAAATAGTAGGGGGCCCAATACAGAACCCTATGGTACCCCACTAGTAACCCTGGCCCAATCTGAGTATGCACCATTAATAACCACTCTTTGTTTTCTATCACTAAGCCAGCTACCTACCCATCTACACACATTTTCCCCTAGCCCAAGCTTTCTCATCTTACTTACCAATCTTTTATGTGGGACAGTGTCAAATGCTTTAGAGAAGTCAAGATAAATGACATCCAATGATTCTCCTTGGTCCATTTGAGAGCTTACATCCTCATAGAAGCTGATCAGGTTAGTTTGACAGGAGCGATCCTTCATAAATCCATGTTGATATGGAGCAGACGTTGGTAGAACTCGGATACCGAGAAGGAGGCACCTAAGCCAAAGGCTCTGCCTGGAACCAGCTGACTTTACTGGAACCCAGGGGGACATATTCAAGACTGACTTCCAAAGAACCAGCTAATGGTACTGGAACTCAGATAGGCAGCAGAAGGTACACATGAAAAAAAAAATTGCAAGGCCACGAGCCGGCCGGAGTTACCAAAACCCACAGTCCTACAGGGGGAGCTTGTCCTATTGGCACTATGGAACAGCCTTCATTGCCAGATCCCACAGCCCACATAGGAAGCACCTAAACTGCAGGCACCATAGAGTCAGCTAACCCGACCGCAACACGACAGTACAACGTATTGGAGGCAAAGTGATGTTGACACTACCCGGAAACAGCTGGCGTGCTGGAACCAGGCTGGGCAGGAGGGAGTACCCGTGCCAAAGACACTTCTGAGCAGCAACTGGTGGTGTTGGAGACCAGGGATTACAGTAGAAACAGAGTGTAGCCAGAGGCCTAATTGGAGCAAGTTTAATATCTGTAGTAGTGTGAATGTGGACAGAGCAGGAGAAATTGCCGGACACACAGCAGGGGATCAGCTGACGTTACTGAACCCCAATAACGCTGGAGCATGTGTTGACTGTGCAAACGGCACTTCTGAGCAGCAACTGGCGGTGTTGGAGCCCAGGGAATACAGTTCAGGTGGTAGAAACATGAACACAACAGGAGACCTGGATACTGTTGCCAACCAATTATTTAATCTGGAAGAGGACTGGCAAATTCCTGCAAGATCCAGGACTTGTTCATTTTCAGAAAAGTAAGCCGGTCAATGTTATCGGAGGATAGTTGCATGCGACGGTCTGTTAGTACACCACATGCGGCACTAAAGACGTGCTCCGATAATACACTGGCAGCAGGGCAAGCCAGCACCTCCAATGCATACTGGCTAAGCTCTGGCCATGTATCCAGCTTAGAGACCCAAAACTTGAAGGGGGATGAGCCGTGTGGGAGAACACTGAGAGGGCAAGACATGTAGTCTGTCACCATCTGACGGAAACATTGCCTCCTGCTGACTGGAGCCGTCTGTGATGGTGTAGACATTTGTGGCGGGGACATAAAACTTTGCCACATTTGGGCCATACTGGTCTTGCCTTGTACTGAGGCGCTGCTTCTGCTCTCTCTTTGTGCAGAGCTTCCTCCACTGCCTCGACGCACTGAGCTGCTTTGTAAAGCACTAACAGCACTGCTCTCGGGTGGAATGGAGAACATGACGGAATGCACAAGTGTGTCTAGGTACTCCTGCATTTTACACTCCTGGTTCAACGGTGTTATGAGGCTTTGTAAGTTGTCCCGGTAGCGAGGATCTAGGAGGGTGTACACCCAATAATCAGCCGTGCTGAGAATGTGGGCGATGCGGCGGTCGTTTCTCAGGCACTGCAGAATGAAATCAACCATGTGCTGCAGACTGCCAACTGGCCAAGAAACGCTGTCCCCTGCTTGAGGCTTCATCTGTGCCTGCTCTGCATCACCCCACCCTCACTCTACATACTGACTACTAGAGCATTGTGTACCTCCCTCCTCTGGACAGATGTCTTCCTCCTCCATTGACTCCTCCTCATCCTCCTTACAAAGTGTCCACTGCCTAGGCCTTTGTGAGGAACCATGTTGCGAAGACTGTCCAGAAGTAGATGGCATTTATGACTCCTCATCCTCCACCTCTTCCACAACCTCCTCCCTTAGTGCTTGCAGTGTTTTTTCAAGCAGGCAGATAAAGGGGATAGTCATGCTGACTAGTGCATCATTTGCACTCGCCATTCGCGTGGAATCATCGAAGGCACGCAAAATGTGGCAGATGTTCTTCATAGAGGCCCACTCAGTGGTGGTGAAGTGTGAACGGCGCGCAGTGCGACTTGTTTGCGCCTGATGCAGCTGGTACTCCATTACTGCTGCCTGCTGCTCACACAACATCTCCAACATATGTAATGTTGAATTCCACCTGGTGGGTAGGTCACATATGATGCGATGTTCCGGAAGGCGTAATCGGCGCTGCAGAGCTGCAATGCGCGATCTTGCCGTGCTGGAACGCCGCAAGTGAGCGCACTCTATGCGGACCTTGTGCAGCAGTGCATCAAGATCCGGATAGTCCTGCAGAAAGCTCTGCATGACCAAGTTGAGCACATGTGCCAGACATGGGATGTGAGTGAGGTTGCCTAGGCCCAGAGCTGCCAGCAGATTTCGGCCATTGTCACACACTACCATGCCTGGCTGGAGATTCGCTGGCACAAACCACATGTCACTCTCCTGCTTGATGGCATTCCAGAGCTCCTGCGCTGTGTGGCTTCGATTCCCCAAAGAAATTAATTTCAATACGGCCTGTTGATGTTTGGCCATGGCTGTGCTCATATCGGTCGTAACAGGTAAGCGTTCACGGGTCCATATGGAGGTAGACTGTGATGGCTCCTGCAGTGCTGATTCTGAGGAACTGGAGTATGAGGAGGAGTCAATGTGTACAGACTGGATTCCTGCAATCCGTGGAGTTGGCAGAACACGTACAGCGCCACTCTCAAGATCTGTACCCGGCTCCATAACATTTACCCAATGGGCAGTGAGGGAAAGATATCGTTCCTGTGCATGGTTACTGGTCCACGCATCGGTGGTCAGGTGGACCTTGCTACTGACGGTGTTTAGTAGCGCATGTTTAATTTTTCCCTCCACATGCTTTTGCAGGGCAGGGTCTGCTTGCCTGCTGAAATAAAAGCGGCTGGGCACGGTGTATTGTGGGACTGCCAATGCCATGAAGTTACAGAAGGTGTCAGTCTCCACCAGCCTGAATGAGAGCATTTCAAGGGACAGTAGTTTTGCAATGCCAGCATTCAGAGCCTGTGCTCGTGGATGGTTTGCCGAGTATGGGCGCCTTTTCTCCCATGCCTGTGCTACCGATGGCTGTAGACTGGCCTGGGAGTGTGAGGATGACAGGGAACATGGTGCTGTGGGTGGAATGACACTGTGTCTCTGTACAACAGTGCCAGAGGTTCTACCATGGCGATCCTGTGAACAAGCCGAACCAGCTGTGTGTGAGCTGGAGGAAGAGGCTACAACACGAGCTGAAGAGGTGGTAGGTGGCACTGTAGGTTGGCCTAGGTCTTCAGTGTGTCTTTGTAACTCCACCATGTGCTTGGTCCGCACATGTTTCCACATATGTGGTATTGAGGTTGCTGACACTTTTCCCTTTTTTTACTTTCTGATGACACAGCTTGCATTTGATAAAGCAAATGTCATCTGCAACTGTGTCAAAAAAGGATCAGGCACTGCAAGTCTTGGGAGCGCCCGTTTTGGGTTTTGGAAGAGGCATGCTCCTAATGGGTGCCGAAGTGGAGGCTACAGGCAACCGAGCCTGCCCCCTCCCTCTCCCTCCTTTTCTGGCCGTTTGGGGAATCTCTTCCTCAGAGCTGCTCCCACCACCTTCCTGTACCTCACGCCATGATGGGTCAAGGACCTCATCATCTACACTACCCTCTTCAAACGACTGCTTCTCCTGGGTAGTCTCGACAGCACAGTACGCACCAGAAAGTGGCACTTGAGTCTCATCATCATCTGATGTGCACTGAGGTGTGCTGACCATAGGCACTGGCCCACCCGCCTCTTCAGATTCAGAGAGACAAAGCTTTTGCGCATCGCTGTATACTACCTCTTCTTCAAATTCTAGAATGCTGCTTGGCTGGCCTCCTCTTTCCAAGCCAACAGATACAGAGAACAGAAGTAGAGATGGCTCCTGTCCAGGGCTCTCTGACTGCCTGGGCAATTTGGCAGGTGGTGAAGAGACAGATGGGTGCTCTTCAGTGCTCTGAACCTGAGAGGATCTGGAACTAATTGAATTCGATGCGTTAGCTGCCATCCATCCGACATCTGCTTCAATTTGTTCGTCCCGCAGCAGTGGGGTACGGCGAGCTCCTACAAAGCTACGCATGAAGGACCTGGGAAAACTGGGGGTTGCTGAGTCACTGGTGCCCGCAGCAGGCACAGAATCCCCATGTCCTCTCCCTAAAGAAACTCCACGCCCACGACCACGTGCCTTACTCCCAGCCTTCTTCATCTTGGTAGACTGATAAAGATAGGCAGAAAAGTACTAAGGGCTTAGTGTGCTTATTCCTGAACAGCTGCTAACAGGTATAAGAAACACTAATTTTATAAAGTGTGGACTAGACTTTAATATGAGCTAATGTGGCCTACACAACTGTAAAGTGGAGTGTTTGGTGAACTTTATTAACTTTTTTTTTTCACAAAAAGACACTGGATGTGCCCAAAGATGTAAAAGCAATAGTATCACAAACTTTTTGTAGCTATTACAATGCAGAAAGGTAACCTACAATGCAATAGATGAGGCTCCCAAAAATAGGCTAATACTAATCTGGCTGGGGCTGCAGGGCACAAGCCAGCATAAAGGCTCCTCTATCTATTCCTATATACTGTTTGCAAATATTCTAGCTGGATACGGATGGAACCACACTAATAGGAGAAATCTGGAAAAATGAGCAGCACGAATGCAAAAAAGGACAATGTATGAGGCAGTGACACATGCTGAGTGGACTACAACCGGAGGTGGCTGCAGAACACACTACAGCGTGATCTGCACTCACACACAGAGACCTCGCAGACAGCCGTGAACAGCGCTGCAAGGCAAAAGAAAGCTACAGCGGTTGATAAAGTAGCCTAGGTAAAGCACAATATAGCAAATCGCTAGGTCACACTGTCCCTCAGAACAGCAGAGTCCTATCCCTAACTGAATTCACAGCAGAGTGAACCCAAAATGGCAGCGGCGGCTTTTATAGTGCACCATGACATCATTTCAGCAGCCAATCACAGCCATGCCAGTAGTTACATGCCTAACATGCTCTAACAGGATGTGCCCACACTTCTTAGGATCCTCATTGACTGAATAAAATCAAACTGGCTCATTGCATTATGGGAACTTCCGATTCCGGTATTCGATATACTAAAAGTATTGGAACTCAGTATCGGAATTCCGATACCGCGAATATCGGCCGATACCCGATATTGCAGTATCGGAATGCTCAACACTAGTGATTAGTAGAGTTGAGCGAAACAGGTCGGCCAGATTCATAAGTCGCCAACTTATGCCAAAGTCGGGTTTCGCCAACCGAAACCCGACCATAGCGTGAAGTCAGTCATGCGGTCAGCAAAACGAGCGCCAAAGTCGGATTTCCCAGAAAGCTGGCAGGTGCCTTTTTTTCAGCCAATGAGCAAGGACGTACATTGTGGGCAACGAGATGACATGTGCAGCGTCCACCACCATCGTAGAGAAGGGCATTGCAGTGATTGGCTTGCTTAGGGGGGCGTCATAGTGTCTGTAAAAGCCCTGATCGCCGAACTACATTTTACTTCTGCTTATCTTAACAGTACAAAGAGGTTGTTGTTTATCAGTAGGGAGAGAGTTAGGGCTGTAAAGATATAAGAAGTTCTTATGTGCTTGTGCTGATAGCAATTGTGCTGTACAGTTAGTGTGCAGTGACAGGGGAGGATTTTCTTGTGTGCAGCAGCGCTTGGTATTAGGCTGCCTAATAGCTGTATTGCTGTGCAGACTGCTTTTTACACAGCACTAATACTTTTATTCTTTTTTTCTGCACAGTTACCGACAGTTTTCCCACATCGTATAGAGCTGTACGTTCCTCACACACTACCATGTACCGGCTGGTATCACGGACAAATACATGCTGACTATCTGTGTGTGACTCTGGAAATAAATACGGAGATTTAAATTTTCCTCTACACCGTATACAGCTGTAAACTCCTCATACAGTACCGTATATCTGCTGTTTGTACTGCATTCAAATCCATACTGAGTGAGCGTCTGTGTGTGACTCCGGAAATATATACGGAGATTTAAAATTTTCCCTACACCGTATATAGCTGTACGCTCCTCATACAGTACCGTATATCTGCTGTTTGTATTACGTCAAATCCATACTGAGTGAGCATCTGTGTGTGACTCTGGAAATATATACAGAGATCTAAATTTTTCCCTTCACCGTATACAGCTGTACGCTTCTGGTACAGTACCGTATATCTGCTGTTTGTATTATGGTGAAATCCATACTGAGAGAGCATCTGTGTTTGACTCCGGAAATAAATACAGAGATTTAAATTTTCCACTTCACCATATACATCTGTACGCTCCTCATGCAGTACCGTATATCTGCTGTTTGTATCACGGTCAAATCCATACTGAGTGAGCGTCTGTGTCTGACTCCGGAAATATATACTGAGATTTAAATTTTTCCCTACACCGTAAACAGCTGTACGCTCCTCATACAGTACCATATATCTGCTGGTATTTTTGGTACATTCTCCCAAACATGAGGAAGTATGGTGGAAGAGGCCGCAGACGTGGGCGGGGGCCAGCTGGTACTGATGGTGGTGGTGGTGCATCTGCTGGTAGTGCCAAAAGCACATTAGCACCTAAGGCAGGAGGTGTTGCGCCTGCGTCATCGTCTGGCTCCAGAAGGCCTGGAAGGCTCCCTTTTCTGGGAGTAGGTAAACCGCTTTTAAAGCTGGAGCATCAGGAACAGGTTTTGGCTTACATTGCCCAAACAGCCTCCAGCTCTATCGCCTCCTCTTCTGAAGTTTCAAAAACTGCAAGCACTGAGTCATCAGTGCAGGCTCCTGGTCAGGAACAACACCTTTCCTTGTGTCCTTCACCCACACCAAAAGTGAAGGATGCGGCAGGCCACACTTCAGATTACTCCCTGGAGGTCTTTTCACACACCATGCCTAAGTTATCAAGTGAAATCCTGAATTCCCCAGTCCAAGATGAATATGACATGGAGTGCACTGATGCACAGTCAGTGCTATATAATTCTGCTGGTACATTCACCCAGAGCACTGCATTGCCCTCGTAGTCTACTGAGCCAGATTCTGACCCTGATGAAACTCAGATGCCCCTTCCTGCATACTATACCACTTACATGGTGACACAGAGGAAGGTGCAGATGAAATTGAAGAGGAGGTGATGGAGGACCCAGTTGTTGACCCGGATTGGCATCCATTGGGGGAAGAGGGTGCCGCTGGCAATAGCTCAGGAGAGGAGGAGGATCCGCAGCAGGCATCGACATCACAGCTGCAGTTATCTGGCATGCCCGTACCTGTCCAAAAACATGTTAAAAAAAAAAAGAGTTGCAGGACAGCTTGGCCAGATGGTCAAATTAGCACAACGTGCAAGCCTTGAAAATTTTTCCCATAGTAGGAAGAGTGCAGTGTGGCACTTTTTTGACCTAAATCCTAATGATGAGGCAAAGATTATCTGAAAGAAGTGCGGAAGGACCTTTAGCCGAGGGAAAAATCTCCAAAATTTGAATACCAGTTGCATGCTTAGACATGTAAACACCATGCACTTGCAAGCGTGGACGGACTGCAAAATCTCAGGTAGCACACTTGCACCTGCTCCGACTGAAGGTAGCCAGCAACGCTACATTGCTTCCCCCACTGTAAGCCCACCAGTTAGCACACCACCAGCAAGAAGTCTTGAGGTGTCGTAGCAAGGCCAAAGCAGTCAGGGAATCACAATATTTTTCCAATGAAAGACTGCATCTATGCCATCATCACCATCACCATCACCAACCCCCTCTCAGTCCGCCAGGTCCACCGCTAGTTCCACCATATGCACCTCTCAAGTCCAGCTCACCCTAGCAGAGACTCAGAGTAGGACAAGAAAGTACACATCCTCTCATCAGCGTACACTGGCTTTGAACGCCTTCATTGCCAAACTGATCTCATTAGAGATGATGCCCTTCCATTTGGTTGAAAGCACAGTGTTCCGAGAGCTCATGGCCTACGCTGTCCCACGCTATGACCTACCCAGTCGGCACTTCTTTTCTAGAAAAGCCATCCCTGCCCTCCACCTGCATGTGAAAGACCACATTGTCCATGCACTCAAACAATGGCCAGGGCTGTTATGTGCCCATCACTGTGCACTGGGTGAATGTGGTGGATGCAGGGTCCACAGGGGACAGCGGCGGTGGGACAGTGCTGCCTAGCCCACGGTAAAGGCAACAGTTGGCTGTAGGCGTTCGACCCTCCGCCTCCTCCTCCTCCAGAAGTGAAAGCTCATCGACAGAGTGCAGTCACACAAGCACTCCATCCGCAGCTGCCTGTGTTGCACACCAGGTGTCCCACTGTCGAACAGCGTCAGCAGGCTGTTTTAAAGATGATGTCTTAGGGCGACAACAGACACACCGCAGAGGTACTGGCCGACTACTTGCAGTGAGAAACTGAGTCATGGCTGGGCAGTCTACATCTTGAGCCAGGCAAGGTAGTCAGTGATAACGGAGTAATTTTGTGGCGGCCATAGCCCTGGCAAAACTTAGACACATACCTTGCCTGGCTCACATCTTGAACCTGGTGGTGCAGTGCTTCATAAATAATTATCCGGAGTTACCAGCCCTAAGCGCATAAGGTGCGAAAACTGTGCTCGCACATCTGTCGCTCGCCCATAGACTCCAGTCGTATGCAGAGGCTGCAGCGATTGCTCCACCTCCACAAGCACAGCCTAATCATAGACGTTGCAACAAGGTGGAACTCCACCATGCACATGGTTGAGAGGCTGTGCGAACAGAGGCAGGCTGTAATGCATTTGTGGGAGGATATACGGGCAGGCAGCTTGAGGTGTTGTGAGTTCATTTTCCCCTTCATTACTGAGGCCCGAGGAACTCCCTCTTCTGGTAAAGAAAGATAGTGAGCCTGATTGTCAAACACCTGAGACTGATGATGAGGACTGGCAGAGTGGAGTTACGGACTGGATATAAAGCTGCCGACGCCCTTCTGCCCTGCGGGTGATTTCTCTGTGGGATCCTTGGAGACCAGTCTGAATTCCTGCTCCTCCAAAGCTAAGTTTGCTGCTCGGCATTTTGCTTTTGTGCTTTGACTTTGTTTTTGCTTTGTTTTTCTGGATTTCTGCTATTCCCTGCGGGGGTGTGCTGAATTCATTTAGCTCTGTCTTCTGAAAATACCAGAGTGCTGATTCAGTTTTTGAAGCCTAGCTGCTTCAGGGCCTTTTTCATATCAGCTGGTTGGCTTATGTCTTTGATAGGGTTTTGGCAGATTGCAGACTGCAGCCTTCCTGTCCTTTCCTATCTAGGTAGTTTTGGGGCCCCGTCTTTGCTCAGTCTATCTTTCTGTCTGTGTTAGTATTTTCATCTTGCTTCACCGTCATTATATGTTGGGGGCTGCCAATTGCTTTGGGGTCTGCTCTGGGGCAGTTTAGATTTCCCCTTTCTTTCTTTAGGCCTATGTATTTCTCCGGCTGTGATCGAGGGATCTAGGGCATCGTAGGAACCCCCCACGGCTACTGCTAGTTGTGTTGATAGGTTCAGGGGTCTGCAATCTGATAGTTGCCAACTTCTCTGGTTTTCTGGACTTAGCTTGTATTTCTGCTTTTGCCTCCTACGGTGACTCATTCATAACAGAATCACCCGCCATACCGCAGATTCTAGGGTACTCAATAGCAGGAAAGAATTGTAAAAAAAAAAAAAAAAAAAGTGTGTATATTTTTTCCTCTATATCTCTGAGGCCGTAGGGGGAATTTTTTTTTCTCTCAATGGAGATAAAGCAATTGTCTGATCGTGTGGAGCAGCTCGCTGCGGAAGTGCGGGGAATTTCCGCCTACCTTGCTCATTCACATGCTGCTGAACCAAAGATTCCTACACCTGATGTATTTTTTGGGGATCAGTCTAAATTTTTGAATTTCAAAAATAATTGTAAATTATTTTTTGCCTTGAAGCCTAACTCGTCAGGGAGCTCCACACAGCAGGTTAAAATTGTCATCTCTTTGCTGCGTGGCGATCCCCAGGATTGGGCGTTTTCTTTGAAACCAGATGATCCTATTCTGACTAATGTGAACGCATTCTTTCAAGCTTTGGGGTTGTTGTATGACGAACCTAATGCCATTGATCAGGCCGAAAAGACCCTGCTGGCATTGAGCCAGGGTCGTGATTCTGCAGAATTGTACTGTCAAAAATTCTGAAAGTGGGCAGTACTTACTACCTGGAATGATAATGCCTTGGCTGCTCTCTTTCGGAAGGGGTTGTCAGAAGCCGTAAAAGATACTATGGTGGGATTTCCTGTTCCCTCTGGTCTTGACGATTCTATGTCATTAGCCATTCAGGTTGATCGGCGTTTGCGCGAACGCAAAGCTGTACGAGAGTTGTTGCCACCTGTTGAACAAATGTCTGAACCTATGCAATGTTATAGAGTTTTTTCCAGAGAGCAGCGTCGGGAGTTCAGAAGGCGTAATAAGTTGTGTTTTTTCAGTGGAGATGCCTCGCATATTATTTCTGTCTGTCCCAAACGAGAGAAACGCTTTGCACACACGTTTTCTGTTGGGGGTGTTCAACCTAAGTTTCTTCTGGCTATTACTCTGATCTGCTCCCTGTCCACATTTTCCGCCAAGGCGTTTGTGGATTCGGGAGCAGCCCTAAACCTAATGGACTTGGATTTTGCTAAACGTTGTGGATTTCCGATGACATCTCTGCAGACGCCTATCCCTTTGAGGGGAATTGATGCTACTCCTTTGGCTAAAAGTAAACCCCAGTTTTGGACCCAGGTGGTAATGCGGGTCGCCCCAGACCATCAAGAAAATTGCAGATGGATCATTAAGACCTTGTATTGATTATCGTGCCCTCAACAAAATTACTGTTAAATATCAGTATCCGTTACCCCTGATTTCTGATCTATTCTCCAGAGTTAAAGGTGCTTGCTGGTTTACCAAGCTTGACCTCAGGGGGGCGTATAATCTTAATCGCATTAAGCATGGGGATGAATGGAAGACGGCGTTTAATACTCCGGAGGGACATTTTGAGTACCTGGTGATGCCTTTTGGGCTCACTAATGCCCCTTCTGTCTTCCAGTGCTTCATGAACGATATTTTCTGAGATTTTGTCGATAAATTTTTGATTATCTATCTGGATGATATTTTGATCTTCTCCAAGGATTGGGATTCTCATGTGGAACATATTTGGACTGTGTTCCGGATGTTGAGGGAGAATTCCCTGTATGTCAAGGGATCTAAATGCCTTTTTGGAGTACAGAGGATTTCTTTTTTGGGATTTATTTTGTCCCCGTCAACTATTGAAATGGACCCGGCCAAGGTACAGGCCATTCACGATTGGGTTCAGCCCACTTCTTTGAAGGCCCTCCAGAAGTTTTTGGGTTTTGCTACTTTTTATCGGAAATTTATAGCAAAATTTTCTAGTATTGCCAAGCCATTGACTGATTTGACTAAAAAGGGTGCTGATGTGTTAAATTGGTCTCCGGAGGCTGTTTCTTCCTTTCAGGAGTTGAAGCGAAGATTCACCTCAGCCCCGGTTTTGCGGCAACCTGATGTCTCACTTCCATTCCAGGTAGAGGTGGATGCTTCTGAGATTGGTGCAGGAGCTGTTTTGTCCCAAAAGGATCCTGTAACATCTAAAATGAATCCCTGTGCTTTCTTTTCCCGAAAGTTCTCTCCATCTGAGCGTAACTATGATGTGGGGAATAGGGAACTGTTGGCCATGAAATGGGCATTTGAGGAGTGGAGACATTGGTTGGAGGGAGCTAAGCATCAAGTCGTGGTCCTCACTGACCACAAGAATTTGATTTACCTAGAGTCGGCTAAGCGCTTGAACCCTAGACAGGCTAGGTGGGCCTTGTTTTTTACACATTTTGATTTTGTGGTTTCTTTTCTTCCTGGAACAAAGAATGTCAAGGCAGACGCCCTCTCTAAGAGCTTCCTTGCTGATTCTCCTGTGGTGACCAAGCCTTCTACCATCTTAGGCGAAGGGGTAGTTCTTTCTGCCATCTCGCCCGATTTGAGACGTGCTCTGGAAGAGTTCCAGGAGGACAAACCTGAGCGTTGTCCCAGTGGAAAGTTGTATGTTCCTGACCAGTGGAAGAAGAGAGTGATGTCTGAAATTCATTGCTCTGCTTTGGCTGGTCATCCAGGTATTTTTGGTACTAGAGATCTGGTGAGTCGTTTTTTTTGGTGGCCCTCCTTGTCTCGTGATGTCAGGAATTTTGTGCAGTCCTGTGGGACGTGGTCCCGGTCTAAATCGTGTTCTCGCTCTAGTGGGTTGTTGATGCCTTTGCCTGTCCCCAAGAGGCCATGGACCCATATTTCAATGGATTTCATCTCTGATATGCCTGTCTCTCAGAGGATGACTGTTATTTGGGTGATTTGTGATAGGTTCTCTAAGATGGTTCATCTTGTACCACTCCCTAAGTTGCCGTCTTCCTCTGAGTTGGTGCCCCTGTTTTTACAACAGGTGGTTCGTTTGCACGGGATTCCTGAGAACATTGTATCTGACAGAGGAGTCCAGTTTGTGTCTAGATTTTGGAGAACTTTCAGTTCCAGGCTGGGAATTCAGTTGTCCTTCTCCTCTGCTTTTCACCCTCAGACCAATGGGCAGACAGAGAGAACAAACCAGACCTTGGAGTCATATTTGAGATGTTTTATTTCTGCTGATCAGGATGATTGGGTTTCATTTTTGCCCTTGGCCGAATTTGCTTTGAATAATAGAGCTAGTTCTGCCACTTTGATGTCACCTTTTTTTTGTAACTTTGGGTTTCATCCTCGATTTTCTTCAGGGCAGGTGGAGCCCTCTGCCTGCCCAGGTGTTGACACTGTGGTGGAGAGAATGCACCAGATCTGGGACCAAGTGGTGGATAAGTTATCTCTCTCCCAGGAGAAGGCCCAGCGGTTTTCCAACCGACATAGGACCATTGATCCCCAGTTTAAGTTTGGTGATATGGTGTGGTTATCATCAAAAAATATTGCTTTGAAGGTGGCTTCTCCTAAGTTTAAGCCTAGATTTATTGGACCTTACAAGATTGTGAGATTATTAATCCGGTCTCTTTTCGTTTCGCTCTTCTTGTCACATGTAAAATCCATAATGTGTTCCATAAATCTTTGTTAAAGAGGTTTGTTGAACCTGTTGTTCCGGGGGTGGCACCTCCAGACCCTGTATTGGTTGAAGGTAACATGGAGTATGAGGTAGAGAAAGTACTGGATTCCCGTCTGGCTAGACGGAGACTCCAGTATTTGGTTAAGTGGAAGGGTTATGGTCAGGAGGATAATTCCTGGGTATCTGCCTCTGATATTCATGCCAAACGATTGGTGCGTGCCTTTCATCGGGCTCACCCTGATCGCCCTGGTGGCGTAGTTGAGGGTTCGGTGACCCCTCCTCAAGGGGGAGGTACTGTTGTGAGTTCATTTTCCCCTTCATTACTGAGGCCCAAGGAACTCCCTCTTCTGGTAAAGAAAGATAGTGAGCCTGATTGTCAAACACCTGAGGCTGATGATGAGGACTGGCAGAGTGGAGTTACGGACTAGATATAAGGCTGCCGACGCCCTTCTTCCCTGCGGGTGATTTCTCTGTGGGATCCTTGGAGACCAGTCTGAATTCCTGCTCCTCCAAAGCTAAGTTTGCTGCTCAGCCTTTTGCTTTTGTGCTTTGACTTTGTTTTTGCTTTGTTTTTCTGGATTTCTGCTATTCCCTGCGGGGGTGTGCTGAATTCATTTAGCTCTGTCTTCTGAAAATACCTGAGTGCTGATTCAGTTTTTGAAGCCTAGCTGCTTCAGGGCCTTTTTCATATCAGCTGGTTGGCTTATGTCTTTGATAGGGTTTTGGCAGATTGCAGACTGCAGCCTTCCTGTCCTTTCCTATCTAGGTAGTTTTGGGGCCCAGTCTTTGCTCAGTCTATCTTTCTGTCTGTGTTAGTATTTTCATCTTGCTTCACCGTCATTATATGTTGGGGCTGCCAATTGCTTTGGGGTCTGCTCTGGGGCAGTTTAGATTTCCCCTTTCTTTCTTTAGGCCTATGTATTTCTCCGGCTGTGATCGAGGGGTCTAGGGCATCGTAGGAACCCCCCACGGCTACTGCTAGTTGTGTTGATAGGTTCAGGGGTCTGCAATCTGATAGTTGCCAACTTCTCTGGTTTTCTGGACTTAGTTTGTATTTCTGCTTTTGCCTCCTACGGTGACTCATTCATAACATTGAGGGCAGACATCGAGTTGTCGGGTGTTCAGTCATCTGTAAAGTTCTTCAGTGTTTTGAAGAATGCGCAGACGACACCATCATAAGCATGAGCATCCCACATGCGTCTGCTCATGCAAACTTTGACGCACATTAAGGATCAGGCGTCTGCAGAGGAGGAGGGAAGCCTTGATGACAGTCAGGCATTGTCTGCTCAGGGAACTGTCCTGGACGAGGTGGAGGAAGAAGAGGAAGAGGAGGAGGAGGAGAAGGGGCTGATTATTTTGGGGAGGAGGATGCTTCTCAGGGGACAAGAGAAAATGTTGGCTTGCCAAGGTCAGGTACAGGGTTTGTGCGTGACTGGAGGGATGTGGATTTGGCAGAAAGTGCTCCTCCACCCACCACTGGCAGTGCATCATTGACACCTGGAACATTGGCCCACATGTGTGATTATCTCTTGCGGATCCTAAAAAGGGACCCCCGCCTTGCCAAAATTATGAAGGATGACGACTACTGGTTGGCCAGCATCCTCTATCCATGCTATAAAGGCAAATTACAGAACATCATGCCACATGAGAACCTAGAGCTAATATTGGTGAACAAACAAGTAACTCTGGTACACCGTTTGTTATAGGCTTTCCCAGCACACAGCAGCAGTGCAGGTTCTACCATGAGCTGTACTGGGCAACATGGAAGAGGTGTTCGTGGTGCACACAGCCGAAGTGGCGTTGGAGACAGGGGTTTCATGACCATGTTGTGGACTGATCTCTCGAGTACCGCTCACACGACTGGTAATACTGAATCGATTGCAACAGACAGGAGACAGCAGTTGTCAACTATGGTTCAAAATTACCTCTCCTCCCCTATCGATGTTCTCTCTCACAGTTCATTTCCCTTTGACTACTGGGCCTATAAAATGGACACCTGGTCTGAATTGGCACAATATGCCTTACAGGAGCTTGCTTGCCCTGCTGGTAGTGTGCTATCAGAAAGAGTCTTCAGTGCTGCTGGATCAATCCTGACAGAAAGAAGGACCCGGCTGTCGACCCAAAATGTAGGTGATCTCACCTTCATTAAAATGAACCATGCCTGCGTTTCAAAGGATTTTGTACCACATTCCCCTGATGACACATAGGTTGCCAGCAAAATGACTCGCTTTGTCCTTCTCTTCCTCCGACTTCTCCAATTCCTCCATTTCCTCCATTTCCAGCTGCTGAATGTCCAGCCTATACCTCAACATATGCCAGTTTTTCCACCTCCCTAACTGGGCTGTACCACCCCACAACTTTTGCCAAATAACCCCCAGTTTTCAATGCGTTACTATTATTATAAAGTAAATTAAGGTTGACAAGCTTAAGTAATAAGAATTGATGTCGTTGCCATTGAAATGGGAACTGTAGGTGTGTTTACTGTCCTCCACTCACTGCCGACTTTTATTCCCCATTGACTTGCATTGGGGTCGGGTTTCGGTCGGAACTCCGACTTTTGCCGATAGTCGGCTGATTTCGTTTGACTCGACTTTTGGTAAAGTCGGGTGGTCCGAAACCCGACTCTACCCTCCCGGAGGCAAAGTCGCTCATCTCTAGTGATTAGAAATAATAGAATAGATGAATTATGAATAGCATTACTGCTCTAAATAATAAGAAAAAATGGAGATACTTAGCACATAATTTGGCCAATTTATGCATGCCCAGTAGACGATGATAATTCTGGACAAAAGTTATTTTGCAAAGCAGCTGTTACATAATATTGAAATGCATTTCTTACACAAGCCCGATAATATTATCTGGTTTTATTCATGCTGGATAAAACTATATGATGAAATCTCTCTTTTTTTACCAACATCAGATTTTGTGGAGGGTCTGCTACAGACATTCATAGATGATTTACTCTTGTCTAAAGAGGTAAATTTAACTATTGTTATAATCTCATGGAGATTTCTAGTGATAATTGCGAGACAGAAAATACATTTACCAAGTATTTACACCACAGAAATGTTAGCATTTTCTACCTCATACAAAACATATTTTGTCAAGGAAAGAAAACCCAGAAGATAAATTTAAACACAAAGTCCATGGTACTTTTTAATGATCCACTAGATAAATTACAAATTATGATGATAGCATGACAGATATATGCCAGAAAAACATGCTTTTTCTAAAAAGCTTTTTAAGATGCCACGCGGGAGCCTTATTGGTATTTGATGTTAGGTTTAAGAACAATATCCCTGAAGAACTAAGCTTAAGGAAGTGTAAGGGTTGTTTCCACCAGCCTTGCCTGCTGTGTACGTGCAAAAGAAAACTATGTCTAAAATGTGAATTTTACACTAAACCGTGCATTCTACACTGTGTGTAGTGTAGTAAAGATGTCTTAGAGAATATGATGTAACTCGACTCTCTTTAAAACGCAACCCATGCTGTAAAAAAATCTATTTTGCACAGTGTGAGCAGTGATTTAATCACAGCCATAGGGGAAATTGCTTTAAACATGTTAAAAGGGCGAATTCCCCTGAAAGTGAGGCAAAAAATATACTAAAAAAGTGGTGTAAAGCTATATGAACCCTGGGTCATAAATCACATTACAAAAAGAAATACTTGCTAAAGTTGACCGGCGAGTTTATAGGACCTCTTTTAGGCTTTGCAATTCCAATAGTGATGAGCCTGCTATCTGGCAAATAATGGAGCAAACAGAGAAAATGTATCTAGTTCCCAAGCAGGATCTAATCAAACTAAGGCCCCCAAACAGATAACTTACAAAACTGTGCTATCCAGTGCCTTGATGGTGAGATTAGGGAAATTTTACAACTTCGTGACATACCAGATGACGTGAAAATTAAAAATTATAGTCACATCCTACAGAGATACCTGGTGCATGCCAAACACGATGTTAAAGCTCGTTAACACTCTTGAAACTGATCACCAATGATTGTCAAATTCGCACCCTGATTAAAGCAGGGTTGTCAGTGAAATTGTGAGTTATGTAATTCCAAGATAAAAAGAGAATGCAGAATTTTTGTTAAACACATTGTTACAGAACAAAAATATTACAATATGAAATGATAAAAGCAAATGTATTTTCAAAGTGTCTGTAATTCCGGGTTTCTGGATTTGGTGTAAAACATGATGCAGAATCATGCCTTAATCAACAGGAGTGTACCTTTGGGTATGGATGCATTTGTGCAGGCAATGGGCAAGTTAAATATACCATCCTCCTTTGTGGATAATCCCGCTACTAGAGGAGTTTTAGACAGTTTAAAAATGACCATCAATGAATGAGCCTGCAGCACTATCTAAATAGCTTGCCGTTTCCCAACAGCACCGCACAATCCTTTCTTTACATTCGCTATCATTAGGTATCAAGTGAGGGACTATGCTTCCTAAAACAGACTATTACCTTTATTAGAATCCATATGGCTGATGATGTAACTGCTGTGCGCCCTCTATGCCTTCATATTATTCTGTAATAATTGTAAGATAATTGGTTGTGCTGTATTGCTTTATATTATTCTGAAATAAATGTAAAATGCCTATGATAGCAAATATTATTTAAAACTTTATTGCTATATTATTCTGTAACACTTGTAAAATAACTGTGATAATACAGAATATTCTATTACATTTTACAATGCTGTATGTTATTATAATGCTTTATATCATTCTGTAATTCTGCTGAAATGTGATGTGTCATTTTTTGATCAATAAAATTTTTAACACTTATAAAGCGTCTCATTTTTCCAAACCGTATTAAACAAATACTTTTATATTTGGGTGCTAAAAGAGGTTGAAATAACATTATTGGTCATATGCATAATTTGCCCAACATTGAGAATTATAACCATTATTATTGGCCATATATCTAATATGTCAATCAAAATAATTTGAGAATTTCACTGTCAAAATAATAGGCAATTATTTGAATTGTTAGTGTCGCAATCAAATCTAACATCTAATTGATTTGCCAGTGACACTTTCAAATTCATAGTACACTACATCAACAAAATAAGCTAATATTTAATTGATTGACACTATCAAAATTAATTGTTTTGATAATCACACTATCAAATTCACAGTATAATGGGGAGGGGTTACGCTCTGTGGATGGGAGAGGTTAGAATCTTTGATAGGGGCAGAGCACCTGTCAGATTATATTTGATGGATCATATGAATTCTCTACTACTGCTGGAAAAATATTCAGAATTGAGAGTCCTCAGTGGTTAATACCTTTTAATGGCTAACTGAAAAGATGGTAACACATTGCAAGCTTTAGAGACTACCCAGGTCTCTTCATCAGGCATAGACTAATACAAAATCTGAAGAGTCACATATTTATGTACAATACAGCACAGAAAAAACGCAATAGATGAAACAAGTGACGTGTAGTGTTGAGCATTTCGATACTGCAAATATCGGGTATCGGCCGATATTCGCTGTATCGGAATCCCGATATGTACATACATACATACATACTACATACTACATACATACATACATACTACACACTACATACATACTACATATATACTACATTCATACAGCATACATACTACATATATACTACATTCATACAGCATACATACATACATACTACATACTACATACATGCTACATATATACAAAATTCATACAACATACATACATACTACATACATACTTCATATATACTACATTCATACAACATACATACATACTACATATATACTACTTTCATACGGCATACTGTCCCATCATTGGCTAATGTGTCAATCACTGTCATTGTAGCAGGCATCGCCCGATGGGACTTGTAGTCCCATCGGACGATGCCTGCACACACAAAAGACCCCCAGCAGGCCCGCACAGACCCCCGGCAGCCGGCACAAGCCCCCAGCAGGCCTGTACAGACCCCCGGCAGCCGGCACAAGCCCCCGGCAGGCCCGTACAGACCTCCGGCAGCTGGCACAAGCCCCCAGCAGGGCCGTACAGACCCATGGCAGCCGGCACAAGCCCCCGGCAGGCCCGTACAGACCCCTGGAAGCCGGCACAAGCCCCAGGCACGCCCGTACAGACCCCCGGCAGCAGTGTACAGACCCCCGGCAGGCCCACACAGACCCCGCCCGCACACACAGACACGCACAGTGTCTGCCCATGCACCGCCCACACTCTTCCCCCCTCCCGAACTGGATGTGCAAGTAAAGAAAGGGTTTTTTTAATTCTGATATTTCTGTTCCATTGACTTGAATGGGACTTCCGGTATCGGAATCGGCGATACCCGATACTTTTTTGGGTATCGGGCCAATCCAATCCGATCCGATATTTCTCAATATCGGATGGTATCGCTCAACACTAGTGGAGTGAAGCAGAATTATGATTATGGGAGAGGGAGAAACATAAATATTGGACCTGTTCATAGATAAGGAGTCTGGATGTTTTATTGTCCTCTGATTGGGGCCTCCTAATGTGTTGTGATGCCCCCACAAGGTCTTAGGAGCAAACGCCTTAATTGATGTAAAAAGACATAAATCCATGCGACACATTCATTCCAGCATTGAGAGTGTCAAAGGTCATCATAAATTTATACTCACAGACTCTTCTCTCTCTCTGAGATGTGAAGTGACCTTTCAATACCAGTAATTTCATATCACTGGTGTTGTGGTCCATCATACAAAAATGTTTTGCCACAGGTAGATCCATTCTTTTTTCTCTTATTGTGTGACGATGAGCATTCATCCTTGTTCTAAGCTTTTGCCCTGTCTCCCCCACATACAGACCCCCAGTTGGACATTTAGTACAAATAATTAAGTACACCACATTAGATGTAATGCAGCTGAAAGTACCTGGGATCTTGTAGTCCTGATGTGAATTGGGGATCTTTATCTTGTCCGTGGTCATTATAGATGGACAGGTTTTACATTTTTTCTGGTTGCAAGGAAAGGTTCCTCCAGCTGTTGGAGAGGACAGGGAGCTTCTGACAATGATACTTCTTAGATTTGGGGGCTGCCTAAAGCACAGTAGTGAGGGGTCTGGAAAAATGGATTGTAATCGGGCATCTTTTTCTAGTAAAGGTTGTAATTTCCATGCAGCTCCCCTTAGCACTTCCAGATTTGGGTTGTAGGTGACAACTAGAGGCACCCGGTTATTTTCTTCTTTAGCTTTGTAATGTAGCAGGTCATTCCTTGACATTCTGGTGGCTCTTGTAATTTGGTTTTCAATTGTTCTTGGATGGTAGTCCTGATTCAAAAAGGTCTTTTTGAGGTGACCAAGGTGTTTGTCTCTATCCACTGGGTTGGAACATATAGGATTGTATCTGATGGCTTGGCTATAGATAATAGAGTTCTTTATGTGTTTTGGATGGAAACTGTCCCATTTAAGGTATGTTGGACGGTCGATTGGCTTCTGATACAGGGATGTCTCTATTTCATTGTTTTTTAGCTTAATGATGGTGTCCAAAAAGTTAATCTCAGTGTTGGAGTAGTTGAGCGTTAAATTGATGGTGGGATGAAATTGATTAAACTGTTCGTGGAACGTCTTTAGCTGTTGCTCAGACTCCGTCCAGATGATTAAAATATCATCAATGAAGAGGTAGTAGGCCAGGGGCCTGATGGGGCATGAAGACAAAAAGTCGCTTTCAAGCTTGGCCATGAAAAGATTTGCATACTGTGGAGCCATTTTACTTCCCATAGCTGTGCCAGTCTCCTGTACATAGATCTTGTTGTCAAATTCAAAGTAATTGTGGGTGAGGATGAATTTTATAAGTTTCACCACAGCATCAGTCCCTGTGTTTTCCATGAAGGATTTGCAGGCATTTAATCCATCTTGGTGTGGGATATTAGAGTACAAAGATTCCAAATCCATGGTGGCCAGGATGGTTCCTTCTGGTAGAGGACCTATTGCTGCTAGTTTATTCAATAGGTCAGTTGTGTCCTGAATGTAGCTAGGTGTATCCTTCACCAGTGGTTTAAGAATACCCTCTACCCATCCAGATACCTGCTCAGTGAGGGTGCCCACATATGAAATAATTGGTCTTCCTGGATTTCCAGATTTATGGATTTTGGGAAGCATGTAGAATGTCCCTATTCTTGGACTCTCTGGTATCAGGTCATCACCGGCTCTTATGGACTGGTCAGGCAGACAAGATACCAACTTGTCTCCTCCTTATCTATGAACTGGTCCAATGTTTATGTTTCTCCCTCTCCCAGAATCATAATTCTGCTTCACGTCACTTGTCTCATCTATTGCATTTTTTCTGTGCTGTATTGTGCATAAATATGTGACTCTTCAGATTTTGTATTAGTCTATGCCTGATGAAGAGACCTGAGTAGTCTCGAAAGCTTGCAATGTGTTACCATCTTTTCAGTTAGCCATTAAAAGGTATCAACCACTGAGGACTCTCAATTCTGAATATTTTTCTATCTACTGGCTAACACGGTACAAAGATACACATCTTTCCTACTACTGCTGAGAATTCGACAGTGAAATTATTCTGATGAGTCTAAGGTTATGTTCACACATCACATTTTTGCTGCTTTTTATTTTCATGCAAATTAAAAGCTGCATTTTCCAGTTCCAGCAAAAGCCATGAGATTTCAGAAATCTCATGCACACACATTATTTTTTTTCCTGAGTAAATTGGAAAACTGCTGCATTTTTCAGAATGGCAGCATGTCACTCTTTTCAGTGTTTTTGCCTGGTTTTTGCAGCCTCTTTTCTCCCATTAAATCAATGAATATGCAAATAAAGTCCGTGGAGCCTCATTTAAGAGTCTCAAACATGGGACTAGCCAGATCTTCCTCCAATGCCTAGTAGACCAACATCACGAAACAATCACTGACCTCAGGGAGACCAGTCAAAGAAAACACTGTGGCAGCCGGCAAAGGCGCTCAATCAATATTGACTTTAAGGGCCACTTAATATGGTGGTAATGGTTCCCGAAAGGAGCCACCCCTTGGCTGGGTCCTTCCCTGGAGGAACATCTGGCTAGTCCCGTGTTTGAGACTCTTAAATGAGGCTCCACGGGCTTTATTTGCATATTCATTGATCTACATTTCATTGAGAGCAGCTTTAACTGCAGAAAAAAAGGCAGCAAAAACATAACATTTGAACAAAGCTTCACTGCCAAGAGAGCAGGTTTTGCCTGCAGAAATGCAATGTGTGGACATAGCCTAACAGGAAAGTCTGTAAGACTTTATCTGCATTTTTCTGAGCTCAGCTGATTTGTAGCCACAGTCCACATTAAAATTGAATGCACAGGGAAACAAAGATCCAGTAAAGGAAAAGTGGTGCAAAATTTGTAACAAAAGCAAATTATAAAAATCATTATTTTTGGCCAATATACGTGTATTTCACTGAAAAATAAGGTCCCAAAGATGGCCAACCCCTAGAAGCCTTATGCATTTAATCCATGTTAGTTTGGTCTCATATATATTGGAAGGTAATATAAAATATATTTGTATTTAGATGCAGATAATATCAGTTTTCGCACAATTCATAGCATGATACTCTTTGGTGGAACACCAACTATTTTGTAGTCCTCCTCCACTTCTTCACTCCATGATGATTTCCAACAGAAATGTTTGCTAATTGTAGGCAAACTTATTGAGTGAATATCTAAGGGGGTCTCCAAATTCATCTCTTTGAATCCCCAAATTCTCTCTTTACTGATATCCATCCTGTGTAAAATTAATGTAATGTAATGAGCTCCACAGTCTATTTGGATTTAAGCTGTTGACATTGGATTTGTTCTCATTTTTTGATGGATAAGCAAGAAAAATAGTCTTACATGACAAATGTAGTTGTACAATTACATGTGTCAGCTAGTGATTGTAAAAAATGCAAACTCAGCATGAATATATTCTTATTTGTAATTATTTCAGAATTATAGAACTTTTACATAAGTACAGTATGTAATCTGTCATTCTGATGCCAGATTGCTTTGTTTAAGCAGTAATTACCCATATTTCCATTAGAATTAGCTACTTCTAAACAGTAAAAAATTGATCATTAAGGCTTGATATGTAAAATGTTTCTTTGGAAAGCGAATGATATTTTTTTAATCATACTCTGCAAAAAGATTTTTAATATAGATTTAACTACCTTTTTAAACCATTCCCAGGCTACTAACAGCAAGGAACAAATGAAATCTTGCACATCTCCAGGACCAGATGGCTTTTTCTACAAGTACATGGCAAAACAATTGCTTTTCTATTCACACTTTTCTGTTCCATTATTATAGGCAATCCTGTTCCGCAGGAGATGAGCTCCTTGTAGTACTTAATTTCCGTATTCTAAAGTGACAATCTAAGTACACGGTAAAACAATTTCTCTGAAAGCTGATTTAAAAGAAATGTGTGGCACACAGTAGAATGGACCTGCATGGCAAGTCTGCTTCAGATCCATCCCTGAGCTTGGAAATGTACTTTGGAGATTAGGGGAATAATAAACAGCATTTTATAGACGGTGTCTACTAAAGCTCCAGGGCCTAAGTGTAAAATCGGAAAGAGACCCCTGGCTGCAGCCCTACTATAATGTTAAATAATTGAACCGGTAAATTCAAATACTTATTTTTTCTTTTTATTGATAAGAACAGGCATTTCCTTTTTTTACCTATTGCATTGGTCACTTTGGAAGAAAACATTATTATTGTATCATCTACATTTATAGGGCTCATGCACATGACCATATTATTGGTCAGAGTGCTATCCGATAAAACATTGGATCACAAACGGGCCAGTGTTTTTCCATGGAGCCATGCACATGTCTGATTTTTTTCACGGATCTAGCCGATCCAGTGAAAAAAGTTGCAGCATGCCCAAGTTGAATTCCCTATTTGGATTGCACTCAGCCATGAATATCAATGAGTCCATTGAAAACATCAGACTACACTCAGAAGACATCTGGGTGCAGTCTGATGTCCATACACCGACAAAATGGAAATAATGGAGATTTTTTTTTCTCCATCTTCTCCTCATTCAAAAAATGAAATTACACTATGATCACATTCTGATGAAACTCTGATCAGATTATGATTAGCATAATTGATCTGATTCTGTTGGATTACATACTATATGCTCATGTGACCCTAGCTTTACAAACAGTTATGTCGTAGGTTCTATAATTGCATTTGGTGAAATTGCAAACTCAAGGATATGGTTCAAAGTGAACCTGTCAGCTGATATACGCTGTCCAATCCATGACAATAGCAGACACTAACTGCATTACTAAAGCCAGGCATGTTTGACTCTGAAAAGCTTTAATAGGTCTCGACGGCCGAGCCACTCTGCAGACTAGTCAGACAGATGGGTACCCAGCGACTTCTCACCACCCACTGACCTCAATAGACAGACAAGTCTCTGTCTACATGAGTGTGTAAGCACTCACCCGTCAATCTAGGGCTGCGGGCTGGGAGAAGTTGTAAGGGTCCCGACTGGTCTACAGCACGGTCTTGTTCCCCTGTGGATTTCAAAGTATGACGATTTTGTTGGCGCTATATAAATAAAATTATTATTATTATTATTATTATTAAGAATTGTGATCTTCCAGAATAGAGATAATTATGATAAAGTGCAAAAATTACAGCAGATTTAACTACCTGAAGTTAAAGGAGCATTGACATAAAATGTGGTGTTGGTTAGAGATTAGAGATGAGCGAATTTCTTCGAATTTAGTTCCGAATATGATCGGAATCGAATATTGTTTTTGCAATGTTCGTCGAACACAGCCCAATGCCATTAAAGTCAATAGGAGTAGAAATTACCGAATATGTTCAGAACCGATCCTAAGACAAACATTCGGCATGAATAGCGTTTGAATATGGCCCGAATATGTCAAAATCAGATTCGGGGACAGAATCTGAACAAACTCACTCATCCCTACTAGAGATGAGCAAACTTGTTCAGAAAACGCTCGCCAATCTCAAATTTAGCACTCACATAGCACATTCGGATTCGTGTTCAGTTTCACAAGTATTTTTACTCAAAGTCGGCAAAATACGGTCACAGTTCGGTAAATCATCGCATTTCCACTAATGCTTTTGTTTTTACTTTGGTTAGGATAGTAGTGCTGTATGATGACCTGGGAAGTGTAATTTTTTTGGCTTTAATAACTTAATGTGTGTACATTTTGGCAGCCAAACAGGGCACAGAAACCACCACAATGTCATGACATACGGTCTCCTGTGATTGGCTGCCAAAGTCCCATGTCCTTTGCCATAGAAAAAGAGGACATCTTGTTTTGCTGGCACCATTTTCTCAGAGTCATAGTGCAGAGAAGCTGCCCTGGCTAGTGCTGCAAGACAACTTGTCAGTCAGCTAGATAGGATCCTGTACTGTGTGAAATCGATGTTCCAGCATCTAACTAGATTGTGCAAAACTGTGTGGCAGTCTCAGGAGGCCCAATTTGCTCATCCTTATTGTTTGTGATGAAACTTTTTCAGTGAGAAATCACAAGGCCACATTTCCACTTAATAATAATTAGTCCTAATATTGGAGTGCAGCCAGAAGGAACAACTTGCTAATACAAATAGTTTGTGAAAAAAGTGTGTTTCATTGAGAAATCAGAAGGCCAGATTTCCACTTAAAAATCATTACGAGTAATATTGGGGTACAGCCAGTAGGCCCAACTTGCTAATCTAAATAATTTGTGATAAAACTATCCTTCAAATCAGAAAGCCAGATTTCCACTTAAAAATTATTAGGGATCAATATTGGGGTGCAGCCAGGAGTCCCTATTTGCTAACCAAATTAGTCACGTTTCATCTCAAAAATCGTTAGGTATAACAGTGTTGTTCAGGCACACTATCTAAGAAAATAAATAGCAATTGTTCATTTAGTGACAGGTGACTAACAGGTTTGGGCCTAAGGTAGTGAAACAGCAGATTACAAGAGGGAAGGGAACATACAACATGAGTGGGAAAAAGTGAGGTCGTGGTGGAAGGTGGAATCGGCTTAGTGTTTGACTTGTACATGGGTTAGGTGGTAATGTTAATGAAAGCTCAACGAAACAAACACCGTCTCGTCCTATCCAAAGCCCACTGACATCTGTTACTGGACAGGCTACTTCACTCCTTTTCTTTAGCAGCCACACAGCAGTACACGTTATAGATGAAGGCCAGAAAGAGCATGTGCTCCAGTGGATGGCAAGTGCTGCATCAAGTGGCTTCTCCTCCTCTTCCTCCACCTTAACATCACACACAGTACAATGCTCAGAGGTGGCACCGCAATCACCCTTGCTTCCTCCCTCGTCCAAACGTCTAACTGACCTTGGGGGACCACAGATGGGCTATTCTGCAGAGCCATTCACACATACTATTCCATGGGCATCCGAGGTCAGCTCCAAAGATTCACAGAATCTAGAGCAGGAAAGCATCTGCACCAATGCCCAAATATAAACATGTTGGATCTGGGGACAAAGAAGGGTGCAAGCAGAATCCAGACCCCCTCATCATGGAGGTGATCCTGATGTGACTCATGAGGGTCAGTCTGCTGTTTTTGTGTCACCTAGCACAACTCATCTTTTTCAATCCACCATAACATCTCTAACTGCACCTCACTCACAGTCCAGCAGTTTGTCCTGTTCTCCATACTCCACCCTCTCTCATCACAGTAGTCAGCCCTTAGTCCCAAAGTTACGGTCACGTAAAAGAATGTTTCCTCCTACACATGTTTAAGCTAAGAGCTTGAACTCCATCATCTTTAATCTGTTGGCCACAGAAATGCTGCTTTTACGCTTGGTGGATAGAGACGGTTTCAGAAAGTTGATGACCATCTCATTCCCCCAGTACCAGTTGTCCAGTCACCATTACTTCTCTAAGAAATATGTGCCCCTGCTACACCAACATGTCACAGGCAACATCACCTCTACCGTGAAAAAACCTATGCCTGCCAAGGTCCACCACAGACACCTGGACAAGCAAACATGGGCAGGGGCATTGCATATCACTGACTGGTCACTAGGTGACTGTGGGGGCAGGCGGTCAAGGGGCTGGGCCACAAGTCTTTGAATATCCAAGGCCTGCATGGCAAACCTCTGTATCTAACAGTTCCTCCACTGCTTCTGCCTCTACCTCCTCTAGAGCCTCCACCTGTGCCCTCAACCCCTCCCTTAATCAGACACGAGTTCCAACAGTGCAGATAGAATCCTCCTTATCTCTGTACTGCATAGCCATGGCTCACCGCAAATAAAGCAGTGTTAAAATTAATATGCCTTTAATATCGCAATCACACAGCTTAAGAGTTGTGGACACCTATCAAGACCGAATTAGAACAATGGCTGTGTCAGGAACACTGCACTACACTCGCTCGCTGAGCCAGTGCGCATGTCCTAAGTACAAAAAAACATGCTCAAAGATACCTGTGGAGCAGGGCAGCAGCGGTGACAATGCGTGCTTCAAACTATCAGGACCTGAAGCATGTGACTGCTGGGGGCGTGGCCTAAGCTCCACAGAGCAAGGAGCTGCAGGGAAACTCATAGAAAGGTAACTACGGGACAAGTTACCAAGGGGCATAGACAGAGGCGGAAACCAGATCAAGCCGGGGTCAATGCATGAGATAGCAGGACAGTACCAAAGGGTTAGACAGAGTGGATAGTCAGGACGTAGCAATAGATCAGAAAACCAGAACGGGCAATAGACGGTACAATAGGGGCAAACGGTAGCGGAGTAACAATAGCCAAGCCAGGAGGTCAGAACCAGAGAAGACAATAGTACCTAAAACGTGAGACGGAGTTCAGAGTGAGGGGACAGGCCGGGTCATACACGGGAATCAAACAAGCAATGCAGTACATGCACACCAGGTGGGGTCGGTCAGACACACAGCCAGAATAACAGTATAGCTGACAGAGAATGCTAGTCTGGAGTGAGTATAAATACCCCTCCCAGATCCAAAGAGAGGCCGGCAAAAGTTAACCCTATGAGAACAGGAAATTAACCATGTCCTAACCATGACAGTACCCCCCTCTTAATGGGGGCCACTGGACCCCAAGGTTTCTCAGGGTATCTGGCATGAAAAGCCCGCACCAGTCGATCAGCGTGCACCGAACTGGCCGGAACCCACGACCGATCTTCAACGGAATATCCCTTCCAATGGATAAGGTACTGAAGTCTCCGGCGCACCCACCGTGAATCAATGATGCACCCTACCTCGTACTCCAGTTGACCCTCTACCAACACTTGTGGAGCCACAGATGAGGGATCTTCTCTAACTGTCCACACAGGTTTTAATAGGGACCTGTGGAAGACGTTAGAGATTTTGAAGGAGGTGGGCAACTGTAATCTGTATGCCACCGGGTTAATCACCTCTACAATCTTGTATGGGCCAATAAATTTGGGGCCCAACTTCATAGAGGGTATTTTAATGCAGGAACCACCCCCCTCCTCCTGTCTGCAAACTGTTTGAACTTCTTCTGGGCTTTGGAGATGTTCCCCTGCACCTCCTTCCAGAGGGTTTTTAATTGTTGTACCATCCCCTCGGCACCCAGGCAATCCGAATCCATACGGGAAAATTCCCCGAACTTTGGAACAAACCCATAATTGACCTGAAAGGGAGACTTTCCGGTAGACTGATTAAAACGACAGTTGAATGCAAATTCTGCCATGGGTAATACCTCACACCAGTCTTCCTGTCTGGAGGAGGCCAGGCATCTCAGAGTCTGCTCCAATGACTGGTTGGTGCGTTCAGTTTGTCCGTTGGATTCCGGGTGATAGGCAGAGGAGAATGACAACGCGACCCCCAACTTCATACAAAACGCTCTCCAAAACCTGGCCACAAATTGCACACCCCTGTCCGACACCACATTCACAGGCACTCCATGCAGTCGAACAATGTGCTGTATAAACAAGCGGGCCAAGGTTTCAGCAGATGGTAATGCAGGTAATGGCACAAAGTGGGCTTGCTTAGAAAATCTATTAACCACTACCCATACCACTGAGTTGCCCTTGGAAGATGGAAGATTAGTGATAAAGTCCATGGACAGGTGTGTCTATGGTTTATCCGGAATTGGTAAAGGCACCAATTCCCCGGCCGGACCTGAGAGCTTTTAGAGCGCGCGCACACCCCACAAGTATTCACAAATCTTTTTATATCAGTACCCATAGAGGGCCACCAAAAACCCCTAGCTACTGCCCCCTGGGTAGCTGCAATACCAGGGTGTGCACTTAACACAGAATCATGAAATTCTTGAAGGAGTGTGGGACGGAATTGCTCGGGTACAAACAATTTACCTGGGGGTTTATTCCTGGGAGATTGTGCTTGTGCTTCCGGAATCTCTCTCTGTAACTCAGAGGAGATTTCGGCTACAACCTCTCCCGGTTGAAGAATGGAGGAAGGAGGTTCTGGAGGGGACACAGAATCAAAACTTCGGGATAAGGCATCCACCTTTACATTTTTAGACCCTGGTCGGAATGTGAAGGTAAAATTAAATCGAGAAAAAAAAAGTGCCCACCGAGCCTGTCTGTGGGTCAATCTCTTAGCAGACTCGATATAGGCCAGGTTTTTATGATCAGTGATGGCCGTAATGGGATGAGCGACCCCCTCCAAAACATGCCTCCATTCTTCGAAGGCCAATTTAACTGCTAACAATTCCCTGTTACCGACATCATAGTTTCTCTCGGCCGAAAGAACTTCTTAGAGAAAAAGGCATAGGGTTTGAGGATAGTCAGGGTAGAGGGGCCCTGTGACAATACTGCCCCCAACCCCACCTCCGAAGCATCGACCTCGACGATAAAAGGTCTTGATGAATCGGGTTGTACCAACACAGAGGCTGTAGTAAAACACTTCTTTAATGCCAGGAAGGAATTTTTTGCGGCCACGGACCAATTTTTTACATCTGCCCCTTTAAGAGTGAGGTCCGTCAAGGGTTTCACCACCTGCAAGAACCCTTTAATGAACTTCCTATAATAATTAGCGAAGCCCAGAAATCGCTGCAACCCCTTCAGGTCATGAGGCTGCACCCAATCTGTAATGGCCTGAACCTTCCCTGGATCCATGCAGAATCCCTCCCCGGATACAATTACACCCAGAAAAGATAGTTCTTGCATAAAAAATGAGCACTTCTCCAGCTTAACATACAAATGGTTCTCCCGGAGTCTCATAAGAACCGCACGCAGATGGTGCAAGTGTGACTGACTGTCCTCAGAGTAAATCAAGATGTCATCCAGGTAAATGACTACGTAACGTCCAATCAAGTCAGAAAAAACAACATTAATAAAGCTCTGAAAAACCGCAGGAGCGTTAGTGAGGCCGAAGGGCATAACCAGGTTTTCAAACAACCCCTCAGTTGTCAGGAATGCTGTTTTCCATTCGTCCCCCTCCCGGATCCTAATAAGGTTATAAGTCCCTCGTAGATCAAGCTTAGAAAACCATTTGGCCCCCGTGAGTTGATTGCATAGATCAGGAATCAACGGGAGAGGGTACATGTTCTTAACAGTAATTTTGTTCAGTTCTCGAAAGTCGAGGCACGGTCGCAACCCACCATCTTTTTTCTTTACAAAGAAAAACCCCGCTGCCATGGGTGAGACCGAGGGCCGAATATGCCCCTTGCGAAGGCTTTCTTTAATGTGCTCTTTCATAGCTTGGCGCTCAGGCCCGGACAAATTAAACAAACGAGCCTTGGGTAATTTGGCTCCAGGTGCTAAATCGATAGCACAATCATATGGTCTATGTGGTGGGAACGCCTCAGCCTCGCTTTCAGAAAACACATCTTTAAAGTCTCTCAGGTACTCCGGTATACCCTCCAGACTGACAGATGACACATATACAGATTTTATCGGATTGACAAAAGGAACCGGGATACAACACAGACCAATATCATTACATCCACATCGGGTGATCTCCCCCTTCACCCAATCAATAAGAGGATTGTGGCGTTGCAACCAGGGCATTCCCAATACCAGTCCTGCAGGCAGATTATTCATAATCAAACAACTTAAATTTTCCACATGAGTGGAACCCACTTTCATAGAAAAAACTTCAGACATAAAACAAATTCCATCCCGGGTAAGAAGGGATGAATCCACAGCCACAATTTTAACAGGGTCTTTTAACCTGACTGTCCCTATCTTATTAAGAGTCACAACTTGGGCATCAATCAGATTAATGGAGGAATCACAGTCGACAAAGGCGGTGGTCATAACAGGACCGCCAGCAAGTTCCAATTCAACCTGGAGCACCATTTTTATACGTGAGAAAAAATGTACCTGGGAGTCTGGACAACCTCCTCAATTGTTGCCCAGACTCAGTCATTTCTCTGATGGTTTCTCTGAAGAAGGGCAGGTGGGGCAATTCCTTTTCCAATGTCCAGAGGCTCCACAGTAAAAGCATAGTAGGTTGTCTCTACGGTGCCTTCTCTCTTTCTCCTTAACAGAGACTGACCCAACCTCCATGGGCTCAGATACAGATGCAGTGTCACACAATTTGGGGTACAAGGGAGACTCTTGTTGCATCATTCCTCTAGCATGGAGTATCCGGTCCATACGGACCGCCTGCATCATGGCGTCCTCCAGGGTATCAGGAGGCGGATGTAATGCCAGAGCGTCCTGCAGACGGTCAGACAGGCCCCTGCGAAACAACCCTCTCAGGGCGACGGCATTCCAGGATACTTTGGACGTCCAACATCTAAACTCTGAGCAGAATCATTCAGCAGATTGCCTCCCCTGTGTCACACGCATCACCATATCATCTGCCAGACGCATTCTATCAGGCTCATCATAAATGTGCCCCAGAGCCTCAAAGAACAAATTCACAGACATACGTTCAGGAGCAGAGGAAGAGAGAGAAAGCCCATGCCTGTGGAGCCCCGCTAAGTAGGGAAATAATGACCCCGATCCTCTGGAACTCATTCCAGGAGGAGCGGGGCCTTAGAGAAAAAAAAAGCTTGCATCCTTCTCTAAAAGACCTGAACTCCTTTTTATCCCCTGAGAAAGGGTCTGGCAATTTGACCGAAGATTCGGGGGATGCTAATGACACATCTCTACCCCCAGAACTAGAAGCCCCTGCATCGACAGCCCCCTGCACAGTAACCACCAACTGCTGCTGGGTATGGGCCATCGTGCGCTGTTCCACATTGAGTTATGGAACACTTGGGTCAGGTGCTTGACCTGATCAGCCAAAGATGGTATGGGATCCATGAGGATAACACACTTTTTTTTTTTCCTTCAGAGAAAAAAAAAAGAACTGAAACGGTCAGCTATAATGTCAGGAACACCGCACTACACTCGCTCGCTGAGCCAGTGCGCATGTCCTGAGTACAAAAAACCATGCTCAAAGATACCTGTGGAGCAGGGCAGCAGCGGTGACAATGCATGCTTCAAACTATCAGGGGACAAAGTAAAAAAAAAACAAAAAAGTGGAAGAAAAGTGAAAAAAATAGTAAAAATATTAAAAAATAAAAATATATTGTACCCACAAATAAATATTTTTATGAAATAAAATATATAAACAATTAAAGGGCACATATTTGGTATTGTAGCATCTGGAACGACCCAACCTACAAAACTGTCCCACTGGTTTCCTTCAGTAAACACCATAAAATAAAAGGCAGAAAACAATGCTTTATCATCATATCACTGAACAAAAGTGGAATAAAATGTGATTAAAAAGACAAATATAAATAATCATGATACTGCTGAAAAAGTCATCATGTGCGTGCGATCGCAGCCGGGTGTCAGCTGATTTTGACAGCTGACACCCAGCACTCAGTGCCAGGAGTGGTCCAACATGGCACTTTAACCCCCTAAATGCTGCGATCGAACTCCCTCATCATGCGGTCCTGATCGTTGCAAATGGTGACCCGATTTTGTAATGAGCATTATCAGAGCATGATCAGCAACTTTGTTTGTCAGTGCAGCCCTGACAGCTTACATAGCATAGGAATGCTGCTGCATCCCTATGCTATAAAAGTAATCAGCCTGCAAAATATGAAAATCCTATAGTGGGACAAAGCAAAAAAGTTCAAAAAAGCTTTTAAAAAATTGTAAAAATAATAAAAACATCTAAATATATTTCAGCAATAAATAAATATGTTTATGAAAAATAATATATAAACAATTAAAGTACACATAACTGTTGTATCTCTGTAATTGTAATTGTACTGACTTGAAGAATAAAATAGACATCAATTTTACCCCACACAAAACAGCATTTAAAAAAAAATCCTAAATTACTGTTTTTTGTCTATTCTGTCTCTCAAAAAATTGTAATAGAAAGTGATCAAAAAATGTCATGTGTCTGAAAATGGTATCAATAAAAACGTCAACTCTTCCCGCAAAAAACAAGCCCTCATATGAATGTCGACTGAAATGTAGAAAAAGTATAAATATGGGGATGCATAAATTAGTTTTTACAATAAAAATCATTTTTTAAGTGTGTGACAGCTGCCAAACATAAAAACCTAAATAAACCTGGTACCACTGTAATCACACTGACCTGAAGAATAAAGTCGCCAAATCACTTATACCACATAAGTAATGGCAAAAAAATAAATAAAACCAATTCATCACCTGCTGTTGATTTTTCCATTCTGCCTCCCAAAGATCACAGTAAAGCTTGGTGTACATGTATCGCTGCACTTTTCATGGGTTTCATGGGTTTCCATGTAAATCTCTGAAATGCTTGATTCAGATGCAACCCCCTACAGAAGATTCCCTATAATGAGGCTGAAGGAGGCACTGTGGACCTGTCTAGCCAGTGATCCGGCGGTGTCCATCTTTTTAGGCCAGTATAAAAGCGCAGTCGCCACAGTTTTGTTTTGAAGGACAACGCTGATCAGAGACCAGACGGAGTCCAGAGTAACTGCTGCCTCGATACAGTGAATGGATATCTTGGGAGTTTCATCTGAATCATGTCACTTGGAGATTTAGATGGAAACCCCAAGTAAGTGCTCAGAGTAAAGAGCAGGGTAAATGTGATCCCAAATGTTATGTAAAATAGTCTTAATAAAAGCTTCAACTCAATCCACAGAAAAAACAAGTCCCCACTCAGAATAGTCATCTTTTAATGGAAATATAGGGGGCTTCCACTTTACTGGTAGTACAAAGACTCTGGAAAAGTGAAATGGCTCCTCGACCCTAGAAAGAAAGTCAGCAAATTCTGTGCTCCCAAATCCAAATGCTCCTCTCCCTTCTGAGCCCCACAGTGTATCTAAACCACATATAGTGTTCACATGTTTGGCAGTTCTGAAGTCATGAGAGCCCACCTAACTTATGGGTGCGTGTTTCCAGACGCATAAGCTGGTCATAACGTACTGGTCACTACAATGTACTGGTCACTACAACGCAATGGCACTACAACGGCAGTTTGCAATTTTCACTAGGTAACATTCATTGCTGCTTGATTCTTAAAAACACCCATGGAGTCAAAATTGTCACTACACCAGTAGATAAATTCCCAAAAAGGCATAATTTCCAAAATGGGGTCACTTGAGGGGGGATTCTGCTCTTCTAGCAATTGTCACGTGGACCAGTCCTGTGTGACACAACCTGCAGGCCGGTAACTAAAACAGCAAGACACGGCACGTGTAACTGTCCTGTGTGACACGACCCGCAGGCCGGTAACTAAAACAACAAGACACGGGGGAAGGGGAAACAGTTACAATGGTGGGCCCTGGGAAAGGGAATGGGGACGTGGAGACCTCCTGCACTCCCCTGAGTCAGTGTCCCTCACTCTCCTAACGTTCCCTATACAGGGTCCTCACCTGTTGCCGAGCCGGGACCTGTCACCATAGCACACCCTACACCTATCCCTTGCTAGGGAGCTGGGTGGTGCAGGCACTGGCCCCACCGCTGTACTAATACACACCAGGGAAAAGTAAAAACAGGGAAGCACCACTTAGCTTTGCTCTGTTGCTATTGCTCCCAGCAACAGAGTCCACCACCAGAATGCAGCTTTCCTTCAGAATAGCTGCTACTTCTCCAAGCAATGACCCTAATGGCCACCGGGGGCAAAACTATCTTTAAGCACCACAGCTTAAGGAAAAAAAAAGGTTACTAGTGCATTTTATCTGTCATGATCCAGCATGGATCATGACAGCAATTAGGGGCTTTGTCTATGGAGCACACAAACTAGTCTAGGAAAATCTGCGCTCCAGGAGTCAAATAGCGCTCTGTCCCTCCCGAGTCTCGCCATGTGGCTAAGCAGTACTATGCAGCCATATATGTGGTATTTCCACTTTCAGTAGAAATTGTGGAACAAATTATGGTGCCATTTTTACCCACTTTTTGTGTGAAAATGTAAAATCTGGAGCTAAAACATAATTTTGGTGGTAAAAATGTAGTTATTTTTTCTTCAGTGCCCAATGCCCAATGATATAAAACTCTATGACACACCCGTGGTGTCAATATGATCACTGCGCCCCTATATGAATCCATTGAGAGGTTTAGTTTGTAAAAAGGGGCTCTCCCAGTGAGTCATGGCACCCCCAAGCCATAACAGTAAAATCTGAACTATAGTATGGTGCGTCTTCCCTTCTGAGCTTTGCACTGTGCCTGAAAAATATTTATCATTGCATGTAGGGTATCGGTGCACTAAGGAAAAAAATGGACCTCAGTTTGTTGTTAAAAAAAATCCTATTAGCCCTTAAAAAAATTAAAAATTTGGGGCTAAACAACATTTTAGTGCTAAAAATGTAATTTATTCGTTCTTCACCGCTCAATGGTATAACATTTTATGAGGCTCATGTGGTGTCAATATGATCACTGCACCACTAGATTAATTCATTTGGGAGTGTAATTTGTAAAATGAATTAACATATGGAGGGTTTCTGTTGTTCTGTTACCTCAGGGGCTCTGCCAGTGTGAGATGGCACCCTCAAGCTACTCCAGCCAAATCTCAACTCCAATATGGTGCCTCTTCCCTTCTGAGTTTTACACTGTGCCTCAAAAATAGTATCCCCCACATATTGGGTATTGGCTTACTCAGGAGAAATTGCACCATACAATTTGTTGTGAAATTTCTCCTGTTACCCTTGAAGTAAAAAATTGGGGCACATTTTACATTCAAAGATTCAAATGACTCTCCTTCCCTTCCAAGCCCTGCTGTGCACCTAAACAGTAGTTTTGTCCTCTTGTTCAGCAAAGATTTAATTCAAAAAGTCAAATGGTCCTCTTTTCCTTCCGAGCTATGCCGTATTCCAAATACTATTGCAAAAAAAAGGGGGGAGACAAAAAGCGCAATAGGGTCTTATCCACATTACAAAGGATAGAGTATCACCTGGTTAGGATGAGATAAGAGCATGTAGGCAGTGGCTGCTGCAGATCCACAGGTCCTTAGTGACCAGAAGAAATGATATATCCAAAGGGAATTCGTAGTTATATTCCATGCTGCTGCTGAGACAAATTCCAGGAGAATGCTGTATGATTGCAATCACTGCAACCACTGCAATCATACAGTATTCTCCTGAATTTGTCTCAGCGGCAGCGCGGAATATAACTACGAATTCCCTTTGGATATAGTATTCCAAATACCACATATGGGGTATTGACATGCTCAGGAGAAATTGCACAACACATTTTGGGGTCCATTTTTTCCTGTTAACCTTGTGAAAATAAATAAATAAAATTGGGTCTAAAGTACATTTTTTAGGAAAAAAAGTTAAATGTATATTTGTTTCCACATTCCAAAAATTCCTGTGAAGCACATGAAGTGTTAATTAACTTCTTGAATGTGGTTATGAGCACCTTGAGGGGTGAAGTTTTTAGAATTGTCACTTTTGAGTATTTTCTATCATATAGACCCTTTAAAGTCACTTCAAATGTGATGCAGTCCCTAAAAAAATGGTTTTGTAAATTTTGTTGGAAAAATGAGAAATCACTGGACAACTTTCAACCCTTATAACTTCCTAGCCAAAAAATTTTTTTTGAAAAATTGTGCTGATGTAAAGTAGATATGTGGGAAATGTTACTTATTATCTATTTTGTGTGACAAACACATCTCTCTGATGTAAAGGCATAAGAATTCAAAGTTTGAAAATCTCAGAATCAGTAGGGTACGTTGAAGTGTTCCAGAGTTGTTACCACATAAATTGACAGTGTTCAGAATTGTAAAAATTGGCCCGGTCATTAAGGTGCAAACCGCCTTGGGGTTAAAGGGGTTTATAAGAGTTGAGCTTTAGGGATTTTGCTATATATAATAGGACACCGTTTTAGAGCCCCTAAAATTATCACCAAAACCTTTTGCATACAAAAACTCCACAAATTGTGGCAGCACTCCAAGGTCAGATGATGGAAAAAAAGATTTATTATCAGCCGATGGGACACTTCTGCTCCAAATGGCAGAGCCTTTTTCAAGTGCTGAAATGTTGCATGGGCTAAATCAGCATTTGACTTTTGAGTGCTACCCCCTTTTTTTGGAGTTTTGTATGCAAGAGGTTCTGGTGATAGACAGACAGACCTATAGATAGATAGATATTTTAGGAGTGCTACAATGTTATTAAATTGAGTGTGTTCTGTTTTTTATATACACTTGATTTTCCTAATTTAGCATAGAATTACTAATACAGCTGAATAACAACACTTTTAAATGTGAAATGTAGAATGACGTTAGTTTGATGATATCCAGAGTCAGGCATCAACTATACTTGGTTTGCAGCAGTGATATTTTTAGTTTCTCTAGTAATGCTCAAATTATTTATAGATTGAGCAAGATATTTTTGTAATTTTATCTGATACTATTTCTGTACGAGAAACTAAAGAATGATGTGCGTATGGATTGGTCTTACTTTCAGAATGTTGGCATTAAACTGCTTTTATAATGAGGACATATTGTACAGGATTTTATAGCGTTTCTCTTTTTAGTACAGTTTGGGCCCCATGCCTTATTCTCATTTTATGTTTTTTTTTTCTAATAAGGCTTACTTAGGCTGGTTTCACACTAGCGTTTGATCGCGCAGCGCACCGTGCGCTATCGGGCGCACGCGCAATGTTCCCCTATCTTTAACATGGTGATCGCAGGGTCTTGCGAATGTATGCGCTCATCAGCATTTAGCGTGCGCTGCGCATTTTACAGGTGTGCGCCCAGATGCGCCAAACGCTACATGTTGCATTGTTCTGCCTACATACTTAAAAAAATCGCGCACGCACGTGTGCGCTTGGTGTGCACCCAAAAATAGCATTACAGTCTATGTGATCGCTGATGAGCGCCTGGCACCGCACATGTCAGCGCCTTGTGCGCGCACACACTTTGAGTAAACAATGTCTACACACTTGTCTAAAACTCCCCCTAAACAAGCAACATTGTTTGGGAGGAGTGTAGATAAAAGAAGGTGTCTTCAGGGTCAGACAATTACTCTACAGACAGCCTTGCAGAGAGCAGACAAAAGCCCAGAAGAGCCTTCCAAGTGTGGATTTAAGCTTCAGGAGCCAAAATGTGAGTATTCTTCAACATAATGTCTGTGTGTCCTGTACAATTTTATAATGTAGTAATGTTTATTTTGTTTTCATTTCAGCATATCTTCTTCTGGATCGGTCTATTCGCCATCTCGGCAAGAACTGGCCCAAGCTGATCGTGAGGTGAGAATCTTGCTGCCTTTGGGTAACTATAGCTGCCTCTGGAAATGTGCTTTAATTTTTTATTTCTTTACAGACATCGGACACGGGCAGTGAAGATGGAGTGCAGGAGCGGTCTGAGCGGCAGCGGTCTGAGCGGGAGCGGTCTGAGCGGGAGCAGTCTAAGCGGGAGGATTCAGAGCTGGAGCAGCATAGTCAAGTCGTGGCGAGGAGACGCAATGTGAGTATATAATGTGCCTTTTTTTCTGTCTTTATTTTCATCTTTTATCTTGCTTCTTCTCTGTATCTTTTTCTACCTTTTTCATTCTCCAAAATTACAAACATTCTAATATATTTCTTTTGTTTCTAGGCTCCACAACGGGATGACGAAGAAGTCTACATCGACAACGAGCACCTGATCCGCCTTGTTGAGGAGCGTATCCCATTGTGGGACAGCCGTGACCAGCAGTACAAAGACACAGTGGTGACGCGGCAGCTCTGGAATGAGGTGGCCGCAGTGATGATGGATGGCTGGGACAGTGCCTCTGCAGCTTCCAAAAGGGCGTTCAGTAAGTATAAAGATGCTCTGTGATACTGCATTGATTTTTTTGTCCTGATGGTGCTGGTGTTTTTTTGGCAAGATATATTCTTGCATTAAAAACACCAATGCCATGTGGTACACTGTGATTGATTTTGGTCTTCAACTGCTGCTTTGATTTATAGTCCTGATGGTGCTGGTGCTTTTTTGGCAAGATATATTCTTGCATTAAAAACACCAATGCCATGTGGTACACTGTGATTGATTTTGGTCTTCAACTGCTGCTTTGATTTATAGTCCTGATGGTGCTGGTGCTTTTTTGGCAAGATATATTCTTGCATTAAAAACACCAATGCCATGTGGCACACTGTGATTGATTTTGGTCTTCAACTGCTGCATTGATTTATGGTCCTGATGGTGCTGGTGTTTTTTTGACAAGATATATTCTTGCATTAAAAACACCAATGCCATGTGGAACACTGTGATTGATTTTGGTCTTCAACTGCTGCATTGATTTATGGTCCTGATGGTGCTGGTGTTTTTTTGGCAAGATATATTCTTGCATTAAAAACACCAATGCCATGTGGCACACTGTGATTGATTTTGGTCTTCAACTGCTGCATTGATTTATGGTCCTGATAGTGCTGGTGTTTTTTTGGCAAGATATTTTCTTGCATTAAAAACACCAATGCCATGTGGCACACTGTGATTGATTTTGGTCTTCAACTGCTGCATTGATTTATGGTCCTGATGGTGCTGGTGTTTTTTTGGCAAGATATATTCTTGCATTAAAAACACCAATGCCATGTGGCACACTGTGATTGATTTTGGTCTTCAACTTCTGCATTGATTTATGGTCCTGATGGTGCTGGTGTTTTTTTGGCAAGATATATTCTTGCATTAAAAACACCAATGCCATGTGGCACACTGTGATTGATTTTGGTCTTCAACTGCTGCATTGATTTATGGTCCTGATGGTGCTGGTGTTTTTGTGGCAAGATATATTCTTGCATTAAAAACACCAATGCCATGTGGCACATTGTGATTGATTTTGGTCTTCAAATGCTGCATTGATTTATGGTCCTGATGGTGCTGGTGTTTTTTTGGCAAGATATATTCTTGCATTAAAAACATCAATGCCATGTGGCACACTGTGATTGATTTTGGTCTTCAACTGCTGCATTGATTTTTTGTCCTGATGGTGCTGGTGTTTTTTTGGCAAGATATATTCTTGCATTAAAAACACCAATGCCATGTGGCACACTGTGATTGATTTTGGTCTTCAACTGCTGCATTGCTTTATGGTCCTGATGGTGCTGGTGTTTTTTTGGCAACATGTATTCTTGCATTAAAAACACCAATGCCATGTGGCACACTGTGATTGATTTTGGTCTTCAACTGCTGCAATGATTTATGGTCCTGACGGTGCTTGTGTTTTTTTGGCAAGATATATTCTTGCATTAAAAACACCAATGCCATGTGGCACACTGTGATTGATTTTGGTCTTCAACTGCTACATTGATTTATGGTCCTCATGGTGCTGGTGCTTTTTTGGCAAGATATATTGTAGTGAAAAGTTCAATCTGTTGTGTGTGCTGATAATTAAGTTGCCTTAAGTGCATTTTATAATTTTTTTTTAATTTTTTTTAATTTTTTTTTTCCCCAACAGTGAACAAAATAAGCACACGTTGGCGCTCGTTGAAGGACCGCTTCAACACTGATGTTCGTGCTGAGGGACAGGTTCGAAGTGGTTGAGCGGCAAGGCGCAGAAGAAAGTACCGCTACTGTCAAGAGTTGCCTTTCCTGAGACCGGTCCTTGCCAGCAGAGCGTAAGTATTTTTTTTTTTGTTATTACTATGTGCTTTTCAATTCAACAGGTGATGTTTCTTGTAAATACATGATACTAATGTTTTCCCTTTCTTTCCACAGCACTTGGAGCAACCTGTCCCGGGACCGGTTCTTCATCGATCGACTTCGGACCCATTCCAGCCATCCGACAGCCAGGAAGCATCTTGCAGGTCAGCAACACAGACAGCTGATGACCAGGAAGCTGGTCCATCAGGTGTTCCCCTGTCCCATGTCTCTGTCACTGGTTAAGCGGGCACTACCCGCCAGCGGCAGAGGGCCTCGGACAGGCCTGTCATGCCCGAGTTCATGCTCTTGAGCGAGGCCTTTAAGGGCAGCCTCAAGGCTCTGTCCGCCAGAATGGAAAGCGGTTTTTCCCTGATAGAACGTGGTTTTAAACACATGGAACACCGCTTCCACTCTGTCGACCAGCGCCTTGACCATCTGGAGGCCGACCTCAACAGACGGCACACCATTTTTTCAGTAAAATTGAACAGGGCATGGCGGATCACCTTAGTCCTGAGCAACAGCTGAGTGTGTTACAGGCCTGCAACACTGCTTACTTGCAGGCTATGCAGCAGAATCGGTATGTTCAGCAGTCAGTGGTGTCATTTCCAACAGTTCCACTGCTTACTCGCTTTACCACACTACCGACTTCTGCTGCATACCACTGCACGGCCACCTGCATTCCCAGCTAAGCCGGACACCACTACACCACCCCAAGTCTGAGTGCTGCTGGACACTCCTCCGCCACCACCACTATGTCAAGCGCTGCTCCTGTATGGAGCACCACCACCGCCAAAGCACCACCAGCTTGGAGCCAAACCACCACAGAACCTGCTTGGGCCACTGAGACCACCAGTCAACACCAAAGGAGCACCGCCAGCACTCCTCAGGAACAGAGCACCGCCAGCACTCCTCAGCAACAGAGCACCGCCAGCACTCCTAAGCAACAGAGCACCGCCAGCACTCCTAGGCAACAGAGCACCGCCAGCACTCATCAGCAAAAGAGCACCGCCAGCACTCCTCATCTAAGGAGCACCGGCAGCACTCCACATCAAAGGAGCACCACCACCACTCCTCATCAAAGGAGCACCACCACCACTCCTCATCGAAAGACAACCGCCACCAATTCTCCTCCTCGGAGTCCCCAAAGAACTTTGGCTGAGATCCCAGACAGGCAGCCTCCTGCTCGGAGCACCGACCCAACTTTCTCCCCTTCTAGGAGCACCGCCACTGCCACCACAGAGCAGCAAAGTGGGGATCTGCATTCCCTTTTTTACAGGGCAACGCCACAGTCCACCGTCACCAGGCGGTCAACAAAAGTAAGGCGTTCACAGGCTGCCAGTCGGTCCGGGCAGGATATTCCTGCGCCAAAGAAAAAGAAAAAAAAAAATTTGTTCGTCCATCCACCCTCTCCTCCTAATGTCTCTCAAAATGCCTCCTTGTCCATTCCAGAGCTCCCTTCCCCCAGTACTTTCGTCGCCCCTTCTCCTAGAATCCCTTCCTCAACTTCCAGTCGTTCATCGTCTCTCCACACATCCAAAGTATCCCAAACTTCCCCCAAAGGTCATTCCTAATAAAATATTTTTTTTTTTTTGTAAGTTGCAAAATAAATGTGCACTTGTGCTTTCACAAAATCTGGATTGGTTACTGTGTCTATCACCAACTACACACACTGCGCCGTACACACACTGCGCCATACACTTAGCATTTTTGCCGCCAGATATTTCCATTACTGACATGTTTCTTGTGTCAGTCTTGGAGATATGTGCTGTCAATGCAACAAATCTACATGACTTGTCTTTTCCACAGCAATCTCTACATTCTTGTAATATTGCACAGTTCCCCAACTCCAGTCCTCATGGGCCACCAACAGATCATGTTGTATGGAATCCTCTTTTTATTTCATTACAACATGATCTGTTGGTGGACCTTGAGGACTGAAGTTGGGGAACCTTGCTGTATCCAGTCTGTGCAATATTACATGAATGTAGAGAGTTACCTACTCAGGAGTATTAGTGAATTCATGATGCACAAAACACAGCATCATAAATTCACTGATACACCTGGCTACTTGCTAATGGTATTTGGAGTGTAAAAACAGAGAATGCACTCAGTACAGGTATCAAAACAGTTTTTTTATTAACATACCAACAACATGCAATAAATTTTTTTTACAACATTTGCTCTTGCCATTCCACCCGTCCTACGTATGAGTTGAAGTAGGCCGCAAATTGGTCCCTCATTTGGCCAACTTCAACGGATGACCTGAGAGGGTGCTGTGTAAATTCTGGCAAAGGATTAGGAGCAACATCATCAAGATCAAAGTTCAGGTGCTCTCGAGAAATTACAAAATTATGTAGAACAACACAGGCCTTGACGACCTCATCCACTGTTTCCAGTTTAAGATTAATAGCTGTGCCAAGAATGCAACATCTCGATACAAGTATACCAAAAGCACACTCTACTGTTCTCCTGGCCCTGGTCAGCCTGTAATTAAAAATTCTTTTTTGTAGGTCCAAGTCCCAGTTGGAGTAGGGTTTGAGGAGGTTTTGGCACATCTGGAACGCTTCATCACCAACCATTACAAATGGCTGTGGCGGACCTTCGGTGTTGGGAAGAGGACGTGGCATGGGGAAATCAAAGTTTTTGCCATACAACCTCCTGCCCATGTCCAATGTCTTAAAAGCCTGAGAGTCATTCCCACGGCCAAATGCCCCAATGTCCACTGCAAAAAACTTACAGTCTGCATCCGCAATGGCCATCAGTACAGTAGAAAAGTACTTTTTGTAGTTATAGAACTCAGAGCCAGTTCTTTTGGGCTTGATAATCCGGATGTGTTTCCCATCCACCGCTCCTAAACAGTTTGGGAAATTGCATACAGTCCAGAATCTTTCGGCGATTTCCAACCACTTTGCTGCAGTCGGCATGGGCATGAATTCGGGACAAAGAACGTTCCAGAGAGCCTGGCAGGTGTCCGCTACAATTCCAGACAACGTGGAGATTCAAATCCGGACTGGTAGTGCAGTGACGAGAGGGTCTCTCCAGTAGACAGGAATCTGTAACACAAAGAAAACAATAATTAATATTTGTGTATACGTAATTTTTTTACACACGTTTAATTAAAACCCCCCCAAAAAATAAATTCTGCTGCCTTTGGTTCAATACATGCCATGAAAAAATTACCGCAGCTTTTATTAGTTAACGACATGGCAGAACTGTAATTCTGCAAGATTTGGAAGAGTACATGTCACAACCAAGAAAAATCAGCAGCCATTGGTTTATGAAAACTATGTACCTTAATGTGACCAGGAGCCGTTCCTCAGGAGAAATCGCACGCCTGAGCTGCGTGTCCCGTCTCCGGATGGCTTCTTTTACCCGACCAAGCAAATAGTAAAAGGTTTCTTTGGTCATCTGGGTATAATCCGTAAATTTCTCTGGGTTTGCCTGGAGCTCGCTGTAGAGGGTGTGGTACGCTCCACGGCTCTCCAGGAGTTCAATAATGGGATGTATCCACATACGCCGCTGCTGCCATCTTCGCTGCCTCTCTCTCTCCCTCTGTTCATGGCAAGCAACGGCATAAGCCTGAGCCATCCTCATGTCCAGATCCAAGTCAAAGTAAAAGCTCTTCCAGCGCAGATCCATGTTTCTCAAGTCAAATGCAAGCAAATGTGAAGAATTCAGCTGTAAAAAGGGGCTATATAAAGAATTTCCATAAGACACGCCCACTGCTTTCCCATTGCTTGAGTATGTTGCAAGAATTTTCCAAGGATTTTTTCTCTAGTTTATTGCGCATGAAAAACGCTTACAAACGCATAAAAATGCTGTGATTTTTTGTCGTTATGCGCACAATAATGCTACAAAAAAACGCAGCGTTTACAAGCGTTTGTATGCGCTTTTCACATGCGTTTCATGTGCGCTCCTAACGCAGCGCAAAAAAACGCTAGTGTGAAACTAGCCTTATAGTATAATAATTAAAATATAATACAATTATATATACACTCACTGGCCACTTTATTAGGTACACCTGTCCAACTGTGTGTTAAGACTTAATTTCTAATCAGCCAATCACATGGCGGCAACTCAGTGCATTTAGGCATGTAGACATGGTCAAGACAATCTCCTGCAGTTCAAACCGAGCATCAGTATGGGGAAGAAAGGTGATTTGAGTGCCTTTGAACGTGGCATGATTGTTGGTGCCAGAAGGGCTGGTCTGAGTATTTCAGAAACTGCTGATCTACTGGGATTTTCACGCACAACCATCTCTAGGGTTTACAGAGAATGGTCCGAAAAAGAAAAAAAAAATCCAGTGAGCGGCAGTTCTGTGGCCGGAAATGCCTTGTTGATGCCAGAGGTCAGAGGAGAATGGGCATACTGGTTCGAGCTGATAGAAAGGCAACAGTGACTCAAATTGCCACCCGTTACAACCAAGGTAGGCAGAAGAGCATCTCTGAACGCACAGTGCGTTGAACTTTGAGGCAGATGGGCTACAGCAGCAGAAGACCACACTGGGTACCACTCCTCTCAGCTAAGAACAGGAAACTGAGGCTACAATTTGCACAAGCTCATCGAAATTGGACAGTAGAAGATTGGAAAAACGTTGCCTGGTCTGATGAGTCTCGATTTCTGCTGCGACATTCGGATGGTAGGGTCAGAATTTGGCGTAAACAACATGAAAGCATGGATCCATCCTGCCTTGTATCAACGGTTCAGGCTGGTGGTGGTGGTGTCATGGTGTGGGGAATTTTTTCTTGGCACTCTTTGGGCCCCTTGGTACCAATTGAGCATCGTTGCAACGCCACAGCCTACCTGAGTATTGTTGCTGACCATGTCCATCCCTTTATGACCACAATGTACCCAACATCTGATGGCTACTTTCAGCAGGATAATGCGCCATGTCATAAAGCTCGAATCATCTCAGATTGGTTTCTTGAACATGACAATGAGTTCACTGTACTCAAATGGCCTCCTCAGTCACCAGATCTCAATCCAATAGAGCATCTTTGGGATGTGGTGGAACGGGAGATTCGCATCAGGGATGTGCAGCCGACAAATCTGCGCCAACTGTGTGATGCCATCATGTCAATATGGTCCAAAATCTCTGAGGAATGCTTCCAGCACCTTGTTGAATCTCTGCCACGAAGAATTGAGGCAGTTCTGAAGGCAAAAGGGGGTCCAACCCCTTACTAGCATGGTGTACCTAATAAAGTGGCCAGTGAGTGTATATTTACGCTTTTCACACAGTAAAGCATTGTGTGATATTTCACTATACCTTGGTATGTTGAATTTATAGGCTTTGTTTTTCTTTCAGCAAACATTGAAATGTTTACATCTGTAGACAATAATTAACAAACGTGATATATGTTTTTTCTACTTTTCATCCGTTATCTTAGTCTATGAATACATATAAAATGGCGAAGTGATATTAACACGTCCTGATGGAAAGAGGTGAGGGATTTAAATTAATGTAAATCTTTGCTTTAGGAGTTGGGCAAGCATGTCTATTATGGCTATAAACAAGTTGTCAGTGCCATAATACATGGCCAATTAAATCTATAGCCTTTGTTGACATCAGTTTAGAGTTTACACTATTAAACTAGGAATTTATAAAATAATTTACACATAGAAAACAACATTTCCAATTGCCCATAAACACAATTGACTAACTACAGTTCTATGTAACATTTGAATTTTTTAGGGCTGGATTGCAGAACATTTAAAGTGGCTAAGTATGGAATGACAAGACAACTGTTAGGTGGATTCATAACTGGCTTAGTGACCGGACCCAAAGAGTAGTCGCAAATGGCTGCACATCCAGTAGGAAGAATGTCTCAAGTGGGGTACCACAGGGCTCTGTCCTGGGCCCTGTATTGTTCAACATCTTTATCAACGATTTAGATGAAGGAATTGAGGGTAAACTGATTAAATTTGCTGATGACACAAAGCTTGGAGGGATAGCTTATACTAGAGAAGAGAGAGAGAGGGTTCAAAAAGATATAAATAAACTGGAGCAGTGGGCAGCAACTAAAAGAATAATTTTTAACAGGGAAAAATGCAAAGTACTACATCTGGGCAATAAAATGTTAAAAAGCATATACAGAATGGGAGGAATAGGGCTAAGCAACAGCACATGTGAAAAAGACTTGGGTATACTAATAGATCACAGACTGAATATGAGTCAACAGTGTGATGCAGCAGCAAAAAGGCAAATGCAATTCTAGGATGTATTAACAGAAGCATACAGTCTAGATCACGTGAAGTCATTATTGCCCTCTACTCCTCTTTGGTCAGGCCTCATCTGGAATACTGTGTCCAGTTTTGGGTACCACATTTTAAAAAAGATATCAACAAACTGGTGCAAGTTCAGAAAAGAGCGACCAGAATGGTGACTGGTCTGCAAACCCTGTCTTATGAGGAAAGGTTTCAGGATTTGGGAATGTTTAGTTTGCAGAAGAAAAGACTGAGAGGAGACTTAATAGCTGTCTACAAATATCTCAAGGGCTGTCACATTGTAGAAGGATCATCTTTATTTTCAGTTGCACAAGGAAAGACTAGAAGCAATGGGATGAAACTGAATGGGAGGAGACACAGATTAGATATTAGAAAAAACTTTTAGACAGTTAAAGTGATCAATGAGTGGAACAGGCTGCCAAGAGAAGTGGTGAGTTCTCCTTCAATGGAAGTCTTCAAACAGAGGCTGGACAGACATCTGACTGGGATGATTTAGCGAATCCTGCTTTGAGCAGGGGGTTGGACCAAATGGCCCAGGAGGTCCCTTCCAACTCTACGATTCTATGATTCTATGATCATTCTGTATCTGGTTTTGTGTTGGGAAAATACCTACATAAAAAGTGTCTAAACAGAAACTTAAAGTGCAAATAGGGTCCTATCCAAGTTATGCAAAGTGGGTAAACATATGGTATCATTAACAACAAATAGTGTGGAGCTAGCATAAAGATAACAACCTCTGCAGCATCTGCAAGAATTCAATATACAGGTCATGCAAAAATTAAGAGACCACTGCACAGTTTTATGAATTCAGCTTCTCTACATGTCTGACAGCCATTCCATTCGTGTCAGTTGAATTCCAACCAGAGTACACCTCATTCTACTTAATGTGCTTCTGATTAGGTGATCACCTAAACCAAATCTTATTTAATGAAGGAATGTATAAAAAACCCTGCTGTGGTGTTCACAATCCTCTTGCAATAGGACAAACTGGATGGCAAAACAAGTGCTAGTAATATCCCAAAAGTAATAGGAATAAAAAATAACTTTTAGCCATGCCAAAGGAGTTGAAAAGAAAAGTCTTGAGTGAGGAAAAAAAGGGCTCAATTCTGACTTTACTAGCAGAGGGATACAGTGAGTGTTATGTTGCCTCCATCCTTAAAATTTCTAAGATGGCAGTCCATTACAACAAGGTCAAGCAGCAGACATTGTGAACAACAAAGCTACTGACCGGCAGAAGGCGAAAACGACTCTCCACTGACGGGAATTACCGTGATCTTATTCGAATGTCATTCAGCAACCGCAGGATGACATCATGTGACCTACCAAAGGAATGGCAAATGGCAGCTGGGGTGAAGTGCACAGCAAGAACAGTTCATAACAGGCAGGGCTCAAATCATGTAAAGCTAGAAAAAGCCTTTCATCAATGAGAAGCAAAGGAGAGCCAGGCTGAAGTTTGCCAAAGACCATAATTATTGAATCATAAAGGACTGGAGTAAGGTAATCTTCTCTGATGAGTCTAATTTTCAGCTTTGCCCAACACCTGGTCATCTAATGGTTAGACGGAGACCTGGAAAGGCGTACAAGCTACAGTGTCTTGCATCCACTGTGAAATTTGGTGGTGGATCGGTGATGATCTGGGGATGCTTCAGCAAGGCTGGAATTGGGCAGGCTAATATTTGCAAAGGACATATGAATCAAGCCGCATACAAGGTTATCCTGGAAAAACAGTTGATTCCTTCTGCTCAGGCAACGTTTCCCTACTCTGAGGACTGTTTTTTCCAGCAGGACAATGCTCCATACCACACAGCTAGGTCAATCAATGTGTGGCTGAAGGACCACCACATTAAATACCTGTCATGGCCAGTCCAGTCTCCAGTCCTGAACCCCCTTGAAAACCTCTGTAATGTAATCAAGAGGAAGATGTATAGTCACAAGCCATCAAACAAAGAAGAATTGCTTAATTTTTGTACCACAAGTGCCATACGGTCACCCAAAAGCAGTGTGAAAGACTGGTCGAATGCATACAAAGACGCATGAAAGCTGTGATTAAAAATCATGGTTATTCCACAAAATATTGATTAATGAACTCTTCCTGAGTTAAAACATTAGTATTGTTATTTCTAAATGATTATGAACTTGTTTTCTTAGCATTATTTGAGGTCTGCAAGAACTGCTTTTTTTGTTATTTTGAACATTTCTCATTTTCTGAAAATAAATACAAAATTTAGTGCTTGGAAATTCGAAGACATGTTGTCAGTAGATTATAGAATAAAAGAGCATTTTACATTATCCTCAAAAATATACCTATAAAGAGAAAAATCAGACAAACTGGAAATTTTGCAGTGGTCTCTTCATTTTTGCCAGAGCTCTATATATTATACCAATAGAAAAATATGGTTTATTGTCAACATGTTTCAAAGTCAAACCGGCTCCTTCTTCAGAAAACCCACATGTAGCTGTACATGTGGTTGTCCTGAAGAAGTCAGTTTGACTTTGAAAAGCGTTGACAATAAACCACTTTTATTTATCCTTAGTCCACTTATTCTATCTTTGACATTCTAGCAGAACAAATTCACTTCTCCTGATATAATATATACATATCAACGTGTTGAAGCACCATTCTACCATATTTGCAACGCACATGACTTACTAAATGCATATTGCTGTATTGAAAGAATTTGTCCAGCACTGTTTTATTTTCCATACTACGGTCCTAAAAGCTAACAGGCAAGTAGTTGCTAGCAAATGTAACTACCCTTACTGTTCCACCATGTGCCATCTCAGAGCGGTCAGATGCTCCACTTCAACAGAGCAACTCTTCTTCTTCTAGGCTGTTCTGTCGACGGAATTACTGATAATGCCATGCTTATTGACAGCTGGCTCTCCGCAATTAGCAGAAAAAAAGGCAGCAACACTTACCTGCCCAGGTATAAGAACAAATGCACTGCAGGGTGCAGCCAGCCCACAAAGCAAGATGTTAGCAACACAGGTGCAAAATACCAGATTAACAGCCACTCTCCACATACCCATTCCTGGAGGGGGTGACTGCCCAGTATAAAATTGCACAATAAAGGCCCGCATAGGGCGCTGTTCACACAAGGGAACTACACAGTGTCTGGCTCACAGCCTATTAGTCACACCCCTACTATTCAACTAGGCGGGCTGGCCAGCACACCCTCAATGCATTCCAGTGTGAACACCCCTCATACGAGACCAAACGTGTTTGGGCTCGGCTGCACCCTGAAAATTAATATAGTGCAAAAAGTACACAATTAGTGAGGTATTAGCTGATATTTTGGCCAAAATACTTGAGCCCGTAAACTGCGCCAAAGTTCCTCACTCTTACGGGTCCCTACACTAAACTAAATAGCAAAGCCACTAAGGAAGACTCAAGGTCTCCAAAAATTCATTTGATATATCAGCTAATACCTCACTAATTGTGTACTTTTTGCACTATGTTAATTTTCAGGGTGCAGCCGAGCCCAAAATGAATTTTTGGAGACCGTGAGTCTTCCTTAGTGGCTTTGCTATTTAGTTTACTGTCCGCAATAAGACAGCAGGGAGCCTGCTGTCAGTCATCAGAACGTCGGCAGTCACGCCCCATCAACAGAGCAGAAGAGAAGTTGCTGTTCTGTCAAAGTGACATCAGCAGAAGCCACCGAAATGCCTACATGAATGGTCTGTGACCACTCTGCTCCGGCAGAGCTCAGCACCGGGCACAACATGCAGGTAGTTAGCAACAACCTGCTTGCTAGCTCTTAGGTCCATAGTAAAAAAAAAACTAAACTAGTCCTGAATAGAGATGAGTGAATTTGCTCTGATTCGGTCCGAATACGATTGGACTTGAATATTGTTTTTGCAGTATACGTCGAACACAGCTGAACTTGATTAGAATCAATGGGAGTAGAAATTACCGAATATGTTCGGAACCGAACTTAAGGCATACATTCGGCACGAATAGTGTTCAAATATGGCCTAAATAACTGTATGTCAAAATCAGATTTGGAGCCAAAACCTGAACAAATTCACTAATTAAATAATCTAGTCCTGGATAACTCTTTTTATTAATTGTATTCTTTCTATACAGTAAACCACCTACTGAAACTGGCGCAGATCACGGAAAGAACAAAAAGCATAGGCAAATGCAAATCTTGGCATACGATTTCTTTGATGAATCAATGATCTCCTGTACGACAGGATATCTTTATACTTCTATTATTGGTGTAGACATAGACCTTATTATCAGTATTGATTGTGTTCTTATAAATGCTGTTTCACACTCTCCCAGAACCACAGTGATTCCAGGGACATCAATAATTGTAACTGTACTATAAAGACAAAACAAATATCACTTTCCCCAAAATATAAACTATTTAAAAAAAACAAAGATGTTTTTATGCTTAGTGAAAAGGCATATTTCCTCACAATGTCAGAAAAATGCTAACACTATTTGAGGAAGAGCAGTGGTAACATTCATTTCTCTCCACTGGAAGCTGCAACTCAGATCAAAGCCCCAGAAATGTGCTTTCAGGCTATCAAGTCAGGAGGTAGAATCACACATGCATCAAAGAATCAGTGTGAAAGGCTTTGTTATTCAGAGTGGATGGATGACATTTTCTCAGTAAGCATAATATCAAAAAGCACTATTTGTGAATTCTGTATTTGATGTAAAAGTGCTACATGTTGCAAGTTAGTTTCATATTTAAAAATATATTTAATTGCATAATTGTTCATATTATATTAAAGTCCAGATTTATTTACCCATACAGTAAACGTAAACTAGCAATTTAAGCAATGTGAAATAAAAAAAATGAAAATAATAGAATTAAATAATAATAAAGTCATTACTAAACATACGCTAATGGATTTTGTTGATGCAAACTGATTTGTTTTGATGGTCACGAAATTTGCAGATCCCGGAAAATTTGAATAATTTGGGATTTGATTTGTGGTAATCGAAAAAAAAAACCTAAAAAACCCCCCATTCCTCCATTTTACATTTTGCAGAAGATTACATCGGTCACAGAAGGCTCAAATATTCTCAGCCGTCTGAACTTAGCCATAATGCCTTGCAGGTAGAGTTGAGCGACTTTTGGTTTTTTAGGGTCGCGTTTCGTTTCGTGAAACCCGACTTTTCCAAAAGTCGGGTCGAGCAAGATCGTCCGATTATAGGGAAAAGTCGGGGTCGTCCCGAAACACGAAACCCAATGTAAGTCAATGGGGAATAAAAGTCGGCAGTGAGAGGAGGACAGGAAACACACCTACAGTGCCCATTTGAATGCCAAAAGCATCAATTCTTCTTTCTTAAGCTTGTCAACCTTAATTAACTTCATAATACAAGTTACGCACAGAAAAATGGGGGTTATTTGGCTACAAACTGTGGGGGGGGAGGGCTGGCTCCAGGTTTTCATGTGCCCTGGGCGAAAGAGCGCCCCTTTAACACATACCACAACTCATCATGCTCCGATACGGCAGAGAAATAGCGGTATAGTCCAATGAAAAATACCTCACTTTTTACATCTCATGACGAGGCCCATCTATTTCTCCATACAGAATCATTGGTCCCATATAATGTTTGAAACAGTATATGATGAGCTCCACATAATGCTACAGTATATGTTGGTCCCCATGGATGAAGCTCCACTGTCTTATGGGCCCAAATAATGCTCCAAACATAATGGGCCCCATTTCTAATGCTCTAGTGTATAATGGGCCCTGTAAATGCTGCTCTAGTGTCTGATGTCCACCTTTGGAATGTTCCAGTGTATGGTGGGCCCCATCTATCATTCTCCAGAGTATAGTGCTCCCCAAAAATTGCTGTCCCAACATTGAAAACAATCAAATAAGTCTCCTCGCTAGGGAATCCCTGTACTTGTCTGGACAGGTGCTGTAGCTTGCTTAACAGCTCGCCAGCCGTTCTCACGCCCAGTATGGATTACACGTGATTGCACAAAGGTGAGAAAGGGTACCGTATCCCCAGATAACATGTATGGATAGCGTACACATTCAAAATATATGTCTCAGGAGGCAGGCTCAGACGGTGTTAGGCCCAGTATGGATTGCACGTGATTGCACAAAGGTTAGAAAGGGTACCGTATCACCGGATAACATGTATGGATAGCGTACACATTCAAAATATATGTCTATACAGCATGAGGCAGGCTCAGACGGTGTTAGGCCCAGTATGGATTGCACGTGATTGCACAAAGGTTAGAAAGGGTACCGTATCCCCAGATAACATGTATGGATAGCGTACACATTCAAAATATATGTCTCAGGAGGCAGGCTCAGACGGTGTTAGGCCCAGTATGGATTGCACGTGATTGCACAAAGGTTACAAAGGGTACCGTATCCCCGGATAACATGTATGGATAGCGTACACATTCAAAATATATGTCTATACAGCATGAGGCAGGCTCAGACGGTGTTAGGCCCAGTATGGATTGCACGTGATTGCACAAAGGTTAGAAAGGGTACCGTATCACCGGATAACATGTATGGATAGCGTACACATTCAAAATATATGTCTCAGGAGGCAGGCTCAGACGGTGTTAGGCCCAGTATGGATTGCACGTGATTACACAAAGGTTAGAAAGGGTACCGTATCACCGGATAACATGTATGGATAGCGTACACATTCAAAATATATGTCTATACAGCATGAGGCAGGCTCAGACGGTGTTAGGCCCAGTATGGATTGCACGTGATTGCACAAAGGTTAGAAAGGGTACCGTATCCCCAGATAACATGTATGGATAGCGTACACATTCAAAATATATGTCTCAGGAGGCAGGCTCAGACGGAGTTAGGCCCAGTATGGATTGCACGTGATTGCACAAAGGTTACAAAGGGTACCGTATCCCCGGATAACATGTATGGATAGCGTACACATTCAAAATATATGTCTATACAGCATGAGGCAGGCTCAGACGGTGTTAGGCCCAGTATGGATTGCACGTGATTGCACAAAGGTTAGAAAGGGTACCGTATCACCGGATAACATGTATGGATAGCGTACACATTCAAAATATATGTCTATACAGCATGAGGCAGGCTCAGACGGTGTTAGGCCCAGTATGGATTGCACGTGATTGCACAAAGGTTAGAAAGGGTACCGTATCACCGGATAACATGTATGGATAGCGTACACATTCAAAATATATGTCTATACAGCATGAGGCAGGCTCAGACGGTGTTAGGCCCAGTATGGATTGCACGTGATTGCACAAAGGTTAGAAAGGGTACCGTATCCCCGGATAACATGTATGGATAGCGTACACATTCAAAATATATGTCTATACAGCATGAGGCAGGCTCAGACGGTGTTAGGCCCAGTATGGATTGCACGTGATTGCACAAAGGTTAGAAAGGGTACCGTATCACCGGATAACATGTATGGATAGCGTACACATTCAAAATATATGTCTATACAGCATGAGGCAGGCTCAGACGGTGTTAGGCCCAGTATGGATTGCACGTGATTGCACAAAGGTTAGAAAGGGTACCGTATCACCGGATAACATGTATGGATAGCGTACACATTCAAAATATATGTCTATACAGCATGAGGCAGGCTCAGACGGTGTTAGGCCCAGTATGGATTGCACGTGATTGCACAAAGGTTAGAAAGGGTACCGTATCCCCGGATAACATGTATGGATAGCGTACACATTCAAAATATATGTCTATACATCAGGAGGCAGGCTCAGACGGTGTCAGGCACAGTATGGATTTGACGGCCCAGATTACACAGCGGAGGAGCAGGGAGAGGTAAAGATTGCAAATGTTGGGGCCCTGCCCAAGCAAGGGGGGCCCACTCGTGGGCGTCGGTACTGGCACTGGGCCCCTCATAGTACAGCGGTGTGTCTGACGGCGGGTGTGCACCACCACCGTCAGAGACACTTGATTGCACTATGAGGGACCCTGTGCCAGTGCCCGCGCCCAAGAGTCGGCCTACCCACCTGTCCAGGGCAACGGCACTCGCACGGTGTCATGCGCTAGGTGGTGACCCCGGCCATGGGGGGGAGGCAGCACAGTTAGGGAGTTTTAGAAAGTGGCATATGTTGATGTTGGACATTCAGCTGATGCAAAAGGCGAAATAGGTGAAGTACCAGGAAGAGGTGGACCAAAGCAAGCCATTTTTCTGTCACCCTATGTGTCACCAGGGGAAGGTGGGACAAAATCCTTGGAAACCCATGCGTGGTTCATTTTAATGAAGGTTAGATCATCCACATTTTGGGTTGACAGACGGGTCCTTTTTTCTGTCAGGATTGATCCAGCTGCACTGAAGACTCTTTCCGATAGCACACTTGCAGCTGGGCAAGCGAGCTCCTGTAAGGCATATTGGGCCAATTCAGGCCAGGTGTCCAGTTTAGCGGCCCAATAGTCAAAGGGAAATGACCTGTGTGGGAGAACATCGATATGGGAGGAAAAGTAGTTTGTAACCATAGTTGACAACTGCTGTCTCCTGTCACTTTCCATCGATGCAGTATTACCAGTTGTGTGAGCGGTATTTGAAAAATCAGTCCACAACATTGTCATCAAACCCCTGTCTCCAACGCCACTTCTGCTGTGTGCACCACGAACACCTCTGCCAAGCTGCCCCTGGCCCGTACGGCTCGTGTGAGAACCATCACCGCTGCTGTGTGCTGGGAATGCCTCAAGCAACCGATTTACCAGAGTTGCTTGTTTATTAGCCAATATTAGGTCAAGGTTCTCCTGTGGCATGATGTTTTGTAATTTGCCTTTATAGCGTGGATCCAGGATGCTGGCCAACCAGTAGTCGTCATCGTTCATCATTTTGGCAATGCGGGGGTCCCTTTTTAGGATCCGCAAGGCATAATCTGACATGTGGGCCAATGTTCCTGGTGTCAATGATGCACTGCGAGTGCTGGTTGGAGGAGCACTTTCTGGCAAATCCACATCCCTCCAGTCACGCACAAACCCTGTACCAGACCTTGCCACGCCAACATTTTCACTTGCCCCACGAGATGCATCCTCCTCCCCTAAGTAATCATCCCCATCATCATCCTCCTCCTCCTCTTCTTCCTCCACCTCGTCCAGGAGAGGTCCCTGAGCAGACAATGGCTGAATGTCATCAAGGATTCCCTCCTCCTCTTCCTCCTCATCAACATTGGCTGCAGACGCCTGCTCCTTAAGGTGCGTCAAAGTTTGCATGAGCAGACGCATAAGTGGGATGCTCATGCTTAGGATGGCGTCGTCTGCGCTTACCAGCCGTGTGCATTCCTCAAAACACTGAAGGACTTTACAAAGGTCTTTCAGCTTTGACCACTGCACACCTGTCAACTCCATGTCTGCTCTCAAAGTGCCTGGCCGTGTATCCTCCCACAAATGCATTATGGCCTGCCTCTGCTCGCACAGCCGCTCCACCATGTGCAGGGTGGAGTTCCACCTTGTTGCAATGTCGATAATGAGGAGGTGGTTGGGAAGGTGGAGCAATCGCTGCAGCTTCTGCATACGAACGGAGTGTACAGGCGACCGGCGGATGTGCGCGCACAGTCATCGCACCTTATGGAGCAGGGCTGTTAACTCCGGATAATTTTTGAGGAAGCACTGCACCACCAGGTTCAAGGTGTGAGCCAAGCAAGGTATGTGGCTGAGTTTTGAAAGGGCTATGGCTGCCACAAAATTACGGCCGTTATCACTAACTACCTTGCCTGCCTCAAGATGTACACTGCCCAGCCATGACTCAGTTTGTCGCTTCAAGTACTCGGCCAGCACCTTGGCGGTGTGTCTGTCGCCCAAACACATTATCTGCAACACAGCCTGCTGACGCTTTCCACTAGCTGCTCGATAGGGGGACACATCGTGTGCAACAGTGGCAGCTGCAGATGGAGTGCTCGTACGACTGCGCTCTGTGGACGAGCTTTCGTTTCTGGAGGAGGAGGAGGAGGAGGGTCGAATGCCTACAGCCAACTGTTTCCTATACCGTGGGCTAGGCAGCACTGTCCCACCACCGCTGTCCCCTGTGGACCCTGCATCCACCACATTAACCCAGTGCGCAGTGATGGACACGTAACGGCCCTGGCCATGCCGACTGGACCATGCATCAGTTGTGAGGTGCACCTTTCCGCTCACTGACTGCTTGAGTGCATGGACAATGCGGTCTTTCACATGATGGTGGAGGGCTGGGATGGCTTTGCGAGAGAAGAAGTGGCGACTGGGTAGGTCATAGCGTGGTACTGCATAGGACATGAGTTCGCGGAAAGCTGTGCTTTCCACCAACCGAAAGGGCATCATCTCAAACGAGATTAGTTTGGCAATGTGGGCGTTCAAACCCAGTGTACGCGGATGAGAGACTGAGTACTTTCTTGACCTACTCATAGTGTCTGGGAGGGTGAGCTGGACTTGAGAGCTGCATATGGTGGAAGTAGCGGTGGACAGGGCGGACTGAGAGAGGGTTGATGATGGTGATGGAGTTGGTGTTCTTTCTGATGGCCTAGAATCAGTCTTTCGTTGATATAACAGTGGGATTCCCTGACTGCTGTGGTCTTGCAACGACACCTCAACATTTGCTGCTGTGCTACCCGGTGGGCTTACAGTGGGGCAAACAATGTAGCGTTGCTGACTACCTTCGTTGTGATCAGTTGCACATGTGGCACTTGAGGTTTGGTGTTGTGTCCACGCTTGCAAGTGCATGCTGGTTAAATGTCTAAGCATGCAACTGGTATTCAAATTTTTCAGATTTTTCCCTCGGCTAAAGGTCTTTGCGCACTTCTTACAGATAACCTTGGCCTGATCATGAGGATTTTGTTCAAAAAAGTGCCACACTGCACTCTTCCTACTTTGGCAGACATTTTGCGGCCTAGCACGCTGTGATCTTTTGACCCTCTGGACAAGCTGTCCAGCAACTCTTTTGATGTTTGGAACCTGTCTTTGGAGTGCTCCGGGCCTGCCAGATAACAGCTGTTGCGATGTCGATGTCTGCTGTGGATGCTCCTCATCTGAGCTATTGGAAGCAGCACCCTCTTCCCCCAATGGATGCCAATCTGGGTCAACAACTGGGTCATCCATCACCTCCTCTTCTATGTCATGTGCACCTTCCTCTGTGTCACCGTGTATGGTGGTATAGTGTGCGGGAAGGGGCACCTGAGTCTCATCAGGGTCAGAATCTGGCTCTGTACACTGCGAGGACAATGTAGTGCTCTGAGTGAATGTACCAGCAGAATCATCCATCAGCGGCTGTGCATCAGTGCACTCCATGTCAGATTCATCTTGGCCTGGGTAATTCACCATTTCACTTGATAATCCAGGCATGGTATGTGAAAACAGCTCCATGGAGTAATCAGTAGTATGGCCTGCGTCATCCTTCAATCTTGGTTGGGGTGAAGGACACAAGGAAAGGTATGGTTCATGAACATGAGCCTCCAATGACGACTCAGTGCTTTTACTTTTTACAACTGAAGAAGAGGAGGCGATAGAGCTGGAGGCTGAGTCAGCAATGTAAGACAAAACTTTTTCCTGATGCTCTGGCTTTAAAAGCGGTTTACCAACTCCTAGAAAACTAAGCGTTCGAGGCCTTATGTAGCCAGACGATGACGCAGGGTCAGCACCTCCTGCATTCGGTCCTATTTTGCTCTTGCCACTACCATCAGATCCACCACCAACACCATCATTACCAGCTGCCAACCCCCGCCCAATTCCACGGCCTCTTCCACCAGCCTTCCTCATTTTTGGTAGAAATGTAGACAAAATCCAACAAACTATATAGTAATGTAAAACAAGGTACAAGGTGTCTATAGGACAGGGGAGATTTTGAATATCTGCACACACTTTTGGACACTGGACACTTTTGGATTGTGTGAGGCCCACTGATATCTCAGCGCTATGTGACAGGCTCGATGGCACTGCTGTGACAAAAGTGACTAGAGGATAAGGGAGATTTGGAATATCTGCACACACTTTTGGACACTGGACACTTTTGGATTGTGTGAGGCCCACTGATATCTGAGCGCTATGTGACAGGCTCGATGGCACTGCTGTGACAAAAGTGACTAGAGGATAAGGGAGATTTTGAATATCTGCACACACTTTTGGACACTGGACACTTTTGGATTGTGTGAGGCCCACTGATATCTCAGCGCTATGTGACAGGCTCGATGGCACTGCTGTGACAAAAGTGACTAGAGGATAAGGGAGATTTTGAATATCTGCACACACTTTTGGACACTGGACACTTTTGGATTGTGTGAGGCCCACTGATATCTGAGCGCTATGTGACAGGCTCGATGGCACTGCTGTGACAAAAGTGACTAGAGGATAAGGGAGATTTTGAATATCTGCACACACTTTTGGACACTTTTGGATTGTGTGAGGCCCACTGATATCTCAGCGCTATGTGACAGGCTCGATGGCACTGCTGTGACAAAAGTGACTAGAGGATAAGGGAGATTTTGAATATCTGCACACACTTTTGGACACTGGACACTTTTGGATTGTGTGAGGCCCACTGATATCTCAGCGCTATGTGACAGGCTCGATGGCACTGCTGTGACAAAAGTGACTAGAGGATAAGGGAGATTTTGAATATCTGCACACACTTTTGGACACTGGACACTTTTGGATTGTGTGAGGCCCACTGATATCTCAGCGCTATGTGACAGGCTCGATGGCACTGCTGTGACAAAAGTGACTAGAGGATAAGGGAGATTTTGAATATCTGCACACACTTTTGGACACTGGACACTTTTGGATTGTGTGAGGCCCACTGTTATCTCAGTGCTATGTGACAGGCTCGATGGCACTGCTGTGACCTAAGTGACTAGAGGATAAGGGAGATTTTGAATATCTGCACACACTTTTGGACACTGGACACTTTTGGATTGTGTGAGGCCCACTGATATCTCAGCGCTATGTGACAGGCTCGATGGCACTGCTGTGACAAAAGTGACTAGAGGATAAGGGAGATTTTGAATATCTGCACACACTTTTGGACACTGGACACTTTTGGATTGTGTGAGGCCCACTGATATCTCAGCGCTATGTGACAGGCTCGATGGCACTGCTGTGACAAAAGTGACTAGAGGATAAGGGAGATTTTGAATATCTGCACACACTTTTGGACACTGGACACTTTTGGATTGTGTGAGGCCCACTGATATCTCAGCGCTATGTGACAGGCTCGATGGCACTGCTGTGACAAAAGTGACTAGAGGATAAGGGAGATTTGGAATATCTGCACACACTTTTGGACACTGGACACTTTTGGATTGTGTGAGGCCCACTGATATCTGAGCGCTATGTGACAGGCTCGATGGCACTGCTGTGACAAAAGTGACTAGAGGATAAGGGAGATTTTGAATATCTGCACACACTTTTGGACACTGGACACTTTTGGATTGTGTGAGGCCCACTGATATCTCAGCGCTATGTGACAGGCTCGATGGCACTGCTGTGACAAAAGTGACTAGAGGATAAGGGAGATTTTGAATATCTGCACACACTTTTGGACACTGGACACTTTTGGATTGTGTGAGGCCCACTGATATCTCAGCGCTATGTGACAGGCTCGATGGCACTGCTGTGACAAAAGTGACTAGAGGATAAGGGAGATTTTGAATATCTGCACACACTTTTGGACAGTGGACAATTTTGGATTGTGTGAGGCCCACTGTTATCTCAGCGCTATGTGACAGGCTCGATGGCACTGCTGTGACCTAAGTGACTAGAGGATAAGGGAGATTTTGAATATCTGCACACACTTTTGGACACTGGACACTTTTGGATTGTGTGAGGCCCACTGATATCTCAGCGCTATGTGACAGGCTCGATGGCACTGCTGTGACAAAAGTGACTAGAGGATAAGGGAGATTTGGAATATCTGCACACACTTTTGGACACTGGACACTTTTGGATTGTGTGAGGCCCACTGATATCTGAGTGCTATGTGACAGGCTCGATGGCACTGCTGTGACAAAAGTGACTAGAGGATAAGGGAGATTTTGAATATCTGCACACACTTTTGGACACTGGACACTTTTGGATTGTGTGAGGCCCACTGATATCTCAGCGCTATGTGACAGGCTCGATGGCACTGCTGTGACAAAAGTGACTAGAGGGTAAGGGAGATTTTGAATATCTGCACACACTTTTGGACACTGGACACTTTTGGATTGTGTGAGGCCCACTGATATCTGAGCGCTATGTGACAGGCTCGATGGCACTGCTGTGACAAAAGTGACTAGAGGATAAGGGAGATTTTGAATATCTGCACACACTTTTGGACACTGGACACTTTTGGATTGTGTGAGGCCCACTGATATCTCAGCGCTATGTGACAGGCTCGATGGCACTGCTGTGACCTAAGTGACTAGAGGATAAGGGAGATTTTGAATATCTGCACACACTTTTGGACACTGGACACTTTTGGATTGTGTGAGGCCCACTGATATCTCAGCGCTATGTGACAGGCTCGATGGCACTGCTGTGACAAAAGTGACTAGAGGATAAGGGAGATTTTGAATATCTGCACACACTTTTGGACACTGGACACTTTTGGATTGTGTGAGGCCCACTGTTATCTCAGCGCTATGTGACAGGCTCGATGGCACTGCTGTGACCTAAGTGACTAGAGGATAAGGGAGATTTTGAATATCTGCACACACTTTTGGACACTGGACACTTTTGGATTGTGTGAGGCCCACTGATATCTCAGCGCTATGTGACAGGCTCGATGGCACTGCTGTGACAAAAGTGACTAGAGGATAAGGGAGATTTTGAATATCTGCACACACTTTTGGACACTGGACACTTTTGGATTGTGTGAGGCCCACTGTTATCTCAGCGCTTTGTGACAGGCTCGATGGCACTGCTGTGACCTAAGTGACTAGAGGATAAGGGAGATTTTGAATATCTGCACACACTTTTGGACACTGGACACTTTTGGATTGTGTGAGGCCCACTGATATCTCAGCGCTATGTGACAGGCTCGATGGCACTGCTGTGACAAAAGTGACTAGAGGATAAGAGAGATTTGGAATATCTGCACACACTTTTGGACACTGGACACTTTTGGATTGTGTGAGGCCCACTGATATCTGAGCGCTATGTGACAGGCTCGATGGCACTGCTGTGACAAAAGTGACTAGAGGATAAGGGAGATTTTGAATATCTGCACACACTTTTGGACACTGGACACTTTTGGATTGTGTGAGGCCCACTGATATCTCAGCGCTATGTGACAGGCTCGATGGCACTGCTGTGACAAAAGTGACTAGAGGATAAGGGAGATTTTGAATATCTGCACACACTTTTGGACACTGGACACTTTTGGATTGTGTGAGGCCCACTGATATCTGAGCGCTATGTGACAGGCTCGATGGCACTGCTGTGACAAAAGTGACTAGAGGATAAGGGAGATTTTGAATATCTGCACACACTTTTGGACACTGGACACTTTTGGATTGTGTGAGGCCCACTGATATCTCAGCGCTATGTGACAGGCTCGATGGCACTGCTGTGACAAAAGTGACTAGAGGATAAGGGAGATTTTGAATATCTGCACACACTTTTGGACACTGGACACTTTTGGATTGTGTGAGGCCCACTGATATCTCAGCGCTATGTGACAGGCTCGATGGCACTGCTGTGACAAAAGTGACTAGAGGATAAGGGAGATTTTGAATATCTGCACACACTTTTGGACACTGGACACTTTTGGATTGTGTGAGGCCCACTGTTATCTCAGCGCTATGTGACAGGCTCGATGGCACTGCTGTGACCTAAGTGACTAGAGGATAAGGGAGATTTTGAATATCTGCACACACTTTTGGACACTGGACACTTTTGGATTGTGTGAGGCCAACTGATATCTCAGCGCTATGTGACAGGCTCGATGGCACTGCTGTGACAAAAGTGACTAGAGGATAAGGGAGATTTTGAATATCTGCACACACTTTTGGACACTGGACACTTTTGGATTGTGTGAGGCCCAATGAATATCTGAGCGCTATGTGACAGGCTCGATGGCACAGCTGTGACCAAAGTGACTAGAGGATAAGGGAGATTGGATTGCTTTTAAAAAAGCAGTTTGCGGAGCAGTGGGTAAACAGCAATGCCAGCCTGTCAGGAAGCCTTAAAAGGCAGCCCAACAACCAACACCACTGATACACCACTATATAGCCTCCCCTTGCACTGCACACACAGTGACTGGTGTGTTGTGCAGGCCAAATTGCTATCAGCAGCAGAAGCAGTTTTTTTTTCTTCTCAGCAGGACAAAAAAAAAAAATTGGGATTGCTTAAGCAGTTTGAGGCCCAATGAATATCTGAGCGCTATGTGACAGGCTCGATGGCGCAGCTGTGACCAAAGTGACTAGAGGATAAGGGAGATTGGATTGCTTTTAAAAAAGCAGTTTGTGGAGCAGTGGGTAAACAGCAATGCCAGCCTGTCAGGAAGCCTTAGAAGGCAGCCCAACAACCAACACCACTGATACACCACTATATAGCCTCCCCTTGCACTGCACACACAGTGACTGGTGTGTTGTGCAGGCCAAATCGCTAGCAGCAGAAGCAGTTTTTTTGTCTTCTTCCCTGCCTAACGCTCTCCCTACAGAATCAGCAGCAACCTCTCCCTATGCTAAGATCGGCAGAAGTAAGATGGCGGTCGGCGTGCACGCCCTTTTATACCCCCTGTGACGCCCACCAAAGCAAGCCAATCACTTGCATGCCCTTCTGAAAGATGGTGGTGACCCGTGCCTATGTCATCACGTTGCCCACAGTGTCCATGGATCCTGATTGGCTGAAAAAGAGCGCAAAACAAACTTTTGAAACGCGACTTTGGCGCGTAAGTCGCTGACCTCGTGGCCGACCTCATCCTAGGGTCGGGTTTCGTTTCATGAAACCCGACTTTGCCAAAAGTCGGCGACTTTTGAATTTTTTCGACCCGTTTCGCTCAACTCTACTTGCAGGTATTACGTCACATGATGTAGTACAGCCAATCAATAATGACTATCAAAGCATGTAAAAAGTCTGAGGAAAGGAATGCAGCAGCCATTTTAGGGTAATTCAGAATAAAGAGAAAATATCCAAGTTCACAGCTCAGCAATAGAAAAATCCCTAAAACATTTATCAAATACTCTATTCAGTAATGTGTCATACAACTGCAGAACTGAAGAAGATGAGTGATGTAAACTCCACATAATACACAGACACAATTGATACAGGGAGAAAGATTTAGCCCATATGCCAGCATCAGTACCATAATCAATGTGTTTGATCAGCAATATAGTTTGCTGGCATTTATCCTGCTGCATTTGACATACACATTTTTAATTTCCTCTTCCTTAACCCCTTTGGATCTGGACAATTTTATTGTTTTGGGGGTTTTGACATTGACAACAACTTTTATATTGTTAATCAGCAGCAAATATGTGTTACATTTATTACGACACGTCACATCTTAATCCTGTGGAATTTTGATCAAGATTGGCATATGAAATGATGAATTGTCAATGATAGATTAAATAGTATTAAAATGTGGCAAGGTGGCAAGTGACCCATGCTGCTTGGCATATTAATCTATCGACTCACCACCTATTCATTTTCTTATTTTGTGCCGCCACCTGATCTGGCACATGACAGAGCATCCTTAGCCCTGCCCCTTTTCCATGAAGGTATGAAACGTTCCACATGAACTCACCTCCCTTCGCTGTAAAATCCCCCACATAAAGTAGTGCATATATTCTGCAGAGCTCGATCAACAGCTTTACTGTATTCTGAAAATTAAGACAACTGAGTTTTAATAAGACTCTGTTCACCGGAATGTTTATCCTTTTTGTTTGTTTGTGCATGTATTTATCTTCCATTCCAAAAATAAACAACAAGTGGAAACCAAAAGGACCCCTTAAAAATCATTGAGGTTTCTCTGTTTCCATTTGAAACAGTAATGCACAGAATTCTAATTGCATTCATCGGACATGTGAGGAGTGCTTCAAAGATCAATCATTAAAACTATTTAACTTTTCTTTAGATAGGTTCTAAATCTATTGCAGTTTCCAAAAACAAAATAGATTGATAGAAAAGACCTACACCCGTGGCAAACAGTGACATTACATTTGTTTTTGCTGAGTGAGATTGCAGCATAGTTGTGACCACGGTATTTGAGCATGCTTAGAATGATGACAAAGATACTTTTGTACTAAAAATTTTTTTAGTAACTTTCAAAAGGAGAGTGCATTCCATAGCTCCGCCCACCCAGTGGGAAAAGTATAAAGGTACTGTCACACTTAGCGATGCACCAGCCATCCCGACCAGCGATATGACCCGGTCAGGATCGCTGGTGCATCGCTAAGTGGTCGCTAGTGATCTGCCACACAGGCAGATCTCACCAGCGACATCGCAGGGGTCGGGGGTCGCTACTTACCTGTCAGACGAGGTGATCCTGATGTCCTCCCGCCCGCGTCCACGCATCGCTTGTCTCCCCAGCAGGAAGCTGACGACGAGAAACGGCCCAGGACGTTCTCGCGCGATCAGCGATAACCAGCGGGGGAACGGTCGGAGGTAAGTATCAAACATAGCGATATCGCTAGCAATATCGCTATAACATCACAAAAAACAGTGACATTATAGTGATATTGCTAGCGATATCGCTTAGTGTGACAGGCCCTTAAGGCTATGATGCCTACTTAGGAATTGGTCATTTGCCTGGGGTGTCAGCTAGGAAGCTGTGCTGATAGACCATTTTGCCTTGGGGAAGGCGCCCCTCCCCCCTCCTCCACATGGCGTGCATTTGACTGATATATATAAGTTTCATATTATTTTAATCCATTTTTATTTTGTAACCATCTGTATATTCTGTATCCTGTCTCATTTGTAACATCTTTTAAATTTTTGTAACCACTGCCTATATTTTCTGGAGGAAATCTATAAAATTTTAATAGTTTTGTTTTCCTTGTTTTAAAACGGACCACCACATCCTCCGGGCTAAATTATGCTACTGTGTGGGTTGGCTCCTGCCTCGATATTAATTTTTATGTAGAACAAGGAGCTGGTGGCAGCAAAGTGTTCTGGGGTATTTGCGAGACTCTGCTAGTGATGGAACCGAGGTTTTATGTGTGTATTACCTGCCTGAGACTGGGGACATACATACCGCCCTCCCTGCAGAGTGCCCAATAGCAAGTATGTGGCAAGGCAGCTTTTCTGGCCACTACTTATCCTAGGTGTAGTTCTCTGACTGACATGAGGGTAAGGGGGCACCAGAGATCTGCAAGTTCCTAAACCGGAAGTGGAAGGTGGGATATAATAAATCCCTGACAACTGGGGGCAACCTCACACCCCCAGTTCATGACATCTCTGAAAAAACATTTTTCAATACTTGCAAGTCTCAACTATGTCATATACTCATTATGTATCAATGACTGACATATTGACTGTTGCCAGATTAAAAGCATCAGACTTTCTATGTAGACTATTTATCTTGTATGTAAAGTATCACAGGCGCCGAGTCATTGCACGCTTTGCACTATTTGTCGCAGAAGAAAGAAACAGGTGTTGATGGGTATTTGGTTAGACTCATTCACTGACAGCAAGCAGAGGTCATGCAAATAGTGAGGAATTCTGATACATTGGGTGACATGGTGGCTCAGTGGTTAGCACTGCAGCCTTGCAGCGCTGGGGTCCTGGGTTCAAATCCCAACATCTCCAAGGAGTTGGTATGTTCTTCCCTGTGTTTGTGTGGGGTTCCCCCAGGGTCTCTGGTTTCCTCCTACACTCCAAAAAAACATACTGATAGGGAACTTAGATTGTGAGCCCCATTGGAGACAGTGATGATAATGTGTGTAAAGTGCTGTGGAATATGTTAGTGCTATATAAAGCAAATAGTAAAGATGCATTAAGATAAACTATTCATTAATGTAAAATAATGCCGACCCTTTAATATTTCAGGGCTGATGTTTGAAGGGTTAATACAGGGCGTTGTACCATTCTGCCGCTTCACCATCACCAGAGCCGACCTTCTGTCTCTTCCCCACTATCCTGTAGAATGTAAGTCCGCAATGACAGAGAGAAGTCAATGGGGAAAAAAACAGTTCCTCAAAAGAAAATTGCAGAGCTGTTTTTTTCAAAATCTGGCGGATTGTGACTGATTGTAAAAAACTGAAGTGTGAAAGAGGCCTAAGCAGTTCTTTGTTTGATGGCTTGTGACTATACATCTTCTTGATTACATTCCAGAAGTTTGCAATGAGGTTCAGGTCTGGAGAATGGGTTGCCGATGACAGGGTTTTGATGTAGTGATGTCTTAATTTTTGCCAGAGCTGTATATTAGATACCCAAGGCTTTTGTTGCGTCCCCTCACCCCTCTGCGAGCTCCACCCGGCGCGCTCCTGTCCTGCAGCACGTCCCCGCGCCTGGTCTCCGGCTCCAGCGGCATCCAGCACCTTCCCACAGCCTAGCTTCCGGCGCACTGCCTCATGGGTAGCGTGACGTGCTGGCTCCGCCCCCAACATGGCGGCCCCCATCACTACATATGCCTGGCATCGGGACAGGTAAGACGCCTGATTATCGTATGCGGTGGCCCTGCCCCGTGCGGTGTTCGCTGTATCTTCAGGCGCCCTCTCCTGTGTGTCTGTCTGCGCACTGCTTCTACTCCTTGAACCTGTTTGCTGCGCTCTGCCTGCGCAGTCTCTGTCCGTGCCCTCTGTGTCCTGGGTTTCCTTGCCTCCGGTACTGTTGTGCCTCCCTGTCCTTTCCCTGCCTCCACCTGGTCCCCCTCTGCACCGTCCTGTGCTCCGTCCCTCTCCTCCTTACTCCTCATTGTGCTCTTTCTCTATTGCAGCCTCCAGTCCTTGTGTTCCTTGGCTCTCCTGACCGGTACCTTGCCTGCTCCCAGCGTGTCTCGATGTCCAAACTCTACGGATACTGCTGTGCCTCCCAACACATCTATTTTTGCCTAGTTGCCCCTTTGGGTCCGGCTGTCGCGGTTCTATCCCCTGGAGGTTTGTCCCTAACGCTCCCTGTATAGTGGGTGGTCTTCACCTGGGTACTCGCCCCCGGGGGCTCTGGAACCGTGACCCAGAGGGTCCACTTCTGGCTACCTTTTTCTGTCCTCTTTCTCACTAGCTACAGCCCTAACAGCATAATCAGGCCATGGACCCCGCTGGAGCCACGGCCGCTCAAAAATAATTAGTTTTCCTTTGGGAGAATCAGACGCGCATGATGTCCTTTATGAAAACTATGGACTCGCGTCTGTCCGCCCTTCAGTCCTCTGATCCTGGTAACGCTGCCCAGTTGGCTGGTTTGCAACAGGAATTGGCTCAGCAGCGAGACACCCAATCACATATCCTCAGTTATATGGCTTCAGTAGACGGTCGCTTGCTCGCTTTGCACTCGGCCGCGTCTGCCCCTCCGGCTGCGGGTTTCCATCCTCCTCCACAGTTAGCCAAGCCTCCCCGGTATAGCGGGGACGCCAAATTATGCTGGGGTTTTATTAATCAGTGCCGTCTCCATTTTGAATTGCTCCCCCAACAGTACCCCACAGACCGAGCCAAGGTGGCCTTCATCATTTCTCACCTGGAGGGGGACGGTTTGCCTTGGGTCAGTCCTCTCTGGGAGCGAGATGATCCGGTAGTCACTCAGCTTTCCGTTTTTATTGACACCTTTTGTCGGGTTTTAGACGAACCGGGCCATTTAGCCTCTACCACAGAGGCTTTGTTCAACCTGTGCCAAGGTTCTCTAACTGTGGGTCAGTATGCTTTCCAATTTAGGACCCTCTCCTCCGACTTAGGTTGGAATAATGAAGCCTTGGTGGGCGCCTTTTGGCGGGGCCTTTCGAGTCGCATAAAGGATGAGCTCGCTGGTCGCGATACCCCAACTGTCCTAGAGGATCTGATCTCCTTAGCCACTCGGATTGATCTCCAGTTTCAGAAGCGGGCTAGGGAGAGAAGCGCCTCTCGTCCATTTTCTTCTGTCTGCAGACCTCCCAGTCCTCGAGCTAGAAGTCTTCCTTCACCTACGGCACCCGAACCTATGCAGGTGGACCGCCTGAAACTCTCTGACCAGCGTTGAAGGGAGAGGAGCCTCCACGGTCAGTGTTTCTACTGCAGTAGCGGTGCCCATCTCATCCGAACCTGTCCGGAACGTCCGGAAAACTTCTACGCCTAGGCCAGGTAAGAGAGGCCCTCCTAGGTGTATGTGATACCTCTCTCCCTCTCACTTTGTCTGTCCTCCCTATCACAGTGATCAACATAAAAAAATCAAACCCCCTTTATCACCCCCCTAGTTAGGGAAAAATAATAAAATAAAAAAGTATTTATTTACATTTTCCCATTAGGGCTAGAGTTGGGATAAAGTGAGTTGAGCTAAAGTTAGGGTTAGGGTTGGGGCTAAAGTTAGGGTTAGGTTTGGGGCTAATGTTAGGGTTAGGGTTGGGGCTAAAGTTTGGGTTAGGGATGAAGCTAAAGTTAGGGTTAAGGTTGGGGCTAGAGTTGGGATTAGAGTTTGACTTACGGTTACGTTTGGGTTAGGATTAGGGCTAGGGTTGGGATTAGGAGTGCGATAGGGTTAGGTTTGTGGTTAGGGTTATGGTTAGGGTTGGGACTAGTGTTCAGGGTGTGTTGGGGTTAGTGTTGGAGTTAGATTTGAGGGGTTGCCACTGTTTAAGCACATCAGGGCTCTTCAAACGTGACATGGCGTCCGATCTCAATTCCAGGAAATTCTGCATTGAAAAAGTCAAACGATGCTCCTTCTCTTCCGAGCTCTGCTGTGCATCTAATCAGTGATTTACCCCACATATGTGTGTCGGCTGTTAGGGCTAGCGGAATGCACCAAGTAATAAAAGATGGTATCAAGGTGCGTTTGCAGCCCGGGGTCCACCTTGCAGAGATGTTACCTGCTGCTCAGTAATGGCAGACGCTATATGGCAATATAATCATTGAACACAGGCAGGTTAGCGTCACCCGGTGGAGCCGGATTCTGTTACTGCACAGATCCGCGGAATATAAATGCCGGAGCCTGTTAACGCTCACAGAGCTCGCCAAAGTGAGCGCTAGTGTATAGTCACAGGACTCTGCCGCAAGGATACAGGGTTAGAGTCCCTCTAGACCACTAGCGCTCGGCGCTGCAACTGTGGAGCCAGCAGGAGAGCTAAACTAAAGATATAGCGCACAAGTGTGCACAGTACTGCTCTGACGGACGCCACTAACCACCCTGAGTTGGGCTAGGAAAGCACACAACTTGCACACTGCACCACACTGGTGGTTGCTGCTACTTGATGCGGTACAATAGTGCCTTGTGCTGAATGGCACAGTCTGGCACTAAGTATGTGCTGAAAACTGGGAGCACAGTGGCATATAAGCAATGCCATTAGTAGGCGCTGACTCTAACTCCAATTCCCTATACACAAGCACAACCAGAGGGAGGGAATCTTAATGAGTCATTAGCCAAAACACATGCATCCATCATCACACACACACACACACACAAGAGTACGAAATACTGTCTATACTAGCGCATGGCCAAGCGGCCATGCGAACTTTTTATAGCAGTGTCCTTCTGGGACCCTCCCCATGGACCAATCGGGAAAGCAACAGTACCAGAGCATGTGACCCCTGACCTCCAATGAGAGGTCGACCCACGGGCATGCTCAGTAGCCCGAAAAAAGGACTTAGTCCCAGGAGCTGCTTGCTACTGGCTAGTGCAGAATGTTATAGCTGACCCCGGGATGGCAGCAGCAACCAAACCGACAGCACTAGCTTGGGCAAGATGCCGGGATCAACGTCTTTGCTGAGTAGCCTCCTCTGCGGTCGGGACTGAATGGGAGACTGCAGAAGGTAAGGCTTGGGATTCCTCCTGTGCTGAGACAGGAACCGGACGCTTATCATCAGCATACTCAGGACAAATTGGACAACAACTTTTGGGGTCCGAATTCTTCTGTTACCCTTGTGAAAATAAAAAATTGGGGGCGAAAAAATCATTTTTGTGAAAAAAATATGATTTTTTTATTTTTACGGCTCTAAGTTATAAACTTCTGTGAAGCAGTTGGGGGTTCAAAGTGCTCACCACACATGTAAATAAGTTATATAGGGGGTATAGTTTCTAAAATCAGGGCACTCGTAGAGGGTTTCCATGTTTAGGGGCTCTTCAAACGCGACATGACGTCCAATCTCAATTCCAGCCAATTCTGCATTGAAAAAGGCAAACGGTGATCCTTTCCGAGTGCTGCCATGTGCCCAATCAGTGGTTTACCCCCATAATTTGGGGTATCAGCGTACTCACGACAAATTGAACAACAACTTTTGGGGTCCAATTTCTCCTGATACCCTTGGGAAAAAAAGATCATTTTTGTGAAGAAAATATGATTTTTTTATTTTTATGGCTCTATGTTATAAACTTCAGTGAAACATTTGGGGTTTAAAATGCTCACAACACATCTAGATAAGTTCCTTAGGGGGTCTACTTTCCAAAATGGTGTCACTTGTGGGGGATTTAACCTGTTTCTGCACATAAGTGGCTCTCCAAATGCAACGTGGCGTCCGATCTCAATTTCAGCCAATTTTGCTGTGACGAGCGTCAGCTTACGCTGAGTTGTTTTCCTTTTTAGAGTGGACCCTCTGGGCCATGGCACCCACCCACCTAGGGCGAGCTGACCTAGTGAGAACCCACCCCCTATACAGGGAGTGTCAGGGGCAAGACCAAGGGGGTGAGCCACCACAGCAGCTGGACCAGACGGCCGGCTCAGGGGGACACCATTGAGTGTCTGGCAACAGGACGGACAGGATACGAAACATAAAGCGAAGTCACAGGGTTTCTTCAGCAAATGTGGTTACACACTTTATTCAGGTGCAAGGCATAAACAGGGAATCAGGTGCAGGGCACAAATGGTGATCAAGGCAAGGTGCGTGCAAGGGCACGCCAAATGTTCCAGACATAACACGAGCAGAAAACATACCAGGGTCCAGGGCAGGGTACGTGTTAGGGGTCACACCAGAGTTCCTAGGAAGGATTCGTGCTAGGACACGCTAGAGTCCAAGACAAGGTCTGTGCTAGGAGACACGCCAGAGTCCAAGGCAGAGTGCATGCAAGGAGACACACCAAGGTCCAAGGCAGGGTGCGGTGGCATCGGACTCTGGACATCTGGCAACGACCGACAGGATCCCGGCATCAGGCTGCAGACATCAGCTCCGGACATCAAGCCGTAGTCATCTGGTTCCGAACCTCTGGCAGCGGTCGGCAGGCTTCAGGAATCTGGCAGGCAAACCAGAATACGAGGCAGGGTGCATGCTAGGAGACACGCCAGGGTCAGATTCAAGGGCGGAGGCCTGCACATGCAGAGGGAACGCCAGGGACAGATTCAAGGACGGAGACCTGCGCGTGTAGAGGGACATGCCAGGGACAGGTACAAGGACGGAGGCCTGCGCGTGTAGAGAGACACGCCAGGGAAATGGTTCAAGACAGAGTCCAGCATGTGCAAAGAGGCACGCCAGGGTCAGGCGAGACAGAGTCCTGCACGTGCAGAGAGGCACGCCAGGGTCAGGCGAGTCCTTCGTGTACAGAGAGGCACGCCGGGGTCAGGCAAGGCAGAGTCCTGCACATGCAGAGAGGCATGCCAGGGTCAGGGTTCAAGGACAGGGTTAGGACCTGTGCGTGCAAGAGGGCATGACATTGTACTTTTACAGAAGCACGGGGAGGTATGCCAAGGAGCAGGCGAGGGCCTGCGCATGCTTTAGATAGCACGCAGAGCGCAGTGCAGATACAGCGTGAGGTGCAAGGGAGCACAGAGTGCACGGCTGGGGCACTGGCTAGCTGATTGGGCTGCGGCACTGACAGATGGGCAAGACTCCAGCGAACCCGGCTGAGGCATGGCAGGCGACACAGCTGTCACTGACCAACGAGCACGGCTGAGGCACAAGCAGGCAGGCATGGCTAAGGCGGGCACGGCTGAGGCACAAACAGGAGGCTAGGAAGGCCAGGTGCATGCAAAGGGCACACAGCGCAACAAGGCAAAAGCAAGGCACGAAACTAAGCAGAGCTTAGGTAGAGTACGGAACCAGGAACGGAAGCATAGGCAGAAGCACAGAGCAAGAACAGAGCTAGCAGCGGAGCGTAGGCCGAAGCCCAGAGCCAGGCCAAGGCAGAGCCTTGGGACTAGCCTAGAAACATGCAAGAGAGCACAATAGGAAAGAGTCTAGCAGCGGAGCGTAGGCCGAAGCCCAGAGCCGGGCCAAGACATGGAAAAGAGCACCAAAAGTAAGAGAGGAGGAATGGTGCATGTGCCAGGGAGCACTACAGAGCACCATAGGAGAGAGCGAGGCAGAGCAAGCAAAGACAGAGACCATAGGGAGGAACAAGGCAAAGCAAGGCAAGGTACGGAACAAGGAACGAGAGCTAGACTGGAGCACAGAATAGAATCAGAGCAAGGAAGGACTACAAGGCAAAGCAGAGAAGAGACAAAACGTGGCACGAAGGACAAACACTAGACAAGGCACGGGACAAGAGACGGAGTACAAGCACGGAGCATGTACAGAGACGCACGACAGGGCAGAGTGCAGGGGCAGAGAATAGAGGGAGCGACCCAGCAGACCAAGCAGCCATGCAGGGAAGAAACACAATACTCAGGCCCTGAGCATAAGGAGGGGCGGTCTGATAAAGGGCATTAGCACCTCCACTTCCGGGCCAGGACCAGGGGAGAACTTCCAGTTCAGTCCTCCAGGATCACAGAGAACAGTCACATGACCAGGGATTCCAGACATGCAGAGATGATTGCAGAACCAGACAATGCTGGACCCTAGGAAAGGTCATATGATCAGGGGTTTCAGACATGCAGGGATGATTGCAGAACCAGACAATGCTGGAACCCAGGAAAGGTCACATGATCAGGGGTTTCAGACATGCAAAGATGATCACAGAAGGCAGAGCAGAAACGCAGGTATCTTGCAGCCCAACAGTCATGAGGTGAGTGTGCACACTGTTCTAGGGAACATGCAGGATAGCAGACATAAGATGCGCGTGAACACCGCTCCAGGGGTCATGAGGCAAAACAGACATGGCGGACATAACAGACATGGCGAGCATGACATTTGCATTGAAAAGTCAAACGGTGCTGCTTCCCTTCCAAGCTCCGCCGTGCACCCAAACACACCCAAACACACCAACAGTGGTTTACCTGCATATATGGGATATTAGCATACTCAGGACAAATTGTACACCAACTTTTGGGGTCCAATTTATCCTGTTATCCTTGGTAAAATAAAAGAAAATTGGATCTGAAGTAAATTTTTTGTGAAAAAAGTTAAATGTTAATTTTTTTTAAACATTCCAAAAAATTCCTGTGAAGCACCTGTTAATAAACTTCTTTAATGTGGTATTGAGCACCTTAAGGGGTGTATTTGTTAGAATGGTGTCACTTTTGGGTGTTTTCATCATGTAGACTCCTCAAAGTGACTTCAAATATGATGTGGTCCCTAAAAAAAAGTGGTGTTGTAAAAATGTGAAATCGTTGTTCAACTTTTAACCCTTATAACTTCCTAACAAAAAAAAAATTGGTTCCAAAATTGTGCTGATTTAAAGTAAACATGTGGGAAATGTTATTTATTAAATATTTTATGTGACATATCTGTGATTAAAGGGCATAAAAATTCAAAGTTGGAAAATTGGGAAATTTTTAAAATTTTCTCCAAATTTCCTTTTTTTCACAAATAAACGCAAGTCATATCAAAGAAATTTTACCACTATCATGAAGTACAATATGTCGTGAGAAAACACTGTCAGAATCACCAGGATCCATGAAAGCATTCCAGAGTTATTACTTCATAAATTGACAGTGGTCAGAATGTTAAAAATTGGCCTGGTCACTAACATGCAAACCACCCTTGAGGTTAAAGCGATTAAAAATCTTAATTAAACCATACTTACAACCTCGCCTAATTCCACTGAAGCCCTCGTTCTCCTGTAATAAACTAAAAGTATTAAAACAACAATATACAATACCTGTCTGTAATTCTGTCACATGCCTTAATCCATGTCTGGGAGAGAAATACTTTTCAACCTGAATGGTGCCAAGATACGACCGTCAAAGCTGAGAACCACTGGTGACTGAACTGCTGTGAGTGCAGCGTCAGTGACTAGTGGTGACATCATCGAGGCTACCTCCAGTCACTGAGGCTGCTTTTCCAGCAGGGCTGAACTGCCGTGACCTCAGCACCGTGGGAAAAAGTCAGTGATGAGGTCACCGCTAAAGTTGAGTGAAACAGGTCGGTCAATTTCAAAAATCGCCAACTTTCGCCAAAGTCGGGTTTCATGAAACGAAACCCGACCAAAGCGTGAGGTCGGCCATGATGTCGGCAACCAGAGCGCCAAAGTCACGTTTCAAATAATGCTTCCAGCGCCTTTTTTCAGCCAATGATGAAGGACGCACACTGTGGGCAACGCGATTACATAGGCAGCGGCCAGCACCATCTTAGAGAAGGGCATTGAAGTGATTGGTTGGCTTTGTGGGGTGCCACAGGGAGTATAAAAGGCTGTGAACGCCGACCGCCATCTTACTTCTGACGATCTTACAATAGGGAGAGGTGCTGCTGCTGATTCTGAACAGGGAGAGCGTTAGGCAGGGAAGAAAAAAATGCTTTTCACTGTACAGTTAGTGTGCAGTGAAAGGGGAGTATTTTTGTTGTGTGCAGCAGTGCTGGTGGTGATTAGGCTGCCTTTTAAGGCTACCTGCTAGCTGCATTGCTGTGTGCACACTGCTGTTCAAACTGCTTTTTTCAAAGCACTCCAAATTTTATTATTTTGTCCTGATGAGTTACTGAGCGTTCATTTTTTCACACATCGTCTAGCGGTGTACACTCCTCACACACTACCGTGTATTCTGGCTGGTATCACAGACAAATAGAAGCTATGTGGGTGTGACTCTGGAAGAAAAAGCCGAGGAGTTTGTCCGTTTTTCCAGACCTACACCTTAGAGTTGTGTCCGTTTTTCAATCAGTTTTGTATATCTGCTGTTTGATTACAGTCAAAACTAGACAGAGACAGCATGTGTCAGTCCGTATACAAATACACGGAATGCTATGATTGGGTCACCGAGGAGGAAAACAAAACCAAGCTAAGTCACAGAAAACCAGAGAGGTTGGTAACTACGCGGATTGCAGACCCCTGATCCTAACCACACAACTAACAGCAACCATGGAGCGTACCTACAATGATTCTAGACGCCTCATCACAGGACTAAATAAGCCTAAAGCAAGAAAAGGGGAAATCTAAACTGCCCCAGAGCAGACCCCAAAGGAATAGACAGCCCCCACACATGTATTGACGGTGAAACAAGATGAAAGCAAAAACACAGGTAGGAAAATAGGCTGAGCAAACAATGGGGCCCACACTAACTAGAAAGGACAGGAAAGGAAAGATACTGTCTGCAATCACAGCAAAAAAACCTGCAAAAAATGTCCAACACTTCTGATAGCAAAAAAACCCTGAAGTCAATAGACTTCACCCACTATATCAGCACTCTGGCATATTGTGAAAACAGAGCAAAAAGAGGCCAATCTAATAAGGAACAAAAAGCAAACTGGCACATACAGTAACATTAGAGTGGAAATTCAGCACAGCCCCAGCCGGGTCTAGCTGACCACACAAAAACTGAATAGACAAAACCAAATCAAATGTGAACATTAGCAGAGAAAACGTAGCTTGAGAAGACAGGAACTGAGCTGGAAACCAAGACCTCAGGAGGCAGGAAAAAATCAACAGCATGGGAATAGGGAGTCGGCTGTCTTAAATCCAGTCTGAGACTCCAGATGTCCAATCGTCGTCCTCATTATCAGGTGGCAGGTCTCTGTTAATTAGATCAGCTTCATTACCTCCTGCCACCACCAGAGAGAGCCTGGAAAGAGAACTCACGACTCCTCTGTCAGCACAAACAGTTCCCTCACCAGAAAGCAGAGGCAGACCAGAAAATGAGTTCACAACAACGGAGCTTGACAATTTTACATACACACATCGTACAGCGGTGTACGCTTCTCACACACTACCGTGTATTCCGGCTGGTATCACGGACAAATAGAAGCTACCTGTGTGTGACTCTGGAAAAAAAGAAAGAGGAGCTTTTCCATTTTTCCAGACCTACACCTTAGAGTCGTGTCCGTTTTTCAAACAGTTTCGTATATCTGCTGTTTGATTACGGTAAAAACTAGACAGAGACAGCATGTGTCAGTCTGTATACAAATACACGGAGCTTGACAATTTTACATACACACCGTACAGCGGTGTACGCTCCTCACACACTACCGTGTACCGCCTTCTAGCACGGACAAATAGAAGCTACATGTGTGTGACTCTGGAAAAAAAAAACAAGGAGTTTGTCCGTTTTTCCAGACCTACACCTTAGAGTCGTGTCCGTGTTTCAAACAGTTTCGTATATCTGCTGTTTGATTACGGTAAAAACTAGACAGAGACAGATTGTGTCAGTCTGTATACAAATACACGGAGCTTGACAATTTTACATACACACCGTACAGCGGTGTACGCTCCTCACACACTACTATGTAACGCCTTCTAGCACAGACAAATAGAAGCTACCTGTGTGTGACTCTGGAAAAAAAAAACGAGGAGTTTGTCCATTTCTCCACACCTACACCTTAGAGTCGTGTCCGTTTTCAAACAGTTTCGTATATCTGCTGTTTGATTACGGTCAAAAATAGACAGAGACAGCATGTGTCAGTCCGTATACAAATACACGGAGCTTGACAATTTTGCATACACACACCGTACAGCGGTGTACGCTCCTCACACACTACTATGTAACGCCTTCTAGCACAGACAAATAGAAGCTACCTGTGTGTGACTCTGGAAAAAAAAAAACGAGGAGTTTGTCCATTTCTCCACACCTACACCTTAGAGTCGTGTCCATTTTTCAAACAGTTCCGTATATCTGCTTGTTGGATTACAGTCCAATACATACTGTGAGAGCGTCTGTGACTAACATAATATATACGTTGATTTAATTTGCTTAATACACCTTACACAGCTGGATGCTCCTCATACAGTACCGTCTCTCTGCTGGTATTTTGGTTACATTTTCCCAAACATGAGGAAGTATGGTGGAACAGGCCCCAGACGTGGGCAGGGGGACGCGGCTGGTACTGATGGTGGTGCATCGGCTGGTTCTGGCAAAAGCACAATAGCAGCTATGGCAGGACGCGTTGAGCCTGCGTCATCCTCTGGCCGAAGAAGGCCTGTAAGGTTGCCTTTTCTTGGAGTAGGAAAACCGCTTTTAAAGCCGGAGCATCAGGAACAGGTTTTGGCGTACATTGCCGAAACAGCCACCAACTCTATTGCCTCCTCTTCTGAACGGTCGAAACCTGCAAGCACGGAGTCGTCAGTGCAGGGTTCTGGTCATAAAAAAACCCTTTCCTTGTGTCCTTCACCCCCACCAAAAGTTAAGGATGCTGCAGCCCACACTGCAGATTACTCTATGGAGCTCTTTTCACATACCATGCCTGGGTTATCCAGTCAAATCCTGAATTCCCCAGTCCAAGATGAATCTTACATGGACTGCACTGATGCACAGCCACTGCTAGATGATTCTGCTGGTACATTGACCCACAGCACTTCATTGCCCTCACAGTCTATTGAGCCAGAATCTGACACTGATGAAACAAAGGTGCCCCTTCCCGCATTCCATACCACCTTACACGGTGACACAGAGGAAGGTAAAGAGGAAGGTGCAGATGACTTTGAAGAGGAGCTGATGGATGACCCATTTCTGGGTCATCCATCACCCGGACCCGGACTGGCATCCATTGGGGGAGGAGAGCGGTGCTGGCAATAGTTCAGATAAGGAGTAGGATCCGCAGCAGGCATTGACATCGCAGCAGTGGTTATCTAGCAGGCCCGTAGCTGTCCTAAAACGTGGAACAAAAACAAAAAGAGTTGCAGGACAGCTTGATGAGACGGTCAACTTAGCACAGCGTGCAAGGCCAGAACATTTTTTACCATAGTAGGAAGAGTGCAGTGTGGCACTTCTTTGTCCATAATCCTACTGATGAGGCAAAGGTTACCTGCGGAAGGACCTTTAGCCGAGGTAAACAACTCAGAAATTTGAATACCAGTTGCATGCTTAGACATTTAATCAACATGCACTTGCAAGCGTCGACGCACTTCAAAACCTCAGTTAGCATATGTGCACCTGCTCCGACTGAAGGTAGCCAACAATGCTCCATCGCTACCCCCACTGTAAGACCACCGCCACCATTAAGCACACCTCCTCTTCCTCTTCCTCCTCTTCCTCAGACATGCCCAATTACGCCCTTTGCAGCAGCTGAATGTCCAGCCAACACATCTACATATGCCAATTATTAAACCTCCCTAACTGGCTGCCCACCCCTCCCCCAATGGCTGGGGTCAAGACCTGGCGCACCCCGGCAAGTGATGTTGCTCTGAACAGGTGTATGGGCCCACTGATGGCCGCCGGCAATGGCACAGGGCCCCTCATAGTACAATACAGTGTCTCAGACGGCAGGAGGGCCCACTCACCATCAGACACACCAGCGTGCTATGAGGGGCCCTGTGCCAGTACCATGATTGTGCCCCCCCTGCTTGGTCATGGCCACAGCACTTGCAAGTTGCAATACTTACTTCTCCCTGCTCCACCGCTGTGTAGTCTGGGCAGTTAAATCCTTCACAGGGAAGGCCACTCGAAATTTGGTGTATTGATCAATGATGGTTAAGATGTAGCTATAGCCTGTCCTAATGGCCTCTACCTTCAGATGATCAATAGCTACCATTTGAAATGGACGTCAACTTACAAGTGGATGCAGTGGTGGTTTATGATCACCTTTCACAGTTGTGATAGACACAGACGTGTGACATTCCTGCCACCATTTTTCAATGTCTCCTCTCATGCCAATCCAATAGAATCGCCTACGGCCTGTGGCTTCTGTCTTTTGCACTCCAAAATGACCAGACACATCATAATAGGCAGTGAAGACCATGGGTACAGCTCTACCTGTGATCACAATTTGATGGAGACGAGTAACAGTGATGTGATCCACGCTACTGCGATAAAGCAATCCTTTCTTCACAAAGAACCTTTTTCGCTTTCTCCACAGACACAGTAATTGAGGGTCTGCATCGCCTCTGCAACATATACCGGGAGGTTTCCCCACAATGAGTAATTCCAAAATTTCTGCTAACACTCGACTTTGCGTCTATACTTGTAACATAATAACATAGTTTTGAAGGCTGAAGGAAGACCTTATGTCCATCTAGTTCAGCCTATTTTTAGTGCAGCTGTTCTACATTGTTAATCCTGGGGAAGGCAAAAAATCCACAGAGTAGAAGCCAATTTTCTCCATAGGGAAAAAAATCCCTTCCCCTAAGCTGGGTCAACCATCTACCTATAATAATATGTTATTCGTAACCTTCTATACTGTTACTCACAAGAAAAGCATCCATTCCTTTCTTAAATTCATTCAGTGAGTAGGCCATCACCACTTCCTCAGGAAGAGAATTCCAGAGCCTCACTGCTCTTACCATGAAGAACCCTCTTCTATGCTGGTGCAGAAATTGTCTTTCCTCCAAACGAAGAGAATGCCCCCTTGTTCTTGTCACAGTTCTTGGTACAAACAGTTCATTGGAGAGATCTCTGTATTGCCCTCTGATATACTTGTACATATATATTAGGTCTCCCCTAGGTCTTCTCTTTTCTAGAGTAAATAGACCTAATTTTGATAACCTTTCTGGGTATTGTAGTGAACCAACTCCATTTATCATTTTAGTAGCCCACCTTTGAACCCTTTCAAGTTCAGTAATGTCTTTCTTGAGCACCGGCATCCAAAATTGCACACAATACTCCAAGTGTGGCCTGATGAGTGATTTGTACAGAGGGCAAATTATGTTTTCATCTCGTGTCCCCAGACCTCTTCTAATGCATCCCATGACCCTATTTGCTTTGGTGGCAGCTGCCTGACACTGGGCACTCCAATTTAGCTTCTTATTGACTAAGATGCCTAAATCTTTTCCATGTCTGATTTCCCCAGCAGTTTCCCATTTAGTAAGTCATTGTAGCATCTGTTTCTCCTTCCCATGTGCATAACCTTACACTTATCTGTGTTAAACCTCATTTGCCATTTTTCTGCCCAATTCTCCAATTTACGCAAATCTGTCTGTAGTTGCAAACTGTCCTCCTTTGTGTTAACTACATTACATAGTTTTGTATCATCTGCAAATACTGATATTTTACTGTGTAAGCCATCCACTAGATCATTAAAAAATATATTAAATAGTAGGGGGCCCAATACAGAACCCTGTGGTACCCCACTAGTAACCCTGGCCCAATCTGAGTATGCACCATTAATAACCACTCTGTTTTCTATCACTAAGCCAGCTACCTACCCATCTACACACATTTTCCGCTAGCCCAAGCTTTCTCATCTTACTTACCAATCTTTTATGTGGGACAGTGTCAAATGCTTTAGAGAAGTTGAGATAAATGACATCCAATGATTCTCCTTGGTCCATTTGAGAGCTTACATCCTCATAGAAGCTGATCAGGTTAGTTTGGCGGAGTCATTCATAAATCCATGTTGATATGGAGTTAAACATTTATTAACATTGAGATATTCCATAATGGTATCCCTTAGAAACCCTTCAAAAATTTTACCCACAACAGATGTTAAGATTACCGGCCTGTAGTTTCCAGGTTCCCTTTTACACCCCTTTTTGAATATTGGTACCACATTTGCTTGCCGCCAATCAAAAGGAACAGACCCTGTTTCTATAGAGTCTTTAAATTTAAGGAATAGAGGCCTGTCTATCACATTACTTAACTCCCTTAATACCCGAGGGTGAATGCCATCAGGGCCTGGCGATTTGTCAATTTTAATCTTACTAAGGCGGTTCTGCACTTCTTCCTGGGTTAGGCAGGTAATACTTAATGGGGAGTTTACATTATCACTCTGCATTTCCCCTGGCAAATCCTTTTCCTGTGTGAACACTGTTGAGAAAAAAGTATTTAAAACATTTGCTTTTCCCACATCGCTCTCTGTGATTTCACCCTCATTGTTCTTTAAAGGGCCGACACCATCAATTTTAATCATTTTACTGTTTATATAATTAAAGAATAGTTTGGGGTTTATTTTACTTTCCTTAGCAATGAGTCTCTCAGTTTCCACTTTTGCTAAATGTATTTGTTTTTTACACATTTTATTTTTTTCTCTATAACTTTTTAATGCTTCTTCATTGCCTTTTTGTTTTAGCTTCTTAAATGCCTTGTTCTTGTTATTTATTGCCCTTTTTACATCCTTATTTAGCCACATTGGTGTTCTCCTGTTCCTAGCCCTTTTATTTCACAGAATCCTAGAATCATAGAATCGTAGAGTTAGAAGAGACCTCCTGGGCCATCTGGTCCAACCTCCTGCTCAAAGCAGGATTCGCTAAATCATCCCAGTCAGATGTCTGTCCAGCCTCTGTTTGAAGACTTCCATTGAAGGAGAACTCACCACTTCTCGTGGCAGCCTGTTCCACTCATTGATCACTCTAACTGTCAAAAAGTTTTTTCTAATATCTAATCTGTGTCTCCTCCCATTCAGTTTCATCCCATTGCTTCTAGTCTTTCCTTGTGCAAATGAGAATAAAGTTGATCCTTCTACAATGTGACAGCCCTTTAGATATTTGTAGACAGCTATTAAGTCTCCTCTCAGTCTTCTCTTTTGCAAACTAAACATTCACAAATCCTGCAACCTATCCTCATAAGACAGGGTTTGCAGACCGGTCACCATTCTGGTCGCTCTTTTCTGAACTTGCTCCAGTTTGTTGATGTCTTTTTTAAAATGTGGTGCCCAAAACTGGACACAATATTCCAGATGAGGTCTGACCAAAGAGGAGTAGAGGGAAATAATGACTTCACGTGATCTAGACTGTATGCTTCTGTTAATACATCCTAGAATTGCATTTGCCTTTTTTGCTGCTGCATCACACTGTTGACTCATATTCAGTCTGTGATCTATTAGTATACCCAAGTCTTTTTCATATGTGCTGTCACTTAGCCCCATTCCTCCCATTCTGTATATCCTTTTTTAATTTTTATTGCCCAGATGTAGTACATTGCATTTCTCCCTGTTAAAAACCATTCTGTTAGTTGCTGCCCACTTCTCCAGTTTATTTATATCTTTTTGAATCCTCTCTCTCTCTTCTCTAGTATTAGCTATCCCTCCTAGCTTTGTGTCATCAGCAAATTTAATCAGTTTACCCTCAATTCCTTCATCTAAATCGTTGATAAAGATGTTGAACAATACAGGGCCCAGGACAGAGCCCTGTGGTACCCCACTTGAAACATTCTTCCAACTGGATGTGCAGCCATTTACGACCACTCTTTGGGTCCGATCACTAAGCCAGTTATGAATCCACCTAACAGTTGCCTTGTCCATTCCATACTTAGTCATTTTTTCAATAAGGATTGTATGAGAGACTTTGTCAAATGCTTTGCTGAAGTCAAGATATACTATATCTACAGCATTTCCTTGATCCACCCAATCAGTGATTCCGTCATAGAAGGAAATTAAGTTAGTCTGACATGACTTATTAGTTACAAACCCATGCTGACTCTGTTTAATCACTTCATTCTTATCCAGGTACTGACATACATGTTGTTTAATAATTTGTTCAAAGATCTTTCCTGGTATAGAAGTCAGACTCACCGGCCTATAGTTGCCTGGGTCCACCTTCTTCCCCTTTTTGAAGATAGGAACAACATTTGCTCTTCTCCAGTCTTCTGGCACTTCTCCTGTTCTCCAAGAATTTTCAAAGATTATGGAGAGGGGTTTAAAAATTTATTCTGCTATCTCCTTCAGTACTCTGGGGTGTAATTCATCTGGACCTGGAGACTTGAATTCATTTAGGCTAGCTAAGTGCTTCTTCACTATCTTTCTGTTTATAGATATCCTGGATTCTTCTATTCCCTTAATAGGACAGTGAAGAACAGTTGATGTTACATTTCCTTTCTGAGAGAAAACAGATGCAAAATAGGAATTTAAAAGTTCAGCCTTCTCAGCATCCTGTCTTACCATTTCATCATTTTCATCCTGTAAAAATCCTATAGCATCTTTGACTTTTCTTTTACTTTTGACATATCCGCACAATCCTTTATTATTGCTTTTGACATCTCTTGCAAGCCTCAATTCATTTTCAGCTTTAGATAATCTGATTTGTGCCCTGCAGGTTCTGCGGACAGCATTATATTCTTCTTTCGATATGCCTCCCTCTTTCCTTTTTAGAAACATTTTTTTCTTCCTTTTTAGCATGTGCTTAAGTTCTGTGTTCATCCATCCTGGTTTCCTTAAATGCTTCCTATTCTTCCCTCTTTTCGGAATTGTTAACAACTGTGCTTTGAGAATTACATTTTTCAAGATTTCCCATCCTTCCTGGACATTTTTGTCTTTAAGGATATCCAGCCATTGGATCCCTCCAATTCTCTTTCTGAATCCCTTAAAATCTGCCTTTCTGAAATCTAACCTTGACGTCTGAGTCTTCACAGGTCTTCCGCCTCTAGTTATCCAAAATTCTAAAATAGCATGGTCGCTACCTCCTAGGGTCCCAGCCACTTTTACCTCCTCAACCATTTCCTCCCTGTTTATAAGGATTAGATCCAAGGTAGCAGTTCACCTTGTTTTCTCCCCTACCTTTTGGAAGATAAAGTTGTCAGCAAGAGAGGATAAGAATTTCCTTGACCTGTTAGTTTTGCCTGAGAGAGATTCCCAACAAATGTCTGGATAGTTGAAATCTCCCATGACAACTATGTCATATTTTTTGGAGAACTTGGCCATTTGATGCATAAAGAGTTCATCCATATCTTCAGCTTGCACAGGCAGCCTGTAGTAAATGCCTACAATGGTGTCCTTTCCATTGTTCTGTCCTTGTATTCTTACCCAAACAGTTTCCACAGAACTCCCAGTCTCTGAAGCTTCAATCTCTGTGCAGATATACGCGTTTCTAACATACAATGCGACACCTCCTCCTCGTTTATCAAGTCTGTTTCTTGCAAATAAGTTGTATCCTTCTAGTCTTGCATTTCAATCATGTGTAGCGTCCCACCAAGTTTCAGTGATTCCAATGACATCATATTTCTTTTCCTGTGTTAGTAGTTCCAATTCTCCTTGTTTGTTGCCCATGGTTTGTGCATTAGTATAGAAACATTTTAGTTTGTGATAGGTTTCTCTTTCTCCAATATTTTTATTAATTAGATTCTTTTGTCTTTGTTCTTCCTTTCCACTTCTAATAGCAGAGTTCTCAATAGCATTTGTCAGGTGTATGGCTTTTTCTGGTCTTTTGCTTCCCTTCCCATGTTGTTCTAGTTTAAAGCTCTCCTTACAAGTGTAGCAAGGCGACTTCCAAATACATGCTTTCCAGTCTTCGTAAGGTGCACCCCATCTATAGCAAGTAGTCCATCGTATAAGTAATTCACTCCGTGATCCAGAAATCCAAATCTTTGCTGACGGCACCATCGACATAGCCAGTTGTTCACCTGCAGAATATTATTCCACCTTCTTGTTCCATGGCCATCCACTGGGAGGTTGGAAGAGAAGACCACCTGCGCTCCCAGTTCTTTCACTTTCTTGCCTAAGTCTTCAAAGTCTCTGCAGATGGTTTCCAGGTCATTTCTTGCGGTGTCATTTGCCCCCACATGTAGTAGCAGGAATTCATCTGTAGGTCTGAAGAGTCCTGATATCCTGTCAGACACATCTTTAATTCTTGCATCTGGAAGACAGCACTTTCTCTTGAAGTTATATCCGGTCTGCAGATAGCGGCCTCTGTTCCTCTCAACAGGGAATCCCCCATGACCACCACTCTCCGTTTCTTCTTCACAACATTTTTCTTTCTCCATCCAGGAGGACTCTGAAGGTGTACAAGGTTGCTGTTTGTTGGCAAAGTCTTATCCTGATGTATTTCTTCATCGTTTTCCTGCATGAGGGCCTGGTACTGGTTCCTGAGAAGTATGGGTGCTGACTGCCTCCTTTCTGTACGGTAAGGCTAGCTCGCAGTGGGTGTGTAAAACTGATTTAAATATTTCCCATTTATTTTCTGTGCTCCTATTTTTGAGGACATTGTCCCAATCAATTCGGCGAAGATCCTCTCTAAGCTGATCAAACTTTGCTTTCCTGAAATTCAGCGTTTTTGTAACCCCCTTCCAGGGCACCATACTGAAGGACAAGTGGAATTGTATTATATTGTGGTCACTGTTCCCTAGGTGCACATCGACTCGTACTTCTGTTATTCTATCTGGCCTGCTGCTTAAAATTAAGTCCAGAAGGGCTGTTCCTCTATTTGGGCCCTGCACAAGTTGTGGCAGATAATTATCCTTGGTCACTGACAGAAATTGGTTTCCTTTCTGAGATACGCAGGTTTCTGTTTCCCAGTCTATGTCGGGGTAGTTGAAGTCCCCCATAATAATCACCTCATTGTGATTTGCTGCTTTGTCTATTTGTTTCAATAATACATTTTCAGTGGTTTCTGTTATATTTAGTGGCTGATAACAAACCCCATCCATGTAGCTTCCAGTAGCGGAGATTATTGACTGGCTTACTGAGATTGAAATGTATACAAAGATTTAAAAGTACCACAACACTGTATACTGATGTACACTATGAATACCTTTCCCTTTTTCTACTTTTTTAATTCTGGTGTAATACATAGTGAGCCTGTGAGTGTCTGTGTCTGTCTCCGGAAGTATAGATGGAAATTTAACCCTAGACTGGACACACCTGGTATGTGCTGATACAGTACCTTGCTTCAAAAATTTGTATTAAGGTATCATCTGTAGGATAACCAACTGTGGGGCGGGGCCCTCTTCTTGCCGCTGACAAACACAAGACTGAGACAGAGTTTGTACTGAACAGGTCCGTTTTTAGTGCCCATCCTTCTGTCAACAACAGCAATTCACCACAGCCGTTTCACATTTCTCTGTATACAGGCCCCGGTTCCTTCACTTCCTTTGTAACTATAATCGTGGCATCCTCTGTGGCTCTTCCACTGTGGCTGGCCTAGGCCCAACCACCACAACGCTGAACCAGTCTGAGCACACCGTCCGTATGATAGCCCCAGGCCATCTTCGTCTGCGGCTACCATCCTCTGGCCCACCCCCCCGTGACCGCCTCAACTGTTAGTCCTCTCTGGAGCCTTTCCACTGTCTCTATTTCCTCAGCAGAACTTCCTCTTTACTGTGCTCCCTTCGCTGACTGACTCTTCCAGAACCTTCCCTCAGTCTTTTATACTTCCAGTTCTGGTAACTTCACCCACCATCACCTAACAGTTTCTCTGACCAATGGCAGTTATTCAGTCCCACTCCTACACTCTCCACTGCCCTCCAATGGGCAAGCTAAAACACTGCACCCTTTCTCTTTATCTTAGCGGTTTCACACCTACACTGCGCTACACCTCTGCTTCTCACTACAGGCTGGTTTGTCTGTCAGTCCACCTTCCCTACATCATCCATAGTGATTGAGCGTGTGTGGGTTACGCCTTCTATATATACGGTGAATCGGAGAAACAAATTTTTACACTATACTCGATACAGCTTGTATCTTGTTATACCGTACCTTTGTTCGATATTTAGCATTACGGTCCAATTCATACTGTGTAAGCGTCTGAGAGTGACCATGGGACTATTTATACGGAGATTTCCATTGTCCCCTAAAAAATATATACTTGCTATCTTGTTATCCAGGAACTTTTTTACAACATTTTTTATTATGGTCAAAACCAAACTGAGTGAGCATCTGAGGGTGACTATGGAAATATATACCAATATTTTCAATTTGGCCAACACTGTATACAGGAGAATGCTTCTGATACAGTAACCTTTTTAGCTATTTAGATTCTGGTGTAATCCATAATGAGCCTGTAAACGTCTGTCTGTTACTCCGGCAATATATTTGGAACTTTAAGATTACCCCAACACTGTATACAGCTGTACGCTTGTGTTACATAACTCATTTACAGATTTTAATATTCTTGTTTAATCAATACTGGGCCTGAGAGCGTTTGTGTCTGTCTCCTGAAATGTATGTGGAGAATCAGAATGTTTACACTATACTACAGGAAAGATGTATATCTTTGTACCGTGTTAGCCAGTAGATAGAAAAATATTCAGGATTGAGAGTCCTCAGTAGTTGATACACTATACTAGATACCTTTTATCTGGAAATACTGTACCCTTTTTCAACTTGTTATTTTATTGGGTAATCCATACTGAGCCTGGGAGCGTCTGTGTATGCCTCATGAAATATATACGGAGATTTACTGTTATTCATAGACTGTATAGAGCTGTACGCTTCTGATACAGTACCATATATCTGCTGGTATTTTGGGTCCATTTTCAAAAACATGAGGAAGTATGGTGGAAGAGGACACGGATGTGGGTGTGGAGGGCCACCTGGTACTGATGGTGGTGGTGGTGCATCTGCTGGTAGTGCCAAAAACACAATAGCAGCTAAGGCAGGAGGTGTTGAGCCAGCGTCATGGTGTAGCTCTGGAAGACCTGTAAGGGAGTAGGTAGACTGCTTTTAAAGCCGAAGTATCAGGAACTGTTTGTGGCTTACATTGCTGAAACAGCCTCCAGCTCTATCGCCTCCTATTCTGAAGTTGTAATAAATGCAAGCACTGAGTCGTAACTGCAGGCTTCTGGCCAAGAGTAACCCCTTTCCTTGTGTCCTTCACCCACATCAAAAGTGAAGGATGTGGAAGCACACACCTCAGATTACTCCATGGAGCTCTTTTCACATACCATGCCTGAGTTAATTAAAAATAGGACCCATCATGTACTGGAGCAATGTAAATGGGGCAGATCACATGCTGGAGCAGGATCTAATGGGCACATTATACACTGGAGCATAACAAATGAGGCCCATTATATATGGCGCATTATTAGACCCCATCATACACTGGAGCATCATCCATGAGGCCCATCATGTACTGAAGCATTGTAAATGGGGCAGATCAGACACTGGAGCAGCATCTAAGGGGCACATTATACACTGGAGCATTACAAATGGGGCCCATTATATATGGAGCATTATGTGGAGCTCATCAGATACTGTATGTAACATTATATGTGATTAATTATTTGGTATGGAGAAATATATGGGGCTCATTATTCTGTACGGCGCACAATGTGGTGGCCATAACACTGTATGGAGTAATATACTGTTCTGTTTTTGAGCTATTGTACAATTTAAAATAGATCATGTAAGCAGTGAAGTATGTGTCATTGTACTATACCTATATTTCTGTGGCGTATCGGAGCATCATGAGTTGTGGCATGTGTTAAAGGGGCGCACTAACACTCTTTGGCCCAGGGCACATGAAAACCTGGAGCCAGCCCAACCCCCCACAACCTTAGCCAAATAACCCCCAGTTTTCAATGCGTAACTATTATTAGGAAGTAAATTAAGGTTGACAAGCTTCAGTTATAAGAATTGATGTTTTTGGCATTGAAATGGGCACTGTAGGTGTGTTTACTGTCCTCCACTCCCTGCCGACTTTGCTTCCCCATTGACTTGCATTGGGTTTCGTGTTTCAGTCGGCCTCTGACTTTTCCCTATAGTCGGACCATTTCGTTTGACCCGACTTTTGTGAAAGTCGGGTTTCATGAAACCCGACTCGACCCGAAAAAAGGAAAAGTCGCTCATCTCTAGTCACCACAGTTCAAACCCAGTGACTTCACCACAGAAAAAAAATTTCACAGTGATCTGCTGTGAAGCCACTGTGCTTGAACTGTTTTGAACTCAGTGACTTTTTCCAATGGTGCTATTGGGGATCTCACCGAGGTCACAGCAGTTCAGCTAGGCTGGATACGGTGCCTCTTTTGATGTCACCTCTAGTCACTGAGGCTCTGCTCACGTAGTTTATGCCCCAGTGGTTTTCAGCTTGAATGGTCACATCTTGGCACTGTCCAGGTTAAAAACTATTAATCCCCAGACATGGATTATAGCATGAAACAGAACGACAGACAGGTAAGGTATACTGTCATTTTTTATTTTAGTTTTATTACAGGAGAACAAGGGTTTCGGTGGAATTATGTGTTTGGTGAGTATAACTGTGTTTGTTATAATTAAATAAAATGGAAAACTGTGTTTAGTCTTATTTCTAATAAAGGACTTTATTGTGGCTGTGTCTTTATTTACAGTACAACTATAGGATTAGCAATGGATAAGTGTCTTATAGATGCCTCTCCATTACTAATCCGTGGGCTTGATGTCACCTGACAATACAAAGGTGACATCAACTCCAAAAATATGAATCCCACTTGCCACTGCTACAGGGCAAAGAGCCAGAATTGGTGCATCTAAGGCTAGTTTCACACTAGCGTTTTGGAGCGCAGCGACGGCCTGCGCACGGCCGCCGCTAAGTCCCGCCCCCTGCCGTGCCTCCGCCGGTAGCTCCGCCCACCGGCGCATGACGCTGCATGCGCCCTGCGTCCCCTATCTTTATCACAGGGGGCGCAGGCCGTGCGCAGTATGCGTTTGGTGGCGCATGCGCCTTTTTGACGGTGCGCCGACGCAACCAAACTGCAGCAGGTTGCGTTTGGCGCAGGTCGGCGCACCGTCAAAAGGACGCATGCGCCGCCAAACGCAGACTGTGCGCAGACTGCGCACGGCCTGCGCCCTCTGTGATGAAGATAGGGGACGCAGGGCGCATGTAGCGTCATGCGCCGGTGGGCGGAGCTACAGGCGGAGGCGCGGCAGGGGGCGGGGCTTAGCGGCGGCCATGCGCAGGCCGTCACTGCGCTCCAAAACGCTAGTGTGAAACTAGCCTAATAGATGTGCCTTTTCAGGGCAGTTGCGGGCTGCTATTTTAACGCTGGGGGCCAATATCCATGGCCCCTTAACAGCCTGAGAATACCAGCCCTCAGCTGTCTGCTTTTGCAAAGCTTGTAGTCAAAATTGAGTGGGACCACATGCCTTTTTTTTAATTATTTATTTAAATAATTTAAAAAATAGTGTGAGGACCCCTCTGTTATTGATAACTAGCCTTGCTAATGCTGACAGATGAGGGTTACAGCCCCCAGCTGTGAGTTTTGCTTGACTGGATATCAATAATATAGGAGAACCCATGCAAGTTTATTTATTTATTTACAGTGCAGGAGCAGCTGATGAATACTCCCATCATCAGCTGACACCAGTGACCAGAGGTAAACTGTATACCTCTGATCACAGCTGAGCACTCATGCAGTCTTTTGACAGCGTTGGAACCGTGGAGGATGACTGGCGGGGATGATTTAACCGCCGATCAGAAGCGGTGTTTGCCGCGCTGTCATGCATATGACACGTGTCAAACACTGTATTGTCTGGCCCCCCCATTCAAGTGAATGGGGTTTGGGTCCACTGTGCTGGACCCCACGCCATTTTTTTAATCTATTTACAGTGCAGGGGAGGCTGATGAATGCTCCCATCAGCCGCTCCTGCTCTCACTGTTATTAGCGGCATTATGTGTCAGATGATGGCATCTGTAGTCCCATCAGCTGACACCTGTGACTGGAGATAAACTTTTTACTTCCATTCACAGCTGAGCACTCACGCTGTCTTCTGACAGCGCAGGAACCACGGCTCTCTGACAGGCGGGGATGATTTCACCACCGATCAGAAGCGCTATGCCGGTTTTTTCCACGCTGTGACATAGCTTGGGAAACACTGGCTTTTGTGCTGTGTATGTTTGGCTATATTCGGAGATTTAATCGACGATTAAATCGGCGAATTTTGCAAATTCAGCGATTGTGAGCCGAACCAAATATTGAAATATTCGCTCATCTCTACGTATGAGACACCAGGTCCGGAACTGCCTAGGCCACATCCAGTGTTGCAGGAGAAAAGGAAATGGGTGTCAGAAAGGATCCATGACCTAAAAAGAAGGGGAGTTGTTGTGAGTTCATTTTCCCCTTCACCATTGAGGTCTGATGAACTCCCTCTTCTGGTGAAGGAAGGTAGTGAGGCTGATTACCAAGCACCTGGGCAGGATGATGATGACTGGGTGACGGGAATTACTGACTGGATATAAGGCAGCCGACGCCGTTCTGCCTTGCAGGTGATCTCTCTGAGGGATTCTAGGAGACCAGTCTGATTCCTGCTCCTCAAAAGCTAAGTTTTCTGCTCTACTTTTTGCATTTGTGTTTTGGTTTTGTTTTGCATTGTTTTCCTTGATTTCTGCCATTCCCTGCTGGGGTGAGCTGAATTCCTTTTTGCTCTGTCTTCAGAAAATACCTGAGTACTGATATAGTCTTTTTGAAGCCTAGCGTCTTCAGGGCTTTTTTCCCTATCAGCTGTTGGCTCTTGTTTTGATAGGGTTTTGGCGGATTACAGACAGCAGCTTTTCCATCCTGTCCTATCTAGTTAGCTTGGGCCTCATCATTTGCTCAGCCTATCTTTCTATCTGTGTGAGTGTTTTTTCATCTTGCTTCACCGTCATTATATGTTGGGGGCTGCCTATTGCTTTGGGGTCTGCTCTGGGGCAGTTTAGATTTCCTTTCTGTCTTTAGGCTATTTAGTTCTCCGGCTGTGAGCGAGGGGTCTAGGGCACCATAGGAACCCCCCACGGCTACTGCTAGTTGTTGTTGATAGGTTCAGGGGTCTGCAATCCGATAGCTGCCAACTTCTCTGGTTTTCTGGACTTAGCTAGTATTTCTGTTTTTGCCTCCTACGGTGACTCATTCATAACAGGGAGTGGTAAGCGAGGGGAAGAGAGAGAGTCGAGCGCGAGAAAAGGCAGAGCGTTTCTGCCTCAGGGAAGAGAGAGCAGGGACTCAGGACAGGCGCAGGGGGGACTCCCAGGTACTAGTGAGTGTGGATAGAGACAGGCGCTGAGGGAAATGTCATAGTGCGGCCAACCAGATACCAGCGGGCGTACCGAGAGTCAGACGTCAAGTGAAGTATTGCAGTGCGGGCATCCAGGTATTGGCGGGTGCACAGGAAAGCACATATCGAGTAGAGACTTGTGCAGAATGGCACTCTTCAGCTCTGCAGTTCAATGGACTAGGGGCTCAGTGGGCAAAACCGGTGACCACCCGCTGCTGCCAGAAGTGGGACCATGTGTTGGGCAGGGAAGACTGAAGATGCAGCACTTGCCTCCGCTGGAATCTCATCACCCATCGTACTGCAAGCGTATAAAGGACAGGGTAGTCACGATAAGTTGAACCTGATGAAAAAGACTGTTGAGCTAAAATAACCATTACACTGTTTAAATTGTTTTACCCCTTGTTGGCTTCCTGCAAGGAGAACCCCTATTGCATTAATTAAACCACACCCTTGTTAACACTTGCTCTGCGCCTCTGTGTTACTTCAACTGTTTACCTGCTTTATACAGGGATAAAGGAAAATACCAATCATACAAATATACACACAGAAATAACACAGGTAAACAGGTAAACCGAGGAGTGAAGGATATGGTCAAACCAAAGTTGGAGAAGAAAGGGAATTGATACACACTCAAAACCTAACAACAGTCACAGGTAAATCCACCAAACCGCTTCTTCAATAAACACCAACAACAACCTCCAGCCATGCAGCAAAAACTAACTCTGACAATAAGTGCTTGCCAGGGCCCAGATTATATACTGTAGGAGATGGGAGTGGTTAACAGTGCACAGCTGAGAACCTTAATGCAGGAAAACTTTCAGGAGCTCTCAACTGAGCAGGTTAACCCCTGCACTGCTAAAATAAACTTACATCATATAATACGAAGGTGAAGTGCTTTTAACCAGTGCAGGAGTTTGAGAAATCAGACGCTGTGGTGTTCTGGCTCCCAGGGCCACCATCAGGGCATTACTGCCCTTACTGGCATATGGGGCCCGGTGACAGAGGGGGCCCATAGTGGGCCCCCTCTGTTCTGGTCAGTAGGCCCCAGCGGCAGGACTCTGCCAACTCAGTAACTGCCTGTGTGTCCTCAGATGCATCCGCAGTTCAAATTTGTTGCCATGTGGGAGATTTCTCCTGCAAGGCAGCAGTTAACAGCTGCCAACCATTCATAGACTGGCAGCTGACGTAAGCGGGCACGTCGTCGGCATATGACGTCACTGTCATATACCGGAAAGAAGGTCCGTGCCTCAGATGCGTGGATGGAGGACATCGCTGGAGCTTGGTGAGATAAGGAGAAACTTTTTTCCAGGAACATACATCGTGGCACAGCAGAGCTTTTTTTCTAACTCACCGGCGGGACCGCTGCGACAGGAGGATTCCCGGCAATCAGCTGACAGTTGAAGCAGTAGTGTTCCGCTCCTGCAGTAACTCTCCCAGGACATCAGGGGACTTGGGGACATCTGAGGGCTGGGTAAGTGTTGGCATACTACCCAGATATAGCAGAGGGCAATAGTGGTGCCCTGCTCTCCAATGTAGGAGAGCTGTTCATTCATTTTGCCGGTGGCACCATGACTCAAGCTGAGGCAGGAGATTCCCTGCAATCAGCTGATACCTAAGCAGGAGTTTGCTGCTGCACAAGATTTTACAGGACTAGGGGACCTTATTGGAAGGCTGGAAAAGTGACACTCAGTAGGGGAAAGTGATTGGCGCCTTTATATAGCAGAATGCATAGTGATCTCTGCATTTCAGCGCTGGAAACCACTGACCACAGATACTGGGCTATTGACAGCGTTGACAGCTTCTGCACTGTCTTCTCTTTTGAAGTCATCTGCTGTTGTTAAATAGGTAGAAGGAGATCAGTGAAGTGTTGGGACATTAGGGGCTGCGGCACTATAGGACATCTATTAGGATTACCAACTTATAAGCATTATTCTATAGAACTGATAGGTGCTCACACCTGACACTGGGACATAAGAAGAGATAGATGTACCAACATTTGAAAGGCTTTATCAGCATTCATTGAGGCACAGATAGGTGCATATAAAGAACTTCATACAGCTTTGAGACTCCAGTATATTTTGCTGCACTAATAAGCGTTAATTCTGATCTTTTATATATATAGGTTGTTATTTTCTTCTGCACTATCATCTCACTGACAGTTTATTGGATCTGGGTTCTGAGCTTTATTGATTACTGAGAGTGCACAATCAGGGATTTAATAATAAGGTTAATACAATAACCTTATTTCTGCAACAATAGATTTCAGCTTCCAATATTAACATTATTCCTTTCTAATATTGTAAGACATATTTACCAACTACTATTGCTAATTAAAAATGGATGCAAAAAACAAAACAAAGACTTCCTATGCGAATATTACAGCTAATACTAATAAGTCCCGCCCACAAAGAAACAAGTCCTCTCAAAGAAATCCTTCCTTACAGGATTCAACAGATATTAATGAAGGGGACACAGCTATATGTATTAGCCCACCATCTACCCCTAGGGTAGTAAGCCAAAATTCAGATAAAAATACTCAAATTTAAAACGGGGAAAAACTAAGATGATGCAAAGTCTAAAATGTTACAAGAACTTTATAACATAATTATGGAAACTTCTCAATCCATAGATATCAGCCAAAAAACTAAAAGAGATGAGAAATCACAGAGAAAATCTCACAAAACTAAAACTTCTGATTCTGAGGAAGAATTTTACAGTACTTCTCACTGTATTACCTGTATACTGACATTATATACAGAGCTCCTGGGTATAATGTCACTGGTGAGCACTGTATTACCTGTAAACTATATACAGAGCGACTGTGTACTGTATAATGACACTGGTGATCCCTGTATTACCTGTACACTGACACTATATACAGAGCTCCTGTGTATGTCACTGGTGGTCACTGCTGTATTACCTGTACACTAACACTATATGCATAGCTCCTGTGTATAATGTCTCCAGTGATCACTGTATTATCTGTACACTGTACACTATATACAGAGCTCCTGTGTATAATGTCACTGGTGATCACTGTATTACCTGTGCACATACACTGTTTACTAAGTACAGATCTCCTGTGTATAATGGCATTGATATTGCATTTTTTATATTAATGATCAGTATTGTAGTATTCGGTCACTATGTGGTGGTAATATGTGGTCTGGTTATGGCATGGTGGTATTTTTTCCTTGTATGCGGGTTTATTGCTCACAATGTGGTGGTAATATGTGGTCTGATCATTGAGCTGTGGTATTTGTTCCTAGTATGTGGTATTATTTGGTCACTATATGGTGGTAATATGTGGTCTGGTCATGGTGTGGTGGTATTTGTTCCTTGTATGTGGTATTATAGATCACCAAGAAAATAGGGGGGGAAGCCAGCACTGCTTAAGGTTAGAATGCATAAATTGGAGTGCATATGCACATAATGTCTAGCTGTATTCAAAAATGAGATATTTAGCAAAAAAATTGATCAATTCAATTGAGCCACCCCGCCGCGCCAAGGCAATCTCATATGGGGGGTCCTACTCTATATATTTTTAATAAATGCTGTGCCATTACGGCCTCCAATTTATGCGTTCTAACCTTAAGCAGTGCTGGCTTCCCCCCCTATTTTATTATAGATCACCACCTGGTGATGATATGTTGTCTGGTCATGGTACGGTGGTATTTGTCTCTTGTATGTGATATTATTGGCCATTTTAAAAATTGAAAAATGAATAAAGGTATACCTAAAATTGTATTGGATATTTTAACAAATGTTTAGTAAGATACAGTAGAGTAGGGCCCAGCCAAAAGAATCTACCTTGTTGTGGTGGATTAAAAAATGTTTTGACCAAAACAAAAGCTGATGGCTATATATGCAGTGATGGGCACTGTTAAGGTGTGATTGGTGAGGATGTGGTGCAGAAGTGGAGTTTTTCCAAGAGAGGGTGGTGGGACTGTGGAACGTTCATGGGGTGGAGGTGGGGCTAGGGTGGAGCCTGGGTGGAGTTTCAAGGGGGCCCTGAAAATTTTTCCAGTATGGGCCCTGAAATTCCTAGTGACAGCCCTGCTGGCTCCTCTATGTCATGGTAAACTCGTGACACTGGGTCTCACAGGCTGTGTTAGTGAGACACTGACAGTCTTATGTACTTTAATACATGAGTACTGCCATGCATGAGACCAGTGATCGAGCTGAAAATTATACATGTCCCACAGTGAGGCTAAGTAAAAAAGGGAAAAAAGTTACATAAAATATGTAAAAAAGAATAAAAAAAAGCTCACACAAATTCCTAAAATCAGTTTCAAAACACACAATGCAGCAGTTGTCATAAAACAAAAATAAATTAAAAAAGTACACATTCTTTTTTTTGTCACATCCAGAATGACTCGCTCTATAAAACTTGCATGCTATTTATTGCATATGGTGCACACTGTAAAAATAATAATAAAAAAATAAAAAATAATGCTTTTTCAACATACTGACTCACAAAAAAGTGAATAAAAACTGATCAAAAAGTCATGTGTAAAAAAAATGGCATAACTGGAAATGCCAAACCGTTCTGCAAAAAAGAAATTTTATTATGACTCATTTAGCAAAAAAATGAAAAAGTTACAGCTCTCAGAATATGACGATGCAAAAACAAATTCATTTCTGTAAAATATTGTGTAAATACAGCAAAGCATAAAAAAACTATATAAATCTGTTATTGCTGTAATCGAACCAACCCCAAGAATAAATCCACCTTATCGTTTATACTGCACGGTGAACAGCACAAAAATTAAAAAAAACTATTTTTGGACTGCTGTCTATTTTACCTCCCAAAATTAAGAATAAGACTTAGCTCACATTTAACATGCGCTCTCTACTGAGCATTTACATCAGGGTTTCCATGTAAATTTGCCAAAACCACGACTTAGATAAAACTCCCGGCAGAACCACTCACTTAGGAGGAAGATGTAGTCACTTTGGCTGATCTCTGTTTATTTTAGGTGTCTTTTTAGTGCACAAGCGTGGGCAAACACAGATCTGAGCATGCCTAAAAATATAAATACCACCGGGGCAGATGTCAAAGTGTCTCCATCTGCCTCCTTATGGTGGGTAATACCGTCTGAATCGTATTTTTGTGGGGTTTACACGGCAACGCCGACGTACAGTAAGTGCTTAACTTAGAACACAAGAATGTGATTCAGCCTTATACTGAAAGCGATGAGAAATATTATTTACTCCAAAATGTTACCAATAAAAACCCTAATTTATCCCGCACAAAACCGGTCACCACTCAGGTCCATCATCTGTCACTGGAAATATTGAGATTCCCATGTTACTGCTAGAACAAAGACTCTGGAAAAGCGACATGGCTCCCACCCCCTTAAATAAAATCCAGTGAGTTCTGTGCTCCCAAAACCAAATGCACTCTCCTTCTGAGCCCCATTGTGCCAAAACACAGTAAACGGCCACACGTTTGGCATTATTGTAATGGGGAGAGAGTACTTAATTTATGGGGTCTGTATCGCCAGAAGCACAAGCTTTGCACAATGTATGGGGATGTTAAAATATATGGGGGCACTACACTGTATGGAGGCACAATTTATGAACACAAAACTGGCATATTTGCTATTTTCTAGAAAAAAAGTCTGGCATGGATGTTACAAAATAGTCACTGCAGCCATAGATGAATTAATTGAGAGGTGCAATTTCTACAATGGGGTTTTTTCTGCTGTTCTGGTACCTTAGGGGCTCCACAAATGCCACCCGCAAACTATTCTAGCAAAATCTGTGCTCCAAAAGCTAAATAGCGCTCCTTTGTTCTTAACCCTGACGTGTGGCCTAACAGTAATTTCTGATGACATGTGAGGTATCGTGATGTCTGGGAGAAATTTTGCAAGAAATTATGGGGTCCAGTTGCACCTATTAATCCTTGCGTACCTAAAAAATTTGCAGCAAATACAAAAATTACATTTTTACCACAAAAATGTCATATTTCCACATCTCAATGTTAGAAATTTCTGGGAGGCACCTATGGGTTCAAAATATACACTACACCACTCCCTGCCGTGTGCTTAAACAGTAGTGCACAACCACATATCGGGTACCGCCACATTTGGAAGAAATTGAATAACATATTGTTGGGTCCAATTTCTCTCATTACCCCTTGCGTAAATTATAAATTTGGTGCTAAAACAGTATTTTAACCCCTTCATGACCAAGCCTATTTTGACCTTAATGACCAGACCATTTTTTGCAATTCTGACCAGTGTCCCTTTATGAGGTAATAACTCAGGAACGCATCAACGGATCCTAGCGATTCTGAGATTGTTTTTTCGTGAAATATTGGGCTTCATGTTAGTGGTCGATAATTTTTGCGTTTATTTGTGAAAAAATCAGAAATTTGCTGAAAATTTAGAAAATTTCACAATTTTCAAATTTTTAAATTTTTATTCTGTTAAACCAGAGAGTTGTGACACAAAATAGTTACTAAATAACATTTCCCACATGTCTACTTTACATCAGCACAATTTTGGAAACAAAATATTTTTTTGTTAGGAAGTTATAAGGGTTAAAAGTTGACCAGCAATTTCTCATTTTTACAACAAAATTTACAAAACCATTTTTTTTAGGGACCACCTCACATTTGAAGTCATTTTGAGGGGTCTATATGGCAGAAAATACCCAAAAGTGACACCATTCTAAAACCTGCACCCCTCAAGATACTCAAAACTACATTCAAGAAGATTATTAACCCTTCAGGTGTTTCACAGGAACTAAAGCAACGTGGAAAGAAAAAATTGACATTTTAATTTTTCCAACAAAAATTTTCTTTTAGCATCAATTTTTTCATTTTCACATGGGTAACAGGATAAAATGGATCCCAAAAATTTGTTGGGCAATTTCTCCTGAGTATACTGATACCTCATATGTGGTCATAAACCACTGTTTGGGCTCACGGCAGGGTCCGGAAGGGAAGGAGCACCATTTGACTTTTTGAATGGAAAATTAGCTCCAATCGTTATCGGACACCATGTCGCGTTTGGAGAGCCACTGTGCACCTAAACATTGGAGCTCCCCCACAAGTGACCCCATTTTGGAAACTAGACCCCTTATGGAACTTATCTAGATGTGTAGTGAGCACTTTTAACCCCCAAGTGCTTCACAAAAGTATATAAGGTAGAGCATTTTTCCACAAAAATGATTTTTTAGCACGCTATTTTTTATATTCACATGGCTAACAGGAGATATTGGACCACAAAATTGTTGTCCAGTTTATCCTGAGTATGCTGGTACCCCATATGTGGGGGGGAACCATTGTTTGGGCACACGTAAGGGCTCGGAATGGAAGTAGTGACGTTTTGAAATGCAGACTTTGATAGAATGGTCTGCGGTCGTCGTTACGCTTGCAGAGCCCCTGATGTGCCTAAACAATAGAAACCCCCCACAAGTGACCCTATTTTGGAAGCTAGACCCCCCAAGGAACTTATCTAGATGCCTGGTGAGCACTTTGAACCCTCAAGTGCTTCACAGTAGTTTATAACGCAGAGATGTGAAAATAATAAAAAAAAATTTCCACAAAAATAATTTTTTAGCCCCCAATTTTTTATTTTTCCAAGGGTAGCAGGAGAAATTTAACCCCCAAAGTTGTTGTGCAATTTTTCCTGAGTACGCTGATACCCCATATGTTGGGGTAAACCACTGTTTGGGCACACGTCGGGGCTTGAAAGGGAGGGAGCACCGTTTGACTTTTTGAAGGCAAAATTGGCAGGAATCAATGGTTGCACCATGTCTCATTTGGAGACCCCCTGATGTGCCTAAACAGTGGAAACCCCTCAATTCTAACTTCAACCCTAACCCCAACACACCCCTAACCACAGCCCTAACCCCAACACATCCCTAACCATAACCCTAACCCCAACAAACCCCTAACCCTAATCCCAACCCTAACCATAACCCTAGCCACAAGCCTAAACCTAATTCCAACCCTAATTCTAACCCTAATTCTAACCCTAACCCTAATTCCAACCCTAACCCTAATTCCAACTTAGCCCTAACTCCAACCCTAACCCTCTTTCCAACCCTAACCCTAACCCTCTTTCCAACCCTAACCCTAATGGAAAAAAAAATAAAAATAATTTCTTTATTTTATTGTTTGTTCCTGCCTATGGGGGTGATAAAGGGGGGTTTATTTATTTTTCATTCTATTTTGATCACTGTGAGAGTTTAACACAGTGATCAAAATGAATGAATGGAAATTGCAGCCGGCGGGCGCACTGTGCATGCGCCCGCCATTTTCCAATATGGCGGCGCCCATGGTTCGGGACCGCAGGACACCGTGAGCCAGAGCGGCACTCGGTGAGTACCGGAGGGTGGGAGGGGGGGCGATCAGAAGGCGGGGGGAGCGGAGGGAAGGCGGGGCAGATGATGACAGCGGTGGCACATCGCCGCTCTCATTCAGTGGCGGGGGGCAGATCGCCCCCGTTAACCAGTGGGAGGGGTCGGATCAGTGTCACCAGCCATGTCCGATGCTACAGCAGCGTCGGACATGGCTGGATTGTAATATTTCATCAATTTTCATTGATAAAATATTACTATCGCTCTGATTGGCTGTTTCACTTTTAACAGCCAATCAGAGCAATCGTAGCCACGTGGGGGTGAAGCCACGCCCCCCGTGGTGAAGTACAAAGCCCCCTGTATCTGCGGGTCGGGTGACCTTTCAGTGACCTAGGTCACCTGACCCGCAGCGGAGCTGTAAAGTCATGACGCCACATAGGCGTCACTGGTCATAATGGCACCAGTTTTCATGACGCCTATGTGGCGTCATTGGTCGTGAAGGGTTTAATGGAAAAAAATGTTGTTCTCACATCTAAATGTTATAAAGTTTTGTGAATCATCTGTAGGTTAAAAATGCTGAGTAGACCCCTAGGTGAATTAATTGCTGGGTCTAGTTTCCAAAATGGAGTAACTTGTGGGGGGTTTCTGCTGTTTTCACATGTCAGGGGCTCTTCAAATGTGACATTGCAATCACAATCAATTCAGACAACTAGCCCTTATTCATTTCCTAGCCCTGCCATCAGCCCAAACAGACGTTTTTGACCACATATGGGGTATCATCGCATTGCGTAACAAATTATGGGGTCCATTTTCTTCTATTATCCTTAGTGAAAATTACAAATTTGAGACAAAAACAACATTTTTGCGAAGAAAGTGAAAATTTTCAATAGGACGACCTAATGTTATTAAATTCTGTGTAATATCTGTGGGTTAAAAATGCTCACTATACCCCTGGATAAAATCCTACAGGGGAGTAGTTTCCAAAATGGGGTAATTTGTGTTTTTTCCCACTGTTTAGGCACATTAGGGGCTATTCAAATGTGACATGGTGTCTGCTCTCGAGCATTTTCGCTTTCAAACAGTCAAACGGTGCTCCTTCCCTTCTGAGCCCAGGACGCCTGCAGACCATCCATCAAAGCCTGCTTTTCAAAATATTACTCCTTCCTTATAACCCTCTGGCGATACAAAGTATTGTGTAACAGTGATCGGAGTAAATGGAAAATTACCATATTTACCACTAAAATGTTGTTTTGACCCCAAGTTATTAATTTTCAGAGGCAATAATAGAAGAAAATGAATGCTACCATTTCTCTTGAGTACACCTATACCCCATATGTGGGGAATACTACTTTTGAGGCATAGTTCAAAGAAGAAGAAGGGAAGAAGTGCCATATTGAAGTTCAGATTTTGCTGGAATGGTTTAAGCGTGCCATTTCACATTGGCAGAGCCCCTGGGGTGCCATAACAGCAGAGCCTCCCATATGTTATCCCATTTAACAAACTACCTCTCCCAATGAATTCATCTAGAGGTGCAGTGAGCATGTTAACACCACATGTGCCTTATATAATTTTATACCATTGCTCAGAAGTAGAAGAAAATTACATTTTTACCACAAAAACTTTGATCTATTCCCAGATTTTATATTTTCACACAGGAAAATGGGTAAAAATGGCACCAAAATTTATCACGCAATTTCTGCTGAATGTGGAAATACCACATATACAGCTGTACAGTATTGATTAGCCACATGGCAAAATTCGGGAAGAACAGAGCGCTGTTTGAATGTTGGAGCACAAATTTTCCTTGAAAAGTTTGAGGACTCCATATACATAGCCTCTAAGTGACAGAAGAGCAGAGCCCCCCCGCAAGTGATCCCATTTTGAAAATTACACCCCTCTGAGAATATATCTACAGGAGTAGTGACAATTTTGACTCTATGGGTGTTTTCTCTATATTTCAAATATTTGCATTTATGAGAATTTTTCCTTTTTTCATTTTATTATTATTTTAGGGTATTGTGAAAATATTTTTACTTTTTATACTTAGTCGCTTTATGGGACTTTTACTTTCATTAATCGGATGGCTGGTATAATGCATTGCAATGCACGAGCATTGCAATGCATTATGCATGTCAGTATGACACTGACAGAAGCCTCTTGGACCATTTTCTTGGCATGGTCTAAGCAGGCCACTGTCACTGGCAGGCCTGGAGATCATCATGACAATCTTGACTTGCCTACCTATAAGGGAAGATATTAGTGAAGGGAATGAGGATGTCAAGTCCATATGGGTCTAAATACATGGAGGGAAAAATAGTAACAAAATTCTTATTGGGGTCTGTTACAAACCCCCAAATATAACAGAAATCATGGAAAGTCTACTACTAAAGCAGGTAGATGAAGCTGCAACCCATAAAGAGGTCCTTGTTATGGGAGACTTTATCTACCTGGATATTAACTGGGAAACAGAGACCTGCAGAACCCATAAAGGCAACAGGTTTCTGCTAATAACCAAGAAAAAAAAGAAAAATTATCTTTCACAATTGGTGCAGAATCCAACCAGAGGAGCAGCACTTTTAGACCTAATACTATCTAATAGACCTGACAGAATAACAAATCTGCAGGTCGTTGGGTATCTAGGAAATAGCAACCACAATATTGGACAGTTTCACTTGTCTTTCGCTAGGGGGACTTGTCAGGTAGTCACAAAAACACTGAACTTTAGGAAGGCAAAGTCCAGCTTAGAGATTATTATTATTATTTATTTATATAGCACCATTAATTCCATGGTGCTATACATGAGAAGGGGGGTTACATACAAAGTTACGGTATATATATCGTTAACAGTAAACAAATTTACAATGACAGACTGGTGCAGAGGGGAGGGAACCCTGTCCTTGCAGACTTACATTCTACGGGAGATGCCCTTAATCTGGTTGACTGGGACAATGTCCTCAGAAATGGGAATACATGGGAAATGTTTCAGAACATCCTAAATAGGTTTATTCATTCAATTTGAAAGTTTATTCATTCGATTTGCATTCTACTTGGGCTGACTGGGGTATTTCTAAATTAAATGACATCTTTGATGGTCATAAATTTGTATCTTTTTCTCATCTTAAGAATAGGTTTGGGGTTCCCTCCTCTGCTTTTCTACACTACTATGTTGAAAGAGTTTTTGACTCCACTGGTGACTCGCTGCCCTCTGCTATCGGAGCCAGCGATCAATATTTTATGCAACTCAGGCCATAATATTTTTTGGTCCACTCGTTATATCTACCAGTGGTTCAACAACGATTCTGCATTTATAAAATCCCCATATATGAAAAAATGAGAATCGGTTTTGAATTTTTCTGTTACCCCAGATGTTTGGGAACTGACCATGTCTCTAACCTATTCTGCTACCATGTCTATGGCTCTCCATGAGTCCTACTTTAAAATCATATCGAGATGGTACTATTCGCCATCTCGTCCAGCTTTTATCAACCCTTCCACCTACCCTCTCTGTTGGAGGGATTGCGGGTATCATGGTAGCCTTTCCCATTTATTTTGGTTTTGTCCACGTCTTCGGCATTTTTGGGACGACATCTCCTCTCTTATTTCTCATATTTTAAATCAATCAGATTTTTCACTGACTCCTCAGTTCGCCCTGCTCTCGTTGGATGCAAGTCGTTTGAATCCTTCTGTTAGGAAATTGGTTATTCATTTACTTTTGGTTTCTAAAAATGAAATTGCGTTTTATTGGAAATCCACTCGAGTGCCCTCTTCACTCGATATTATTGCAAAGCTGACTTTACATAAGTCACATGAGCAAAAATTGGCGTTGCTGAATGGCTGTCTTCCTTCCTTTATAAAGAAATGGTCTCGCTGGCTGGAAATGTGTCCATGAGTTCTTATTATTATTATGTATAGTCTGGTTGTTTTTTTTTATTTTTTCTTTCATGTGTCATGAATGCCTCATGATATTGCATTTATGTATGCTCTGTTATAAAATGTTAATAAAATTGTTTGGAAAAGAACATCCTAAATAGGCACTGTAAGCGGTTTATACCTTGTGGGAATAAAAGGATAAGAAATAGGAAAAACCCAATGTGGCTAAACAAAGAAGTAAGAGGGGCAATTAACAGTAAAAAGAAAGCATTTAAACTACTAAATTAATAAAGGGGATTGGGATCTACACTACCCAGAGAGATTAGCAAAATTAGGATTATTTAGTCTAGAGAAAAGACAACTGAGGGGCGATCTAATAATCATGTATAAGTATTTAAGGGGACAATACAAATATCTCTCCGGGGATCTGTTTATACCACGGAAGGTGACGGTCACATGGGGGCATTCTCTGCGTCTGGAGGAGAGAAGGTTTTTCCACGAACATAGAAGAGGATTTTTACTGTTAGGGCAGTGAGAATCTGGAATTACTTGCCTGAGGAGGTGGTATGGCAAACTCAGTCGATGGATTCAAGAGAAACCTGGATGTCTTCCTGGAGCATAACAATGTTGTATCTTACAGTTATTAGGTTCTTTAGAAGGATGTAGATCTGGGGATTTATTCTGATGGAATGTAGGCTGAACTGGATGGGCAAATATCTTTTTTCGGCCTTGCTAACTATGTTACTATGTTACTGGATCACCCCTAGGGCTGTGGATTTACTCGGTACAAGGCTGATGTCTTTAAAAGGATGTGTTGCGGTGGCAATGACCCGGTCCCTGGCCCTACCTGGGTGTCCATGTAAAATAGGAGGATTGATGATGAATAGAGTTTATGTGTAGATAAGTTTGTGACGCCACCTGTGGTATCTTGTCAGAGGTGACCAGCGCTGCAGTGCAGATCCTCTGGGATAGATGGTGTGATGCAGCAGAGATGTAATAGCTCCCCACAGGCGGAGCTATAGTCCCAGGGCAGTTGTATTAGATGTTGAAGTAGACAGTGTAGTGTTCAGGCCAGGGATGCAGCAGTGCTGAAAGGTTGCCGCAGGAAGAAGGCAGAGACACAGCTGAATGCAGTTTCAAAGTTTTACTCACAGTTTTCTGATGCAACCAGATGCCCGCTTCAGTGCCGTGTCCTCCAGGTGAGGGGCTCAATCAACTCCCAGGCAAAATGAAGTACACCCTTCCAGCACTCCCTCAACATGTGCCTCTCCTGGATGTCTCCTTCCTTGCGCTAATATGAAGTACTTGCAGTTATGTATTACACTCAAGTTCCTCTTTCTTTCTGTTACTTAGAACTCTACTCGCATGACAGGCAGCTGTAGCCTACCTCAGGGACCGTTTGCAATCAGGTCCCGGCTCACACACGTTGCTACTGTGTCGTCAAGTCTTAGTTGGGAATAAAGCATTTACAGCTTCTATTCTTCCGGTGTCTGCTGTAGGACCATTAGTATCCACACAGCCTCGGATACCGGCACCCGGCCTCTGGCGCATAAGCTTAGGGACAGGGCTTTGCTCTAGCCCCAGTTCCCTGCTCTCCTCCACACAACCCATCTTTTCCTCTCCTTCAGGGAAACTCTCCTTACACTGCTTTCCTTCCCAGCAGCTCCAGCTATCCAGGAGCTGCTGCATACACATGCTGTCTTTGCTTCCCCACTTGGGAACTCTCCCCGACTTCTTATCAGTTCTCCCGCTTTCTTAAACTAAGCTCCACCCACCTCCCAGCATCCTTCATGAACCAAGCTGGGGTCATATAGGGTGCCCTGCTGTTCTAAGGTGTCTGTGCTGGGTGCAGGTGTTGGGGTCTGGTCAGGTGTCTCTATTTTACCTGGGTAGTGGGATACCGCACCTCAGGAGGAGGTTCAGTACCTCTGTGGTGACTGAACCCCCAGGGGCGCCACATTACTATAAATTATCAATCACGAACACCTATCAGACCATGGCATATACTGTAGGTGAGTCAAATGTCGTGAAAGTGTTATAGGGGTTTTCCAGGTTTTTAATTCTTTTAAGATCCATTATACTTGAAAAAATGGGTTTTCTCATGCTTTAAATTGTTTAAAAATAAATTAAATAAAATACTTGGACTCACCTCAGTAATACCTTTCCATAACCATTATAATATTCCCCTGCCAGACTCTGCATTTACTTTTCCAGGATAGAATGGACATGTGACTGTCTCAGTAGATTACTGGCTACAGCAATCACACGTCTATGTCAAATGATGATCATCACTGAGATAAGCCATGGGTGATCACTGCTTTGAGTATGACTCTCTTTTTATATGCTTAATCTATTCTTGCTCTTTTTAAAAAAGATTTTACCAGCAAAGCAATCGTTTTAACTTAAATATTGATTACTTTACTTGAGCTGGCCATATATATATGATCATTGTTGACAAATCACGCAGTCTACGTATAAGGATAGGAAACTTTCTTCAGATGCCAAATTTAGGAGAACACAAAGATCAGGCATTTTGGATTTAAACATACCTACATTTTTGTTGTACTGGCAAAGTAATAATAAACTGTCAGAAGTGTTTTATTGCAGCTTGTCTCCCTTTCCACAGTAAAACACCATGCATGCTTTGCTAAAGATCAGTTTAGTCAAGAAGGAAGAAGGAAATGTGTATTACCAACTTAAGAGCGTAAATCCACCTAAAATTGAAAAATAAAACATGCTGCAATATCATTTTTTGCCAAAAAATGGTTTTAATTGAATTATTGGACTATTAGTCATTAGAGTCTAAAAAGCACTAAGTATCTATAATAATAAATGCCCTAACCAGCTTCCGGTTGTAACAACTTCCGTCCAGTTGTAACCGGTGACGTCACCACACACACACGCACGTTAACCCTCAACACACCACACCGCCTCAACACACACTCCTCTCACCTTTCACCTCCACTCATGTCCACTCACTCTTTCACTCCACATACGTTCCTTTCTCTCACTCCGTTTCTCATACTCACACCGTCATCGTCGCTGCCCCGACATCTTCCTCCGCCGCCGCGATCCAGGATCCAGATGTTCTCCAGGCCGCCGACATCGGGATCCAAAAAGATGGCGTCGGCGAAATCTCGCGAGATTACGCCGACGCCATTTTGGATCCCGATGTCGCCCATGCCAGCGACATGTTGTTGCGGCGACGCCATCTTGAATATCGCGGGACTTCACGAAATCCAAGATGGCGTCCCGCAAGAACATGTCGGCGGCCTGGAGAACGTCTGGATCCTGGATCGCGGCAGCGGAGGAAGATGTCAGGGCAGCGATGATGACGGTGTGAGTATGAGAAACGGAGTGAGAGAAAGGATCGTATGTGGAGTGAAAGAGTGAGTGGACATGAGTGGAGGTGAAAGGTGAGAGGAGTGTGTGTTGAGGCGGTGTGGTGTGTTGAGGGTTAACATGGCAAGAGGTGTGAGGCTGTGTGCACACGCTGCGGATTTTGCTGCGGTGTACAGTACCATGATTCCCTATGGGAATCAAAAACCGCAGTGCAGACGGTGTGGAATTTTCCGCGCGGATTATCTGCGGTTTTCAATCCGCAGAAAAAATTGACATGTCAATTCTTTCTGCGGATTCTCCTGCGGTTTGCCATCTCCTCTATTGAGGAGATGAAAAACCGCAGGGCAAAACCGCAGAGCAATCCGCAAGTAAAACCGCAGGTCTTTTGACCTGCGGTTTCACCTGTGGATTTTACAAAATCCGCGCGGATGAATCCGCACCTAATCCGCAGCGTGTGCACACAGCCTTAACGATGTCGGCGAAATCTCGCGAGATTTCGCCGACGCCATCTTGCATTCGTGAAATTGCGTCATTTACCTCACGCCGACTTGCTGTGCGGACGCTTGGCATTGCCTGTACCACCATAACTACTGCTGCCTTGGTCCTATGCCTGTTTACTGCCGGTGTCTAATTACAGGGCCAATTTGCCTATACTGCCATAACTATTGCTACCTTGCTACTCTGCCGGTGTCTAATTACAGGGCTAATTTGCCTCTACCGCCATAACTACTGCTGCCTTGCTCCTCTGCCGGTGTCTAATTACAGGGCTAATTTGCCTCTACCGCCATAACTACTGCTGCCTTGCTCCTCTGCCAGTGTCTAATTACAGGGCTAATTTGCCTCTACCGCCATAACTACTGCTGCCTTGCTCCTCTGCCGGTGTCTAATTACAGGGCTAATTTGCCTATACCGCCATAACTACTGCTGCCTTACTCCTCTGCCAGTGTCTAATTACAGGGCCAATTTGCCTATACCGCCATAACTACTGCAGCATTGCTCCTCTGCCGGTGTCTAATTACAGGGCTAATTTGCCTATACCGCCATAACTACTGCTGCCTTGCTCCTCTGCCGGTGTCTAATTACAGGGCTAATTTGCCTCTACCGCCATAACTATTGCTGCATTGCTCCTCTGCCGGTGTCTAATTACAGGGCTAATTTGCCTATACCGCCATAACTACTGCTGCCTTGCTCCTCTGCCGGTGTCGAATTACAGGGCTAATTTGCCTCTACCGCCATAACTACTGCTGCATTGCTCCTCTGCCGGTGTCTAATTACAGGGCTAATTTGCCTATACCGCCATAACTACTGCTGCCTTGCTCCTCTGCCGGTGTCTAATTACAGGGCTAATTTGCCTCTACCGCCATAACTACTGCTGCATTGCTCCTCTGCCGGTGTCTAATTACAGGATCAATTTGCCTCTACCGCCATAACTACTGCTGCCTTGCTCCTCTGCCGGTGTCTAATTACAGGGCCAATTTGCCTCTACCGCCATAACTACTGCTGCCTTGCTCCTCTGCCAGTGTCTAATTACAGGATCAATTTGCCTCTACCGCCATAACTACTGCTGCATTGCTCCTCTGCTGGTGTCTAATTACAGGGCCAATTTGCCAATACCGCCATAACTACTGCTGCCTTGCTCCTCTGCCGGTGTCTAATTACAGGGCTAATTTGCCTCTACCGCCATAACTACTGCTGCCTTGCTCCTCTGCCGGTGTCTAATTACAGGGCTAATTTGCCTCTACCGCCATAACTACTGCTGCATTGCTCCTCTGCCGGTGTCTAATTACAGGATCAATTTGCCTCTACCGCCATAACTACTGCTGCCTTGCTCCTCTGCCGGTGTCTAATTACAGGGCTAATTTGCCTCTACCGCCATAACTACTGCTGCCTTGCTCCTCTGCCGGTGTCTAATTACAGGATCAATTTGCCTCTATCGCCATAACTACTGCTGCATTGCTCCTCTGCTGGTGTCTAATTACAGGGCCAATTTGCCAATACCGCCATAACTACTGCTGCCTTGCTCCTCTGCTGGTGTCTAATTACAGGATCAATTTGCCTCTACCGCCATAACTACTGCTGCCTTGCTCCTCTGCCGGTGTCTAATTACAGGATCAATTTGCCTCTACCGCCATAACTACTGCTGCATTGCTCCTCTGCTGGTGTCTAATTACAGGGCCAATTTGCCTCTACCGCCATAACTACTGCTGCCTTGCTCCTCTGCCGGTGTCTAATTACAGGGCCAATTTGCCTCTACCGCCATAAGTACTGCTGCCTTGCTCCTCTGACTGTTCACTGCCTGTGTCTAATTACAGGGCCAATTTGCCTCTACCGCCATAACTACTGCTGCCTTGCTCCTCTGCCGGTGTCTAATTACAGGGCCAATTTGCCTCTACCACCATAACTACTGCTGCCTTGCTCCTCTGCCGGTGTCTAATTACAGGGCCAATTTGCCTCTACCGCCATAACTACTGCTGCCTTGCTCCTCTGCCGGTGTCTAACTACAGGGCCAATTTGCCACTACCACTTCATAAACTACTGCTGGGCAATTACAGGGTCAATTAGTATCTGTTTACTCTACAATACTCCAGGACGCCTTCTTCACTGCCAGATAACTGCCAAATAGACTCCTTTACCTGTGCCAACATGAGTCATAGCAAAAAGTATGCCAATGCCAGTGAAAGGAAAGCAGCTTTAGCACTATGACAAAAACAACGCCATGCTAATGAGACTCCTGAGGAAAAACACCATCGCCTTGAGAAGATTAAGGCTTATAAACGCCGTCGCCTCACACACGAATCCCCTAACTCTAAATCCATAAGATTGGCTGAAGAAGCCTCTGCACGCCGTCACCGCCGACAACAGACGGCCTCTTCCTCATCATTATTATTAGACTCACAACAGGATGCTTCCACATCAGCATGTGGAACAATTTACTGCTACACTTCATCCCATATGCCGTTCACTGACATAACTAATCAGCAATCTGTTTCTGCCCTATCAATACCACCATTCATTACCGATGCACAGTATGCCAATGCCAGTGAAAGGAAAGCAGCTTTAGCACTACGACAAAAACAACGCCGTGCTAATGAGACTCCTGAGGAAAAACAGCATCGACTTGACAAGATTAAGGCTTATAAACGCCGTCGTCTCACACACGAATCCCCTAACTCTAAATCTATTACATTGGCTGAAGAAGCCTCTACACGCCATCACCGCCAACAACAGACGGCTTCTTCCTCATCATCTATAATAATAAATGCCCTAAGCAGCTTCCGGTTGTAACAACTTCCGTCCAGTTGTAACCGGTGACGTCACCACACACACGCACATGTTAACCCTCAACACACCACACCGCCTCAACACACACTCCTCTCACCTTTCACCTCCACTCACGTCCACTCACTCTTTCACTCCACATACGTTCCTTTCTCTCACTCCGTTTCTCATACTCACACCGTCATCGTCGCTGCCCCGACATCTTCCTCCGCCGTCGTGATCCTGGATCCAGACGTTCTCCAGGCCGCCGACATGTTCTTGCTGCGACGCCATCTTGGATTTCGTGAAATCCCGCGAGATTCAAGATGGCGTCGCCGCAAGAACATGTCGCTGGCGTGGACGACTCGGGATCCAAAAAGATGGTGTCGGCGAAATCTCGCGAGATTACGCCGACGCCATTTTGGATCCCGATGTCGTCCACGCCGGCGACATGTTCTTGCGGCGATGCCATTTTGGATCGGCAAAATCCCGCGATAGTCAAGATGGCGTCGCAGCAAGAGCATGTTGCCGGCGAGGACGACGTCGGGATCCAAAATGGCGTCGGCGAAAACTCGCGAGATTTCGCCAACGCCATTTTGGATCCCGACGTCGTCCACGCCGGCGACATGTTCTTCCGGCAACGCTATCTTGACTATCGCGGGATTTCACGATACTCAAGATGGCGTCGCCGCAAGAACATGTCGCCGGCGTGGACAACGTCTGGATTCAAGATGGCGCCGGCAGAAGAAGATGTCGGGGATCGTGGAGCAGCGGCGATGACGGCGTGAGTATGAGAGACAGAGTGAGAGAAGGGGTCGTATGTGGAGTGAAAGAGTGAGTGGAGATGGTGAAAGGTGAGAGGAGTGTGTGTTGAGGAGTGTGTGTGTTGAGGGTTAACATGGCAAGAGGTGTGATGCTATCGCATCCTCCCGATGCGATAGCATCGGGCCATAATCTAGTGATTTATATTCTCCGAATTGACAAATGAACGTAGTCATGTCACAACTAAGAATCTGTTAGGCATCGGATTCCTGCAGCTACACAACAGGAAACCAGAGCCTCACATGCTGCTCTGCAGCAAGTCATTACTGAGGCTAAGTTCTTCTGCCGCTCCACTGAGCATGCTCACGAGACGATCTCCCATTGGAGGTCGGGAGTCACGTGCTCAGGTCCTTCTCCAGATCTGATTTGTCCATCTCAGAGATCTGGAAGGTTCCAGCAGCGTACGGCTATAAAAGGCCCGCATGGCCACTCGGCCATGCTCTAGTATAGACTCTTCTTGCTAGATGTGTGAATGGTGATGGATGAATGATTCTGGTGACTGACTTATTAAGATTCCCCTCCCTCTGATATTATGCATGTGGATAGGGAACTATAGAAAGAGTCAGCGCCAGTCAGTGGCAAACCTTAGGCCACTGTGCACACCACACCTCTACACTAGCATCCGGTGGTGTCACGTCTCTCATGGCACTATCGCATAGCGGCTGTGTCTGCCGCCGCACTGCATTCAGCAGCACTTACCGGCGTCCGCAGTTGCGACGCTGCATGCACGGTAGGTCTAGTCGGACACTGTCCCCTGTCTTGGACCCTGTCCTGTGACCTGATACCGTGCGTGCAATTTCGCTGAGACCTGTGAGTCTAACAGGCTCGGTGTTTATGTTTATGTTACAGCGCCTTTGTGAGTTAACAGAGTCCGCTCTGCGCACATCAGGTGACATTGAACCCGTGTGCATTATACCGCCATATAGCGCATCTGCCATTGTCTAGCAGCGGTTTTAACACCTACTGCAAGCGGCGAACGCATTTTATTATTTATTTATTTAGTGCGTTCCGCTGTTCCTAACAGAATCCAGTCACGCAGGAATAGATCTGAATACATTTTTAAAATGATCATTGGAATTAACTAGAAGGTTTTATATTTTGATTCAAAAAATCTAAATCCCTATGATGCGAATAAAGGAATCATCAAGAAATATTACATTGGCATGTAGAAGTTTGGGCACCCTTGGTCAAAATTGCTGTTATTGTGAACAGTTTAAGCAGGTTGAAGATGAAATTATCTCTGAAAGGCATAAAGTTAAAGATGGCACATTCCCTATGTATTTTATGCAAAAAAAATTTTTTTAATCTTTTAAATTTTAAAAATTACAGAAAAGAAAATTGGCAAAAGTTTGGGCACCCTGCATGGTAAGTACCTAGTAGCATCCCCTTTAGAAAGTATCACAGCTTGTCTGGCTACACACAAAATTTACAAGAGTCTTCCAATTCTTGTTTGGGGAATTTTCACTCATTCTTCCTTGGAACATTCTCCCAGTTCCGTGAGATTCCAGGATCATCTTGCATGCACTGCTATTTTGAGGTTTAGCCACAGATTTTCAATGAAGTTCATATCTGGAGACTGTGAGGGCCATTGTAAAACCTTCATCTTGTGCTTTTTGAGGTAGTCTATTGTGGATTTTGACTTGTGTTTAGGATCATGATCCATTTGCAGAAGCCACCCTCTTTTCAACTTCAGCTATTTTATAGATGGTGTTATGTTTGCATCATGAATTTGTTGAAATTTCATTGAATCCATTCTTGCCTCTACCCATAAAAATTACCCCTTGCCATTGGCTGCAACATAGCTTCAAAGCATGATTGATCCACTCCCATGCTTAACCTTACCCCAAGGGTGGTTTGCATGTTAATGAATAGGCCTATTTTTACAATTCTGACCATGGTCCTTTTATGAGGTTATAACTCTGGAATGTTTCCATGGATCCTGGTGATTCTGACAGTGTTTCTTGTGACATATTGTACTTCATGATAGTGGTAAAATATCTTTGATATTACTTGGTTTTATTTGTGAAAAGGAGGAAATTTGGCGACAATTTTGAAAATTTTGCAATTTTCCAACTTTTAATTTTCATGCTTTTAAATCATAGAGATATGTCATATAAAATACTTAATAATTAACATTTCCCACATGTTTACTTTACCTCAGCACAATTTTGGAACCCAAATTTTTTTTGTTAGGAAGTTATAAGTGTTAAAATTTAAACACAATTTCTCATTTTAACAACACCATTTTTTTTAGAGACCACATCACATTTGAAGTCACCTTGAGGGGTCTATATGATAGAAAATACCCAAAAGTGGCACCATTCTAAAAACTGCACCCCTGAAGGTACTCAAAACCACATTCAAGAAGTTTATGAACACTTCAGGTGCTTCACAGGAATTTTTGAAATGTTTAAAAAATGAACATTTAACTTTTTTTCACAAAAAAATATTTCAGATCCAATTTTTTTATTTCACCAAGGGTAACAGGAGAAATTGGACCCCAAAATTTGTTGTACAATTTGTCTTCAGTATGCTGATACCCAATGTGTGCATGTAAACCACTGTTTTGGCACATGGCAGCAGCTCGGAAGGGAAGGAGTGCCATTTGACTTTTCAATGCAAAATTGGCTGGGATTGAGATCAGATGTCATGTCGCGTTTGGAGAGCCCCTGTTGTGCCTAAAAAGTGGAAACCTCCCACAAGTGACACCATTTTGGAAATTAGACTGCCTAAGGTACTTATCTAGATGTGGGGTGAGCACTCTGAACACCCAAGTGCTTCACAGAAGTTTATAACGTAGAACCGTAAAAATAAAAAATCATATTTTTTCACAAAATTGATCTTTTCACCTCCAATGTTTTTTCCCAAGGGTAACAGGAGAAATTAGACCCAAAAAGTTGCTGTTCAATTTGTAGTGAGTACACTAATACCCCTTATGTGGGGGTAAACCACTGTTTGGGCACATGGCAGAGCTCGGAAGTGAAGGAGCGCTGTTTAAATTTTTCAACACAAAATTGCCTGGAATTAAGATTGGAGCCTCTGATGTGCCTAAACAGTGGAAATCCCCCAATTCTAACTCCAACCCTGACCCCAACATACCCCTAACCCTATTCGCAACCCTAACCATAACCCTAACCACAAGCCAAACCCTAACATACCCCTAACCCTAATCCCAACCATAACCGTAATCCAAACCCTAACTCTAGCCCCAACCCTAACCCTAACATACCCTTAACCCTAATCCCAACCCTAATCCTAATCCCAACCATAACTGTAATCCAAACCCTAACACTAACTCTAGCCCCAGCCCTAACCCTAACTCTACCCCTAACCCTAACTCTAACTTTAGCCCTAACCCTAACTTTAGCCCCAACTCACTTTAGCCCAACTCTAACACTAATAAGGAAATCAAAATAAATTATTTTTTTTATTTTTCCCTAACTAATGGGATGATAAATGGGGCTTGATTTAATATTTTTTTTAACTTAATCACTGTGATAGGGTCTATCACTGTGATCAAAATTAACCAATAGGAAAAAATCTCCTATTGTTGCCAGGTGCCGGCTGATAGATCTCGGCAGGCGCACTACACATGTGCCCGCCATTTTCTCCTGGACTTCAGGGGGGTACACAATCAGAGGCAAAGAAGACATACACAAACAGCAGGAATCACCATGAAAACAGTCACAAATTTATTTCTTAGAACACACAAAGCACAAAAAGATACTAAAAACATTTAAAATATACAGTGGTTAATAACCATAAGCTGTATATATGGGAGCAAACACAAGCCCTATACAAAATCCGCTAATTATGCACAGAATGTCACATACAGCATGTCCACAATATATATCATTATAATAAGACGGGGTCTTGTGTTAAAGTACAGGAGAAATTCCTAGTTGTAAATACGATTTGTATACACAAGAAATACAAAAAAATGACCTATACAAATATATTGCAGAGTATTTTTACACCAGAGTGTGAGCCTAAATTCCTTGCTGCAGCCGATGATAATATGCAGATAAAGTGTACAAAATTGCTGAAGCAAAGAATCACAGCTATAGATAGTGGGGATAGTGTTAAGGCAACAAATAACAGTCCATTAGGGTGGAGGTTGGAACACCAACCAGTATCCAATAAATAAATCAATATACCAAAGGGTAAAAAATAGCGCCAGTAGTAAGAAAATTAGCAACCCTTCCTAGAATACTTTGCCACCCAGCAAGCTGAAATAGGAGATACTCATTCAGTATAGGTAGCCATTATACATAGATTAGTATGGAGGGTCATAGTGTCGCTCCCATAACCCGACGCATATCGTCACCGTCGTGACTTCATCAGGGGTAGAATCATAGAATCATAGAATCGTAGAGTTGGAAGGGACCTCCTGGGCCATCTGGTCCAACCCCCTGCTCAAAGCAGGATTCGCTAAATCATCCCAGTCAGATGTCTGTCCAGCCTCTGTTTGAAGACTTCCATTGAAGGAGAACTCACCACTTCTCGTGGCAGCCTGTTCCACTCATTGATCACTCTAACTGTCAAAAAGTTTTTTCTAATATCTAATCTGTGTCTCCTCCCATTCAGTTTCATCCCATTGCTTCTAGTCTTTCCTTGTGCAAATGAGAATAAAGTTGATCCTTCTACAATGTTACAGCCCTTTAGATATTTGTAGACAGCTATTAAGTCTCCTCTCAGTCTTCTCTTTTGCAAACTAAACATTCCCAAATCCTGCAACCTTTCCTCATAAGACAGGGTTTGCATACTGGTCACCATTCTGGTCGCTCTTTTCTGAACTTGCTCCAGTTTGTTGATGTCTTTTTTAAAATGTGGTGCCCAAAACTGGACACAATATTCCAGATGAGGTCTGACCAAAGAGGAGTAGAGGGAAATAATGACTTCACGTGATCTAGACTGTATGCTTCTGTTAATACATCCTAGAATTGCATTTGCCTTTTTTGCTGCTGCATCACACTGTTGACTCATATTCAGTATGTGATCTATTAGTATACCCAAGTCTTTTTCACATGTGCTGTCACTTAGCCCTATTCCTCCCATTCTATATATGCTTTTTTCGTTTTTATTGCCCAGATGTAGTACTTTGCATTTTTCCCTGTTAAAAACCATTCTGTTAGTTGCTGCCCACTTCTCCAGTTTATTTAAATCTTTTTGAATCCTCTCTCTCTCTTCTCTAGTATTAGCTATCCCTCCTAGCTTTGTGTCATCAGCAAATTTAATCAGTTTACCCTCAATTCCTTCATCTAAATCATTGATAAAGATGTTGAACAATACAGGGCCCAGGACCTGCTTTCAGTAAGGTCCCATGATCTGTTTGAGAAGGTCCCTGTACCAGGATAACACTGTAATAGGCAATTCAGTATATTTCTCCTGTTGCAGCGGCTTATATATAGAAAAATAAATATACAAAGTATAGCAGTGCTCAAATAAGTTCAATAAAGATAAAAGCGATTTGTTATATTTATATAGACACTACTTTCAGTATAGTCACATGATCTGTCTGACAAGGACCTTATGCCAGGATATCTCTATGAAAAACAGATATGTGTAGTTTCCATTTATAGCAGTCTATATATAGAATAATACGCCACATATAACAATGCTTAAGTAAATTCAATATAAATATGAGCAATTTATTACATTTATATAGACATATAGACACCGCATTAAATTACTATAAGAGGCAAATCTCTGGTGTGTTTTCATTTGATAGAAGCAAATACTCCCACTGTGGGCCCGTCTAAGATAACAAAAGATCCTAATATTTGGAAGGTAGTAACACCATTAAGCAAAAATGGCCTAGAATACAACTATAAATCACTATTGGTGAATTAATCTACCAATAGTTATTTAATGAGAATACCTCACCAAATGGTTAGTATAAAAATACCACACGACTAAGATGCCTCTAAACATGGATACAGAGAAATCACCAAAAATAGATGTTAATATCATGTTGGAAAAAAGGAATAACATATATAAAGAGTCAATAAGGACACTGAAGCACTGGGAGCAAAAGTTCCAAGGACAAAGCAACATCAAATGAAAATTTGTCCCATATTAGACAAAAGATTTTTTGCATATGCTAATACACGGTAAGAATATGATAACACTGATCACAGAAATACCAATATCAGAACAGCATGACACGAATATTTGTGCATATTGATAGTCAGTGTGGACACTGAAACCCTGGTCACAGGAATACAAATTAGGCCTCAACCAGTGTCCCACTGTCATATGGTGAGGCATAGATACCAGTTGTTACACATGAATGGCCTAGTGACCCTTAGAATTACACATGTTAGTCGAGTCGATAAATATACACAAGGTTGTGATACAACTGTATCTACCTTCAGAACAAAGGATATCATGAAAAAGAAGAATCTCTGAAAGATTCCAAAGTAGATCAACCATCAATTGAAAAAAGGTTGCATCAATGACACAGTCTCTAAAATAATCAGAGAATCACACAGGTAGTCAGACAGAAATAAATATAATAAGGGGAGGTGTCACCCCTACCCTTGTAGGCCAAGAATGTTAATTACCATTTGAAAAATTGCCCACCTTCAATACATAGTTACAAACCGATGTTACCAAGGAGATGAGGGTAACATATAAGCAGGGGGATCCTGCAGGGACAATGGAGGTACCAGGGGGGGATTGGGGACCCAATTTCTATCTCCTCTGATGTGCGATCATATCAGAGGAGAGAGAAATTAAATGGAAAACCTGACTTTTTTTGCAGTCGCGGTTTTACTGTTAATAACGGCGATTGCAACAACGAGGGCAGTAAAAACTGACCCAAATCATGTTCTCTGGGGTCTCCCGACTCTGGAGAGCGCTACATAACCTTGATCTTCAGCGCTGTTAAAAATTGGCCCTGTGGTTTAAGTACCCTTAACTGTCGCCATTAAAAAGCGTATCGGCGGTCATTAAGGGGTTAAATGTAACTCATCATTCTACCCTGCTTGTGCTGATCTCCAGCAGAGCAGGGGAGAATGATGAAAGCCGTGTTCAGCACCTGGCACCGGGGAACAGCGCTTACTGTAACACTTCTTCCCTGGTACCCATCCGTGTAGTACTGATGTGGCACACACATGCCACACGTGTGCCGCAAGTATTACACATGGACACTGACATCTCCGGTACTAGAATTACCGGAAATATCAGGACGTGTGAAAGAGATGTTATAGTGGATTTTTATGTCACATGCTAAAAGACGCTATTTATTGCAAAAATAGTTTTTGCATCACCACATTTTGAGAGCTATAATTTCTCTATATTTTGGCCCACAGAGTCATGTGAGATCTTGTTTTTTACGGAACGAGTTGTCGTTTTTAATGGTACAATTTTTGGGCACATGACATTTTTTCATCACTTTCTATTCCGATTTTTGGGAGACAGAATGAGCAAAAACCAACAATTCATGAATTTCTTTTGGGGGGGCGTTTACACCGTTCCCCATGTGGTAAAATTGATAAGGCAATTTTATTCTTCTGGTCAATACGATGACAGCGATACCTCATTTATATTATTTTTTATGTTTTGGCGCTTTTATATAATAAAAGCTATTTTATAGAAAAAATAATTGTTTTTGCATCACTTTATTCTGATAGCTATAAATTTTTTACTTTTGCACTGATGATGCTGTATGGGGGCTCATTTTTTGCAGAACAAGATGATGTTTTCAGCGGTACTATGCTTATTTATATCTGTCTTTTTGCTCTCGTGTTATTCCACTTTTTGTTCGGCGGTATGATGATAAAGCATTGTTTTTTGCCATTTTTTATGGTGTTCATTAAAGGGGTTAACTAGTGGGACAGTTTTATAGGTCAGGTCATTACGGAGGCAGTGATATCAAATATGTGTACTTTTATTGTTTAGATTTTTTTCATTCAAATATTTATATCGCGATAGAATAAATATTGATTTTTTTATTATTTTGTTATATTTTTAAAATTATTTAAATTTTTTTACTTCATTCTAATGTTTACACTTTGTCCCACTATAGGACAATCATTTTTTGAAGGCTGATCGCTTCTATAGCATGCAGATGAAGCAGCATCTGCATGCTACATAAGCTGTCAGAACTGCACTCAGTGCACACTGACCTGAGAGACTTCCTGACAAGCACTGTGCATCACAGGAAGTTTTTCAGCTCTGGTAACCCGGATGTGATCATGACGACATCGGCTTACCATGGCAGCGATCGGGACCCCGCGTCACCCCGCGGGGTCTCCGATCCAAGGGCAGAGGGGCTGTCAGCCCTCTGCCTGCTCCCGGAATGCTGCGATCGTGTTCGATTGCAGTATTCCAGGGGTTAAAGTGCCAGGAGTGGTCTGTTACCACTCCTAGCACTTAGTGCTGAGTGTCAGCTGTGAGAATCAGCTGATACCCAGCCACGATCGACCGCACACCACCAATGTGCATGGCCAATCGCTGAGACGTACTATACTGTTCATGGTCATACGAGCCCAGGGAACATCAATGGTTTAGTACGTCTCATGTCAGAAATGGGTTAATGTTTGGCGAGATGTTGTTTTTCTGAAATTCTATGCCCTTTTTTCTTCACACATACTGTACCTTTGATCATTGTGCTCAAAGAGTTCTATTTTAACTTCATTGGTCCACAGGACTTGTTTCCAATCTTACGAGCAGCTGTCATTTACATTTTTCTTGGTCTTCTAGACCTTATCTTGACCTCCACTGTTCCTGTTAACTGCCATTTCCTAATTACATTTTGAACTGAGGAAAGGAAAACTTGAAAATGCCTTCCTATCCTCATAGCCTTCTCATGCTTTCTGGTTCTCCACCATTTTAATTTTCAGAGTGCTATGCAGCTGCTTATAAGAGTTCATAGCTGCTGTTTTTAGCACAAGATTAGGGGAAGCTGAGTTTTTATAGAACTGGTAACTTTGCATCTCCTGGCTTTTCCTAATGATGATAGTGGACAAGTCATAACCCTGACAGGCTAATTAAAGTCTGAAACCTTGGTCAAATTTATCTGAGCACAAAAATCCGCAAGGGTGCCCAAGCTATTACACTAGCCCATTTTCTGTTTTGTAATCTTTAAAATGTAAAAAATGACCATATATATATATGTATATATATATATATTTTTTTTTTACTATAATATAAAGGAAATGTTTATTCTCTAACTCTAGGCCTTTTGGAGATCATTTCATCTTCAACTTGCTTAATTGTTCACAATAACAGTAATATTGACCAGGGGTGCCCAAAGTTTTACATGCCACTATATATTATACCTGGATATTAGAGTTAAAGGAATAGAGATTCTTTATATAAAACACGTACAGTAACAATTCTTAAAGTACAAAAATATAGAAATGATTGACATATTTCATTATGTTTACACAAGTATTGAGTAGCATATTTATGGAATGCATGCATTACCTCTAACATTATTAAAATGACAAAGCGTCCATAAGTTAGTGAACAATACTGTCTGCAATTAAAAACGTATTGGAAGTTTTTTATGCTAAAAATGAACTAATTGAAATCTGTTGCTTTTTTCAGTTTGTGTTGAATAAAAAACATAATATGTAATTAAAGATTAAAAATCATGTGCAGTCCACTATTAGTATTTCTGTACCTGTTTATAGATTAGCAGTTACAGATTTTTGCATGTGTCACAAGATAGACAATCATGTTAGATTCACACTTCACACTGTTTAAGTGACAGTTGCATCATGGTGGTTCAGTAGCTAAAACTGCAAACTTGCAGCACTGGAGTCCTGGGTTCAAATCCCACTAAGAACAACATTTGCAAGTTGTATGTTCTCCCCAAGTTTCTAGGGGTTTTCTTCCTAGTACTCCAGTTTCCCCTCACTCTCTAAAGACATACTAATGGGGAATTTAGATTGTGAGCCCCAATGGGAATAGTGATAATAATATCTATAAAGCGCTTTGGAATTAATGGTGCAATATACTGTAAGTGAAAGAAAAGCCTCAGAAAAACGAATTAAAATTCCACTGAAAATTAACACAGCAAAAAGGGGCAAGATTATTTATTGCTAACATACTGTACATGCCTGGCCTGAGGAAGAAATATGTCTGTTGTTAAACTGTAAAGGCCTTATTTTTTTAATAAATTCAAATGAAGATATTACTTGCCTGTCTGCCACACTCAGCATCACTTTTATCACCCCCTTTGTTTTTTTAAAAAAAAAAAACTTTTTATCCATTGCTGCTATAACGGCTTCCTATCTTCTACCAAGGCTTTCTACAAGATTTTTGAGTTTGTTGTTGGAAATATTTACCCTTTTGTCCAGATTTGCTCTTTCACTCAGGACTTGAGGTCAGATAATGTTGATGGATGAGGGGGCTTGGCTCAAAATTAGATCATCTCAAGTGCATTTGATGGAGATTTAGGTCAGGGCTCTGTGTTTGCCAGTGAAGTCCTTCAACATCAAACACACCCAACATTGACTAAATTGACAGTGCTCGGTACACTGGAATCTAGTCATGGTGGAGAAGAGAAGGACCTTCCCCAAACTATTCCCACAACATTGGAAGCAGTATATATCCAAAACTTTGCACATTTATAAAATAAAGACATTTTCTTGAGAAATATACCTTTTTTATTGGAAATGTAATCTTGGATTTGGCAGCAGTATGGTGAAAAGATGCTTCTAGAAAGCACAGGTCTGAGGAAGTAGTGCACAGGATCCATTCACTATGAACTGATATCTGTAATTTGTATGTAATCCCTTCTTATGTACAGCACCATGGAATCAATGGTGCTATATAAATAAATAAATAAATAATAATAATAATAACTATAGGTGTACAATAGTCCAAAAAGTATGCTGAAACCATTAACATTTCCTTTTACAAGAACTAGGGATCTTGGGCCAACAATGAAGAACCATCACACAGCATTATTCCTCCTCCATCAAACTTGACGGCGAGCACAATACTATAAGATTATGTGCACATGTTGCGGATTGCTTTGCGGAATTTTCCGCACAGAATCTGCATCTTTTCGCAGAATCCGCAGGCCAAAATCCGCTCGTTTTTATGCAGATTTCCTGTGGATTTTGGGCGAATTTGGCCTGCGTTTTTACACCTGCGGATTTCTATAATGGAATGGGTGTGAAAATGCTGCGGATTAAGCACAAAGAATTGACATGCTGCGGAAAAAAAAACGCGTTTCCTCGCGGATTTTTCTGCAGCATGTGCACAGCGTTTTTTCCCCCCATAAAATAACATTGTACTGTAAATCACTTGCGGATCTGCAGTGGATACGCAACGTGTGAACATACCCTTAAGCGGGTAATGTTCTGCACCGAACCCAGACTTGTCCATCAGATTGCCAGATAGTGAAGCATGATTTGTCACTCCTAGGAACACGCTATCACTGTTCTAGAATCCAGTGATTACAAGCTTTGCTCCACTCCAGTTGACTCTTGGCATTGTGTATGGTGATATAAAGCTTGCATGCAGCTGCTCATCCATGGGATCTGTGAGCTGATGGGAAACATACAGTGGGTACGGAAAGTATTCAGACCCCTTTAGATGTTTCACTCTTTGCTTCATTGCAGCCATTTGGTAAATTCAAAAAAGATCATTTTTTCTCATTAATGTACACTCTGCACCCCATCTTGACTGAAAAAAACAGAAATGTAGAAATTTTTGCAAATTTATTAAAAAAGAAAAGCTGAAATATCACATGGTCATAAGTATTCAGACCCTTTGCTCAGACACTCATATTTAAGTCACATGCTGTATATTTCCTTGAGATGGTTCTACTCCTTCATTGGAGTCCAGCTGTGTTTAATTAAACTGATAGGACATGATTTGTAAAGGCCCACACCTGTCTATATAAGACCTCACAGCTCACAGTGCACGTCAGCCCAAATGAGAATCATGAGGTCAAAGGAACTGGCTAAAGTCCAAACATAAAAAGTTCAAACATAAAACTCATTACATACTTGCAATCATAGTCTTTCTCTGATTCATGCTGCTCTTAGTTTGAGAATTATTAATTATCTGACAGGTTCCCTTTTAAGGCTTCATGCATATCACAATGCCACGTGTACTGTGCATATGTATTGATATGTGGAGTTGTGTACTAGTATGACATTTTACCAAATACTGTCTCAACATGGCACTGTATTATAGTGATTGCTTTCCATAGAAACAAAGCTTATAAGCAAGGATACCTCTGTAATATTGTCAGATTATTACCAAATCCTAATAAAAAACTAGATGTGTATTTCCTGAAGGAAGTACAGATAGTGGTTTGAAATGGTGCCCGGGCTGCCCCTTTAAGAGAGACTTGCCTGCTGCCCCTGCAAGACTTTCAACTCAGGATACGATTTAACTGTGGGTGCCTCTCAGGGGCCACTTTGGCCTCATGGTCTGATTTTGTGGGTGGGGCCCCTCAGGGCCTGATTTTGTGGGTGGGGCCCCTCAGGGTCCGATTTTTTTGGGTGGGGCCTCTCAGGGTCCGATTTTGTGGCCGGGGCCACTCAGGGTCCGATTTGGTGGCCGGGGCCCCTCAGGGTCCGATTTGGTGGCCGGGCCCCTCAGGGTCTGATTTGGTGGGTGGGGCCCCTCAAGGTCCGATTTTGTGGCTGGGGCCCCTCAGGGTCCGATTTTGTGGCTGGGGCCAATCAGGATCCGATTTTTGTGGCCGGAACCCCTCAGGGTCCAATTTTGCAGGTGGGGCCCCTCAGGGTCCGATTTTGTGGCCGGGGCCCGTCAGGGTCCGATTTTGTGGGTGGGACCTCTCAGGGTCCGATTTGGTGGGTGGGGCCCCTCAGGGTCCAATTTGGTGGGCAGGTCCCCTCAGGGTCCGATTTTGTGGGTTGGGCCCCTCAGGGTCCGATTTTGTGGCCGGGGCCCCTCAGGGTCCGATTTTGTGTCAGGGGCCCCTCAGGGTCCGATTTTGTGGTTGGGTCCCCTCAGGGTCCGATTTTGTGGTTGGGGCCCCTCAGGGTCCGATTTTGTGGCCGCGGCCCCTCAGGGTCTGATTTTGTGGCCGCGGCCCCTCAGGGTCCGATTTTGTGGCAGGGGCCCCTCTGGGTCTGATTTTGTGGGTGGGGCCCCTCTGGGTCCAATTTGGTGGGCGGGGCCTCTCAGGGTCCGATTTTGTGGTTGGGTCCCCTCAGGGTCCGATTTTGTGGTTGGGGCCCCTCAGGGTCCGATTTTGTGGCCGGGGCCTATCAGGGTCCAATTTTGTGACTGGGGCCCCTCAGGGTCTGATTTTGTGGCAGGGGCCCCTCTGGGTCTGATTTTGTGGGCGGAGCCCCTCTGGGTCCAATTTGGTGGGCGAGACCACTCTGGGTCCAATTTGGTGGGCGGGACCACTCTGGGTCCGATTTGGGAGGCGGGGCCTCTCAGGGTCCGATTTGGTGGGCGGGGCCCCACAGGGTCCGATTTGGTGGGCGGGGCCACTCTGGGTAAGATTTGGAGGCTGGGGTCGCTCAGCCTCCAATTTGGAGGCCGGGGTCGTTGAGCTTCTGATTTGGAGGCCGAGGTCAAAAAGCCTCTGATTTGGAGGCCGGGGTCGATGAGACTCCGATTTGGAGGCCGGAGTGGCTCAGCCTCTGATTTGGAGGCCGGGGTGGCTCAGCCTCCGATTTGGAGGCCGGGGTGGCTCAGCCTCCGATTTGGAGGCCGGGGTGGCTCAGCCTCCGATTTGGAGGCCGGGGTGGCTCAGCCTCCGATTTGGAGGCCGGGGTGGCTCAGCCTCCGATTTGGAGGCCGGGGTGGCTCAGCCTCCGATTTGGAGGCCGGGGTGGATCAGCCTCCGATTTGGAGGCCAGGGTGGCTCAGCCTCCGATTTGGAGGCCGGGGTGGCTCAGCCTCCGATTTGGAGGCCGGGGTCGATCAGCCTCCGATTTGGAGGCCGGGGTGGCTCAGCCTCCGATTTGGAGACCGGGGTGGCTCAGCCTCCGATTTGGAGGCCGGGGTGGCTCAGCCTTCGATTTGGAGGCCGGGGTCGATCAGCCTCCGATTTGGAGGCCGGGGTGGCTCAGCCTCCGATTTGGAGGCCGGGGTGGCTCATTGTCCGATTTGGAGGCCGGGGTGGCTCAGTCTCCGATTTGGTGTGTCGGCCCTTTAAGACTCATTTGGGTGCGCTGGCCCTTTAACAATCACTTTGGCGCGTTGGCCCTTTAAGAGCTAGTTTGGCTGACTGGGCTTCTTTTAAATCCACTTTGGCGCACACATTCTCTCTCAGGGGCATGTGTCATGTGATGAAGCTAGATTTGCATTTGTGCTGTGGGTTTCGCTTTAAGAGCTGATATTATGTGGCAGAGGCTCTGTGCTGGGGTTCAAGTGAAGTTCGTAGGCGTTGGCATAGTAACTGGGTCTGCCTGCGCATATCAATGAGCTCAACTGTCATTTCAATCGCCTCAGGGCATGTTTTGCCATTTCCTATTGAAAAGCATTGGAGACAGTGCATTCCAATGACGGGAAAAAAAATTTTCAAACGCAAATTGCGCAAAAACTACAAATCCGATCGACACGAAAAATACTTAGCACACCTCTCATGGACGCTGGCTTCGAAACGACACCTCAACGGAGTCTGTGCGTGTAGCGGTTCGGGCTGTATTAATTGCGGAAATCAACTTAATAATAAGAAGAAGAAGAACTAGATGTGTATTTCCTGAAGGAAGTACAGATAGTGGTTTGAAATGCTGTCCAGGCTGCCCCTTTAAGAGAGACTTGCCTGCTGCACCTGCAAGACTTTCAACTCAGGATCCGTTTTAACTGTAGGTGCCTCTCAGGGGCCACTTTGGCCTCAGGGTACGATTTTGTGGGTGGGGCCATCAGGGCCCGATTTTGTGGGTGGGGCCCTCAGGGCCCGATTTTGTGGGTGGGGCCCCTCAGGGTCCGATTTGGTGGGTGGGGCCCCTCAGAGTCTGATTTGGTGGGTGGGGCTCCTCAGGGTCCGAATTTGTGGTTGGGGCCCCTCAGGCTCTGATTTTGTGGGCAGGGCCCCTCAGGGTCCAATTTGGTGGGCGGGGCCCATCAGGGTCCGATTTGGTGGTTGGATCCCTTCAGAATCCGATTTGGTGGTTGGGTCCCTTCAGAATCCGATTTGGTTGTCGGGGCCCTTCAGGGTCTGATTTGGTGGGCGGGGCCACTCAGGGTCCGATTTGATGGGTGGGGCCCCTCAGGGTCCGATTTGGTGGGTGGGGCCCCTCAGGGTCCGATTTGTTTGTGTCCGGGGCCCCTCAGGGTCCGATTTGGTGGACGGGAGGCCATTCTGGGTCTGATTTGGTGGGCGGGGCCCCTCAGGGTCCGATTTTGTGAGTGGGGCCCCCCAGGGTTTGATTTGGTGGGCGGGGCGCCTCAGGGACCAATTTGGTGGGCGGGGCCCATCAGGGTCCAATTTGGTGGGCGGGGCCCCTCAGGGTCCAATATGGTGGGCGGGGCCCCTCGGTCTGATTTGGTGGGCGGGGCCTCTCAGGGTCCGATTTGGTGGGTGGGGCCACTCAGAATCTGATTTGGTGGGCGGGGCTCCTCAGGGTCCGATTTGGTGAGAGGGGCCTCTCAGAGTTCAATTTGGTGAGCAGGGCCCCTCAGGGTCCGATTTGGTGAGCGGTGCCCCTCAGGGTCTGATTTAGTGGGTGGGGCCCCTCAGAGTCCGATTTGCTGGGCGGGGGCCATTCTGGGTCTGATTTGGTGGGCGGGGCCCCTCATGGTCCGATTTTGTGGGTGGGGCCCCTCAGGGTCTGATTTTGTGGCCGGGGCCCCTCAGGGAACGATTTTGTGGCCGGGGCCCCTCTTGGTCCGATTTTGTGGGTGGGGCCCCTCAGGGTCCGAGATGGTGGCCTGGGCCACTCTGCGTTCGATTTTGTGGTTGGGGCCCCTCAGGGTCCAATTTTGTGGGTGGGGCCCCTCAGGGTCCGATTTTGTGGTTGGGGCCGCTCAGGGTCCGATTTGGTGGGCGGGGCCGCTCAGGGTCCGATTTGGTGGGCGGGGGCGCACTTTGGCGCACATTCTCTCTCAGGGGCATGCGTCATATGATCAAGCTAGATTTGCATTTGTGCTGTGGGTTTCGCTTTAAGAGCTGATATTATGTGGCAGAAGCTCTGTCCTGGAGGCGTCATGTGACGTTCATAGGCATTGGCATAGTAACTGGGTGTGCCTGTGCATAACAATGAGCTTTACTGCCATTTCAATCGCCTCAGGGCACGTTTTAAGTTTCCCATTCAAATGCATTGAGACAGTGCATTCCAATGACAGGAAAAACAATTTTCAAATGCAAATTGCGCAAAAACTACAAATCCGATCGACACGAAAAATACTTAGCACACCTCTCGTGGACGCTGGCTTTGAAACGATACCTCAACGGAGTCTGTGCATGTAGCGGTTCGAGCCGCATTAATTGCGGAAATCAACTGAAAAATAAGAATAAGTTAGCAGCGTTCGGATTACAACATTAATACTAGATGTGTATTTCCTGAAGGAAGTACAGATAGTGGTTTGAAATGGTGCCCGGGCTGCCCCTTTAAGAGAGACTTGCCTGCTGCCCCTGCAAGACTTTCAACTCAGGATCCGTTTTAACTGTGAGTGCCTCTCAGAGGCCACTTTGGCCTCATGGTCTGATTTTGTGGTTGGGGGCCCCTCAGGGTCCGATTTTGTGGTTGGGGGCCCCTCAGGGTCCGATTTTGTGGTTGGGGGCGGCTCAGCCTCCGATTTTGTGGTTGGGGGCGGCTCAGCCTCCGATTTGGAGGCCGGGGGCGGCTCAGCCTCCGATTTGGAGGCCGGGGGCGGCTCAGCCTCCGATTTGGAGGCCGGGGGCGGCTCAGCCTCCGATTTGGAGGCCGGGGGCGGCTCAGCCTCCGATTTGGAGGCCGGGGGCGGCTCAGCCTCCGATTTGGAGGCCGGGGGCGGCTCAGCCTCCGATTTGGAGGCCGGGGGCGGCTCAGCCTCCGATTTGGAGGCCGGGGCGGCTCAGCCTCCGATTTGGAGGCCGGGGCGGCTCAGCCTCCGATTTGGAGGCCGGGGTGGATCAGCCTCCGATTTGGAGGCCGGGGTGGCTCAGCCTCCGATTTGGAGGCCGGGGTCGATCAACCTCCGATTTGGAGGCCGGGGTCGATCAACCTCCGATTTGGAGGCCGGGGTGGCTCAGCCTCCTATTTGGAGGCCGGGGTGGCTCAGCCTCCGATTTGGAGGCCGGGGTCGATCAGCCTTCTATTTGGAGGCCGGGGTGGATCAGGCTCCGATTTGGAGGCCGGGGTGGATCAGCCTCCGATTTGGAGGCCGGGGTGGATCAGCCTCCGATTTGGAGGCCGGGGTGGCTCATTGTCCGATTTGGAGGCCGGGGTGGCTCAGCCTCCGATTTGGTGTGTCAGCCCTTTAAGACTCATTTGGGTGCGCTGGCCCTTTAACAATCACTTTGGCGCGTTGGCCCTTTAAGAGCTAGTTTGGCTCACTGGGCTTCTTTTAAATCCACTTTGGCGCACACATTCTCTCTCAGGGGCATGTGTCATGTGATGAAGCTAGATTTGCATTTGTGCTGTGGGTTTCGCTTTAAGAGCTGATATTATGTGGCAGAGGCTCTGTGCTGGGGTTCAAGTGAAGTTCGTAGGCGTTGGCATAGTAACTGGGTCTGCCTGCGCATATCAATGAGCTCAACTGTCATTTCAATCGCCTCAGGGCACGTTTTGCCATTTCCTATTGAAAAGCATTGGAGACAGTGCATTCCAATGACGGGAAAAAAAATTTTCAAACGCAAATTGCGCAAAAACTACAAATCCGATCGACACAAAAAATACTTAGCACACCTCTCATGGACGCTGGCTTCGAAACGACACCTCAACGGAGTCTGTGCGTGTAGCGGTTCGGGCCGCATTAATTGCGGAAATCAACTTAATAATAATAAGAAGAAGAAGAAGAAGAACTAGATGTGTATTTCCTGAAGGAAGTACAGATAGTGGTTTGAAATGGTGCCCGGGCTGCCCCTTTAAGAGAGACTTGCCTGCTGCCTCTGCAAGACTTTCAACTCAGGATCCATTTTAACTGTGAGTGCCTCTCAGGGGCCACTTTGGCCTCAGGGTCTGATTTGGTGGGTGGGGCGCCTCAGGATCTGATTCCTTGGCCTGGGCTCCTCAGGGCTTGAATTGTTGGCGGGGATCCCTCAGGCTCCGATTTTGTGGGTGTGGCCCCTCAGGGTCCGATTTTGTGGGTGTGGCCCCTCAGGGTCCGATTTTGTGGGTGGGGCCCCTCAGGGTCCGATTTTGTGGGTGGGGCCCCTCAGGGTCCAATTTTGTGGGTGGGGCCCCTCAGGGTCTAATTTTGTGGCCGGATCCCCTCAGGGTCCGATTTTGTAGGCGGGGCCCCTCAGGGTCCGATTTTGTGGCCGGGGCCCCTCAGGGTCCGATTTTGTGGCCGGGGCCCCTCAGGGTCCGATTTTGTGGTTGGGGCCCCTCAGGGTCCGATTTTGTGGGTGGGGCCCCTCAGGGTTTGATTTTGTGGCCGGATCCCCTCAGGTCTGATTTTGTGGGTGGGGCCCCTCAGTGTCCGATTTTGTGGCTGGGGCCCCTCAGAGTCCGATTTTGTTGGTTGGGCCCCTCAGGATCCGATTTTGAGGGTGGGGCCCCTCAGGGTTCGATTTTGTGGCCTGGGCCCCTCAGGGTCCGATTTTGTGGTTGGGGCCCCTCAGGGTCTGATTTTGTGGCCGGGTCTACTCAGGGTCCGATTTTGAGGGTGGGGCCCCTTAGGGTCCTATTTTGTGGTTGGGGGCCCTCAGGGTCTGATTTTGTGGGTGGGGCCCCTTAGAGTCCGATTTGGTTGGCGGGGCCCCTCAGGGTCTGATTTGGTGGGCGGGGCCTCTCAGGGTCCGATTTTGAGGGCGGGGCCCCTGAGGGTCTGATTTTGAGGGCGGGGCCCCTGAGGGTCCGATTTTGTGGCCGGGGCCCCTGAGGGTCCGATTTTGTGGTTGGGGGCGCTCAGGGTCCAATTTTGTGGGTGGGGCCCCTCTGGGTTCGATTTTGTGGCCGGGGTCTCTCAGGGTCAGATTTTGTGGCCGGGGCCCCTCAGGGTCCGATTTTGTGGTTGGGGCCCCTCAGGGTCCGATTTTGTGGTTGGGGCCCCTCAGGGTCCGGTTTTGTGGTTGGGGCCCCTCAGGGTCCGATTTTGTGGCCGGCACCCGTCAGGGTCCGATTTCGTGGCCGGGGCCCCTCAGGGTCCGATTTTGTGGCCGGGGCCCCTCAGGGTCCGATTTTGTGGTTGGGCCGCTCAGGGTCCGATTTTGTGGCCGGGGACCCTCAGGGTCCGATTTTGTGGCTGGGGCCCCTCAGGGTCCGATTTTGTGGCTGGGGCCCCTCAGGGTCCGATTTTGTGGCCGGGGCCCCTCAGGGTCTGATTTTGTGGTTGGGGCCCCTCAGGGTCTGATTTTGTGGCCGGGTCTACTCAGGGTCCGATTTTGTGTGTGGGGCCCCTTAGGGTCTGATTTTGTGGGTGGAGCCCCCTGGGTCCATTTTGGTGGGCAGGTCCACTCTGGGTCCGATTTTGTGGTTGGGGCCCCTCAGGGTCCGATTTTGTGGTTGGGGCCCCTCGGGGTTCAATTTTGTAGGTGGGGCCCCTCAGGGTCCGATTTTGTGGGTGGGGCCTTCAGGGTCCGATTTTGTGGGTGGGGCTCCTCAGGGTCCAATTTGGTGGGCGGGGCCACTCTGGGTCTGATTTGGTGGGCGAGGCCACTCTGGGTCCGACTTCGTGGGCGGGGCCACTCTGGGTCCGATTTGGATGCCAGGGTTGCTCAGCCTACTTTTTGTAGGCCAGGGTCTATCAGCCTCCGATTTGGAGCCTTGGGTCACTCAGCTTTCGATTTGGCGCGCCGGCCCTTTAAGACTCATTTTGGTGCGCCGGCTCTTTAAGAATCAATTTGGCGCGTCGGCCCTTTAAGAGCCAGGGTGGCTCACTGGGCTTCTAAATCCACTTTGGCGCACACATTCTCTCTCAGGGGCATGCGTCATGTGATGAAGCTAGATTTGCATTTGTGCCGTGGGTTTAGCTTTAAGAGCTGATATTATGTGGCAAAAGCTCTGTTCTGGAGATGTCATGTGACGTTCGTAGGCGTTGGCATAGTAACTGGGTCTGCCTGCGCATATCAATGAGCTCAACTGCCATTTCAATCGCCTCAGGGCACGTTTTAAGCTTCCCATTGAAAAGCATTGGAGACAGTGCATTCCAATGACGGGAAAAAAAAAATTTCAAACGCAAATTGCGTAAAAACTACAAATCCGATCGACACGAAAAATACTTAGCACACCTCTCATGGACGCTGGCTTCGAAACGACACCTCAACGGAGTCTGTGCGTGTAGCGGTTCGGGCCGCATTAATTGCGGAAATCAACTTAATAATAATAAGAAGAAGAAGAAGAAGAACTAGATGTGTATTTCCTGAAGGAAGTACAGATAGTGGTTTGAAATGGTGCCCGGGCTGCCCCTTTAAGAGAGACTTGCCTGCTGCCTCTGCAAGACTTTCAACTCAGGATCCATTTTAACTGTGAGTGCCTCTCAGGGGCCACTTTGGCCTCAGGGTCTGATTTGGTGGGTGGGGCGCCTCAGGATCTGATTCCTTGGCCTGGGCTCCTCAGGGCTTGAATTGTTGGCGGGGATCCCTCAGGCTCCGATTTTGTGGGTGTGGCCCCTCAGGGTCCGATTTTGTGGGTGTGGCCCCTCAGGGTCCGATTTTGTGGGTGGGGCCCCTCAGGGTCCGATTTTGTGGGTGGGGCCCCTCAGGGTCCAATTTTGTGGGTGGGGCCCCTCAGGGTCTAATTTTGTGGCCGGATCCCCTCAGGGTCCGATTTTGTAGGCGGGGCCCCTCAGGGTCCGATTTTGTGGCCGGGGCCCCTCAGGGTCCGATTTTGTGGCCGGGGCCCCTCAGGGTCCGATTTTGTGGTTGGGGCCCCTCAGGGTCCGATTTTGTGGGTGGGGCCCCTCAGGGTTTGATTTTGTGGCCGGATCCCCTCAGGTCTGATTTTGTGGGTGGGGCCCCTCAGTGTCCGATTTTGTGGCTGGGGCCCCTCAGAGTCCGATTTTGTTGGTTGGGCCCCTCAGGATCCGATTTTGAGGGTGGGGCCCCTCAGGGTTCGATTTTGTGGCCTGGGCCCCTCAGGGTCCGATTTTGTGGTTGGGGCCCCTCAGGGTCTGATTTTGTGGCCGGGTCTACTCAGGGTCCGATTTTGAGGGTGGGGCCCCTTAGGGTCCTATTTTGTGGTTGGGGGCCCTCAGGGTCTGATTTTGTGGGTGGGGCCCCTTAGAGTCCGATTTGGTTGGCGGGGCCCCTCAGGGTCTGATTTGGTGGGCGGGGCCTCTCAGGGTCCGATTTTGAGGGCGGGGCCCCTGAGGGTCTGATTTTGAGGACGGGGCCCCTGAGGGTCCGATTTTGTGGCCGGGGCCCCTGAGGGTCCGATTTTGTGGTTGGGGGCGCTCAGGGTCCAATTTTGTGGGTGGGGCCCCTCTGGGTTCGATTTTGTGGCCGGGGTCTCTCAGGGTCAGATTTTGTGGCCGGGGCCCCTCAGGGTCCGATTTTGTGGTTGGGGCCCCTCAGGGTCCGATTTTGTGGTTGGGGCCCCTCAGGGTCCGGTTTTGTGGTTGGGGCCCCTCAGGGTCCGATTTTGTGGCCGGCACCCGTCAGGGTCCGATTTCGTGGCCGGGGCCCCTCAGGGTCCGATTTTGTGGCCGGGGCCCCTCAGGGTCCGATTTTGTGGTTGGGCCGCTCAGGGTCCGATTTTGTGGCCGGGGACCCTCAGGGTCCGATTTTGTGGCCGGGGACCCTCAGGGTCCGATTTTGTGGCTGGGGCCCCTCAGGGTCCGATTTTGTGGCTGGGGCCCCTCAGGGTCCGATTTTGTGGCCGGGGCCCCTCAGGGTCTGATTTTGTGGTTGGGGCCCCTCAGGGTCTGATTTTGTGGCCGGGTCTACTCAGGGTCCGATTTTGTGTGTGGGGCCCCTTAGGGTCTGATTTTGTGGGTGGAGCCCCCTGGGTCCATTTTGGTGGGCAGGTCCACTCTGGGTCCGATTTTGTGGTTGGGGCCCCTCAGGGTCCGATTTTGTGGTTGGGGCCCCTCGGGGTTCAATTTTGTAGGTGGGGCCCCTCAGGGTCCGATTTTGTGGGTGGGGCCTTCAGGGTCCGATTTTGTGGGTGGGGCTCCTCAGGGTCCAATTTGGTGGGCGGGGCCACTCTGGGTCTGATTTGGTGGGCGAGGCCACTCTGGGTCCGACTTCGTGGGCGGGGCCACTCTGGGTCCGATTTGGATGCCAGGGTTGCTCAGCCTACTTTTTGTAGGCCAGGGTCTATCAGCCTCCGATTTGGAGCCTTGGGTCACTCAGCTTTCGATTTGGCGCGCCGGCCCTTTAAGACTCATTTTGGTGCGCCGGCTCTTTAAGAATCAATTTGGCGCGTCGGCCCTTTAAGAGCCAGGGTGGCTCACTGGGCTTCTAAATCCACTTTGGCGCACACATTCTCTCTCAGGGGCATGCGTCATGTGATGAAGCTAGATTTGCATTTGTGCCGTGGGTTTAGCTTTAAGAGCTGATATTATGTGGCAAAAGCTCTGTTCTGGAGATGTCATGTGACGTTCGTAGGCGTTGGCATAGTAACTGGGTCTGCCTGCGCATATCAATGAGCTCAACTGCCATTTCAATCGCCTCAGGGCACGTTTTAAGCTTCCCATTGAAAAGCATTGGAGACAGTGCATTCCAATGACGGGAAAAAAAAAATTTCAAACGCAAATTGCGTAAAAACTACAAATCCGATCGACACGAAAAATACTTAGCACACCTCTCATGGACGCTGGCTTCGAAACGACACCTCAACGGAGTCTGTGCGTGTAGCGGTTCGGGCTGCATTAATTGCGGAAATCAACTTAATAATAATAAGAAGAAGAAGAAGAAGAAGAATAAGTTAGCAGCGTTCGGATTACAATATAGTGGTTTTTTCAAACCGCTATAAAAATGTAAGTAAACTTCTACATGAAATTGTATGCCTGCGAAGGTACTACTGTATATGGCACTTTGTCATCATGGGCATTAACCCTTCTTTCTAATGGTAAATGGTAATCATCATAATGTCATTCACCTCTATTAAAGGCATCTAATACTAATACAGATATAGACAGCAGCAACTCAACAGAAGCCTTTCACATTTTTACTATATATAGAGAGATTATTTAAATTCAATAGAAGACCAAGCAATTAAAGCGGCATCATTCAAGTCAGAGAAAATGAAACATGCTGTCACAGTCTGTGCATATTAAATATGATGGAATAGTACAAAAAAACGAAAACGCAATTATAATTCAGTCTGACTGTCGCCACTAAAATGAGAATAAAATAATATTTGTCTTTTTTTTAAGTAAACAGATCAATGAAGTAGAAATGTCATCTGTTGTTCTTCATTATGAATTAATAAATCAGTTTTTAATATTACAGAACCATGATCCAAAAATAAAAGGCAGGCAGAATTTAATTTTACTGTATGAGCAAAATGTCACTTGCAAATTAAAAATAGTGTACATAAAAAAAATTATAGACCGTTTACTGTTGTATCTTTAGATAGTTTTTCTTGCTATACTACCCATTAACCCCTTTCTGACATATGACATACTATCCCGTCCAGGTGACCCGGGCCCGTATGTCTGTGGACGGGATAGTATGTCATCGCGATCAGCTGCGCTCACGGGGGGAGCGCAGCTGATCGAGGCCAGGTGTCAGCAAATTATCATGGCTAACACCCGGCACTATGTGCCAGGAGCAGTCAGGGACCACTCCCGGCACTTTAACCCCGGCACACTGTGATCAAACATGATCGCAGCATTCCGGTGGCATAGGGAAGCATCGCGCAGGGAGTGGGCTCCCTGAGACCCTCAGAACAACGCGATGTGATCATGGTGTTCCGAGGACCTCCTTCCTGCAGGACCCCAGATCCAAGATGACTGCAGAGTCCTTTTGGGTCCTGCAGGGAGGTGGCTTGTCAGTGCCTGCTGAGAGCACACACCGGCAAGCCTCCTACACTGCCTGTCAGATCGCTAATCTGACACAGTGCTCTGCAAAGTGTCAGATCAGCGATCTGATATAATACTGTGATGTCCCACCCTGGGACAATGTAAAAAAGTGAAAGAAAAAAACTTGTGTAAAAATATTTTAAAAAATTCCTTAATAAAGAAAAAATATTTCCCAATAAATACATTTTTTATGTAAAAAACAATAAAAGTACACATATTTAGTATCGCCGTATCCGTAACGACCCTCACTATAAAACTGTCCCATCAGTTAACCCCTTTAGTGACCCTTTAAAAATAGGCAAAAAACAATGCTTCATCATCATACCACCGAAAAAAGAGTTGATTAACACGCGATAAAAAAATGGATATAAATAAACATGGTACCGCTGAAAACGTATTCTTGTCCCACAAAATTGAGCCATCATACAGCATCATCAGCGAAAAAATAAAAAAAGTTACAGCTCTCACAATAAAGCGATGCAAAAATAATTATTTTTTATGTAAAATTGTTTTTATTGCATAAAAGCGGCAAAACATAAAAAATTATATAAATGAGGTATTGCTGTAATCGTACTGACCCGAAGAATAAAAACTGCTTTTTAATTTTACCACATGTGGAACGGTATATACACCACCCCCAAAAAAAAATTAATGAATTGCTTTTTTTTGTTCATTCTGCCTCTCAAAAATCATAATAAAAAGCGATCAAAAAATGTCATGTGCCCAAAAATTGTACCAATAGAATCGTCAGCTCGTCCCACAAAAAATAAGACCTCACATGACTCTGTGGGCCAAAATATGGAAAAATTATAGCTCTCAAAACGTGGTGATGCAAAAACTTCTTTTTTGCAATAAAAAGCGTCTTTTAGCATGTGACAGCGGCCAAACATAAAAACCCACTATAAAAACCCGCTATAAATAGTAAATCAAATCCCCCTTTACCACCCGCTTAGTTAGGGAAAAATAATAGCATAAAAAAAGTATTTATTTCCATTTTCCCATTAGGGTTATGGCTAGGGTTAGGGTTAGGGTTGGGATTAGATATAGGGGTGTGTTAGGGTTAGGTTTGTGGTTAGCATTATGGTTAGGGTTGGGATTAAGGTTAGGGGTGTGTTGGGTTTAGGGTTGGAGTTAGAATAGGGTGGTTTGCACTGTTTAGGCACATCAGGGGCTCTCCAAACGCGACATGGCATCTGATCTCAATTCCAGCCAATTCTGTATTGAAAAAGTCAAACGGTTCTCCTTCCCTTCCGAGCTCTGCCTTGTGCCCAAACAGTGGTTTACCCCCACATATGCGGTATCAGCATACTCAGGACAAGTTTCACAATAACTTGTGCAGTCAAATGTCTGCTGTTACCCTTGGGAAAATAAAAAAAAATTGGACCTGAATTAATTTTTTAGAGAAAAAAAAGTTAAATGTTCTTTTTTTTAAACATTCCAAAAATTCCGGTGAAGCACCTGAAGTGTTCATAAACTTCTTGAATGTGGTTTTGAGCACCTTGAGGAGTGCATTTTTTAAAATGGTGGCACTTTTGGGCATTTTCTACCATATAGACCCCTCAAAGTGACTTCAAATGTAATGTGGTCCCTAAAAAAAAAAATGGTGTTGTAAAAATGAGAAATCGTTGGTTTTTAGGCTAAGTGCACACGTACCGGAACTCTCGCGGAAATTACCGCGAGAATTCCGGAATTCCAGTCCGCGGGAAAATCGCATTTTAAATTCCCGCGATTTTCCAGCGGAAAAACTAGCATTTTGCAAGCGTATTTAGCTTGCAGAATGCTAGCGTTCTCCAAGCGATCTGTAGCATCGCTTGGAGAACTGATTGACAGGTTGGTCACACTCGTCAAACACAGTGCGTGAAGAGAAGCGGGAAGGCTGCGCGGGACTTCGGAGGGTGAGAATAACAATATTTTTTATTTTAAATTCTATTTTTTACAGGGATATGGTACCCAAAGCCTGGAGGACAGTCGCCTCTCCTCCGGACCATGGGTACCATCCGCAATTGTTCTGCTTACTTTCCGCATGATGTGCACAGCCACATGCGGGAAATAAGCGGAACAATGCATTCCTATGGGTGCGGGATCGCCGCGATTCCGCAAATTAATGAGCATGCTGCGTTTTTTACCGCGAAGCGATTCCGCCGCGGTAAAAACCGCAGCATTAGCACTGCATTGCGGAATCCCATAGGAATGCATGGGATGCTTATTTTTCGCGTTTTCGCGGCAAAATCGCACGGTTAAAACCGCCGCGGAAACGCGAAAAAAACGCCACGTGTGAACTCAGCCTAACCCTTATAACTTCCTAACAGAAAAAAATTTTGGTTCCAAAATTGTGCTGATGTAAAGTAAACATGTGGGAAATGTTAATTATTAAGTATTTCGTGTGACATATCTCTGTGATTTAAGGGCATGAAAATTCAAAGTTTTAAGATTGCGAAATTTTCAAAATTTTTGCCAAATTTCCATTTTTTTCACAAATAAACGCAAGTCATATCAAATAAATTTGACCCCTATCATGAAGTACAATATTTCACAAGAAAACATTGTCAGAATCACTGGAATCCATAGAAGTGTTCCAGAGTTATTTCTTCATAAAGGGACAGTGGTCAGAATTGTAAAAATTGGCTCCGTCATTACCGTGCAAACCATCCTTGTGGGTAAAGGGGTTAAAAACTAAATAAATCTAATTAGTGATACCAGCATATTTCTAATAACACAAGTCTGCAAGGGTAAAATTGTTTGAAAAGTAAGAGGGGATTTTTATATACTTTTAGTGATGAGCGAATGTCCACGGATAATATGCTTTCCGAGAATGCTTTGGTGTTATTCGAGTATCTTAGGCGTGCTCGAATAATATGTTCGAGTACCCACAGCTGCATGTTTCGAGGCTGTTGGACAGCCGCAATAGATGCAGAGATTGTCTTTTTGTTAGGCAATCACAGCATGTGCTGCTGCTGTCTAACAGACATGAATCATGCAGCCGCAGGGACTCAAACATATTATTCGAGCAGGCCCGAGATACTCGGATAACACCCGAGCATGCTCAGATAACATGTTGTCTGAGCACATTCGCTCATCACTATATACTTTCGATCGCTGAACTCAGTAAATATAATAAATAAATGTCATCATGTACAGTTTTTTTTTACAGACACTAACTCGATAGGCTTTTTCTTGCACTATCTTTTGACCCCTTTGTGTGAGTTCTCGTGGATGATTTTGTTGTCGTTAGATAGATTAGTTAGAAGTTAATAGACTCTATGAAAAGGACAAAATAATCCCATGGCGCTCGCTTTGACATCGGAAAGGTGAAATGAGTTCATTGGCTGTCAACTCCCAGAACCTGTCTGATGGCACCACAAGCAGGAGAACTTTCTCACACTTGTGGAGCCATCAAAAAGTAATAGGAGTTGACAGGGAGACACTGAGCGTGCACTGCACAGTTTCTCTGCTAGATGACAGGCTGTATGGTCGCATCATGCAACCATGCAGTCTGCCATCTAGATGAAGCAGAGCTAGACTCATCATGGGACAAATGAATTATCATCTTCTCTGTGGAAAAGTGAGGACTATTATTTGTTTTTTTAACTCTTTTGCAGAAGACAATTGTGTTGGTGGATTGGACACGGTCGTATGTATGGTTTAATTAAGATTTATTAAAGAAGTCTGTGTCATTTTTTCAATTAAAAGACTTTATTCTGGGAGTGTGTGTGTTTTTATATGATATGACTATAGGGTTAGTAATAGGGGTGTCTTATTGACACCTCTCCATTACTAATCTTGGGGCTTGTTGTCACTTGACAATGCAAAGGTGACATCAACCCCTCCACCCAAAACTATCACCAAACTTGCCTCTGCTACAGGACAATTTGGAAGAGTGAGGTTAAGTGCCAGAATAACCAGAAGTGTCAGAAGGCTAAGTATACAATTTTAACTGATATTAATACCCTGGAAAACTCCATGGGTATTACCCCCTTCTCAGTCTATAAACATCAGCCCTCAGTCGTCGGCTTTCCCTCTGCTGGGTAAGAAAATTACGCAGGAGCCCAAGCCATTTTTTCAGAAAAATAATCTTTTATTAATTAAATACATGTACAGTAAGCTGCACATGCGCTGTACTAATTGTATATGTCACTGACATTTATATATCTACCTATTCTATTTGTATTTACTGTATGTAATCCATCTATTTTATGCTGTCAGCTCCTGCTGTGATTTTACAGTACGTGGCTGCTGAATTGCTGGCTTTTCTTCTAACTACCTATCTATTTAATATATAAACATATATACAGTACAGACCAAAAGTTTGGACACACCTTCTCATTCAAAGAGTTTTCTTTATTTTCATGACTAGGAAATTTGTAGATTCACTCTGAAGACATCAAAACTATGAATTAACACATGTGGAATTATATAATTAACAAAAAAGTGTGAAACAACTGAAAATATGTCTTATATTCTAGGTTCTTCAAAGTAGCCACTTTTGCTTTGATTACTGCTTTGCACACTCTTGGCATTCTCTTGGCATTTATGCACATGTAATCTAAGTACATGTATCAAAGTACTTCTGGCAGTTATAACATGGATGAATGTGACACGCATCTCTATTCTCTTCATACAGGTAACCAGCTTTTCCAATCTCTGCTCTGAATCCACTCCTGTGTCTCCATTCAATGTCAGCAAGCAGTTAATCCTGAATGCTATCTATGTGTTTTCAACTCTGCAAACTTATATCTGGTAACCAGCTTTTCCAATCTCTGCTCTGAATCCACTCCTGTGTCTCCATTCAATGTCAGCAAGCAGTTAATCCTGAATGCTATCTATGTGTTTTCAACTCTGCAAACTTATATCTGGTAACCAGCTTTTCCAATCTCTGCTCTGAATCCACTCCTGTGTCTCCATTCAATGTCAGCAAGCAGTTAATCCTGAATGCTATCTATGTGTTTTCAACTCTGCAAACTTATATCTGGTATATAGTTTTTTTCAACTTACTCTGCTTGTCCCCTTATGTTGTGAGGTCAAGAAACTTTTCAAAGTGCTTTATGATCCATGTAGTGCTGGACATGTGTTTATTTGACCACAACATTTTATTGGGTCCTGGTGTCTCAATTTAGTGTGATTGATTAACGAGAAGAGAGAGCCAAAAAAAAAAAAACTTAGCCTTAATCTCCTATATATTCGGACATAGCTAGGGGGAGCATTTATGCAGGGGTGGCATTTATGCACATGTAATCTAAGTACATGTATCAAAGTACTTCTGGCAGTTATAACATGGCAGTGAGACAGGTAAGACATTTATATACATCTACTCCCGATACAATTGGAGTACAACAAATATATACCATATGCATTTTTGTAATTTATATCCTGGCCGCTGCATTCACACACATCCACCGCCCTGGCATTAATTCTCCACACTCCATCCATATTGGCCCCTCACTCCTTTCCTCTCCTATGTATAGCACTCACGCTCTTTTCACATTGTTAAATTGCACAGATCCAGGCAGTCCCACCATTCAACACCAGAGACGCTCTCACAAATCACTTAACCATCTGCTCACTCTTTCTATCCTCCTTCTCCTAGTCGCAGGAGACATTGCTCCCAACCCTGGTCCCCCATGTTATAGAAAGTCAAACCCCCCCACTGCTACACTCAGAAACCCCTCTAATCTTATTAATATTCCCTGCATGCCATCTATCTCTCTTAATTGTGCACTTTGGAATTCTCGCTCAGTGTGTAACAAACTCTCCTTCATTCATGACTTCTTCCTTTCTAATTCTCTTAACCTCCTGGCTCTTACTGAAACCTGGATCCAGCAGTCAGATACTACCGCTGCTGCTGCTCTTTCATATGGGGGGCTACACTTCTCTCATACCCCAAGATCAGACAATAGAGCTGGTGGAGGCGTTGGTCTGCTCCTATCACCAAAATGTACCTTTCAGGTTATCCCTCAAGTACCCTCACTTGTCTTCCCTTCTTTTGAGGTCCATGCCGTCAGACTCTACACCCCCTTCTCCATGCGAGTGGCGGTGGTGTATCGTCCTCCCGGCCCCTCCCATCAGTTCCTGGATCATTTTGCCACTTGGCTTCCATATTTTCTCTCCTGTGACATCCCTACCCTCATCATGGGAGATTTCAACATCCCCATTGCTCTTCCCCTCTCCCCATCTGCTACTCACCTTTTATCTCTAACCTCCTCATTTGGCCTTTCGCAGCTCACTAATTCTCCAACGCATGAAGACGGAAACTCCCTCGACTTGGTCTTCTCTCGGCTTTGTGCAGTGGATGATTTTGCAAACTCCCCTCTCCCGCTCTCTGACCACAATCTTCTTTCATTCTCTATAAAAAACTGCCAGGCTGCTCAGGTCACCCCCACTGTCCAGACTTATAGAAACATACAGGCCATTAACACCCAGAAACTTATGAAGAACTTGCAGTCTTCATTGGCCCCTATCTCCTCCCTCTCATGTCCTGATTCTGCATTGAAGCATTACAATGAAACACTTCAAACTGCCCTGGATGAATTTGCACCCCCTATAAATAGAACACCACAACACAGACGGCGACAACCCTGGCACACGGTGCAAACACGTTTCCTGCAGCGGTGCTCCAGGTGCGCCGAACGTCTGTGGAGAAAATCCAATCTACACGAAGATTTCATCCATTTTAAGTTTATGCTTAGAACATACAACACTGCCCTTCACCTCTCCAAACAAACCTATTTCAACACCCTCATCACCTCACTGTCCAATAACCCGAAACGTCTCTTTGACACTTTTCATTCTCTACTCAATCCAAGAGTACAGGCCCCAACCACGGAGCTCCGAGCTGACGATCTGGCCAATTACTTCAAAGAAAAAATTGACCATATCCGACAGGAAATTATCTCCAAATCCCCTCATACCATGCACCGTCCTCCCTCCCCCACTGCATCTAACTCACTCTCTGATTTTGAACCAGTCACAGAAGAAGAAGTAAGCAAGCTCCTTGCATCTTCTCGCCCAACTACTTGCACCAGTGACCCATTTCCGTCACATCTCCTCCAGTCCCTTTCCCCTGCTGTCACCCCTCACCTAACTAAAATATTTAACCTCTCTCTCTCTACTGGTATTTTTCCCTCCTCATTTAAGCATGCCATCATACATCCACTACTTAAAAAACCATCCCTCGACCAAAACTGTGCCGCTAACTATAGACCTGTCTCTAATCTTCCCTTCATCTCTAAACTCCTGGAACGCCTGGTCCACTCCCGTCTTATCCGCTATCTCTCAGAAAACTCTCTTCTCGACCCTCTCCAATCCGGTTTCCGCTCTTTACACTCCACTGAAACTGCCCTCACTAAAGTCTCTAATGATCTGCTAACAGCTAAATCAAATGGTCATTACTCCATGCTAATTCTCTTGGATCTCTCTGCAGCATTCGACACTGTGGATCATCAGCTTCTCCTCACTATGCTCCATTCCATTGGCCTCAAGGACACCGTTCTCTCCTGGTTCTCCTCCTATCTCTCCGACCGCTCCTTTACTGTTTCTTTTGCCGGTTCCTCCTCCTCTCACCTTCCCCTTACTGTTGGGGTTCCTCAAGGATCGGTTCTAGGCCCCCTCCTCTTCTCCTTGTACACTGCCCCTATTGGTCAAACAATCAGTAGATTTGGTTTCCAGTACCATCTCTATGCTGATGACACCCAATTATACGCTTCTTCTCCTGACATCACGCCAGCCTTTCTAGAAAACACTGGCGATTGTCTAAACGCTGTGTCTAATATCATGTCCTCACTATATCTGAAACTGAACCTGTCAAAGACTGAACTCCTGGTGTTTCCTCCCGCTACTAATGCACCTATACCCGACATTGCTATTTCTGTGTGTGGTTCCACTATTACTCCCCAGCAACATGCCCGCTGTCTTGGGGTCATACTTGATTCCGAGCTTTCCTTTGCCCCCCACATTCGATCACTGGCTCGCTCTTGTCATCTGCACCTCAAAAACATTTCTAGAATTCGACCTTTTCTTACTTTTGACTCTGCAAAAACTCTTACTGTTTCTCTTATTCATTCTCGTCTCGACTATTGTAACTCTCTTCTAATCGGTCTCCCTCTTACCAAACTCTCCCCTCTCCAATCTGTCTTGAATGCTGCAGCCAGGATCATATTCCTCACCAATCGTTACACCGATGCCTCTACCTTGTGCCAGTCATTACACTGGCTACCCATCCACTCCAGAATTCAGTATAAACTTATTACCCTCACCCACAAAGCCCTCCATGGCTCAGCACCACCCTACATCTCCTCCCATGTTTCAGTATACCACCCTACCCGCGCCCTCCGTTCTGCTGTTGACCTGAGGTTAGTATCCTCAATAGTCAGAACCTCCCACTCCCGTCTCCAAGACTTTACACGTGCCGCGCCAATTCTTTGGAATGCACTTCCCAGGTCAATACGATTAGTCCCCAATCCCCACAATTTTAAGCGTGTCCTGAAAACGCATTTATTCAGACTGGCCTATCGCCTCAACACATTAACCTAACCTATCCCTGTGTGGCAGAGCCAAAAGTTTTACCATAACCAGGTTCCCAGCATCATGTTCCCACATGCTTTATGCATCCATTAGCCCTCTGTGTCTGTACTGTTACATACTTAACATTATGGCTGGTCCATACAATCAGAGCAACTGTTACCACCCACCTTTCGTGTCTACCTCTTTCCTCATAGACTGTAAGCTTGCGAGCAGGGCCCTCACTCCTCTTGTTATTTGTTATAATCTACTGTATGTGATTATTGTTATGCTGTAATGTCTATTGTCTGTACAAATCCCCTCTGAAATGTAAAGTGCTGCGGAATATGTCGGCGCTATAAAAATAAAATGTATTATATTATTATTATTCTCTTGATGAGCTTCAAGAGGTAGTCACCGGAAATGGTTTTCACTTCACAGGTGTGCCCTGTCAGGTTTAATAAGTGGGATTTCTTGCCTTATAAATTGGGTTGGGTCCATCAGTTGTGTTGTGCAGAAGTCTGGGGGATACACAGGTGATAGTCCTACTGAATAGACTGTTAGAATTTGTATTATGGCAAGAAAAAAGCAGCTAAGTAAAAAAAAACGAGTGGCCATCATTACTTTAAGAAATGAAAGTCAGTCAGTCCGAAAAATTGGGAAAACTTTGAAAGTGTCCCCAAGTGCTATATATATATATATGTGTGTGTGTGTGTCACTAGCATCTTTATATCTATGTATTCCATGTGTATATATATATATATTCTATTCCAATCTGTCACACTGTGATTTTACTGTAGATGGCAGATGAATTGCCGCCAGCTTTTTATCTTTCTAGCTAATATATATATATATATATATATAATATATATATATATATATATATATTATACCTATATATACAGCTCTGGCAAAAATTAAGAAACCATTGCACAGTTTTATAAAAATCAGCTTCTTTACATGTCTGACAGCCATTTCATTCCAGTGTCATCTGAATTCCAACCAGAGTACACCCCATTCTACTTAATGTGCTTCTGATTAGGTGATCACCTGAACCAAATCTTATTTAATGAAGGAAAGTATAAAAAACCCTGCTGTGGTGTTCACAATCCTCTTGCAATAGGACAAACTGGATGGCAAAACAAGTGCTAGTAATATCCCAAAAGTGATAGGAATGAAAAAATAACTTTTAACCATGCCAAAGGAGTTAACAAGAAAAGTCTTGAGTAAAAAAAGAAGGGCTCAATTCTGTCTTTACTAGCAGAAGGATACAGTGAGCTTTTGCTGCCTCCATCCTTAAAATTTCTAAGACGGCAGACCATTACAGCAAGGTCAAGCAGCAGATACTGGGGACAAAAAAGCTACAGACCAGCAGAGGGCGAAAATGACTCTCCACTGACTGGGATGACAGTCATCTTATTCAAATGTCACTCAGCAACCGCAGGATGACATCAAATGACCTACAAAAGCAGTGGCAAATGGCAGCTGGGGTGAAGTGCATGGCAAGAACAGTTTGTAACAGGCTCCCAGAGGCAGGGCTCAAGACATGTAAAGGTAGAAAAAAGCCTTTCATCAATGAGAAGCAAAGGAGAGCCAGGCTGAAGTTTGCCAAAGACTATAAGGATTGGGCCATAGAGGCCTTGTCACGTCCGCCATGTCTGTTTTGCCTCATGACCCCTGGAGTGGTGTGCACGCGTATCTCATGTCTGCTATCCTGCATGTTCCCTAGAGCAGTGTGCACACTCACCTCATGACTGTTGGGCTGCAAGATGCCTGCGTTTCTGCTCTGCCTTCTGTGATCATCTCTGCATGTCTGGAATCCCTGATCATGTGACCTTTCCTAGGTTCCAGTACTGTCTGGTTCTGCAATCATCTTTGCATGTCTGGAACCCCTGATCATATGACCTTTCCTAGGTTCCAGTACTCTCTGGTTCTGCAATCATCTCTGCATGTCTGGAATCCATGGTCATGTGACTGCTCTCTGTGATCCTGGGGGACTGAACTGGAAGTTCTCCCCTGGTCTTGACCCGGAAGTACTGGTGCTATGGTGCTATATCAGACCGCCCCTCCCTATGGTCAGGGCCTGATTATTGTGTTGCTTCCCTGCATGGCTGTTTGGTCTGCTCGGTCGCTCCCTGTATTCTGTGCCCCTGCACTCTGCCCTGTCGTGCGTCTCTGCACACGCTCTGTGCTTGTACTCTGCCTCTTGTCTCGTGCCATGTCTTGTGTTGTCTCTCATGCCATGTTTGTCCTTTCCTTGCTTTGCCTTGTAGTACTTCCGCTGTTCTCTGCCTTAGCCTGCTTTCCATATTGTGTCCTTGCTCTGCCTTAGCCTGTTTTGCTATGTCTCGGCTTAGCTATTCTTTGACTTGTAGTCCTTCCTCTGTTCTCTGCCTTGCCTGTTTCCATGTCTAGTTTTTGCTATTCTGAGTCTTGTAGTACTTCTCATGTTTCTTGTCTCTGCCTGGTTTTCCGTACTCTGCCCTTTGGTGCGCTCTTGCACATTTCCATGTCTAGTCCCAAGGCTCTGCCTTGGCCCGGCTCTGGGCTTCAGCGTACGCTCCGCTGCTAGACTCTGTTCTCTGGTGCTCTCTAGCACACTCCTGACTAGTCCCAAGGCTCTGCCTTGGCCCGGCTCTGGGCTTCGGCCTACGCTCCGCTGCTAGTTCTATGTCTCGTTTCCTGGCTAGTCCCAAGGCTCTCCCTTGGCCCGGCTCTGGGCTTCGGCCTATGCTCCGCTGCTAGCTCTGTTCTCTTTCTGACCTTACTCTGTGTTTCTGTCTCTGTTCCTCTCCGTGTTCTGCTCCCTGCTTTGCCTTGCCTCGCTCCCTGTCTTGCCTTCCCTGAACCCTGGCGTGGGTTCCCTCGCCACCTTATGTGCCTTGGTTGTGCCTCGTGTTTGTGTACAGCCATGTGCACTGGCCAGTGAGGCATGCCTCCTGCGTGGCTCCTAGCACGCACCCTGCCTTGAACCCTGGCGTGGCTCCTAGCACGCACTCTGCCTTGAACCCTGGCGTGGCTCCTAGCATGCACCCTGCCTTGAACCCTAACCGTGGCGTGCCCTCTGCACTCGCAGGACTCTGCCTTGTACCCTGACCCTGGAGTGTCTCTTTGCACGTGCAGGACTCTGCTTTGTTTCTTGTGCTTTGGCGCGTCTCTACACACGCACCCTGTCTTGTTTGTTACTTTGAACCCTTCTGTCTTGTACCTTGTGCCTTGCTTGTCTCTATACACGCACTCTGTCTTGTTTGTTGCTTTGAACAACGGCGTGTCCCCTACATACGCACCTTGCCTTGGACCTTGCTTTGACATTGCTTTGAACCCTGGCATGTCCCCTACACACGTACCCTGCCTTGCACCTTGCCTTGAACCTCAGCGTGTTTCCTTACATGCACCATGCCTGGATATCTGTTGTGCCTCCTTGCCTGAACCCTGGTTTGCCTGCTGGATGCCCGGAACCTGCCAATCGCTGCCAGAGATCGTCAGCCTGATGACTGCAGCCTGATGTCTGGAGCTGATGTCGACAGCCTGATGCCCTGATCATGTCGATCGTTGCCAGCTGTCCGGAGTCCGATGCCATTGTGCCTTTGCCTGTACCCAGGCATGCCACGTGGCAAGTACTATGCTATGGACCTTGGCGTGCCCACGCACGCACCTTGCCATGTTTGCTTTTTCTCACGTTTTTGCACTGAATGTTCCTGCAGTTGTCTAAATGAAGATACCTTGAACTTACATCTTGTCTTGTTTCCTGCTTGTCCCTGGTCATCAGACACTCCCATAGTGTTCCCCTGAGCCGGCGGTCTGGTCCCAGCAGTCGTGGTGGCTCAACCCCTTGGTCTTGCCCCTGACACTCCCTGTATAGGGGGTGGTTCCTCACAAGGTCAGCTTGTCCTCGGTGGGTGGGTGCCACGATCCAGAGGGTCCACTCAAAAAATGGGCTCAGCAGAATCTGAGTCCGTCACAGGCCTGGTGTAAGGTAATATTCTCTGATGAGTCTAATTTTTAGCTTTTCCCAACACCTGGTCGTCTAATGGTTAGATGGAGACCTGGAGAGGCGTACAAGCCACAGTGTCTTGCACCCACTGTGAAATTTGGTGGAGGATCAGTGATGATCTGGGGATGCTTCAGCAGGGCTGGAATTGGGCAGGTTAATCTTTGTGAAGGAGCGAAGGACGTATGAATCAAGCTGCATTCAAGGCTATCCTGGAAAAACGGTTGATTCCTTCTGCTCAGGCAAATGTTCCCCAACTCTGAGGACTATTTTTTCCAGCAGGACAATGCGCCATGTCATACAGCTATGTCAATCAATATGTGGATGAAGGACCACCACCTGTAAATGTAATTACAATAAAGTGAACATCCCTCTTGAGAAAGCGGCCTGAGACGCCGCGAAACGCGCGTCGGGGGTGGTATAGCCTGGTTCCCCTTTGCCTCCACTCCCGGTAAGTGCCCCTGGGACTTCATTTCCCCATGTTTAGACCGCAATTTTACACTGCGGTTTATTTTCTTACACTTATGCCCTTGAGTGATGTTCACTTTATTGTAATTACATTTAGGCCACTGTGCCTGGGTACTATGTATTAACATTGCTTGTGGGGTTGAAGTATTCCCCGGGGACATAGTCCGGGATTATTTTCCATCAACATGGAGGTGTGGGGCACTGTGGGTGGATACTGTCTGTTTTTTGTCCATAAATGCATACTATTATATACATGTCTTTTGTAGTACTTTACTTGAATAAAATTTGTTACAATTTTTATTGCATGCTCTGTGTTTTCTCCTGGTATTTATTGAATTGTTTGAGTTTATGCTTTTTTTGGCGTTGGAGGATAGACTTGCTGTTCCTTCATACGCCATATGATGATTAAAGGGTTTTTGATTTCATTAATATCCCAAAAGGATGCACTTTACTTTCCCTACGCTGTACATGAGCATTAGTTCACATCACATTATATTATAGACAGTATTACACTAAAGGAGCACAGCATCACATAATATAATTCTACAAAGAATGGAAACACATGCATGAATGTTGCAGCACCATAAATGTGAGCGATAATACATATTACTATGTAGCAGTACAGCAAATATTAATCATAGACATTACCAACATTAGCATATGTAAACATCAACATACGCAAAATAATTAGAGGAAGGGAAGCAAGGAGGTAATTCTATCTCACCCCCTTACAGTGCTGTTAGAAAAGAGCAAGGAGAAAAATGTTATCAGGATATCAAGGAGATAAACGATAGCAAGATAGATGGAACATGAAAATGATGGGGGACTACTGCTGGATACTTCACAGAGGAGGTCCGCAGGACTTCTAGAAAACAAAAGGTATCAAGAGACGCTTTGAAGAGAAAAGGAAAAGGCACAATAATTCATTTCCAATGAAGTTGCAGAATGAATTTTCAATAGATTTTTATGTAGAATATTGTGCTGACTTTTGGCTGCAATAAAGATTTTTGTTGTTCATTTCACTTGTACGAAATTTCAAGTGTGTTTTGTACAAATCCATACATGATGGTTAAAAATAGAAGTGTTTTTTAAATCAGAGCATAAGAAAATATAAGAAACAGTCATTGGATTTCAAAAAAAATTAATAAAACCAAGTTTTGTATACCCCTGTAATTATTACATTGAATTCTCCATAACAGTTTCTATATATGTTTTTTTATAACACAACTAATCATCACAGCATTGGACAGAAGAGGTGTGTGGGAGTTATGGTGTCAAACCTGTTTTACTGGATTCAGTCGAAATCACAAGTCGTGCAGACACTTTATTAGATACTGTCATGGAATTGTAGCATAGCATTAGTCAGCTGTTCACACATTATGATTCTCTCCAATTATTTTTTAATGTAAATAAAATTATATGCACATCTTCATTATATTATCATTACAATTCTTTTATAATGCTTACTAATTTCTAAAAATAATAAAACGTTGTGAATTCTGTAGATATCAATAACTGCCTTGAATTCATTGTTGAGGAATGTGTGAAATCACAATTCAAGTTCTATAACATGGCTTTCCATATATTTATGTTAGATTAATTAAAGGATTTATTTTTCAATATCCATTTTTATTATTGATTGTTCACACATCTCATTTCAGGTATTTTAAATAATAAAATAACAGGCATATCAATCATATGAAATAGCATGCAATGTGTACAGAATGACCCTGAACCAATTTCAAGGATTTAATTAATTCAATCATACAGACATTGCGTGCCTAACATTTTACATTTAGGAAGGCCCATACATTCTGTATTTAATTCCATTTGTTCTGTTCCTGCTTCATGTCACCCTAAACAATGTACAGTTAGCCTTGAAACAAATGCTCATGATGCTCCCTTGACCTCCTGCCCACAGGCTCACCCTGAAGCACAGTCTGTCTCTATGATGAGGAATATGTTTGTGCTTCGGGGTGGCCCGTAGGCAGGTCTTTCTTTGTTTTTTCTGGCTCAGAGCAGGAAGGTAAGACTATGCCTACAGTTTCAACCCGAGGCACAGGCTTATCATTAACTGAAAACTTCTAACACTGATTACACAAGGACTACAAGATATATTTATTCACCTCAGGTATAAGTTTAATCAGTATAATAGTGGAAACAGGATAATGTCTTTAGTTTACTTAGCAAAATCATGTTGACAGGTTTGCTTTAATGGTGCTATTTAATTAAGTAAATTACCGTAAATAAAACAGAGATTCAAGGAAGGAGTGTTCCAAAATGCTTTTTATTTTTTTTTTCATTTTTGTTGTGGAAATTACTTAAAAAAACCTACAATTTACAAAATTTAGCATGCTTCTAGAACCAGGAGGCGTAGCTCCATGTGGAGGAAGAATTGGACTTGTCGGTATGTGTGGAAGATGTAAAGGAGGAGTAATCTAACACTGTTTTTTTGGGGGGTGACCTATAGACCTGCTTCCAGGATCCTTACCTCCTCGAGGCCATATTCACCCTCTGTCCCAAGTGGAGACCCTAGACATGATCGAATATGTTAAGGAAAATCTTGCAAGAGGATTCATTCACAAGTCTTCTTCTCCACCAGGAGCTGGCTTCTACTTTGTCAAGCATAAGAATGGGACTCTCCAACCTTGCATAGATTATAAGGGTCTCAGTCAGATCACGGTCAAGAACAAATATCTGTTGCCTTTGATCCCAGAGTTGTTTGATCATGTCAGAGGTGCCAGGATTTTTACCAAACTGGATCTTAGAGGAGCTTAGAATTTAATCAGGATAGGTCCAGGAGATGAAAGGAAGACAACTTTCAATACCCGGGACGGTCATTAAGAGTATCAAGTTATGCCATTTGGGCTCAGCAATGGCCCAGCTGTCTTCCAAGAATTTGTGAACAACATCTTACAAGACCTCCTCTGTGCTTGTCGCAATTTATTTGTACGATATCTTGTTCTTTTCTCCAGAGCTTCCCTCTCATAGGTGCAACATTCATCAGGTCCTGCAGGAACTTAAAGAGAATCACCTGTATGCTAAAGTTGAAAAATATGTCTTTGAACAATCTTCTTTGCCTTTCTTAGGTTATATCATCTTGGACATGGACCTGAAGATGAATCTAGAGAAAGAGTCTTCCATCCTCAAGTGGCTGTGCTCTGCTGGCTTTAAACCTATCCAGAAATTCCTAGGATCCACTAATTATTACTGACTATACCACATTGCTCATCCTGAACTTCTTTCATCTACGCTATGATTAGTCAGGGTGCCGATTCAAGGGTGTGCACTCCAGAGTCCAAAATGCTTTTGTCTCCCTGAAACAGACCTTTTCCTCTACTCCAGTATTACATAAACTAAAGGTAAACAAACAATTCTTTCTGGAGGCTGAAGCAGTTCCAACCCAAAAGTCTTCCTCTGGCTGTATGATGACCTGTAATCTCTTCTCTAAAGCCTTCTCTGTCCTGGAGAGCACTACTCGATTGGCAACTGTGAATTGTTGGCAATTAAGATGGCCAAGAGGAATTGCAGTACCTTCATGAGGAAACAGTCCATCTGGTCATTAAATAAACAGACTTGGCCTATCTGCAGTCTGTACAATGGCTGAACCCGCACCAGGCTAGGTGGTCAGTATATTTTTACTTTGTTGTGTATTTTCAAAGCTGATGCACTTTCCTGATCCTTTCTGCTCACCAACCAAAAGGAATAACCTCAACTCATCATCAAGCTTTTCAAGATGGTTATTGTGGATCCGGTAAACTTGTCTCAAATGCCTCCAGGAAAGACTTTTGTGTCAGAATTGGATAAGAGGCATGTTATGATATGGGGCACTCCTCCAGAGGAGTATCTGGGGGGGCAGAGAGGGCATGTGTGGGATTTAATTTGTGTGGGGAGATTTGGAGTGGAGATGGGTGGATTTAATGTGTGGGGAGATTTGGAGTGGGGATCAGGGATTTAATGTGTATGGGAAGATTTGGATTTGGGATAGGGGATTTAATGTATGGGGAGATTTGGAGTTTTGGTGAGGAGATGGGGAGATTTGGAGTGGGGATGTCAGATTTAATGTGTGGGGTGATTTGGAGTGGGGATGGTAGGATTTAATGTGTGTGGGGAGATTTGAAGTTGGAATGGAGGATTTAATGTGTGGAGGGAAATTTGGAGTAGGGATGGGGGATTTAATGTGTGGGGGGAGATTTGGAGCGGAGATGAAGGAATTTAGTGTGTGGGGAGATTTGGAGCTGGCATGGGGTATTTAATGTGTGGTGGGAAATTTGGAGTGGGGATAGGGACTTAATGTGTGGGTGAGATTTGGAGCAGCGATGGAGGATTTAATGTGTGGGGGTATTTGAGAACACAAAATGAGGAGCAAAGGGGGAGATGCAGGACATGTATGAGGAAACAGTATGGGGGCATGGACGAGGAAACAGTATGGGGGAATTGAGGGCATGTATGAAGAAACAGAATGTGGGATCGATGCAGACACAATATGGCACGTGGGGGAATGGGTGCAGACAGTATGGGGAGAATATGGAGGAATGTATGCGGACACAGTATGAGTAGCAGTGGGAAAAATTTATGTGGACACATTATGAGGAGTGAGGGTGATGGGATGTGTGCAGACACTGTATGGGGAGTCAGGGGTATGTGTGAGCAGGTAGTATAGAGAGTGAGGGGGTAAATATTTGAGGAGATAGTATGGTGAACAGGGGGATGTGAGAGAAGACACTATGAGGAGGGAGGTGAATAGTGTGATTCGACAGTATGGGAGAAGAAAAGTGAGTGGGCACAGAATAGAGTGGGCACAGAATAGAGAGTAGTGGGGGCATTGATAGCATGGGGGTGTTGGCATATGCAACAGAAATGGACTTATTGTTTATGTAAAGGAGGACTTTACACTAGCCTGACAGCAGATGGCGATAGTGTGAAGTTATATGTTTGCTGTATTGTGGCGAGGAAAGTTCTCTATTGTTGTTGTTACTTTTACTTTCGCTTTTGAGTGTATTATGCCAGCAGCATGGGCTGTGTGCTACTGAATTCTTTCATCTCATGTTTACCCATATGAAGTAAATGGATTCTTAAAGTAAAATACCAAACAGATGGCACACCTGAAAGATACCGAGCAAGATTCATAGCTAAAGGGTATTCTCAAAAATATGGAGAAGACTATGATGAGACATTTGCTCCAGTTGTCAAACATACTACGAAAAGAACTTTACTTACAGTTGCAGCAATGAAACAGGTGGAACTGATACATCTGGATGTAAAGACAGCATTTTGGAATAGAGATTTAACAAAAGACATTTACATGGAACAACCTCCAGGATTCAAAGATGAAAGAAACCCAAAGTTTGCAAACTCCAGAAAAGCATATATGGTTTAAAGCAAGCAGCGAAAGCATGGAATGACAAAATCACAGAAGTGCTTACAAATGAAAAATTTCAAAGAAGCAAAGCTGATCCATGCTTGTACACAAAAACGCTGATGAATAGATGGATTTATGTACTCATATATGTAGATGACATTTTGATTTGCTGAACAAGAAAGGGATAAAGAAAATATTCTAAAAATCCTGAAGTGACATTTTGAAATCAAAGACTTGGGAAATGTGAAGTATCATTTCTTGAAGGATTATCCTACTGAGGAAATGACAGTAGACATCTTCACGAAGGTGTTGAATGCTGATAAACAGCAGAGACTAATTAAAAACTTGGGTTTGACTGAATAAGTCCTTACTGTTGAGAAAGGGTTTTGGCATATGCAGCAGAAATGGACTTATTGTTTATGTAAAGGAGGACTTTACACTAGCCTGACAGGAGATGGTGATAGTGTGAAGTTATATGTTTGCTGTATTGTGGGGAGGAAAGTTCTCTATTGTTGTTGTTACTTTTACTTTCGCTTTTGAGTGTATTATGCCAGCAGCATGGGCTGTGTGCTACTGAATTCTCTTATCTCATGTTTACCCATATGAAGTAAATACTGTTTACTCAAGATAACTTGCTAAGTGAAGGTTTCGGTGGTCATTTTCAGAAGATACACTCTGCTAGAGGGGGGACAGTGTAAGGGTACAGCCAGGAGGGGACAGTATACCAAGGAGGGGGGGTGTGATGAAAGGGTATAGTATAGAGACTGGATCCTAAAGAGAGGACACAGTGTGAGAGGACAATGTGAAAAGGGGTCCCAGTATGGAAGAGAGGTCAGTGTGAAGAGCATATACCATAAGAGGGACAGCGTGGGGTCATAGTTTGTGCAGAATATAGTGAGGGGTAATTATTTATTCTGGGGCTCCGCAAACTGCAGATATTTTTTTTGGAGCATTATAATGACACTGCTATCTTTAAGGGCAATGTGTGGAGATTTGCTACAGAAGACCAGAGAAGATGCAAGTCTGCCGAGACGGCTGTGGATGAGAAAACTCATCATGGGTTCTGGACAAGATGAAGAAAAGAAAAACGACTCCAGAGATGGCATAATCTATAAGGTACATGGATGGAAATATTATTTGAGAAACTGACTGACTAATTCTCATGTTTTAATTTGTTAGGAGCATTAAAGGGGTTGTACAGGTTTGTGATGAGTCTGCAGTCATTCTATGTGACTGCAGACTTCTGAATTCTCACCGTGCTCACTGAACGCTGTTAGGATTCTCTCGTGTCAGTAATTATATACATGTGGTCACATGCTGACTAGACATGAATGGCCTCACTCAGTGAAAATGAATGGAGCGAGGCTGGGCACATCTAGTCGGAATGTGGTCAGAAGTATACAAATCTCATGCTTGTGCTGATATGACCGTCCACTCTTGCCACCGGCAAGTGAGAATCCTAAAATTGTGCAGTGCATTCGTTGTGAGAATTCAGAAGCCTGCAATGTCAGGATTCAGCTCACTGTCAGGATTCAGCTCTGCAGGGTCCAGTAGTCATCACATGGACACTTCACTCATATGCGACTTTCATACTTGTGGTCCTGTTCAGTGAGCTTCTCTTCCTGCTTCTCTTAGTTTTTCACTGAACATTGAGAGCATTAGGGAGAGCAGCTCATTGGTGCAAATCACATGTGTACTTAGTGGGGTTCCCAAACCTCTGCACTCCTCCAAGGTTTCTAGTCATGCCAGGTAGAGAAAGATGTTGCAGCTTATATATATCAATATTTATGGCCCACCATGCATAATGAGATAATGGAGTTCATTTCTGCCTATCCATTCTGTGCCCGCAGAAAAACTCCAAGCCAAATCCTGTCCGGGCGACTCCTACCACTACCTGTTCCCTTGGTGCCTTGGCAGCATATTGCCATGGACTTTATTACAGACTTTCCTGTGTCCTCAGGCTGTTCTGCCATCTGTATTCTCGAAAATGGCACATCTTTGCCCATTGCCAGGCCTATCATCCTCTCTGGAGCTTGTAGAAAAATTCATCCAGCACATCTTCCATTTTCACGGGTTTTCTCATTACATCGTGTCTGATCAAGGTGTCCCGTTCACATCAAGATTTTGTCGAACTTTGGCAATCTTCTGAAAGTAGTGCTGGATTTCTTGTCTGTATACCACCCTCAATCAAACGAACAAGTGGAGAGATACAGCCAAATTCTGGCCAACTTCCTGCAACACTTCACTAATGCACATCATGACAATTGCGTCAATCTCTTACCATTGGCAGAGTTCTCCTTTAACAACCATGTAAGTGAGTCTTTGGTAAGTTCTCCATTCTTAATTGTCTTTGATCAATAGCCAGGAGTTGCTCTTCTAGTGTCGGCCACTTCTGGCATACCAGCAGCCAATACTTTCACAAAAGATTTCTCAAAGATGTGGGAAGACACCAAGTCCATGTTACAGAAATTGTCTGAGCGTATGAAGAGGCATGCGGAAAAGAGATGCTTAGATCCACCTTGTTATTATCCATGGGATAAGGTGTAGCTATCTTCTAAGTACATACGTCTCAAGATTCCATCCTACAAGTTGGGTCCTCGCTTCATGGGTACCTTTGAAGTCATCAAGCAAATTAACGACGTGTCTTATAAGTTTAAGCTGCCAACCTCTTTGTGTGTGCCCAATTTCTTCCATATGTCCCTCCTGAAGCTGGTCATCCTGAGTATCTTCTTCAAGTATCTTCCTGAGGATGGAGTTCTGTGAGACTCTGAAACACGTAGAATAAAGACCACTGTATTAATAATCCGAATTTTTAGTGATTCGCAGCGCGGATTGTCTGACCACATTTTTCCTGTCCTGAAGCTTCCCAATATACTATTTCTACTCCGGTGAAATTGATGCCACTTTGGTGGTGTCTGCCCCTAACTATTTTAATTTTGAAGACTCCTGATTGGGTCTTCATCTTCTTGTTTGCTGTAGTGGAAGACCTGTTGGTCCCTATTATACTATTTCTGCTCTCATGAAATTGATGCCACTTTGTTGATATCTGCCTCTAATTTTTTGGAAACGTGAGCACTCCTGGTTGGGTGTCAATCTGATGGGTTCACTGTATTGGAAGGGATGTCACTCCCCATTATCCTATTTCTACTGTAGTTAAATTGATGCCATTTTATTGGTGTCTTCCACTAATTTTTGGAAATGTGAAGACTCCTGGTTGGGTGTCCATCTGCTTGGTTGGCTGTAGTGGAAGAGATGTTGCTCCCCATTATACTATTTCTACTGTTGTGAAATTGATGCCACTTCGGTGGTGTCAGGCCCTAATTTTTGGAAATGTGAACACTTCTGTTTGGGTGTCCATCTGCTGAGTTTGCTCTCGTGGAAAAGATATCGCTCACCATTATACTATTTCTACTGTGGTGACATTGGCTTAGTGTCTACCACTAATTGAAAATATGTACACTCCTGGTTGGGTGTCCATATGCTGGGATGGCTGTAGTGGAAGATGTGTCGGTCCCTATTATACTATTTCTACTATAGTGAAATTGATGCCATTTTGTTGGTGTCTGCCACTTATTTATGTTAATGTGTTGACTCCTAGTTGGGTCTCCTTCATGTGTGTTGCCTGTAGCAGTAGGCCTCCGAGACCGGCAGGTCTCCACTCCCTTTATGTCAACTGCCCGTGCTACTATCCTTAGATTTTTCTGACAATAGTAGTCTACAAAACTGATAATTGTGCTGCGGGTGGCTGAATATCAAAGCAGGTGGAGCTGTTGCATGTGGTATCAGGTCTCCCAGGACAGCAGGCCTACACTGATCCCTGACCCACCTCGTCTTAATTTGACTTTCAATTCAAAGCTGTGAATGCTGGCCCAGACGCTGATAACTCATGCATGGCTGATTGCTGCCATGCCATTCTAAAATTTGCACTGTGGGTGAATTGAGACTACTTTCCTGGTGTCTGCTCCTCATTTGATGTGTTTTGGCAGCTTTGGGGCCCTTTAGAAGGTGTTGTGTATGTGTTTGTTCAGGCCGCCCATTGACTTGAAAAGCCTTCGACTGTGTTCGACAAATATTCAACCAATAAATCGGCAAATATTGCAATTTCAACGATCGTAATCCAAACCGAACATTGAAATATTTGCTCATCTCTAGTCAGTATGCAGCCCTCGCTCATACATTTTAGAGGATAAACAGGCGGACTTCATGCCAAATTTTTAGAGGGTCATCCTGCAGCCCTCACTCATAATTTTTAAAGGTGACCTGCGTTGATTATCTTTAGACGGTCATCAGGCAGCCCTCACTCATGATTTTTAGATTTTTATGTATGTTTTATTGTCAGTCTGGAAAAGGGGTGTAATATTCTTACAACATTGTTCCCAGCAGCAACCTGAGAGTCAAAGATGCAGTCAAAGATGCATCCAGGCATCTTCCCCATTCTATTCACAATTCATTTGAGCGCTGTTTCCATCCATTTCATTGAGTTTACTGCCTCCCAAGCCCTCCTGTTAGGGTCTTCTGGAAAAATGCTTGAGTTTCCAATTGACTTCCATTGTACTCAAGTTGAGCCCGTCTGATCTTTTGACCTGCTCGATTTGTGTAACGAGCAATCAAGCATTTCAGCGCTCGCTCACACTAAACTTTATTAATCAATGACACTATTAACATAATATTTCTGTTACTATCATTGCATCTTACAGCACATTCCATCTATCTTAAGATGAGAAATTAATAAAACAAAGAAAGTCATCATTTTATCACATAGCATAACTTGCAATAATTTACGGTACAACAGTGAGATATTATACTGTTGGGCGTAATTGAAGCTGTCATGAAAACTTGAAATTTAAGATGTATTAATCAGAGGTTACCAAGACATAGCTCTGAGCACAATAGATTCAATACTAGCTTCCTCACAGAGTGCCATTGCTTTCCCCTGTAGACAGCACTATAAAGATAACAAAATGGGCTGTTTAGATAGATATTGATTTCCAATTGCATGAATCAAGGACAGTGAACCATCATAGATGTTTATTTTAAAGAGGGTTATTTATTGCTGTATACTAGTTGTAAAACACCCCAAATTCACATATATATATAAATATATATACATATGCAGTGACTGGTGACACAGGTAGATGTCACTGTTTGTTCTTCCCAGGATGCGCACGGAGGCGTACTGAGGTCATGAGGGGGCATTGCAGTCGTAGGTGTAGCTGTGATTGTAATGGTGAAGCAGTGACGAATGTCACAGGCAGGGGTCACTGTATGTTCTCCCCGGGTTGTGCACAGAGGAGTATGATGGCCAGAGGAGTGCATGGCAGTCGCGGGTGTAGTGGTGACTGCAATGCAGACTAGAAATAATACAAATAATTGTAGTCTTGGACAGACTAGTGTCCAAGGCAGATGTAGGGAAAACTGGAATGTTATATTGTGAAAAAGACTGCAGGATGGTAGTCATACAGTCCGTTTCATTCCTGGCCCGGGTTTTCCATGTGGCTGGAAGCCACAAGTTTCTTTGTTTAAAGCCCTGCAGGAAAGGGTTTGGGTGTGTCAGGTGTAATTTCAGTGTGAGTCTGGTGCTTGAAGGGAGTGCAGAGCAAGAAGGCCCTGTGGAGCGCTGGCTGTGTGTGAAGTCACACAAGCAAACGGAGCCGAGCAGCCAAGGCAGTTGAAAGGTCTGGTACCCACAGGGTACGCAGCAGTGCAGATGCCCATGGCAACCGGTCAAAGGAGGACTGGCATGTTTAGTGCCTGCAAACAGGAGGATATGGTTCCTGGCTGCAATCTGAAGGATATCTTGCATTATGTAAAAGCTGTGAGTAAAGAGACATTGACATGGTGGTGCACGGCTACTGGTCAAAGGGAAGTCCAGCGTGTTTAATGACTGTAAATGGAAGGATGCCGTGTAGTATGTAGTGCGGTGAAATGGACACTAATGCTATGCACTGAGATTGTATGCACTTGTGTGAATTTGGACATTTAATGCTATGAAGAAACACATTAAAGGAGGTCTGTGTTTGAACTTTGTGGGTCACTGCCTCATCACTGTGTAAGTGTGCTAATGCGGCACTACATATGGCTGGAGAATGCAGGGAAGTGTGAACTGAGGCATACCCCAAAGTGTGCTGCATGTTGTTGTGCAAGTCTGCTGGAAAGATGGAAGAACTTTTGGATAGCAATATGTACTTAGTCAGCAATGGCTTTAGCAAGAGGCGCAGCAGGTTCAGCAGCAGCAAGAGGTGCTGCAGTTCTAGCAGTGGCAAGAGGCACTGCAGTTGCAGCAGTGGCAGGAAAGGTGCTGCAGTGGAAGCTACCAGAGTTTCAAAGGTGTAAATAGGAGACCCCTAGGTGAGGGGTGGTGTGCAGGGTCAAGAAGAGACCCCCAAAGGTAAAGGATGATCAGTGGGTGTATCAGTGATCCTATGTAGAGACTCGGTCTGCCTGGTCTCAGGCAAATGACCTGTTGCAGTTTGAGGAGTGGCTCCAACCTAAGTTTTTGACCCCAATCGAGATGCTAGAGAAATTGGTGGTCGATCGGATGGTGTTGGCTCTGCCGGCCGCCATGCAGTGTTGGTTCGGGCTAAGGGACCTAGGAACTCTGGAACTGCTGATAGGATTGACTGAATGGTATAAACCCACTCAGGATGTTGTACCAGAGAAGGGGAAAAGTTCACAAATTACTGATGGGGCTAACCAGGACCAAGCCCATGAATTGGGGAAACCCAAAATGAGGGTGACAAAATTCCCATTTCCCCTAAAGCGACTTCAAAGTCTTGTCGGACTGCAGTTGTTGAGAGTTGGCAGTGTCAAGAACTCGGGCATGGGGCTATCAACTGTTCTGTGACATCTGAGCCTATGGACTGCAGGAATTCTCGCCTTGTATCTGTGTATGCCCAGCTAGTCTATACCACCATTACGAGCACTGCCGGCAGCGAACCACCATTGTGCCATGTACTTGTGAACGGGTGCGGAAAAGAGGCCCTCCAGGACACGGGGAGCAAAGTGACTCTGGTCCATAGGTCCCTTGTTTCTGGGGACAACCCCAAAGGACAGAAAGTGAAGGTGATGGGTATCGATGGGAAATTCCATAAATATCCAACTGCAGAGGTTACATTTTCCACATCATGTGAGGAGAGTGGTGAAGACCCTTCAATATGGGACTGTGTTGGGGAGAGACTTGCCCCTGTTTTGGTCCCTGTGGGAGACCAGTGTCAACCCTCTCATGGTAAAGGTTGTGCCGGATGCAGTACCCGAAGATGTTGAGATACCTGCCGTAGGGGTTGCCATCCTAGGGACAGAGTGTAATCCTGATAGGTTCCCCCTAGAGGTATTGGCAGCAGAGATGAAAAATGTTGTTTCAGGAGTAGAACCCAAATATGCTGAGATATCTGCCACAGGGGTCGCTAACTTAGGGACAGAGTGTAACCCCGATAGGCTTCCCCTAGAGGTTGTGGCAGTAGAGGTCATGGGGTTGTGGAGACCCCACTGAACCCAGAGATGGAGGTGCTCCCTAATAACAGAAGCAATCAACACACAGCCAAAAAGATGCTTACCTGTCAAGGCCACAGAACAAATGCACTATCAAGGTGCAGCGGACCCAATTAGATGGCACAGGAGCAAAAATACCTGATGAGGCAGCCAGCCTACAATCAGTAAATGGCTGCTTGGTATAATAATGCACAAAAATACAATCTGTATGTGGCAATGTTCAAACAGTACTGAATGTGTGCATATGGCTATGTGTGCAAATCGCATGTGTGCTTGGGGGGGGCGCCGAACCGAATTCTTGCCCCGGGTGCCAGAAAGCCTAGATACACCTCTGCACCCACATATGGAGTATTGGCATGATGAAGAGAAATTGCACAACAAATGTTGGGGTCCATTTTTTCCTGTTATGATTTTGAAAATAAAAAAAATTGGGTCTAAAGTAAATTTTTTGTGAAAAAAAGTTAGACATTCATTTTGTTTTCCACATTCCAAAAATTCCTGTGATGCACCTGAAGGGTTAATAAACTTCTTGAATATGGTTTTATGCACCTTGAGGGGAGCTGTTTTTAGAGTGGTTTCACTTTTGGATATTTTCTATCATATAGACCCCTCAAAGTCAATTCAAGTGTGAGGTGGTCACTAAAAAAATCGGTTTTGTAAATTTTGTTGGAAAAAGGAGAAATCGCTGGTCAACTTTTAGCTCTTATAACTACCTAACACAAAAAAATTGTTTCAAAAATTGTGCTGATGTAAAGTAGACATGACTGAAAAGATATTTATTAACTATTTTGTATGACACATCTCTCTAATTTTAAGGCATGAATTCAAAGGCTGAAAACTGCAAAATTTTCCAAATTTTCCCCAATTTTAAATTTTTTCCACAAATAAATGCAAGTTATATCGAAGAAATTTTAACACAATCATGAAGTACAGTATGTCATGAAAAAGAATTCTCAGAATCAGTGGGATCTGTTGAAATGTTCCAGAGTTATTATTTCATTAAATGACACTGGTCAGAATTGTAAAAATTGGCCTGGTTATTAACGTGCAAACCACCTTTGGGGGTAAAGAGTTGGAAGTCCACGACTTCAGCACTGCTATGTATAGCAGAAATCACGATCTCCTATAAATGCAGGCCAGGTGCCAGCATTCATAGGAGTATATTAATGACAGGAACGGGGGCTCAGCAGACACATGGTTGTTAGGACAACCCCTAAGCACCCCATGATCACGTGATATAAGTGGCAATGGGCGGGTGGAATGACACACTTCCTGGCGACACCTGTTAAATCCTACTATCAGAGATTGACAGCGAGATTTACCTGGTTACCAACACCCCTCCACCCCCCAGCTGCTAAAGGCACATGATGACTGATTAAATCAGTTATCATGTGTGGAGAAAGATGTGGGCTCGCACACCAAGGCAGGTACATGACCTTTGATGTAAATATACATCAAAGGTCAAGAAGGGGTTAATCCACTTTAAATTTCAGACTATTTTCTACCAAAAGGCAGAAAATAAGTTCATTAATCCTATTACAAAATGAGCCAAATTATATTTCCATCTTAAAAATGTGAAATTTAAAAGTTTGTTCTTTAACTAACTAGGGTAACCTCTAAGGATATGTGCACATGGAGATTTATTTTTTTTTTTTATTAAGCAAGTCTGCTCCCAAAAAAGACCACTTAAGAAAACTTGAAAAAGTCATTTTTTTAATTGTACAACCACTTAGCCGTTCATATTTTCAGTGTTTTGAGCATTTTTTTTTCAGCTTCAAGCTTTGAAACTTTTGCAGTGTCCAATCAAAAGGCTGCAAAAAAATTTCAGGAAAAAATCTCTCCCAAACCAATTCGGAAATCAAAAATTCTTCTAAAATCTTCCCAAAAATAGAATGTTTCCTAAAGTGGTTTCCACTTGAAAAACTCATCATTTTTATAGCCTCAAAAATCTCCATCTGCACACAAACTTAAGTTTTCTTCACATATTATTTTAATGTTTTTTAAAAATGCATTTTTAATAGCTTATTGTTCTTGTAGCACTTTAAAAGGAACCTTATATCTGATTCATGCTGTCAGAACAAAAGGCAGCATGAATGAAATACCAGCTGTGGTTATTTCAACCATGCACATTGTACTCTGAAATGCTCTAGCATCTCCAAGAAAACATATTTTTAAAAGTTAGCAGTGGTAGATGTGACTAGAATGAGTAGTCCGAGAGGCATTTTTCTGTTTGCTCCTGAATGCCATGCTTCCTCAGGCTATGTCACCACGTTGCATTTTTGCAGAGGTTTTTTTTGCTGAGTTTTTTTAATGCAAATTTTCAGCTGCACTTTACAGTATGAGCAAAGTCTATGAGATTTCAGAAATCTCATGCACACACATTGGTTTTATTTTCCTGACTGATTTGGAAAACTGCTGTGTTTTTTTTTAAACCGCAGCATGTCACATCTTTCAGCATTTTTTCCTGAATATTTCAGCATTTTTTCACCAAAAGAAACAATGAGTAAGTGCAAAAATGCAGCAAAAAAACCAAAAGTATCTGTTTTTGCTGTATTTTTGGTGCAAAAATATAAGGAAGTTAACCCCTTAACGACCAAGCCATTTTGTAGGTTAATGACCAGGACTTAATTTTGAAATCGGACCACTGTCACTTTATGTGCTTAGAACTCTGTTTTTCTTTATGACATATTGTACTTCATGTTAGTGGTAAAATTTCTTCGATATGACTTGCGTTTATTTATGAAAAAAATGGAAATATGGCGAAAATTTTTACAATTTTGCAATTTTCAAACTTTTAATATTTATGCCCTTAAATCAGAGAGAAATGTCACAAAAAATAGTTAATAAATAACATTTCCCACATGTCTACTTTACATCAGCACAATTTTGGAAGCAAAATTTTGTTTTGTTAGGAAGTTATAAAGGTTAAAAGTTGACCAGCGATTTCTCAATTTTATAACAAAATTTACAAAACCATTTTTTTTAGGGATCACCTCACGTTTGAAGCCACTTTGAGGGGTCAATATGACAGAAAATACCCAATAGTGACACCATTCTAAAAACTGCACCCCTCAAGGTGTTCAAAACTACATTCAAGAAGTTTATTAACCCTTTAGGTACTTCACAAGAATTGAAGGAATGTGGAAGGAAAAAATTAACATTTAACTTTTTTTCCCCAAAATTTTTCTTTGGACGCAGTAACAGTTCAACGGCAGGACGTACACAGTCCGTCCTGGTGCAGGAAGTTACATCCTGCCGTAACGGACTGTGCACGTCCATAGACATTAAGGGGTTAAATCATTCTTTTTGGTCCACTTAACTTTATCAACATGCATAAGAGACAACTAAAACGCAGCGAAAACTCTGCAAAACCTGATTTTTGTAAGCAGCTTCTTTACTGCCAAGAGAGAAAGTTTTACCTGTACAATGCAACAAAATGCAACTTGTGAACATAGCCTTAGGGCTCATATTCACTTGCAAGAAATACGGATGAGTGCAATCCATTAATAAAACGGATTGCACTCGGACCAATGTTATTCAATAGGTGACATCTCATTTGCGAGTTTTTTCTCAGCCGAAAAAAATCGTAACATGCTGCGTATCTTGGACGAGATTCACCAATGCAAGTCAATGGGTGCGAGAAAAAAATCGGACAGCCCTCGCACCATGGGAGTGCTGTCCAATTTTTACACACCAGTGTCCTTTGAAAAGCCGGCAATTCATACGCAGCTATACAGTAAAATCACACTGACATGTTATAATACATAAGATAGAATAAATGTATACTCATAGAATAGGTGTATATATATATATATATATATATATGTCAGTGACACATATATATAGATATATATCTTTAAATTTCATAGAGATAGTAGAATAGCCAGTAATTAATTTGTCAGCTTTTGTAAAATCATTGCAGAAGCCGACAGGATAGGAGACATGCTTTACATACAGTAAACCATTGCAGAACAGTTTGATTTATATATGTCAGTGACTAATAGTGTTAGTAGTATATGTGTGTAAAATTTTGGAGCTGTATGTATTTAATAAACGAATGCATTCACGGGAAAAAATTGCGTGGGCTCTCACGCAATTTTCTGCACCAGAGAGGGAAAGCCAGTGACTGTGGGCAGATATTAATAGCCTAGAGAAGGACCATGGTTATTGGTGCCACCTGGCTAAAAACATCTGCCCCTGGCAACCTCAGAAAAGGTGCATCTGTAAGATGTGCCAATTCTGGCACTAAGCCTCTCTCTTTCCACTGCTGTGTAGCATTGGCATAAGGGGTAATAAGGGGTTAATGTCATCTTGCTATTGTAAGGTGACATAAAGCCCAGTTAATATGGAGAAGTGTCAATAAGACACCTATCCATTATTAATCTTATATATTATGAAAGGGTTAATAAAACACACAGATATTAAGAATAAAATATTTTAATGAAATAATTAAACACACTGGTTTCCCATCTTTATTAAACTCCCAATCCAAGAGAAGCCATCGTTCTCTTGTAAAAAATCAAAAATAAGAAAGCAACAATATCCCATACCTATCCACCGTACAGTCAAGTCCCACGCCGCAATCCATCTGAAGGGGTTAAATAGTTTACAACTGGGAGCAGTGCTAATGCTACCGGACTGGTTGTAAACCACTGCGGAATGAATGAAAAGCTGCCTGCGCAGTCTCCCCACCTGACCGGGCATGAACTCTGTAGCATGGGAAAGCTTCTGAACATTTTCCCACGCTGCTGAGTTCACTTCAGGTCAGATGGGCCTCTGGACAGCCTCAGTGACTAGTCATGTGATGGCTTGTTTTTAGCGTGGCGAGCTGACGTTTTTATTGGTACCATTTTTGGGCACATGACTTTTTTGATCACTTTCTATTCGAATTTTTGGGAGACAAAGTGAACAAAAACCAACAATTCAGGAATTCCTTTTTTTTAAAATACCGTTCCGCATGTGGTAAAATTGGTAAGACAGCTTTATTTTTTGGGTCAGTACAATTACAAGATACCTTATTTATTTTTATTATGTTTTTGCACTTTTACACAAGTAAAACTATTTTATAAAAAAATAATTATTTTTGCATTGCTTTATTCTGAGAGCTATAACTTTTTTATTTTTCTGCTGATGGAGCTGTATGGTTGTGGGACAAGATGAAGTTTTCAGTTTTTGGTACCATTTTTATTTACATCTGTCTATTTGATTGCGTTTTAATGCATTTTTTGTTTGGTGGTATGATGAGAAAACATTGCTTTTGCCTCGTTTTTTATATATTTTTTTACGGTGTTCATTGAAGGGGTTAACTAGTGGGACAGATTTTTAGAGCACATGTTACAGACGCATCAATACCAAATATGTGTACTTTTATTGTTTTTTTATTTACAGTAATAAATATATTTATTAGGAAAATATTTTTTTTCTTTATTTAGGAATTTTAAAAAAAAAATATTTTTACACTTTATAATATTTTTTTTTTACTCTTTTACATTGTCCCATTATGGGACATTACTACTGTATATAAAGTCAGATCGCTGATCTGACACTTTCCACAGCACAGTGAAGGAGGCTTGCTGGTGCATGGTTTCTGCAGGCGCTCACAAGCCACCTCACTGAAAGACCTGGAAGGACCCCACAGCCATGTTGCTCCTGGGATCTCCTGTAGCCATTCTTCCAACTTAGGGGTCACTGCTTCAAGTGGTCCTATCACCACTCGAATCACTGTTCCCTTCACCTTCCACATCTTCTCCAGTTCTCCTTTGAGGCCCCAGAATTTCTCCAGCTTCTCATATTCCTTCTTTCTGATGTTGCTGTCACTCGGCACTGCCACATCTATTATCATTGCTATCTTCTGATCCTTGCCTACTATCCCAATGTCTGGTTGGTTAGCCAACACCTGCTTGTATGTATATATATATATATATATATATATATATATATACACACAGGAAAAAGCACAAAGATTGAGCTTGACTTGAATTAGTACACATGAAGAACATAAACGCATGTTCACATTGGCCACAAAACACATAAAACCTACAAGAGAAAAAGTGAGCAAAAACCCTGCTGTAACGAAGTAAATAAAAAGCAAAAAGTGCATTTAAGTAGCACAGAGTTTTTAGTAATACTTTTTTATTAAAAAAAATCATAAAAGTCATCCTACCACGACAAGGTAACTCTGATCGGGACAGTCCTACACTGTCGAAAATTAAAAACCTTACCATGTGTCAATGTTGACCTCAGTGTGTGAATAAGGGCAGATAAAAGAACTGGGTCCAACCAGTGGAAAACCAGTCTGGAGAAGCCTTATATATAATTTCCAGCTCAGGAGAGGGAGGCCACACCACATCTAGCACAGAATGCAATAATGCAAAGAAAAAAATCCCCTAAGACTGAGCTTGACTTAATATTAGACAGTGTAGGACTGTCCCAATCAGAGTTACCTTGTCGTGGTAGGATGGCTTTAATGCTATTTTTTTGATGATAAAAACAATTACAAAAAACGCTTTATTATTTAAATGCACTTTTTGCTTTTTATTTACTTAGCTACAGCAGGGTTTTTGCTCACTTTTTCTTTTGTAGAATATATATATATATATATATATATACTGTGGGTACAGAAAGTATTCAGAGCCCTTTAAATTTTTCACCCTTTGTTTCATTGCAGCAATTTGGTAATTTCAAAAAAGTTCATTTTTTTCTCATTATTGTGTACTCTGCACCCCATCTTGACTTAAAAAACAGAATTGTAGAAGTTTTTGCAAATTTATTAAAAAGAAAAACTGAAATATCCCATGGTCATAAGTATTCAGACCTTTTGAGTAGAAGCACCTTTTTGAGCTAGTACAGCGATGAGTCTTCTTGGGAATGATGCAACAAAATTTTCACACCTGGATTTGGGGATCCGCTGCCATTCTTCCTTGCAGATCCTCTCCAGTTCCGTCAGATTGGATGGTGATCGTTGATGAACAGCTATTTTCAGGTCTCTCCAGAGATGCTCAATTGGGATTAGGTCAGGGCTCTGGTTGGGCCAGTCAAGAATGGTCACAGAGTTGTTCTGATGCCACTCCTTTGTTATTTTATCTGTTTGTTTAGGGTCATTGACTTGTTGGAAGGTGAACCTTTGACCAATTCTGAGGTCCAGAGCACTCTGAAAGAGGTTTTCATTCAGGATATCTCTAAACTTGGCTGCATTCATGTTTCCTTCAATTGCATCCAGTTGTCCTGTCCCTGCAGCTGAAAACCCCCCATAGCATGATTCTGCCACCACCATGTTTCACTGTTGGGATTGTATTGGGCAGGTGATGAGCAGTGCCTGGTTTTCTCCACACATACCACTTATAATTATCACCAAAACCAAAAAGTTCTATCTTCGTCTCATCAGTTCAGAGTATCTTATTTCTCATAGTCTGAGAGTCCTTCATGTGTAATTTAGCAAACTCTATATGTACTTTCATATGCCTTGCACTGAGGAGATGTTTCTGTCAGGCCACTCTGCCATAAAGGTCCAACTGGTAGAGGGGTGCAGTGATAGTTGACTTTGTGGAACTTTCTCTCATCTCCCTACTGCATCTGTGGAGCTCAGCCACAGTGATATTGGGGTTCTTTTTTACCTCTCTCACCCAGGCTCTTCTCCCTCAAGTGCTCAGTTTGGCTAGACGCCCAGGATTAGGAAGACTTCTTGTGGTCCCAAACTTCTTCCATTTAAGGATTATGGACGCCACAGTGCTCTTAGGAACTTTGAGTACTACAGAAATTCTTTTGTAACCTTGGCCAGATCTGTGCCTTCCCATAATTCTGTCTCTGAGCTCCTTGGCCAGTGACTTTGACCTCATGATTCTCATTTGGTCTGAAATGCACTGTGAGCTGTGAGGTCTTATATAGACAGGTGTGTGCATTTACAAATCAAGTCCTATCAGTTTAATTAAACACAGCTTTACTCCAATGAAGGAGGAGAACCATTTCAAGGATGATCACAAGGATATGAACAGCATGTGACTTAAATATGAGTGTCTGAGTAAAGGGTCTGAATACTTGTGACCATGTGATATTTCAGCTTTTCTTTTTTAATAAATTTCCAAAATTTCTACATTTGTTTTTTTTCAGTCAAGATGGGGTGCAGAGTATACATTAATGAGAGAAAAAATGAACTTTTTTGAATTTACCAAATGGCTGCAATGAAACAAAGAGTGAAAAATTTAAAGGGTCTGAATACTTTCCATACCAAGGGTGCATAGAGATGCATCTTACAAAACTAGAATATCATCAAAAAATTAATTTATTTCAGTTCTTCAATAAAAAAGTGAAACTCATATATTATATAGAGTCATTACAAACAGAGTGATGTATTTCAAGTGTTTATTTCTGCTAATGTTGATGATTATGGCTTACAGCAAACAAAATCCCAAAAGTCATTAGCTCAGTAAATTAAAATACTTTAAAACAACAGTTTGAAAAAATGATTTTAAAAACTGAAATGTTGACCTACTGAAATGTATATTCAGTATATGCGCTCAATACTTGGTCTGGGCTCCGTTGGCATCAATTACTGCATAAATGCGGCGTGGCATGGAGGTGATCAGCCTGTGGCACTGCTGAGGTGTTAAGGAAGCCCAGGTTGCTTTGATAGCAGCCTTTAGCTCGTCTGCATTGCTGGGTCTGGTGTCTATCATCTTCCTCTTGACACTACCCCATAGATTCTCTATGGGGTTAAGGTAAGGCAAGTTTGCTGACCAATCAAGCACAGTGATACTGTTGTTTTTAAACCAGGTATTGGTACTTTTGGCAGTGTGGACAGGTGCCAGGTCCTGCTGGAGAACGGCAGACAATTGAAAGCCAGTGGATTCCATGGTATGGGCAAACTATAATAAGCTAGGTGGTAGAACCACTGTGCCCTGAACCAAGGAGAGCCTGGAGGGATGTGATTAAGTGAGCACATGACTCTTTGCTTCTTTGCTAGTACCCATGATGGTGAGGTTATACTTGGCTCTGGATGGACAACAGGTGCTACTCCAGGATGGACCTCAAATGCACGGCAGCAGACCCCCAAAGGGCAAGAAGCTGTAATGGTAGGTGTAGGCAGGAATGGCAGACACGGCTGGTATACAGGCAGGAACTGGTAGGCACGGTTGACATGCAGGCAGGAAGGTGCTGGCTGGAAGGTGCTGGCAGACACGGCTGATGTACTGGCAGGCAGGTGTTGGCATACACAGATGATATGCAGGCAGGTGTGGAAGGGCATGGCTCATATGCAGACAGGCAGGTGCTAGTGGGCACAGCTGATGTACAGGCTGGCAGGTGCTGGCAGACACAGCTGGAATACAGGAGAAAACGGCAAGTACAGGACAGGTAAACTGACTGGCAGGTACAGGGGAACTGAGAACTAGCAAGTAGGCAGACCACTGACAAAATAAGTGTCTCCCAGCCATTTCTCTCCCTTTAAAAGGCCAGGAAAACATGCGCGCCGTAAGCACAATGCCCGGGCATCTGTGAGCAGTGTGCAGATGCCGGGCAGCAGAGGAAGGAGGAGGAGGAGGTGTGGGACTGGCATCTTGGTGGTGAGTGAGTCGGCAGCCCTACCTGGGGAGGGAGAAGGCATGCAGGGACACCAATGCTACACGGTCAAAGGAGCTCTCAATGGAAGAGAAACAGTCCATCATTAGGCTGAAAGAAGAAAACAATAAAATATTATATTGACATAATCATGATGCACCACAGTATAAAGTCACCACTTTATTTGTTAAGAATTTGAATAGCAAAAAAATTAAAACATCGAAAAACAAGAGCAGAACTGTGTTTTTTTTCTATTTCATAAAGAGTTAATAAAAGTCCTCCAAAATGCTGCCAGTGACAAATGCAACTCATCCTAGAAAAATATACAGCTGTGTTAAAAACAAAAAGAATAACACTATTGCTCCCGACGATGAAAAAACGAAAACAAATTGCTTTCTCCTAAAGGCCTAAAATGAGTATGTTCTTAAGGAGTTAATGGTGCTTTAAAATAGATAATACTTTACAGTTCACAGTGAATGCTGCTAATATGTTCATTAAACTATTTTGAAATGTGGATTAAAAGTAACATTTCTAATTAAGGAGACTAAAAGTTACAATTTTATTGACTTACTTTTTGGTTTTACAAAGCGTTTTTTGAAAAAAATGGTGACTGGCCATGATTTTTGGATACATTGTTCAGAAAAACTTCAAAAATTCAGTTGGCAAACCTAATGTGTATGCCATTTCACACATCTCTATTTGAGATCATCAACTTTCTCCATTTTCTATGCTTCAGTGTCATATTCACAAGATCTTATTACAAAACGTTTGACATACTTTACAAGGGATTCTCTGTAGCTGGGATACATAATACAGCGTCAGCACTAATTTATGTAGACATACTGAATTCATTAGGTACATTAGGATTATGTTTGAGAACTAACCCTTGAGCTTCATTTTACATATGCCCAAGAATGCAAAAATCAATGCAGGGCAAAAGCCAACTAGTATTTACTGCTTTATATGCCTGAATTGTTCTTTGTCTTATTTTGATTGCTTTTATGAAAGCTAAGCTACAGACCTGGATAGTGTTGTCACTATGACAACTCTGAAGGCTCAGAGATTGGCATTGTTTGACTTTACTTCTCTTATATTGTTGCTTGAATTGTCCTTGAACATGTTCACTCTACATCAAACTGACACATTATCACTTTATCAGAAAACACATTTTACTTTAAAGTGAGTGTTGAGCTGTCACCTTATACAGAGATGCTTTTTCTAATGGCCAAAATGTACAAATGCAAGAGATTTCTCAGAAGAGTCAATGCTCTTCAGCTCCATGCTATAAACTGATGAACCTGCAGAATGAACTACACAAATTCTCTGCAAACAATTCACATTCTGTTGTACAAAAGGTCCTGCAGTTTCATATGTAACTAGAAATATTAGATTTTCCTCCCACACATGAAATGGTCCTGCAATTAAAGGGATTGTTCCCTTTCAAAATAAGATTTTTCACAGGTCCAGGTTACATTATAAAGAAACAAATCTCACTGTACTCACTTCCGATGCTTCGAGTCCTCGCCGATGCTCTTGGTAACAGAAGCGCTGACATCAAGTTGACAGAGCTACAGCCAATCAGCAGCTCTGAAAGTAGTGCCATCTACACTGGCAGAGCTGCTAAGCTCACTGATTGGCTGCCATGCTGTCGACAGGACATCAACACCACAGCCAATGCCAGACACCGGGAGCATCTGCATGGACTTAATGGTGGACCCAGGAAAAGTGAGTACAGAAAGGTTTGCATCTTTACTATAACCTGCAGTCAGGGATACTTATTAACAGAGAGAGAGCAATCCCTTTAAAGTGTTATCCGCTATATTGACATATATGTGTATAAATATAGAGAGAAAAAAATAGGAGGCAGCACAGCATTCAGAGTGAAAAAGAGCTTCTGTTTATTAGCCCATTTATATATACAGTGGGGCAAAAAAGTATTTAGTCAGTCAGCAATAGTGCAAGTTCCACCACTTAAAAAGATGAGAGGCGTCTGTAATTTACATCATAGGTAGACCTCAACTATGGGAGACAAACTGAGAAAAAAAATCCAGAAAATCACATTGTCTGTTTTTTTTTCCTTTTATTTGCATATTATGGTGGAAAATAAGTATTTGGTCAGAAACAAAATTTCATCTCAATACTTTGTGATATATCCTTTGTTGGCAATGACAGAGGTCAAACGTTTTCTGTAAGTCTTCACAAGGTTGCCACACACTGTTGTTGGTATGTTGGCCCATTCCTCCATGCAGATCTCCTCTAGAGCAGTGATGTTTTTGGCTTTTCGCTTGGCAACATGGACTTTCAACTCCCTCCAAAGGTTTTCTATAGGGTTGAGATCTGGAGACTGGCTAGGCCACTCCAGGACCTTGAAATGCTTCTTACGAAGCCACTCCTTCGTTGCCCTGGCGGTGTGCTTTGGATCATTGTCATGTTGAAAGACCCAGCCACGTTTCATCATCAATGCCCTTGCTGATGGAAGGAGGTTTGCACTCAAAATCTCACGATACATGGCCCCATTCATTCTTTCATGTACCCGGATCAGTCGTCCTGGCCCCTTTGCAGAGAAACAGCCCCAAAGCATGATGTTTCCACCACCATGCTTTACAGTAGGTATGGTGTTTGATGGATGCAACTCAGTATTCTTTTTCCTCCAAACACGACAAGTTGTGTTTCTACCAAACAGTTCCAGTTTGGTTTCATCAGACCATAGGACATTCTCCCAAAACTCCTCTGGATCATCCAAATGCTCTCTAGCAAACTTCAGACGGGCCTGGACATGTACAGGCTTAAGCAGTGGGACACGTCTGGCACTGCAGGATCTGAGTCCATGGTGGCGTAGTGTGTTACTTATGGTAGGCCTTGTTACATTGGTCCCAGCTCTCTGCAGTTCATTCACTAGGTCCCCCTGCGTGGTTCTGGGATTTTTGCTCACCGTTCTTGTGATCATTCTGACCCCACGGGGTGGGATTTTGCGTGGAGCACCAGATCGAGGGAGATTATCAGTGGTCTTGTATGTCTTCCATTTTCTAATTATTGCTCCCACAGTTGATTTCTTCACTCCAAGCTGGTTGGCTATTGCAGATTCAGTCTTCCCAGCCTGGTGCAGGGCTACAATTTTGGTTCTGGTGTCCTTTGACAGCTCTTTGGTCTTCACCATAGTGGAGTTTGGAGACAGACTGTTTGAGGGTGTGCACAGGTGTCTTTTTATACTGATAACAAGTTTAAACTGGTGCCATTACTACAGGTAATGAGTGGAGGACAGAGGAGACTCTTAAAGAAGAAGTTACAGGTCTGTGAGAGCCAGAAATCTTGATTGCTTGTTTCTGACCAAATACTTATTTTCCACCATAATATGCAAATAAAAGGAAAAAAAAACAGACAATGTGATTTTCTGGATTTTTTTTCTCAGTTTGTCTCCCATAGTTGAGGTCTACCTATGATGTAAATTACAGACGCCTCTCATCTTTTTAAGTGGTGGAACTTGCACTATTGCTGACTGACTAAATACTTTTTTGCCCCACTGTATATATATATATATATATATATATAACCTTCCTTCTCACTCCCCAATGGGAAGGGTTGTTTTTTTTCCCTTCCTCATTCTCGGGTCCTCTACCAGAGGCCTGGGAGTTTGAGGGTTCTGCGCAGGATCTTAGTTGTTCCGAGCATTGCCCTTTTCTGGACACATAGTTCCGATGTTGCTCCTGGGATCTGTTGTAGCCATTCCTCCAACTTAGGGGTCACTGGTACAAGTGTACCACTGGAATCACTGTTGAATCCACATTCCACATCTTTTCCAGTTCTCCTTTGAGGCCCTGGTATTTTTCCAGCTTATTATATTCCTTCTTTCTGATGTTGCTGTCACTTGGCACTGCCACATCTATTATCATTGCTCTCTTCTGATCCTTGTCTTCTATCAAAATGTCCAGTTGGTTAGCCAACACCTGCTTACCTGTCTGGATCTTGAAGTCTCACAGGATTTTAGCATTTTCATTCTCCACCACTTTCTCTGGGGTCTCCCACCTGGACTTAGGAGGACTTAGCATATATGTTGTGCAGATGTTGCTGTATACAATTCTTGCTACTTGGTTGCTTCATTCAGTATACACTGTTCCTGCTTGCATTTTTCATCCTGCCACTATGTGTTGGACTGTTTCTGAGGTTTCTTTGCATAGTCTGCACCTTGGGTCTTGTCTTGTGTGGTAGATTCCTGCTTCTATGGATCAGGTACTTATTGCCTGCTCTTGTGCCACTATGATTAGTGCCTCTTTGATGTCTCAGAGTCCAGCTTTCTCCAGCCATTGGTAGGATTTCTCCATGTCAGCCACCTCCATTATCTGTCGATGAATGGTACATCCCCTGCAGCGGCTTGTCTTGCTATGGCAATATGAGATGCTGAGAGAATGCCTAAGGCAACACCAACAGATCTGGAAGGAAGAACAGGAACATGAAGCGCCATAGCAAGACATATACTGCATTTTTTGGATTATAAGATGCTCCAGATTATAAGATGCACACCAAATTTTGAGGAGAGAAATAGGAAAAATAACGTTTTTTTAATAAAATGGTGGTGCTTCTTATAATCCATGCTTACCGGGTTGGTCGCTGCAGTGAAGCAAGGTCCCAGGGTTGCTGCTGGAGGAGGCAAGAATGGAGCATTGCTGCAGGCTGGGATGAGGGGGTGTTGCGATGTGCGCACGCCGCTGCGGGTGACAGGTGCTGCCACTGTACTATATGATGCTGCTGCACTGTGTCTGGTGCTGCTGCTCTCCGGGGTCCGGTGCTGCCGATGCCCTGTGTCTGCTGCTGCCGCTGCCCTGTGTCCCGTGCTCCTGCTGCCCTGCCCTGTGTCCAGCAGTGCTGCGGGGGCCTCTGCTGACATTTTGTGAAAGGCCAGAGCCCCCGGCAGTTCCATGGTGGACTCTGGGAAAATGGCCGCCGGGGGGTGGCGCATGCGCAGATGGAGATCTCTGAACCAAGTTCTCGGGTGATGAGATTTCAGTGCTGTGGGTACAGAAATTATTCAGACCCCTTTAAATTTTTCTTTCTTTGTTTCGTTGCAGCCATTTGGTAAATTCCAAAAAGTTTTACTTTCTCATTAATTTACACTCTGCACCCCATCTTGACTGAATAAAAACAGAAATTTAGAAATTTTTGTAAATTTATTAAAAAAGTAAAACTGAAATATCACATGGTCATAAGTATTCAGACCCTTTGTTCAGTATTGAGTAGAAGCACCCTTTTGAGCTAGAACAGCCATGAGTCTACTTGGGAATGATGCCATAAGTTTTTCACACCTGGATTTGGAGATTCTCTGCCATTTTTCCTTGCAGATCCTCTCCAGTTCCATCAGGATGGATAGTGAACATTGGTAGACAGCCATTTTCAGGTCTCTTCAGAGATGCTCAGTTGGGTTTAGGTCAGGACTCTGGCTGGGCCAGTCAAGAATGGTCACAGAGTTGTTCTGAAGCCACTCCTTTGTTATTTTAGCTGTGTGCTTAGGGTCATTGTCTTGTTGAAAGATCAACATTTGGCGAAGTCTGAGATCCAGAGCACGTGGAAGAGGTTTTCATCCAGGATATCTCTAAACTTGGCCACATTCATGTTTCCTTTAATTGCAACCAGTCATCCTGTCCCTGCAGCTGAAAAACACCCACATTGCATGATGCTACCACCACCATATTTCACTGTTAGGATTGTACTGGGCAGGTAATGAGCAGTGCCTGGTTTCCTCACACATACCGCTTAGAATTATAACCAAAAAGTTCTACCTTTGTCTCATCAGACCATAGAATCTTATTTCTTACAGTCTGGGAGTCCTTCATGTGTTTTTTTTAGCAAACTATATGCGAGCTTTCATATGTCTGGCACTGAGGAGAGGCTCCCGTCGGACCACTCTGCCATAAAGGCCTGACTGGTGGAGAGCTGCAGTGATAGTTGACTTTGAGGAACTTTCTCCCATCTTCCTACTGCATCTGTGGAGCTTAGCCACAGTGATATTGGGGTTCTTCTTTACCTCTCTCACAAGTGCTCAGTTTGGATACGGCCAGCATTAGGAAGACTTCTTGTGGTCCCAAACTTCTTCCATTTAAGGATTATGGACGCCACAGTGCTCTTAGAAACCTTGAGCACTGCAGAAATTATTTTGTAATGTTGGCCAGATTTGTGCCTTGCCACAATTCAATCTCTGAGCTCCTTGGCCAGTTATTTTGACCTCATGATTCTCAATTTGTTCTGATATGCACTGTGAGGTCTCATATAGACAGATGGGCACCTGTACAAATCAAGTCCTATCATTGTAATTAAACATAGCTGGACTCTAATGAAGGAGTAGAGCCATCTCAAGAAGGATCACAAGGAAATGGACAGCTTGTGACTTAATTATGAGTGCCTGAGCAAAGGGTCAGAATACTTATGACTGTGTGATATTTCAATTTTTCTTTTTTGATAAATTTGCCAACATTTCTAAATTTCTGTTTTTTTCAGTCAATATGGGGTGCAGAGTGTACATTAAAGAGAAAAAAATGAACTTTTTGATTTAACCCCTTAACCCCCAAGGATGGTTTGCACGTTAATGACCGGGCGAATTTTTACAATTCTGACCACTGTCCCTTTATGAGGTAATAACTCAGGAACGCTTCAGCAGAGCTTGGTGATTGTGAGAATGTTTTCTCATGACATATTGTACTTCACTTTTGTGGTAAAATTTCTTCAACATAACTTGCTTTTATTTGTGAAAAAAATGGAAATTCTGCAACAATTTGGAAAATTTTGCAATTTTCAAACTTTGAATTTTTATGCCCTTAAAACAGAGTAATATGTCACACAAAATAGTTAATAAATAACATTTCACAGATGTCAACTTTACATCAGCACAATTTTGGAAACAAAATTTTTTTGTTAGAAAGTTATAAGGGTTAAAAGTTGACCAGCGATTTCTCATTTTTACAACAAAATTTACAAAACCATTTTTTTTAGTGACCAGATGACATTTGAAGTCACTTTGAGGGGTTTATATGACAGAAAATACCCAAAAGTGACACCATTCTAAAAGCAGCACACCTCAAGTTACTCAAAACTACATTCAAGAAGATTATGTCATGATCCAGTGTTGGATCTGGCGGTATTAAAAGCACAAAATGAACTTTTTTTACTTTGATTAAGTTCAAAGGTGTTTTGACTCTCCCCAGTGGTGGTTAATGGTATTGCACCTTAGGTTAGGTTGCACTTAATTATGGTTCAGGTGTGGGGCTCTATAAATGGGTCTCAGGGTGTGTAATCACTGCTGGTGATATTTCTTGCTGAGTTGTTGGAGAGCCTGGTGGAATGATGGAGCTGGATAGGAGTCCTGCGCAGTCAGCCAGAGAGAACGAGTGCCAGCTAATGGTGTCTGCAGGAAGGACTGGCATGGCCTGGTGGAGTCGCAGTTTATGGTGTCGGCGGGAAGTTTGGGCATGGCTTAGAGGAGTGGCGACTTGGAAGAGAGTTGCACTCAGCATGTTCGACTTGGTTGCTGAGAACTGGACTCGAGCATGCTTGGATTCTTGGCAGAGGCTGGACTCATCTTGGGACTCTGTGTACTGGACTGCTGCAAGTGGTGATGGACTCAGCTCCCAGGCTGCACGATGGTGACGGATCCAGTTATGGTTATGGATCAGGGTGGAGGAGAAGATGCACACAGGTGGTGGGCTCTGTTGCTAGGAGCGTACGCAACAGAGCAAAGCTAAGTGGTGTTTCCCCTGTATTGTCTCTTTCCTCATGTGTGTTGTTAGTGCAGTGGTGGGATTAGTCTCCGCACCGACCTATTCCCTAGTGAGGGTTTAGGCGCAGGGCGAGCCAGGGTTTTAAGGTTCGCGTGCGGCGACAGGCGCGGAGCCTGTATAGGGAATGTTAGGAGTGCAGGGACACTGGCTCAGGGGAGCTTAGGAGGTCTCCATGTCCCCATTCCCTATCACAGGGCCCACCATTGTTAAAGTTTCCCAGGTTCCCCCCTTATTTAAATTCGCCGTACTGGAGGCGGTGTTTCCAGAAATGTATATGTTAACGTGTAATTCCTAAATTCGCCAGGTGGAGGCGGCGTTTCCACCTGCACGTTCTATTATTTAAATTCGCCCCACTGGAGGCGGTGTATCCAGGGTCACGTGTGTTATGGGTTCGCCTTGCGGCATCATCTGCGACCAGACACACGTGATCATGACATTATCACCAGCCCTTACTTTTTTTCTGGTGAGCTTTGGCCATGTGGAGACCTGTGGTAATTGCTGCCGAGCCTCACTGAGGTGCAGTGGGGAGCGGCAAGGTGTGTTTAAGCCGCTGCAGCAGCAGTTATCAGGGTCTGGGGCCTCTGCTCAGATAACCAGAGAAACAAAAATGGCGGCTGCGGTCTGGCAAAAGCCCCTAGAGTCGCTGCTGGGGAGCGGGACTTGCTCTTACAGGGGACGCACCCAGACAGGTGGGAGGAATGGTGCCCACGGAGCTGCCTGGTATTCCCCGAGGTGAAGGGGTACGTCCCTGTAGTGAGCAGATTGGTGAATAGTCCGCGGGGCTCATGCCAAATCTTCGATGCCGCCCCTCCTGGTCGTGTGGAGACGACCAGCGAGTATATATATTTTCCTCCATATTCCTGCGGCTATGGTACTAAAACCCCCTAGAGTCGCTGCTGGGGAGCAGGACTGGTTCATGCAGGCGGGCGCACCCAGGCAGGTGGGAGGAATGGTGCCCCACGGAGCTGCCTGGTATTCCCCGAGGTGAAGGGGTACGCCCCTGTGGTGAGCTGACTGGTGTGATAGTCCGCAGGGTTTTACGCCAAATCTTCATACCATCGAAGAAGCCACCCTCCTGGTCATGTGGAGGCGACCAGCGAGAGTATATTTCCTCCATTTCCCGGTCCCCTTCTCCTCCTGGTGTGTGCAGCAGGTGTGCTGCGGGGGAGTAGGGACAAATCTCTACCCTCGCCATTAACCAACCCTGGGAGGCGCAGTCCTCATGGTGAAAGGGTTGGAGGGTGGTGTCCCTTGGTGAATAGCGGGGGTGTGAGTGTGGTGACACAGGGGGACGCCTCTGTTGTCAAGTCCAGAGTGAGTTCACCAAAAAATGACAAATGTATGTGTGCAATAAACGTTCAGGTCCGGACCTGTGTGTGAACGAGCATGTATGGGTGCCACCAAAAAACATCTTGTGGAAATGTGTTGTGGAGTCTGATCAGCTCTGAGCAAACATACACATACATTAACTCGTTCCCCAGGTCGGCGCTGTGGAGATGAGTGGTGCCTCCAAAAGGAACTTTTTTGCCAATATCAGCGCTGTTTGTCATAAACCTGAAGTGTCAGGTAGTGGTGGGGTGAACTCAGGGTCTGGGCGTCCCCGCTGTAGGTGTTTCCCTAATGAGGGGTGGTCTTGAGGGTCCAGAGGCCCCTCATTAAGGAGGGGGTACTGTCATGATCCAGTGTTGGATCTGGCGGTATTAAAAGCACAAAATGAACTTTTTTTTACTTTGATTAAGTTCAAAGGTCTTTTGACTCTCCCCGGTGGTGGTTAATGGTATTGCACCTTAGGTTAGGTTGCACTTAATTATGGTTCAGGTGTGGGGCTCTATAAATGGGTCTCAGGGTGTGTAATCACTGCTGGTGATATTTCTTGCTGAGTTGTTGGAGAGCCTGGTGGAATGATGGAGCTGGATAGGAGTCCTGCGCAGTCAGCCAGAGAGAACGAGTGCCAGCTAATGGTGTCTGCAGGAAGGACTGGCATGGCCTGGTGGAGTCTCAGTTTATGGTGTCGGCGGGAAGTTTGGGCATGGCTTAGAGGAGTGGCGACTTGGAAGAGAGTTGCACTCAGCATGTTTGACTTGGTTGCTGAGAACTGGACTCGAGCATGCTTGGATTCTTGGCAGAGGCTGGACTCATCTTGGGACTCTGTGTACTGGACTGCTGCAAGTGGTGATGGACTCAGCTCCCAGGCTGCACGATGGTGACGGATCCAGTTATGGTTATGGATCAGGGTGGAGGAGAAGATGCACACAGGTGGTGGGCTCTGTTGCTAGGAGCGTACGCAACAGAGCAAAGCTAAGTGGTGTTTCCCCTGTATTGTCTCTTTCCTCATGTGTGTTGTTAGTGCAGTGGTGGGATTAGTCTCCGCACCGACCTATTCCCTAGTGAGGGTTTAGGCGCAGGGTGAGCCAGGGTTTTAAGGTTCGCGTGCGGCGACAGGCGCGGAGCCTGTATAGGGAATGTTAGGAGTGCAGGGACACTGGCTCAGGGGAGCTTAGGAGGTCTCCATGTCCCCATTCCCTATCGCAGGGCCCACCATTGTTAAAGTTTCCCACGTTCCCCCCTTATTTAAATTCGCCGTACTGGAGGCGGTGTTTCCAGAAATGTATATGTTAACGTGTAATTCCTAAATTCGCCAGGTGGAGGCGGCGTTTCCACCTGCACGTTCTATTATTTAAATTCGCCCCACTGGAGGCGGTGTATCCAGGGTCACGTGTGTTATGGGTTCGCCTTGCGGCATCATCTGCGACCAGACACACGTGATCATGACAGATTATTAACCATTCAGGTGTTTCACAGGGGCAGAAGCATCGTGGAAGTAAAAAATGAACATTTAACTTTTTAGTCACAAAAATGATCTTTTAGCAACAATTTTTTTATTTTCCCAAGGGTAACAGGAGAAATTGGACCCCAAAAGTTGTTCTCCAATTTGTCCTGAGTACGCTTATATCCCATATGTGAGCGAGAACCACTGTTTGGGCACACGACATGTCTTGGAAGGGAAGAAGCGCCAGTTGACTTTTTCAACCTAAAATTGGCTGGAATTGAGATCGGACGCCATGTCGCGTTTGACGAGCCCCTCATGTGCCTAAACAGTGGAAACTCCTCACAAATGACCCCATTTTGGAAACTAGACCCCCTAAGGAACATATCTAGATGTGTGGTGAGCAGTTTGAACGCCCAAGTGTTTCACTAAAGTTTATAATGCCTGTGGGTAAAAAAAAAAAATTTTTTCCACAAAAATGATATTTTAGTCCCCAATTTTTTATTTTCCCAAGGGTAAAAGAAGAAATTGGACCCAAAAAGCTGATGTTCAATTTGTCCTGAGTACGCTGGTACCCCATACGATGGAAAAAACTGTTTGGGCACACGTCGGGGCTCGAAAGGGAACTAGTGACGTTTTGGAATGCAGACTTTGGTGGAATAGTCTGCGGGCGTCATGTTCCATTTGCAGAGCCCCTGATGTGCCTAAACAGTAAAAAAAAACCACAAGTGACGTCATTTTGGAAACTAGACGCCCAAGGAACTTATCTAGATGTGCCATCTTTTAACTAATCTGTTTCCTGTAAAGTAAATTAGTAGTGCATGGAGATGTGGTACAATTTGAAGCAATCCTTCATACACAGGCCAGTTTTTTTCAGGGCAGATATCACATTGTTAAATGGTGTCCTTGCATATTCCCCTTTTGTAACGCACTCGGCACCTTTTTTGCGGCTTACCTTTTCTTCCAGTTGGCGGGACCACCCCTGGAAAATGCTGACCTGGTACGATACGAGCACCTTCAGTTCTGGAAGTCCTGGGGCCAGCTCCTTCCGGGGTGCCAAATATCGTGGCCTTAACCACTACCTACTGGAACTGAAGGTATGACATATCGGTGTGGCGTGCACATCATGACAGCAGGAAAGCATTGAGCATTGCCATTTGTATGATGTGCATGGCCAGCTTTTTGTACAACACCCTGGCCTTTCTCAAAGCATTGTACGGTTGGAGGAGTTGATCAGAGAGATCAATGCCCCCCATGTTTTTGCTGTACCCCACTAAACAGGTCGGTTTGCTGACCTGTGTAGAGATACCCCGTACAGTGCTGAGGGCGTTGCCATCACCGTGTATGGTGCTCAAGAGAAGGACATCCCTCTTTTCCTTGTACTTGACCACCAGCAGGTGGTCGCTACACATAGGCTCTGCTCTCACCTTTTCTGAGCAACTGCCCAATTCCTCCACAGTTTGTAGAGTTTGATTCCGTACCTGCCCCTCTTACTGGGCAGGTACTGACGGAATCCGAGCCTTCCCTTAAAATTAATTAAGGACTCATCCATGCAGATGTCCCTTTGGGGCACGTACACTTCCGCAAACTTTTGGTTGAAGTGTTCGATGACTGATCGATCTTTGAACAGACGGTCAAAGTTGGGGTCATCTCGTGCGGGACACTGTGCATTATTGGTATAATGCAGGAATTTGTGGATGGCCTCAAAACACATCGGGGCAATGACCATTCGGAACACTAGAGTGTTATATAAAATATCAACACTCCAATATTGCCGAATTTCTGGCTTCTTCCGGATCCCCATGTGGAGGACCAGGCCCCAAAACTGCATCATTTCAACTGCGTCTACAGGAGACCAGTTAGAATATGATGAACTGGGGTTTTGCACCAAAAATTGATGGGCGTACAAATTAGTTTGCTCCACCATGAGGTTAATGAAATCCTCAGAGAAAAAGACTTTGAAAAAGTCAATTTCTGTGGGGTCGGTGGTGTCAAACTTGATTCCTGATTCCGCCAGAAAATCAGGAATCAGTGGCTCGTAATTTTCGGGGGCGAGGTCCACACAGGGTCCGCAATGGGGTGCACTGGTTCAGGTTCTACAATGGCGGACGCTGCCTCATCTTCTGTCCTGGGGCATCTGCGTGGCAGTTCCGCAGGACCCGAGGAGGAAGATGAGGAGGAAGAGGATGAGGACAAAGAATCGGAAAAGTATAAAAATGTGGGATCCTCTCCCTCGCTATCAGTGTCAGAGGCAAGGAAAGAATATACCTCCTCCACTGAATAGCGCTGTTGGGGCGAACGTGATAAGTGGGACATTTTTTTGTGAATATGGTGCTGTGTGTACTTTATTGAAAACTATGTGTATGTGTGGGGGGGATAGTGATTGGTGCAAACCATTCTGAAAAGAAAAAGCTAAAAGAAAAAAGCAAATAGGGAGAAAAAAATACCCGTGAAAAGTCTAAAACAGCAGGCCCTAGCTCTGATAAGTGAACTGCGTCACTTATCAAAGTTCGGCGGCTGCTGGGTGTGCGCACAGGTGTGGTGCAAGGGAGGGTGAAAAAAAAGGAAAACAGCGGCACAAAGGGGGGTGGAGTGGGATAAAAAGAGGGGGGAGGGGGAAGAGGGGATTGGGGTGGATAAAGAGAGATCGGACAGGGATCAGGGATTAGCACTTACGCTTGTAGTCAGGTGGCGCAAAGGGGGATGAAAATAAAAGGAAAATGGCAGGCACAAGCTCTGATAAGTGAGCTGCATCATTGATCAAAGTTTGGCAGCTGCGGGATGTGTGTACGGAGTTGGCGCAAAAGGGGCTGAGGGAAAAAAGCGAGCACGAGTGTTGATCGGTGAACTGCATTACCAATCAACGCTCGGCGGCTGCTAAATGTGCACACGGAGGCATCACAAAGGGGGGTGGAGGGGGAAAAAAGAGGGGGATGGGGGATCGGGGGGATGTACATAGATTGAGCAGGGATCTGGGATCAGGTAACACTTACAGTTGTAGTGTCTCTTTTCTTTCTTCTTTTTTTCTGTCTTCTTTCTTCTTTCTTCAGCAGGGATTGTGGTGCTACAGGCTGCTGTGGCACCACAATACCCAGCACAGGAGCTCTTGCTGTATGACTGCTGTACAGGAATCCTCAGCTAGAGTGAGGACCCCTGCAGAGCAGTCAGACATGTCACTGTCAGGTTAGAGACAGGTCACAGAGTGGTCACACCGCTGCTGTGTCAAGTCATTGGTGGGATCGAATGATCCATGGCAACTGCCTAGAATCGGAGCCCACAGCTCTGATTCCTAGGCAAGTCACAGCCAGGTCACCAGCAGGGTGACCGCAGCGGTGCCCTGTGATTGGCGTGGTTGACGATGACATTGATCATGCCAATCAGCTCCTGCAGGCCCTGATGGGCCTGTCCTAGGTACCAGCAGGGCACAGGGCGTTAATACCGCTGCTGTGCTATTGTGAGTTCATTTTCCCCTTCACCGTCGATGTCTCATGAACTCCCTCTTCTGGTGAAGGAAGGTAGTGAGGCTGATTACCAAACACCTGATCTGGTAGATGATGACTGTGAAACAGGAAATTCAGACTGGATATAAGGCAGCCGACGCCCTTCTGAGTCGCTGGTGATTTCTCTGCTGGATTCTTGGAGACCAGTCTGATTCCTGCTTCCAAAAGATAAGTTTTTGCTCTGCTATTGAACTTATTAGTTTTGTTTTGTTTACCTTGCTTTTTGGAGTTCAGCCATCCCCGGTCGGGGGTGTGCTGAGTTCCATTTTTGTCTCTGATCAGTTTGCCTCTTTGCTCTGTCTTCAGAATTTACCTGAGTGCTGATATAGTCTTTTTGAAGTCCTAGCGACTTCAGGGCCTGTTTTTCCTATCAGACGGTTGGGACATTTTTTGGTAGGGTTTTTTACGGATTGCAGACAGCAGCTTTTCTATCCTGTTCTTTTTAGTTAGCTTGGGCCCCATCGTTTGCACAACCTATCTTTCTATCTGTGTTAGTGTTTTCATCTTGCTTCACCGTCATTATATGTTGGGGGCTGCCTATTGCTTTGGGTCTGCTCTGGGGCAGTTTAGATTTCCCCTTTCTTTCTTTAGGCCTATTTAGTTCTCCGGCTGTGTTCGAGGGGTCTAGGGCATCGTAGGTACCCCCCACAGCTACTGTTAGTTGTTGTGGATAGGATCAGGGGTCTGCAATCCGATAGCTACCAACCTCTCCGGTTTTCTGGACTTAGCTTGTATTTTTGTTTTTTCCTCCTTCGGTGACTCATTCATAACAGAATCACCAGCCATACCGCAGATCCTAGGGTACTCAATAGCAGGAAAGAATTGTAAAAAAAAAATTAAAAGAGTTTGTCAGAATTTTTTTTTTTTTGTGTATATTTTTTCCTCTATGTCTCTGAGGCCGTAGGGGGAATTTTTTTTTTTCTTTCTCAATGGAGATGAAGCAATTGTCTGATCGTGTGGAGCAGCTCACTGCTGAAGTACGGGGAATTTCCGCCTATCTTGCTCATTCACATGCTGCTGAACCAAAGATCCCTACTCCTGATGTGTTTTTTGGGGATCGGTCTAAATTTTTGAATTTTAAGAATAATTGTAAATTATTTTTTGCCTTGAAGCCTAACTCGTCGGGGAGCTCCATGCAGCAGGTTAAAATTGTCATCTCTTTGCTGCGCAGCGATCCCCAGGATTGGGCGTTTTCTTTGAAACCTGATTATCCTATTCTTACTAATGTGAACGCATTTTTTCAAGCCTTGGGGTTGTTGTATGATGAACCTAATGCTACTGATCAGGCTGAAAAGGCCCTGTTGGCATTGAGCCAGGGTCGGGATTCTGCAGAGTTGTACTGTCAAAAATTCCAAAAGTGGGCAGTCCTTTCTACCTGGAATGATGGTGCCTTGGCAGCTCTCTTTCGGAAGGGTTTGTCAGAAACCGTAAAAGATACTATGGTGGGATTTCCTGTTCCCTCTGGTCTTGACGATTCTATGTCATTAGCCATTCAGGTTGATCGGCGTTTGCTTGAACGCAAAACCGCACGAGAGGTGTTGCCACCTGTTGAACAAATGTCTGAACCTATGCAATGTGATAGAGTTTTGTCTAGGGCGCAACGTCAGGAGTTCAGAAGGCGTAATAAGCTGTGTTTCTTCTGTGGTGATGCCTCGCATGTTTCTGTCTGCCCTAAACGAGAGAAACGTTTTGCACACACATTTGCTGTGGGTGGTGTTCAACCTAAGTTTCTTCTGGCAATTACTCAGATCTGCTCCCTGTCCACATTTTCCGCTAAGGCTTTTGTGGATTCGGGAGCAGCTCTGAACCTGATGGACTTGGATTTTGCTAAACGTTGTGGATTTCCTATGACACCTCTGCGGACACCTATCCCTTTGAGGGGTATTGATGCTACTCCTTTGGCGAAGAATAAACCTCAGTTTTGGACCCAGGTGGTAATGCGGGTCACCCCAGACCATCAAGAGAATTGCAGATTTTTGGTGTTGCATAATTTGCATGATACCATTGTTCTGGGGTTTCCCTGGCTGCAAATCCATAATCCAGTTTTGGATTGGAAATCTGTGTCTGTGGTGAGTTGGGGTTGTCGGTGTGCCCTTAGTGATGCTCCTGTTTTCTCCACCTCTCCCCAGTCACATGATGTTCCTGACTATTTGGCTGATTATTATGATGTATTTAGTGAGAATGAGTCTGCGTCTTTGCCTCCTCATAGGAGTTATGACTGTGCAATTGAGGTGAGCCCTGGGTGTAAATTTCCCAAGGGTCGACTTTTCAATTTATCTGTACCCGAGCACGAGGCTATGCGATCCTATATTAAGGAGTCGTTGGAAAAGGGTCATATTAGACCATCCTCTTCACCCTTAGGTGCTGGGGGGTTTTTTCGTGGCTAAGAAAGATGGATCATTAAGGCCTTGTATTGACTATCGTTCCCTCAACAAAATTACTGTTAAATATCAGTATCCGTTACCCCTAATTTCTGATCTATTCTCCAGAGTTAAAGGTGCTTGCTGGTTTACAAAGCTTGACCTCAGGGGGGCGTATAATCTTATTCGCATTAAGCATGGGGATGAATGGAAGACGGCGTTTAATACTCCGGAGGGACATTTTGAGTACCTGGTGATGCCTTTTGGGTTCACTAATGCCCCTTCTGTCTTCCAGTGCTTCATGAATGATATTTTCCGAGACTTGGTGGATAAATTATTGATCATCTATCTGGATGATATTTTGATCCTTTCCAAGGATTGGGACTCTCATGTGGAACATGTTCGGACTGTGTTCCGGATTTTGAGGGAGAATTCCCTGTATGTCAAGGGATCGAAATGTCTTTTTGGTGTACAGAGGATTTCTTTTTTGGGATTTATTTTGTCTCCGTCAACTATTGAAATGGACCCGGCCAAGGTACAGGCCATTTATGATTGGGTTCAGCCCACTTCTTTGAAGGCCCTCCAGAAGTTTTTGGGTTTTGCTAATTTTTATCGTAAATTTATAGCTAATTTTTCTGGTATTGCCAAACCATTGACTGATTTGACTAAGAAGGGTGCTGATGTGCTGAATTGGTCTCCGGAGGCTGTTTCTTCCTTTCAGGAGCTGAAGCGAAGGTTCACTTCTGCTCCGGTTTTGCGGCAACCTGATGTCTCACTCCCGTTTCAGGTAGAGGTGGACGCTTCTGAGATTGGTGCAGGAGCTGTTTTGTCCCAAAAAGATCCTGTAACATCTAAAATGAATCCCTGTGCTTTCTTTTCCCGAAAGTTCTACCCATCCGAACGTAACTATGATGTGGGGAATCGGGAACTGTTAGCCATGAAATGTGCATTTGAGGAGTGGAGACATTGGTTGGATGGAGCTAAACATCAAGTCGTGATCCTTACTGACCACAAGAATTTGATTTACCTGGAGTCGGCCAAACGCTTGAATCCTAGACAGGCTAGGTGGGCCTTGTTTTTCACACGTTTTGATTTTGTGGTCTCTTTTCTTCCGGGCACTAAGAATGTCAAGGCAGACGCCCTCTCTAGGAGTTTCTTTGCTGATTCTCCTGTTGTGACCAAGCCTGCTACCATCTTAGGTGAGGGGGTAGTTCTTTCTGCCATCTCGCCCGATTTGAGACGTGCTCTGGAAGAGTTTCAGGAGGACAAACCTGAACGTTGTCCCATTGGAAAATTGTATGTTCCTGACCAGTGGAGGAAGAGAGTGATGTCTGAAGTTCATTGCTCTGCATTGGCTGGTCATCCAGGTATTTTTGGTACTAGAGATTTGGTGAGTCGGTCTTTTTGGTGGCCTGCCTTGTCTCATGATGTCAGGAATTTTGTGCAGTCCTGTGGGACTTGCTCTCGGTCTAAACCTTGTCCTCGCTCTAGTGGGTTGTTGATGCCTTTGCCGGAGCCCAGGAGGCCATGGACCCATATTTCAATGGATTTTATCTCTGATATGCCTGTCTCTCAGAGAATGACTGTTATTTGGGTGATTTGTGATAGATTCTCTAAGATGGTCCCTCTTGTACCACTCCCTAAGTTACCATCTTCCTCAGAGTTGGTGCCCTTGTTTTTGCAACAGGTGGTTTGCTTGCACGGGATTCCTGAGAACATTGTATCTGACAGAGGAGTTCAGTTTGTGTCTAGATTTTGGAGGACTTTCTGTTCCAAGCTGGGAATTCAGTTGTCCTTCTCCTCTGCATTTCACCCTCAGACCAATGGGCAGACGGAGAGAACAAACCAGACTTTGGAGTCGTATTTGAGATGTTTTATTTCTGCTGATCAGGATGATTGGGTTTCATTTTTGCCCTTGGCTGAATTTGCTTTAAATAATAGAGCTAGTTCTGCCACTTTGATGTCACCTTTTTTTTGTAACTTTGGGTTTCATCCTCGATTCTCTTCAGGGCAGGTGGAGCCTTATGCCTGCCCAGGTGTTGACACTGTGGTGGAGAGAATGCACCAGATCTGGGACCAAGTGGTGGATAAGTTGTCTCTCTCCCAGGAAAAGGCCCAGCGGTTTTCCAACCGGCATAGGACCATTGGTCCCCAGTTTAAGGTGGGTGATATGGTTTGGTTGTCATCAAAGAATATCGCTATGAAGGTGGCTTCTCCAAAGTTTAAACCTAGATTTATTGGACCTTACAAGATTTTGGAGATTCTTAATCCAGTCTCTTTTCGATTGGCTCTTCCTGTTACATTTAAGATCCATAACGTGTTTCATAAGTCTCTGTTAAAGAGGTTTGTTGAGCCAGTAGTTCCTGTGGTGGCACCTCCTGACCCGGTATTGGTTGAAGGTAATGTGGAATATGAGGTTGAGAAGATACTGGATTCTCGCCTGGCTAGACGGAGACTCCAGTATTTGGTTAAATGGAAGGGTTATGGCCAGGAGGATAATTCTTGGGTCCCTGCATCCGATATTCATGCCGAAAGATTGGTTCGTGCCTTTCCTAGGGCCCATCCTGATCGCCCTGGTGGCGTGGATGAGGGTTCGGTGACCCCTCCTCAAGGGGGAGGTACTGTTGTGAGTTCATTTTCCCCTTCACCGTCGATGTCTGATGAACTCCCTCTTCTGGTGAAGGAAGGTAGTGAGGCTGATTACCAAACACCTGATCTGGTAGATGATGACTGGGTAACAGGAAATTCTGACTGGATATAAGGCAGCCTACGCCCTTCTGAGTCGCTGGTGATTTATCTGCTGGATTCTTGGAGACCAGTCTGATTCCTGCTTCCCAAAGATAAGTTTTTGCTCTGCTATTGAACTTATTAGCTTTGTTTTGTTTACCTTGTTTTTTGGAGTTCAGCCATCTCCGGTCAGGGGTGTGCTGAGTTCCATTTTTGTCTCTGATCAGTTTGTCTCTTTGCTCTGTCTTCAGAATTTACCTGAGTGCTAATATAGTCTTTTTGAAGTCCTAGCGACTTCAGGGCCTGTTTTTCCTATCAGACTGTTGGGACATTTTTTGGTAGGGTTTTTTACGGATTGCAGACAGCAGCTTTTCTATCCTGTCCTTTTTAGTTAGCTTGGGCCCCATCGTTTGCTCAACCTAACTTTCTATCTGTGTTAGTGTTTTCATCTTGCTTCATCGTCATTATATGTTGGGGGCTGCCTATTGCTTTGGGTCTGCTCTGGGGCAGTTTAGATTTCCCCTTTCTTTCTTTAGGCCTATTTAGTTCTCCGGCTGTGTTCGAGGGGTCTAGGGCATCGTAGGTACCCCCGACGGCTACTGATAGTTGTTGTGGATAGAATCAGGAGTCTGCAATCCGATAGCTACCAACCTCTCTGGTATTCTGGACTTAGCTTGTATTTTTTTTTTTCCTCCTTCGGTGACACATTCATAACACTGTGCCGTGCGATTGGTGCGATCGATTCGATCAGCGATCGCGCCAATCCGGGGGGTTTTTGCTGGTGCCTGGCATTGCCAGGCACCGACCTAAGATCGAGTACATCGGTACCCGATCCTAGCCTGAGACATCATTGTTTCAGCCGCTCTGATTGGCTGAAACAATGAGAAGGGTTGTGATTAGCTGTTCAGAATTGAACAGCCAAACACAGCACTCGGGAGGCCGAGAGCGCGGTGACAGACCCTGCAATGCCCTTCCCTCTTCCCTCAGATAAGGTGGCATTAGAATTTTAATGCGATCACCGCGACTTACAGTGCCTTGCGAAAGTATTCGGCTCCCTGGAACTTTTCAACCTTTTCCCACATATCATGCTTCAAACATAAATTTTTGGTGAAGAATCAACAACAAGTGGAACACGATTGTGAAGTTGAACAAAATGTATTGGTTATTTTAAATTTTTGTGGAAATTCAAAAACTGAAAATTGGGGCGTGCAATATTATTCATCCCCTTTAACTTAATACTCTATTGCGCCACCTTTTGCTGTGATTACCGCTGAAAGTTGCTTGGGGTATGTCTCTTTCAGTTTTGTGCATCGAGAGCCTGAAATTCTTGCCCATTCTTCCTTGGCAAACGGCTCGAGCTCAGTGAGGTTTGATGGAGATCGTTTGTTAACAGCAGTTTTCAGCTCTTTCCACAGATTCTTGATTGGATTCACGTCTGGACTTTGACTTGGCCATTCTGACACCTGGATACATTTATTTATGAACCATTCCATAGTAGATTTTGCGTTATACTTAGGATTATTGTCTTGTTGTAATACAAATCTCAGTCCCAGTCTCGGGTCTTTTGCATATTCCAACAGGTTTTCTTCAAGAATGATCCTGTATTTGGCTCCATCCATCTTCCCATCAATTTTAACCATGTTCCCTGTCCCTGCTGAAGAAAAGCAGGCCCAAACCTTGATGCTGCCACGATCAAGTTTGACAGTGGGGATGGTGTGTTCAGGGTGATGAGCTGTGTTGCCTTTACGCCAAACATATCATTTGGCATTGTTGCAAAAAAGTTCGATTTTGGTTTCATCTGACCAGAGCACCTTCTTCCACATGTTTGGCGTGTCTCCCAGGTGGCTTGTTGCAAACTTTAAACAGCACTTTTTATGGATATCTTGGAGAAATGACTTTCTTCTTGCCACTCTTCCATAAAGGCCAGATTTGTGCAGTGTACAACTGATTGTTGTCCTATGGACAGACTGTCCCACCTCAGCTGTAGATCTCTTCAGTTCATCCAGAGTGATCATGGGCCTCTTGGCTGCATCTCTGTTCAGTCTTCTCCTTGTTTGAGATGAAAGTTTAGAGGGACGGCCAGGTCTTGGTAGATTTGCAGTGGTATAATACTCCTTCCATTTCAATATGATCACTTGCATAGTGCTCCTTGGGATGTTTAGAGTTTTGGAAATCATTTTGTATCCAAATCTGGCTTTAACCCCTTTCTGCCATGAGACGTACTGTCCCGTCCATGTGCCCTGGGACTTAATGCCCAGGGACGGGATAGTACGTCATAGCGATCAGCGGCGCTCACGTGGTGAGCGCCGTTGATCGCGGCCGGGTGTCAGCTGATTATGACAGCTGACACCCGGCACAATGTGTCAGGGCCGGTCACAGACCGCCCCCGACACGTTAACCCCTTGTACACCACGATCAAACACGATCGCGGTGTATCGGGGGTTAAAGGGAAGCATCGGCAGGGAGGGGGCTCCCTCCGTGCTTCCCTGAGCCCCCCACGGCAGCGCAATGTGCAGCGCTGCTGCGGGGGGCTCTTTCCCTACAGGCCCCCGGATCCAAGATGGCGACGGGGACCTTCGGGGGCCTGTAGGGAGCTGACTTCCTCACTGCCTGCAAAGCGCAGGCATGAGGAAGTCTGCATCTATGCCTGTGACAGATCGCTGATCTGTCACAGTGATCTCTGATGTGACAGATCAGCGATCTGTCACAGGACAGTGATGACCCACCTGGGACAATATAATAAAGTTAAAAAAAAAAAGTGTAAAAATAATTAAAAAAAAAAATCGCTAAATAAATTAGTAAAAAAAAAAAATATTCCCCAATAAAGTCATTTTTTGAAAATAAAAAAAAACAATAAAAGTACACATATTTGGTATCGCCGCGTCCGTAACGACCCACCCTATAAAACTGTCCCACTAGTTAACCCCTTTAGCGAACCCCTTAAAAAATAAAAATAAAAAACAAAGCAAAAAATAATGATTTATTATCATACCGCCAAACAAAAAGTGCAATAACGCGCGATCAAAAAGATGCATATAAATATTCATGGTACTGCTGAAAACATCAGCTTGTCCTGCAAAAAATGAGCCACCATACAGCATCATCCGCAAAAAAATAAAAAGATAGAGCTCACAGAATAAAGCAATGCAAAAATAATTATTTTTTATATAAAATAGTTTTCATTGCATAAAACCGACAAAACATAAAAAAATGACCTAAAAGAGGTATCGCTGTAACCGTACCGACCCGAAGAATAAAACCGCTTTATCAATTTTTGCCGCACACAGAACGGTGTAAACGCACCCCCCAAAAGAAATTCATGAAACGCTGGTTTTTGCTCATTCTGCGTCCCAAAAATCGGAATAAAAAGCGATCAAAAAATGTCACGTGCCCAAAAATGATACCAATAAAAACGTCAACTCGTCCCGCAAAGAATAAGACCTCTTATGACTCGGTGGGTCAAAATACGGAAAAATTATATCTCTCAATATGTGGTGATGCAAAAACTATTTTTACAATAAAAAGCGTCTTTTAGCGTGTGACCGCTGCCAAACATAAAAACTGCCAAAAATAGTAAATCAAACCCCCCGTTATCACCCCCTTAGTTAGGGAAAAATAATAAAACTAAAAGAAAATGTATTTATTTCCATTTTCCCATTAGGGTTAGGGTTAGGGTTAGGGCTAGGGCTAGGGTTAGGGCTAGGGTTAGGGTTAGGGCTAGGGCTAGTGTTAGAGCTAGGGTTAGGGCTAGGGCTAGGGCTGAGCTTAGGGTTAGGGGTGTGTTGGGGTTAGGGTTGGAGTTAGAATTGGGGGTTTCCACTGTTTGGGCACATCAGGTGCTCTCCAAATGTAACATGGCGTCTGATCTCAATTCCAGCCAATTCTGCGTTGAAAAAGTCAAATGGTGCTCCTTCCCTTCCATACTCAGGACAAATTGCAAAACAACTTTTGGGGTCCAATTTCTCCTGTTACCCTTAGGAAAATAAAAAATTGGGGGCAAAAATATCATTTTTGTGGAAAAAAATGATTTTTTTATTTTCACGCCCAGGCGTTATAAACTTCTGTGAAGCACTTGGGGGTTCAAAGTGCTCACCACACATCTAGATAAGTTCCGTGGGGGGTCTAGTTTCCAAAATGGGGTCACTTGTGGGGAGTTTCAATATTTTAGGCACATCAGGGGCTCTCCAAACGCACATGACACCCGCAGACTATTCCATCAAAGTCTGCATTCCTAAACATCACTACTTCCCTTCCGAGCCCCGAAGTGTGCCCATACAGTTGTTTTCTCCCACATATGAGGTATGAGCGCACTCAGGACAAATTGGACAACAACTTTTGGGGTCCAATTTCTCCTGTTACCCTTGGGAAAATAAAAAAATTGGAGACTAATTGATCATGTTTGTGGAAAAAATATGATTTTTTATTTTCATGCCTGGGCATTATAAACTTCTGTGAAGTCATTGGGGGTTCAAAGTGCTCACCACACATCTAGATAAGCTCCTTAGGGGGTCTAGTTTCCAAAATGGGGTCACATGTGGGGGGTTTCCACTGTTTAGGTACATTAGGGGCTCTCCAAAGGCAACATGACAACCGCAGACCATTCCATCAAAGTCTGCATTCCAAAACATCACTACTTCCCTTCCGAGCCCCGACGTGTGCCCATACAGTAGTTTTCTCCCACATATGAGGTATCAGCATACTCAGGACAAATTGGACAACAACTTTTGGGGTCCAATTTCTCCTTGTACCCTTGGGAAAAGAAAAAAATTGGTGACTAAAAGATCATGTTTGTGGAAAAAATACGATTTTTTTATTTTCACGCCCGGGCGTTATAAACTTCTGCGAAGCACTGGGGGGGTTCAAAGTGCTCAACACACATCTAGATAAGTTCCTTGGGGGGTCAAGTTTCCAAAATGGTGTCATTTGTGGGGGGTTTCTACTGTTTTGGTATATCAGGGGCTTTCCAAACGCGACATGGTGTCCGATCTCAATTCCAGCCAAAAATGTCAAATGGCGCTGCTTCCCTTCTGAGCTCTGCCATGCGCCCAAATAGTGGTTTACCCCCACATGTGGGGTATCAGCGCACTCAGGACAAATTGCACAATAACTTTTAGGGTCCTGTTACCCTTGGAAAAATAAGAATTGAGGGTGAAAAGATCATTTTTTGGAAAAAATATGATTTTTTTAATTGTACGGCTGTATGTTTTAAACTTCTGTGAAGCCCTTGGTGGTTCAAAGTTCTCACCACACATCTAGATAAGTTCCTTGGGGGGGCTAGTTTCCAAAATGGTGTCATTTGTGGGGGGTTTCCACTGTTTTGGTACATCAGGGGTTTTCCAGACGAGACATGGTGTCCGATCTTAATTCCAGCCAAAAACGTCAAATGGTGCTGCTTCCCTTCCGAGCTCTGCCATGTGCCCAAATAGTCATTTACACCCACATATGGGGTGTCAGCGTACTCAGCACAAATTGCACAATAACTTTTAGGGTCCTGTTACCCTTGGGAAAATAAAAATTGGGGGTGAAAAGATCATTTTTGTGGAAAAAATATGATTTTTTAATTGTACCGCTGTACGTTATAAACTTCTGTGAAGCCCTTGTGGGTTCAAAGTTCTTACCACATATCTAGATAAGTTCCTTGGGGGCTCTAGTTTCCAAAATGGGGTCACTTGTGGAGGGTTTCCACTGTTTAGGTACATTAGGGGCTCTCCAAACGCGACATGGCGTCCGATCTGAATTCCAGCCAATTTTGCATTGAAAAAGTCAAACGGTGCTCCTTCCCTTCTGAGGTCTGCCATACGTCGAAACAGTGGTTCCCCCCCCACATATCAGGTATCAGCGTACTCAGGACAAATTGCACAATAACTTTTGTAGTCCAATTTCTCCTGTTACCATTGGTAAAATAAAAAAAATTGAACCTGAAGTATTTTTTTGTGAAAAAAAGTTAAATGTTCATTTTTTTTTTAAATATTCAAAAAATTCCTGTGACGCACCTAAAGGGTTAATAAACTTCTTGAATGTGGTTTTGAGCACCTTAAGGGGTGCAGTTTTTAGAATAGTGTCACGTTTGGGCATTTTCTATCATGTAGACCCCTCAAAGTGGCTTCAAATGTGATGTGGTCCATAAAAATAAAATGGTGTTGCAAAGATGAGAAATCGCTCAATTTTTAACCCTTATAACTTCCTAACAAAGAAAATTTTGGTTCCAAAATTGTGCTGATGTAAAGTAAACATGTGGGAAATGTTACTTATCAAGTTTTTTGTGTGCCGTATCTCTGCGATTTAAAGGCATAAAAATTCAAAGTTGGAAAATTGCAAAATTTTCAAAATTTTTTGCCAAATTTCTGTTTTTTTCACAAATAAATGCAAGTTATATGAATGAAATTTTACCACTACCATGAAGTACAATATGTCACGAGAAAACAGTGTCAGAATCACAGGGATCCATGGAAGCGTTTCAGAGTTATTACCTCATAAAGGGACAGTGGTCAGAATTGTAAAAATTGGCCCGGTCATGAACGTGCAAACCACCCTTGGGGCTTAAGGGGTTAAGCTTCTCCACAACAGTATCACGGCCCTGCCTGTTGTGTTCCTTGGTCTTCATGATGTTCTCTGTGCTTCAAACAGAACCCTGAGACAATCACAAAGCAGGTGCATTTATACGGAGACTTGATTATACACAGGTGGATTATATTTATCAACATTAGTCATTTAGGACAACATTGGATCATTCAGAGATCCACAATGAACTTCTGGAGTGAGTTTGCTGCACTGAAAGTAAAGGGGCCGAATAATATTGCACGCTCCACTTTTCAGTTTTTGAATTTCCACAAAAATTTAAAATAACCAATAAATTTTGTTCAACTTCACAATTGTGTTCCACTTGTTGATGATTCTTCACAAAAAATTTACATTTGGTATCTTATGTTTGAAGTATGATATGTGGGAAAGGGTTGAAAAGTTTCAGGGAGCCGAATACTTTTGCAAGGCACTGTAAGTTGCGATGTCGCATTAACTGCCATAAGGTACTATCCTATTCATGGGAAATAAGTCCCAGGTCACATGGACGGGATAGTATGTCATATGGCAGAAAGGAGTTAACCAAATTTCTGCAATGAAACAAAGAGTGATAAAGTTAAAGGGGTCTGAATACTTTCTGTACCGACTGTACATTGGTTTTAAGATTTTAAATTTCTACATATCTGTTCTTTGCATAGTCTGAAATATTGAAATTGTAAGACCATAAAGGGTCTGAATACTTTCCCTACCCACTGTAGATGCTTCTCACAAAATTAGAATATCATGAAAAAGTTAATTTATTTCAGTTCTTTAATACAAAAAGTGAAACTCACATGTTAGATGGATTCCTTACAAACAGATAGATCTAATTCAAGTGTTTATTTTTATTAATGTTGATGATTATGGCTTACAGTCAATGAAAACCCAAAAGTCATTATATTAGTAAATTAAAGTACTGTATAACACCAGCTTGAAAAATGATTTTAAAATCCAAAATGTTGGCCTACTGAAATGTATGCTCAGTAAATGCACTCAATACATGGTCGGGGCTCCTTTTGCATCAATCACTGCATCAATGGGGCATGGCTTGCAGGTGATCAGCCAATGGCACTGCTGAGGTGTTATGGAAGCCAAGGTTGCTTTGATAGCAGCCATCAGCTCATCTGCATTGTTGGGTCTGATGTCTCTCATCTTCCTCTTGTAGATACCCCATAGAGGGGGTTAAGGTCAGATGAGTTTGCTAGGCAATCAAGCACAGTGATACTGTTGTTTTTAAACCAGGTATTGGTACTTTTGGCAGTGTGGACAGCTGCCAAGTCCTGATGGAGAATGAAATTTCCATCTCCAAAAAGCTTGTCGGCAGAGGGAAGCATGGAGTGCTCTAAAATTTCCTGGTAGATGGCGGCGCTGACTTTGGTCTTGATAAAACACAGTGGACCTACACCAGCAGATGACATGGCTCCCCAAACCATCACTGATTGTGGAAATTTTACACTAGACCTCAAGCAGCTTGGATTGTGTGCCTCTCTACTCTTCCTCCAGACCGTGGGACCTTAATTTCCAAATGAAATGCAACATTTACTTTCATCTGAAAACAACACCTTGGACTACTGAGCAACAATCCAGTTATTTTTCTCCTTGGCCAAGGTTAGACGCTTCTGGCATTGTCTATTGGTCATGAGTGGCTTGACACAAGGAATGCGACACTTGTAGCCCATGTCCTGCATGTGTCTGTGTGTTGTAGCTCTTGAAGCAATGACCCCAGCAGCAGGCCACTCCCTTGCGAATATTCCCCAAATTTTTGAATGGACTTTTCTTAGCAATCGTTTCAAGGCTGCGGTTATCCCGGTTGCTTGTGCACCTTTTTCTACCACACTTTTTCCTTTCACCCAACTTTCCATTATTATGCTTGGATATAGCACTCTGTGAACATCTAGCTTCTTTAGTAATGACCTTTTGTGGCTTACCCTCCTTGTGGAGTGTGTCAATGACTGCCTTCTGGACATCTGTCAAGTCAGCAGGCTTCCCCTTGATTGTGGAGCCTACTGAAACTGACTAAGGGACCTATAAATGCTTAGGAAGCCTCTGCAGGTGTTTTTTGTTAATTATTCTAATTCACTGAGATAATGACTTTTAAGGTATGGGCACACGTTGCAAATTCGTCTGCGGATCCGCAGCAGATTTGGCCCTGCGGATCCGCAGCAGTTTTCCAAGGGATTTACAGTACCATGTTATCCTATGGAAAACAAAAACCACTGTGCACATGCTGCGGAAAATGCCACGCAGCGGTTTATGTTCCACAGAATGTCAATTCTTTGTGCGGATTCTGCAGCATTTTTACACCTATTCCATTCTAGGACTCGATAGACGGGCAGCACGGTGGCTTAGTGGATAGCAGTGCAGCCTTGCAGCGCTGGAGTCCTGGGTTCAAATCGGTGAAAACAGCCAATCAGAGCGATTTGTAATATTTCACCAATGAAATTTGGTGAAATATTACAATCCAGCCATGGCCGATGCTGCAATAGCATCGGCCATGGCTGGACACCGACACCCGATCCCCCCCACACCGACTGGCGGGGCCGTTCGTCCCCCACCACCGATGGACGGCGGCGATTGGTCGCCGCCGTCATCATCTGCTCCTCCTCCCCTTCCTATCACTCCCTCCCACCTTCCGATCCCCCCTGGGACCTCCGATAGTGCTCCCGGTGTCCCGCCGTGGCTCCCGGCGTCCCGCCATCCGGATCATGGGCGCCACCATCTTGGAAAATGGCGGGCGCATGCGCACTGCGCCTGCCATTGTCCAACATGGCGGCGCCCATGAATTTGCCGGCTGCCCGTTCATTTTTCATTTTGATCACTGTGATACACTCTCACAGTGATCAAAATGAAAAAAAAGTAAATACACCCCCCTTTTATCATCCTCATAGCCAGGCGCAAATAATAAAATAAAAAAAATATTTTTTTTTCCATTTAGGGTTCGAACTAGGGTTAGGGTTGGAATTAGGGTTATAGATAGGGTTAGGGTTAGAAATAGGGTTAGGGCTAGAATTAGGGTTAGGGCTGGAATTAGGGTTAGGGTTGGAATTAGGGTTAGGGTTGGAATTAGGGTTAGGGCTGGAATTAGGGTTAGGGCTGGAATTAGGGTTAGTGCTGGAATTAGGGTTAGGGTTAGACTTGTAGTTAGGGTTAGAGTTGTGATTAGGGTTAAGGGTGTGTTGGCGTTAGGGTTGTGGTTAGGGTTATTAATAGGGTTGGGTTAGGGGTGTGTTGGGGTTAGAGTTGGAGTTAGAATTGAGGGGTTTCCACTGTTTAGGCACATCAGGGGGTCTCCGAACACGACATGGCGCCACGATTTATTCCAGCCAATTTTGCGTTCAAAATGTCAAACAGCGCTCTCTCCATTCCGAGCCCCGACGTGTGCCCAAACAGTGGTTTACCCCCACATATGGGGTATCAGCGTACTCAGGAAAAATTGCACAACAACTTTGGGGGTCTAATTTCTCCTGTTACCCTTGAGAAAATAAAAAATTGGGGGCTAAAAAAATGATTTTTGTGAAAAAAAATGATTTTTTTATTTTCACGGCTCTGAGTTATAAACTTCGGTGAAGCACTTGGGGCTTCAAAGTGCTCATCACACATCTAGATAAGTTCCTTGGGGGGTCTAGTTTCCAAAATGGGGTCACTTGTGGGGGGTTTCCACTGTTTAGGCACATCACGGGGTCTCCGAACGCGACATGGCGCCACGATTTATTCCAGCCAATTTTGCGTTCAAAATGTCAAACAGCACTCCCTCCATTCCGAGCCCCGACGTGTGCCCAAACAGTGGTTTACCCCCACATATGGGGTATCAGCGTACTCAGAAAAAATTGTACAACAACTTTGGGGGTCTCATTTCTCCTGTTACCCTTGGGAAAATAAAAAATTGGGGGCTAAAAAAATGATTTTTGTGAACAAAAATCATTTTTTTATTTTCACAGCTCTGAGTTATAAACTTTGGTGAAGCACTTGGGGGTTCAAAGTGCTCATCACACATCTAGATAAGTTCCTTGGGGGGTCTAGTTTCCAAAATGGGGTCACTAGTGGGGGGTTTCCACTGTTTAGGCACATCAGGGGCTCTGCAAACGTAACATGACGCCCGCAGACCATTCCATCAAGTCAGTATTTCAAAACATCACTACTTCCCTTCCGAGCCCCGACGTGTGCCCAAACAGTGGTCCCTCCCCTCATATTGTGTACCAGCGTACTCAGGACAAACTGGACAACAACTTTTGGTGTCCAATTTCTCCTGTTACTATTGTGAAAATCAAAAATAGCGGGCTAAAAAATCATTTTTTGAGGAAAAAAATTTTTTTTTATTTTCACAGCTCTGCATTATACACTTCTGTAAAGCACCTGGGGGTTCAAAGTGCTCACTATGCATCTAGATAACTTCCTTAGGGGGTCTAGTTTCCAAAATGGGGTGATTTGTGGGGGAGCTCCAAAGTGTAGGCAGACAGGGCCTCTCCAAACACGACATGGTATCCGCTAACGATTGGAGCTAATTTTCCATTCAAAAAGTCAAATGACGCTCCTTCCCTTCTGAGCCCTGCCGTGCGCCCAAACAGTGGTTCCCCACCACATATGGGGTGCCAGCGTACTCAGGACAAACTGAACAGCAACTTTAGTGGTCCAATTTATCCTGTTACCCTTGTGAAAATAAAAAATAGCGGGCTAAAAAATCATTTTTGAGGAAAAAAATGATTTTTTATTTTCATGGCTCTGCGTTTATAAACTTCTGTGAAGCATTTGGGGGTTCAAAGTGCTCACTACACATCTAGATAAGCTCCTTGGGGGTCTAGTTTCCAAAATGGGGTCACTTGTGGGGGGTTTCTACTGTTTAGGCACATCAGGGGCTCTGCAAACGCAACATGATGCCCGCAGAACATCCCATCAGTCTGCATTCCAAAATCGCGCTCCTTCCCTTCTGAGCTCTCCCATGCGCCCAAACAGTAGTTTCCCCTGACATATTTGATATCAGTGTACTCAGGACAAATTGCACAACAAATTTTGTGGTCCAATTTCTACTGATACCCTTGTGAAAATAAAATATAGCGGGCTAAAAAATCATTTTTGAGGAAAAAAAATATTTTTTTATTTTCACTGGTCTGCATCATAAACTTCTGTGAAGCACTTGGGGGTTCAGTGTGCTCACCACATATCTAGATAAGTTCCTTGGGTGGTCTAGTTTCCAAAATGGGGTCACTTGTGGGGGAGCTCCAATGTTTAGGTACACAGGGGCTCTCCAAACACGACATGGTGTCCACTAACGATTGGAGCTAATTTTCCATTCAAAAAGTCAAATGGTGCTCCTTCCCTTCGGGACCCTGCCGTGTGCCCAAACAGTGGTTTATGACCACATATGAGGTATCGGTGCACTCAGGAGAAATTGCCCAACAAATTTTAGGATCCATTTTATCCCATTGCCCATGTGAAAATGAAAAAACTGAGGCTAAAAGAAATTTTTTGCAAAAAAAAGTCCTTTTTTTTTTCACTGATCAATTTGTGAAGCACCTGGCGGTTCAAAGTGCTCACTATGCATCTAGATAAGTTCCTTGGAGGGTCTAGTTTCAAAAATGGGGTCACTTGTGGGGGAGCTCCAATGTTTAGGTGCACAGGGACTCTCCAAACGCGACATGGCAACCGCTAAATATTCCAGCATATTTTCCATTCAAAAAGTCAAATGGTGCTCCTTCCCTTCTGAGCCCTGCCGTGCACCCAAACAGTGGTTTATGACCACATATGATGTATCGGTGCACTCAGGAGAAATTGCCCAACAAATTTTAGGATCCATTTTATCCTGTTTCCCATGTGAAAATGAAAAAATTGATGCTAAAATAAAATTTTTGTTGGAAAAATTAAAATGTTCATTTTTTCCTTCCACATTGCTTTAGCCAGGTCTTTCCCGGGAAGGAACAACCACGGGAAGGGAATTCTCCAATGAAGGAAACCACCTATGCCAAAACATGGTATCCATCCACAGACAGCTGTTTCGGGGTGTTGCCCCTCATCAGTGTGGAGTAGAAAACTGGCCAGTAGGAGCAATGCCTAGTAGAAGACTGTGAAAAATGAGGATGAATGAACTCATGGAGATCAACATCCAACACTGCGGAGACACCATCACATGTTTCTCAATGCAAACAATGACTAGCCAGGTCTTTCCCCAGGAAGGAACAACCATGGGAAGGGCAGTCTCCAATGAAGGAAACCACCTATGCCACAACAAGGTATCCATCCACAGACAGCTGTTTCGGGGTATTGCCCCTCATCAGTGTGGAGTAGAAAACTCCTCCTTCATCCTCATTTTTCACAGTCTTCTACTAGGCATTGCTCCTACTGGCCAGTTTCCTACTCCACACTGATGAGGGGCAATACCCTGAAACAGCTGTCTGTGGATGGATACCATGTTTTGGCATAGGTGGTTTCCTTCATTGGAGACTGCCCTTCCTGTGGTTGTTCCTTCCCGGGGAAAGACCTGGCTAGTCATTGCTTGTGTTGAAAAACATGTGATGGTGTCTCCACGGCTTGTGTTTTGCATGTTTTTACATATTTCCCATAAGGGATGGGGGCTTTGCTCTAGAATCACTGCGTTGAGAAACATGTGATGATGTCTCCGTAGTGTTGGATGTTGATCTCCATAAGTTCATTCATCCTTATTTTTCACAGTCTCCAAACACACTGAACACTGAATGCCTAAAAAGGCCGACTATTTAAACCCCAGACCACATCCTGGGGTGGATATAAGGTGGACAACCTTCCACCCACACTGTGGTTGTCCAGAAAAACCGAGCCCTTAAAATGGCAGATTAATTCTTCTCAACACAAGGTGTTCTGGAGCAAACTTCTGGATTTCAAATCACTGAAGCAAATAGCCTCAGTGAAACGTACCTCCCCTCAAGCACTTTGCCAGTAACTTTGTCACTATATATATATATATATATATATATATATATATAACTGCATTCATAGTGATGGCATGAGCACTGATTAGCTCCCTGCCCTCATATGCAATGGAGTGTTGAAGACAACAAGCTGCTGATGTCATTGCAGCATTGCATAGGTGGTGAAGACAGTGTGAAAGGTAAATGCTCCATAGTGGTGCCGAAGATTCTAGAGACTATTACTTTGAGGGAGGTGTACACTATGCAGAGGGAGTGATAGTATGAGGCCACATCATCATTGAGGCATGACTGCACATGAGATTATGGCAGTCCAGCTTATCAAAAGAAGAGCCACACACTTTCCTTCCCATCCAGCTGCACAAACCAGGTTTGTGGCATTTGGGATGGGAAATGCAAATAAAATCACACTACCTCTAATCTGCTGCTAATATGTTGAAGCCAGATACCATAGAACATCTGTAAGGGTCTAATAATGAAAATGTCTTGACACTGCAGGTGGTTTTCTTAGGCCTGTTTCACACTTCAGTTTTTTCAAATCAGTCAAAATCCACCAAAAAGTGAAAATGGCGAATCCGCTAAAAATGTGTAAAAACGGATGCTAGCGGATGATACGGATCCTTTCTTGACTGATCCGCTATACGGATTTGTGTACGGAGCCATCAAAAACAGGATCCGTTCCATCCGCTTGCATCCGTTTTTGTTATCCGCTGGGTCCGTTTTCTGACTGATCCGTTTTTACACGCCTTCCAAATGGGATGCTCCCAAATATGATTGGCTCTTGGAAAGTGCTCCCAAATATGATTGGATCCTGGAAACTAGGGAAAACTATATCTTTGGTGTTGTAAAGCAATATCTTTGAAAGGTTGTAGAGCTAGTGGCAGAGATGGAAGGAGTAATAGCGAATATTAACACCCTCTGTGTGGAATTTGATTTTCAATGCAATCGTTTGGCAATTATTGCTCTGCAGAGGGAGAAAAGAAGACTGCGAATCCTGTGTCGGAGGAAGAGACGGCAGTGGATTCCTCCTATCAATGCACAGAGGTTTACCCTTGGCGTGTTTTCAACACATTATCTGGAATTGAGGGATAACCCGGACAAGTTCTTTAATTATGTGCGATTGATACAGGACTTGTTTGAGATTTTGGTGGAGCGTGTTGGAGCGCAAATTCAGAGAAGGGACACTTACATGCGCTTGTCTGTATCACCGGCGGAGCGTTTGATGGTGTCCCTTCGGTACGTTATCTATTTTTTTAAAAAGTTTTCAGATTCTGCAGACTTTTATTGTCATGTGGCTTGTAGTTTGTATTAATTTTACTTATTACCCTTTTTTTAACAGATTCCTGGCAACTGGAGAATCCTTCACCTCCCTCCATTACCAATTCTGGCTTGGGATATCGACAATCTCTGGAATAGTCCAACAGACCTGCTGGACATTGTGGGATTGTCTACATGAGGAGTACATCCCACAGCCAACACAGGAAAGGTGGCTGGAGATTGTGGACAACTTTCAAGAAATCTGCCAGTTTCCGAATTCTGTTGGTGCAGTTGATGGGAAGCATATAAGGATTGTGAAACCCATTGGATCTGGATCAGAATTTTTCAACTACAAGAAATTCTTCTCCATTGTATTGATGGCCATTGCAGACTCAAAATGCTAATTTATTGCGGTCGACATTGGTGCGTATGGTCGATCCAACGATTCGCAGGTATTCAAGATGTCCGCAATGGGCCGTCGTTTGTACAGAGACAATTTTGAAATCCCACCTGCAAGACCACTCCCTGGAACAACAGGCCCACCAATGCCATTTGTATGTGTTGGTGACGACGCATTTCAACTCTCCAAACATCTTCTCAAGCCATATGGAAGTCATGGATTGACACACACCAAAAAAATCTTTAACTATTGCTTGACAAGACCGCGAAGAGTGGTTGAGTGCGCTTTTGGGATTTTAGCTGCAAAATGGAGAGTGCTGTTAACTGCCATTAAAATGAAAACTGAGACGGTGAATGAGGTGGTGAAGGTGTGTGACATCCTGCATAATTTTGTCATTTCAAAGGAATCTGTTTCCATGGAAGAAAATGTTTGTGAAACCACCTTGTGGGATTAACAAACAGACAAGTGTTCGGAGTACTGGGTCAGTGTCAAGAATGAGGGACACATTTGCTGACTATTTTCTGTCACCAGAAGGAAGAGTTGACTGGCAAGATGACAAGGTATAATTTTTTTTATTTTATACCAAGGTTCCTTTTTTGGATAAGAAAAACTTTAGTAATTTTTCCTTTTTTCTTTCATAGGTTTGATACCTTTACACCAATTGTGTGTAATAAAAGTGTGGTGTATTTGTACCTGTACACCACCGGTGTACTTTGAACCTTTACCAAGTGTTGTGTTTTTTACCTGTACACCACCGGTGTACTTTGAACCTTTACCAAGTGTTGTGTTTTTTTACCTGTACACCACCGGTGTACTTTGAACCTTTACCAAGTGTGTTTTTTTACCTGTACACCACCGGTGTACTTTGAACCTTTACCAAGTGTGGTGCTTTTTTTTACCTGTACACCACTGGTGTACTTTGAACCTTTACCAAGTGTTGTGTATTTGTACCTGTACACCACCGGTGTACTTTCAACCTTTCCCAAGAAGTGTTTACACTAAAGAAACAAATTAAACCACACAATAAAATTCTTTTGAAACAAAAAATAATTTATTTATTTTAACAATTTTTAAAAAATTTGTTACAGATGCCGGTATTGTTGGGTGGAGATATCATCAGAGGGGTTAACAGGGTTGACCACATTGAGGGGGGGTGGAGGACTGGGAATGGAGTTGGTGAGGATCAGAAGTGGAAGGGGGTTGAAAACATGAGGTTGTGACGGGAGTTGAACAGAGGATGTTTGTGGGAACATTGAAGGTGTGTGTGGGGGTGGGTATGGTGAGTGCATTGGGGTATAATGCAATGGGGAAGGAAGGTACTGGGAAGAATGGAATGGGGAACTAGAGAAAGGAGAAGGAGTGATAGGAGGATGGACGGTGGTAGGAGGATGGACGGGGGAAGGATGGACAGAGGGAGGATGGACGGTGGAATGAGGTGATGGAATAGGTGCATGGGTAGATTGGGAGGACTGGGATACTGCAGTCACTAGAGCATTGTGACAGGCTTGCATCACATGCATCTGCAGGTGAGTATTTAAACCTTCCATTTGCCGGACAACTGAATGACAAAAAATATGTCTCGGCGTCTGGTTTGACTCCGCATTCATCCGTTCCATGTAACTTCTGAGTTCCATGATACTTTGATTGATCATGTTCAACCCAGAAGTTAACTGTTGCCCCAAAATACAGAATGCATTCTGAATGGTTGAATTCAGATTCAAACAGTCAGACAAGGTCATCCTTTCCTGGTCTCTCAGGCGCTGCCGTCCAGAACCAAAAGTTGGTCGAGATGTTGCGGCAGTGTCAGAGGGATGGGGTAAAGGGAACTCTAAATAGTCACCTGCAGCTTCATGTGATGAAGACTGCCCTGCTGCTCCAGTGATGGTGGAGGGGATAGAGGGACGAGACAAGAGGGAAGGTACAGAGGGGTCGGATACCTCGATGTAGTCCCCGGTGGCGGTCTCCGAAGGGATCACTCCAGAGGGAGGCAACTCAGATGCAGGCTCCCGAGTGCTGCAGATGGTGCTAGAAAAGAGAAAAGAAATATATATTAATATATTTACATTTCATTTAGCATTGCTGAAAAAAAAAATTAGGTTAAACATGGAAACATTTGTACTACAGAAATGGTGTGGAATATTTACCTTCTGCTCACCATCGTCGACCAGAGGAACGACAGGGCTCTGTAGTGTTTATACTGGGTGCTCCAGCGTCCTCTCGATCCCATCGAGGCCTGCATCTCCTTGTTGAAGTCCCTCTTGAAGCGATCCCTGAGAGACCGCCACCGTATGATAACCCTGTCACCTGTGAAGGGAAAAAAAAAAAAGTGGCTAGTATTAAAAACTTCACATGCTGTAATATTAAGTTACTGAAATTGGACTACTTACGCACAAAATCCCTGGCCCTTGCATCGAGCTCCTCCCAGTTGTCTACAACCTCCAAACACACCTCTTCTTATAGCCGTCGGGTGGTTGGTTGGTCGGCATGGAAGCAGTTTCCCATGTTCCACAGTGGCTCCCGTGGTTGCACAGCCTCGATGAGGGCGACCACATCTATGATTATCCCCTCTTCCACTGGTATTTGTGGAGCACGCTGTGAAACCTGTGGAAAAAAAAAAGATTATTAAATTGAAACACATGAGCCTAATCAATCAACCAAATAAAGGGTTACTTACTGTTCGCCGACCACCTGAGGCATCACCTCGACGACGCTGGGATGTCCTGGGAGTCGCTGTAGTGTGGGCATCGGATTGTGAAGACTGTAAAAAAAGAGGTATGTGGTTGGATGGATGTGGAGTTATTGTGTGTGCTGTGTTGAATGTTTGCATTGGCTGTAGCATTATGTATTTCTCCACCCTGCATGTCTCCTCCTGGAAGCTCCTCAGATTCCACTTCCTGTGAAAACAGAATGCATGCATATAGGGTTAAAAAAAATTTACCTGTAAAATAAGAGTAAAAAAAAACATTATTTATTTTACCTCAGTTCGCTGATGATGTGAGGGGGAGCTCCCAGAAGAAGACATTATTAGGTCTGCTGTGGCCTGGCGGGTCTGCTGCGGCCTGGTGGGTCTGCTGCGGTCCTGTTGTGGTCCTTCCTAAATGGATCTGCAAGTATAAAGACACTTGTTAAGCTACTATACAAAGGATAACAAAAGCTTTCAGGCCTTTATACTTACTGAGAAAATGTAACTCTTTTATTTGGTCTGCTGCGGCCTGGCGGGTCTGCTGTGGTCTGGTGGGTCTGCTGTGGTCCTATTGCGGTTCTTCCTTAGCAGATCTGCAAGTATAAAGACACTTGTTACGCTACTATACAAAGGATAACAAAAGCTTTCAGGTCTTTATACTTACTTAACTCTTTTATTTGCTCTGCTGCGGGCTGGCGGGTTTCCTGCGGTATGGTGGGTTTCCTGCTGCCTGGTGGGTATGCAGTGCTTCCTGAACTGATCTGCAAGTATAAATACAATTTTAATAACTTAAAAAAAATCTTGATTGGTATTGCATGTGTGTGCAATTCCCTCACAATCTCTGAGAGTTTACGCACACTTTTAAGTGATTGCATGTGTGTAATTCCCTGATAATCTCTCACTGATAGTTTACCCACACTTTTAAGTGATTGCATATGTTTAATTACCCTAACAATCTCTCACTGAGACTATACCCACACTGTTGATTGTATGTGTGTAATTCCCTGAGAATATCTCACTGATAGTATACCCACACTTTTAAGTGTTTGAATGTGCAATTCCCTACCAATTTCTCACTGAGAGTTTACCCACACTTTTAAGTAATTGCATATGTGTAATTTCCCTTACAATCTCTCACTGAGAGTATACTCACACTGTGATTGTAAAATCTCTCACTGAGAGTATTACCAAACTTGGATACCAAACACCAACACTTAGTTACCTTTTTTGAAGGTATACCCATACTTAATTTTACCTGGTTCTAAAATAATACTACGGACAGTTTTTCTACACAGTTTTTATTGATTTTCTTTTTTATTTAATTTTTTTTTCAAAAGTAGGAGCTACTCTACTCTTTATTTTAAATACCACAATAAATGAAAAATAAAAAAATCCAGAACACATACTACAGTGACACCATATACAATACCACAGTTACACCGCATATAATACACATAACACAATCACAGAACACTTGCAAATATGCAAATAAAATTACAATAGTACGACAATAAAATGCACTACACATGCAACAGAAAAACAATTAAAGTATGAAAAAAAAGCATAATAAAAATACACACACAGACATGCAACACTGGGAGGCCACGGACATACAGGCAGGACGGCAGTCCACACACACACAGGAAGGCAAGCCACAGACACACACAGGCATGCCCCACACAAATAGGTTTTATACTCACACCATTGCAGGCTTTGCTGGCAGGCTGTTGGCGCTGGCTGGCACTGGCAGGCCTCTCGGTCCTGGCTTGGAGCTGGGCAGGTGCTAGCAGGCCTCTTGTGGTGGCAGGCCTCTTGGTGCTGGGCGGGCAGGCAGGCTGTCTCTTCTCTCTTCTTGTTGCTGGTGCCGGAAGTCTGGGCCCAATGATTAAGTAGCCCACCTTTATATAGTTTTGGACTGTCTGGAAAAGTATCTTTTTTTCTGAGCATGCTCTCTGCGAAAAAGCGAATTCCGCCGTCGGATTCCGCAAAATTGCGGATCCCGGCAGATCCGCCACCCATTGGCCGCCATTCTATCAAATGGTGGACGACGGTGGATCCGCCGTCTCCCGCCATTTTGTCGGCGCCAAAAAATGTTGCAAAGTCCGTTCACCTCAGACAGAAACCGCAAAAAATCTGGCGGATCCACCGAATAGTGGACGTTACGGACGACCATCCGCCAAAATCCGCCACTAATGTATCTCAATGGGAAAAAACGTCGTTTCCGCCACAAGATCAGTGGATCCGCCATTTTCACTTTTTGGCGGATTTTGACTGATTTGAAAAAACTGAAGTGTGAAACAGGCCTTAGACGATCTGTGTGTCTAAATTTTAGAAGGCAATAAACATGATAATTTTGAGAAGGTCTAGTACATCTTTCAACATTGAAATTGTAAAACCTGGAAGGCAAAGTCATGGAATAGTGGAAATAATAAAAACGATAGACAGGTTAATAGTATGCAAATGATGAAAAAATGGGAGCAACATTTTTAAAACATCTCAATTTATTTAGTGTTGCATATGAGTGCCACATGCAGAAATACACACACTTACATGGCTTGGTATGCTATATATTAGGTTATTATTGGTTGTCTGAGGAAAGTTCTGTCACCCTGAATGCATTTAGACTCACAATCAAAAGTTGAACTCATTGCTGAAGAGCCCCTCCATTCCAGCCTTCATCGCTGTCTTACTCTGCACGTTCATAGCCTTTGAGAGCAATGGCATTGAATTAATCAAACACCTGTGTGACAAAGTCACTGGTAGAGTGCTGGAGGGGAGATATGTGTCACTACGCTTAATGGTGTTAGTGATGTAAAACCCAGAGAAATTTCCCTCCAGCACATTAAGTGTTGTGAGGATTTAGTAAAGTTGCATAATGGGCTGGTTTTTATGTGGAGATTAGTGATGAGCGAGTATACTCATTGCTCGGGTTTTCCCAAGCATGCTCGGGTGTCCTCCAAGTATTTTGGCGTGCTCGGAGATTTAGTTTTCGCTGTCTTATCTGCATGATTTGCGAGTTGTAGACAGGCTGAATACATGTGGGGGATTCTCTAACAAACAGGCATTCCACACATGTATTCAAGCTGTCTAGCAGTTGCAAATCAAGCAGATTAGACGACGAAAACTAAATCTCCGAGCACGCCAAAATACTCGGAGGACACCCGAGCATGCTCGGAAAAACCCGAGCAATGAGTATACTCGCTCATCACTGGTAGAGATCCATAGTGTGGGTGGGAGGGTGCCTACCTTATCGCCACCTGCAAAGCCGGCACCGAGGTGTGCTGACAGGACTTGTGTGATGTCACAGTAATGTGTTCAATCACATGGGGGAAGAGTCATATGGTCTGGGGCTTAAATGACTTGGCTCAAGAGGCAGTCTTTGTTAAGCAAGACTGAAGAGAGGACTATCCAGTGGTTTGTGTTTTGAGGAGGAAAGACTGAACCTGTGTTACTCCAGAGTGGCTGCATCCCGTAAATGTATGAACTCTGCTGCAGTGTTTTTTTTGTTGGTTTCCAGTTTTTGCCTGAAGGGCTGTGTTTACTTTCTCCTTCTTGTTGGTTTATGCCGCCATATAATAAACCAACTGAAGATTTAAAGATTAATCAAAAAGTTGTCCTGGTTAAAGCACTAAATGGCACATCCGAATAATATACACACACCAATCAAGCAGTGATTAAATCGCTAGCTAAATGAAGCAAACCATAATTAGGTTAAAATTTAACATTTATTAGGTAAGTTATTAAAATAATTAATTAAAAGCCACACTTCCAGTAAGTGCGGGTGGTCCAGAGGTTCCCCCCTGCGCCCCGACGCAAGTTTTGCCCTTTGCTTCTTCCAGAGGCGTGAAGAAGCAAAGGGCGAAACACACGTCAGAGCGCAGGGGGGAATTGCTGGACCACCCACACTTTTTCTCATGCTCTCTGGGTTACGGTAATATTACTTCCTCTTCACAGGTGCAATACAACTTTTGGCTGTAGTTTGATATACCAGTATAGGGTCTTGGGTAAAGAGACTTATATTTGTGATACATTAGGCACGTGTTTAATTATTTGGGCACCTCCTTTCCGTTCCTTTTCCATTACTTTATTTGTAGTGGGCCATAACTGAGTCTGATTGCATGAAATTCCTACTATTTTTCCACCTCCTGGAAGCTGATCAACACTAGTGTCTTCAACTTTGGTGTGGATGTATTGGTTCCCCCCTTGTTTGGGGTATGTTTTGTGTATTTTGGAAGTAATGAATGTTAAATTTTAACCTAATTATGGTTCACTTCATTTAGCTAGCGGTTTAATCACTGCTTGCTTGGTGTGTGTGAAGATTTAAAGAGACAGTGTTCCGTTTTCTAACTACATGTACCTCCAAATGAGTTGAACTACCACACCTGCTATAAAATGATATATTTTTTACTGTACGATGCAGGCAGAAAGAAAAAAAACACAAAAGGGAAAAACAGAATTGCTTGATATTGCTCATCCAGTCCCATAAAAAAATTTAATATGTACCCAAAATTGAAGCCAGTGAAAACTGCAGCAAAATTAGTCCACACACAACTCTGTTTAAGTAGCAATAAAAAAATTGATCGTTTTCAGCATATAGTGAACTATTTTGAAAAAAAATATATAAATTGGCTAATATATCATAATTATTTTGACCTTCACAATAATGATAATATGTTGATTAATCTGAATAGTAAAATTAAAAAAATTCAAGAATTGTTAGTATTTGTACATTTCAGCTTCAAAAGTTAAATAAAATGTGATTAAAAAGGTACATGTATCAGAAGATGGTTCCACTGAAAACTACATCTTGCCATGCAAAAATACATCATCATACAGCTCTATTGACAGAAAATCGTAAAACTTATGGCTCTCAGAATATGACAAAACCAATGATTTCTGTTCAGTGCATTTATTAAGCAAACATAGTAAAACAGAAATAAACTATAGAAATTTGGAATCGCTATTATAGTAATAACACACAGAATAAAGATAACATTTTGTGCAGCACATGAATGGCTGAAAACTTTACACATCAAAAAACAAGAACTGCTATTTTTTTCTATTTCTCGCAATGTAGAGTTAATAAAAGTTTGGTAATACACTATATGTATTTCAAAAACCCCTGCCACTGAAAAAAAAACAACTTATCTTGAAAAAAAAAAAAAACAAGCCCTATTACGGCTTCTTCTATGGAAAAATAGAAATACTATGCTTCATGGAATGTGACAATGAAAAAATGAAAAGAAATAAAACTGCTTTGTCCTAAAGGAGTTAAAACATATTTTACATATTCATTTCTAGATTATATTAAAGGGAATCCGTCTCCCCTTTTTTGCCCTATGATCTGACAACACTGACATCAGGGATTTATCTACAGCATTCAGTAATGCTGTAGAATAGCCCCCAATGTAACCTGAAAGAGAAGAAAAACGAGTTACATTATACTCACCCAGGGGCGGTCCGGGTCCGGTTTTGGTCTGATGGGTGTCGCGGTCCGGCACCTCCCATTTTTATACGATACCGTCCTCTTCTTCCCTTCCTGTAGTAGCTCTGGAGCAGGCGCACTGCTCTGCCCTCAACACTGCAGTGCGCAGGTGCCAGACCTCTCCCGACGCCTGCGCACTGCAGGACTCTGCTCTGCCCTCAACAGGGCAGAGCAGTGCATCTGCGCCACTACAGGAAGAGAAGAGGACTGCATAGTATGAAGAAGGGAGGTGTCGGACCAGCCCGCGACACCCATCGGACCGGTCGCCCCCTCTGGTGAGTATAATCTGACGTGTTTTTCTTATCTTTCAGGTTACATCAGGGGCTTATCTACAGCATTACACAATGCTGTAGATAAACCCCTAATGTCAATGCCGGCAGCTCATAGGGCAAAAAAAGGGTGACAGATTCCCTTTAACTTAAACTCTTCCAGCGAAGGACAAAATAGCACATGTATTCGTAATAGGGTAAGATACAAGAAAAGTAGATTTTTAACCCCTTTCTGCCATGTGACGTACTATCCTGTCCATGTGCCCTGGGACTTAATTCCCAGGGACCGGTTAGTACGTCACAGCAATCAGCGGCGCCCACGTGGTGAGCGCCGCTGATCACGGCCGGGTGTCAGCTGATTATCATTGTCACGGACCGCCCCCGACACGTTAACCCCTTGCACACCGTGATCAAACACGATCGCAGTGTACCAGGAGTTAAAGGGAAGCATCGGCAGGGAGGGGGCTCCCTCCGTGCTTCCCTGAGCCCCCCACAGCAGCGCAATGTGCAGCGCTGCTGTGGGGGGCTCCTTCCCTGCAGGTCCCCGGATCCAAGATGGCGACGGGGACCTTCGGGGGCCTGCAGGGAGCTAGCTTCCTCAGTGCCTGCAAAGCGCAGGCAAGAGGAAGTCTGCTTCAATGCCTGTGACAGATCAGATCAGCGATCTGTCACAGGACGGTGATGTACCCCCTGGGACAGCCTAATAAAGTTTAAAAAAAGTGTAAAAATAATTTTAAAAAAATCGCTAAATAAATAAAAAAAAAAATATTCCCTAATTCATTTTTTGGAAATAAAAAAAACAATAAAAGTACACATATTTGATATCGCCGCATCCATAACAACCTGCCCTATAAAACTGTCCCATTAGTTAACCCGTTTAGCGAACCCCTTAAAAAATAAAAATAAAAAATAAAGCAAAAAATAATGCTTTATTATCATACCGCCGAACAAAAAGTGCAATAACGCGCGATCAAAAAGACGCATATAAATATCCATGGTACTGCTGAAAACATCATCTTGTCCCGCAAAAAACGAGCTGCCACATAGCATCATCAGAGAAAAAATAAAAAAGTTATAGCTCGCAAAATAAAGCGATGCAAAAATAATTATTTTTTATATAAAATTGTTTTTATTGCATAAAAGCGCCAAAACATAAAAAAATGACATAAATGAGGTTTCGCTATAACCGTACTGACCCGAAGAATAAAACAGCTTTATCAATTTTACCACATGCGGAACGGTGTAAACGCAGCACCCAAAAGAAATTCATGAAACGCTGGTTTTTGTTCATTCGGCGTCCCAAAAATCGGAATAAAAAGCGATCAAAAAATGTCACATGCCCGAACATGATACCAATAAAAACGTCAATTCGTCCCGCAAAAATAAGACCTCACATAACTCGGTGGGTCAAAATATGGAAAAATTATAGCCCTCAATATGTGGTGATGCAAAAACTATTTTTACAATAAAAAGCGTCTTTTAGTGTGTGACAGCTGCCAAACATAAAAACCCGCTATAAATAGTAAATCAAACCCCCCATTATCACCCCCTTAGTTAGGGAAAAATAATAAAATAAAAAAGTGTATTTATTTCCATTTTCCCATTAGGGTTAGGACTAGGGTTAGGGTAAGGGCTAGGGCTAGGGCTAGGGTTAGGGCTGAGATTAGGGTAAGGGGTGTGTTGGGGTTAGGGTTGGAGTTAGAATTGGGGGGATTCCACTGTTTGGGCACATCAGGTGCTCTCCAAACGCAACATGGCATCTGATCTCAATTCCAGCCAATTCTGCGTTGAAAAAGTCAAATGGTGCTCCTTCCCTTCCAAGCTCTGTCATGCGCCCAAACAGTGTTTTACCCCCACATATGGGGTATCAGCCTACTCAGGACAAATTGCAAAACAACTTTTGGAGTCCTTTTTATCCAGTTGCCCTTAGGAAAATAAAAAATTGGGGGCAAAAATATCATTTTTGTGGAAAAAAATATGATTTTTTTATTTTCACGCCTGGGCGTTATAAACTTCTGTGAAGCCCTTGGGGGTTCAAAGTTCTCACCACACATCTAGGTAAGTTCCTTGGGGGGTCTAGTTTCCAAAATGGTGTCATTTGTGGGGGTTTCCACTGTTTTGTACATCAGGGGCTTTCCAAACGCGACATGGTGTCCGATCTCAATTCCAGCCAAAAAAGTCAAATGGCGCTGCATCCCTTCCGAGCTCTGCCATGCGCCCAAATAGTCGTTTACACCCACATATGGAGTATCAGTGTACTCAAGACAAATTGCACAATAACTTTTAGGGTCCTGTTACCCTTGGGAAAATAAAAATTTGGGGTGAAAAGATCATTTTTGTGGAAAAAATATGATTTTTTTAATTGTACCGCTGTACGTTATAAACTTTTGTGAAGCCCTTGTGGGTTCAAAGTTCTCACCACATATCTAGATAAGTTCCTTGGGGGGGTCTAGTTTCCAAAATGGGGTCACTTGTGGGGGGCTTCCACTGTTTAGGTACATCAGGGGCTCTCCAAACGTGACATGGAGTCCGATCTGAATTACAGCCAATTTTGCATTGAAAAAGTCAAACTGCGCTCCTTCCCTTCTGAGCTCTGTCATGTGCCGAAACAGTGGTTCCCCCCCACATATCAGGTATCAGCGTACTCAGGACAAATTTCACAATAACTTTTCCAGTCCAATTTCTCCTGTTACCCTTGGTAAAATAAAAAAAATTGAACCTGAAGTAATTTTTTTGTGAAAAAAAGTTAAATGTTCATTTTTTTTAAACATTCAAAAAATGCCTGTGAAGCACCTGAAGGGTTAATAAACTTCTTGAATGTGGTTTTGAGCACCTTAAGGGGTGCAGTTTTTAGAATGGTGTCAGTTTTGGGTATTTTCTATCATATGGAGCCCTAAAAGTGGCTTCAAATGTGATGTGTTCCGTAAAAATAAAAAGGTGTTGCAAAAATGAGAAATCGCTAGTCAACTTTTAACCCTTATAACTTCCTAACAAATAAAATTTTGGTTCCAAAATTGTGCTGATGTAAAGTAAACATGTGGGAAATGTTACTTATTAAGTTTTTTGTGTGCCGTATCTCTGTGATTTAAGGGCATAAAAATTCAAAGTTGGAAAATTGCAACATTTTCAAAATTTTTGCCAAATTTCTGTTTTTTTCACAAATAAGCACAAGTTATATGAATGAAATTTTACCACTACCATGAAGTACAATATGTCTCAAGAAAATAATGTCAGAATCTCCAGGATCCATGGAAGCGTTTCAGAGTTATTACCTCATAAAGGGACAGTGGACAGAATTGTAAAAATTGGCCCGATCATGAACGTGCAAACCACCCTTGGGGGTTAAGGGGTTAAATAATCACTTTCCTCTACTGCTGTAACCTATCTTTAATAATGTAGCTAGAGCAGAAGGCTAGAGTTGAAATTAGTGTAAATCAGCATTTCTCTGTCAATCTGACCTGTTTTGAAAAAGCTTTCTTTTTGGAAGAAAGAGGATCAACCTCATTTTTTTATTTCCTACTTGTGTTTTATTATGTTGAATCCCAAAGCCTTCAATGTGGTTTCAGTTCACATGGCAACTCACGCTGACTGCTGCTTCTTGTCGCTAACTGTGATCCACTGAGCTGCACACATCTGATTTCCATGCAGACTGGAAGGGCTCTTAATAAAACATGTCTTATCTCAGTCTGTTCAAATAAGTGTTTTCAGATTTAGTAGTCATTTTAAAGTCTTATCTTCCAAACTGGGAGAAATTAAATACAGTATCTCTGGTGACAACACAAATTCATAGGATAAATTGTTCTTTTATACTAATTTATCAGAACTTTACACTACATTAACATTTTATTAGGCTGACTCATTGAAACTGTTAGGATTTGTAGACATTGTAAATCTACTTTGCCATGTTGTTAAATCCAGAAAATGGAAATGAGAAAATCATAGTCCAATGCGTGAATTAGCAATATCATAAGTTATATTTATGTGCTGTTAAAAAGAACATATGAAATAAAAAAAACCCTTTTTTTTAAATAGTGTTAATTTGCCATTTTTTTAAAGTAATGACAAGGATATGGGTAACATGGCAACAAAAGGTAAAAAAGACAATAGTCAACCTATTCTCCTATAGTGTTGATCCTGTGGGAAACAAAGAATGGCATTTAAAATAAAACCATTGATAGCAATTAGTGATGAGCCCGAGCATCTCAATGTTCGAGATGCTCGGAGCTCGCCGAGTATTTCCAGGGTTTCTAGGCGGGAGCGCGGGTTCCCAGCCCTGCATGTTTGGCACTCTTTAGAGCGCCAATCAACATGCAGGCTTGTCTGCCATACACTGTAATGCCGCAGCCATGTTGATTATGGCATTACAGTGATTGGCTGGCCACACAGCGTCATCAGGTCTACATCAGACCAGGTACGGCTATGCTCGTCACAGTCTGCTCCGGAATCAGGCAGTATAGGGAGAATTGCTGCTGAGTTAGGGAGAGATTTGCTTGGTTCTTACTTAGTGTGGGTATACCATATATTATACACATAACCACCTCAACTAACAGTCCTTCTGAGGACAAATAAAGCTGCATAGATATCAGTGCTAGGCAGGCAGGCAGTGTATGTGGCAAACTTCAGTGCATATAGCAAGAGGGTCCATTCCAGTTCTGTCTGCTGCTGCTATTACAGATATTTCAAGACATAGCCCCAGGATAAAAAAATTTTTGGATCTTAATCCTGATTATTTGCTTAAAAAGCAATCCAGAGAACACAGTTTTTCTGCTCCATTTGCTTGCTGGCACTGCAGAATACAGGCAGATCCTTTCCATATTACAGCGTTAAAAATCCATCTATTTAAAACTATGATTTGTCCGTCACACGAATCACATTTAATAAGTGCGCTCAAAATTCTGCCATTTCTGTCCTCCATTTAAATTTTGTTGCAGTGTGTTAGCAAAGTTATTGACACCAGTTTGCTGGTAAAAATAGTTACCTACAAGCAAGCTATTTAAAACTGTGGTTTGTCCGACACATGGGTCACATATAAAAAGAGCGATCCAAATTCTGACATTTCTGCCCTCCATTTAAATTTTGTTGTAGTGTGTTAGTGAAGCTATTGACATCATTTGCTGGTAAAAATAGTTGAAACACAGAGAAACACAGTACAACAAACATGAAAAAATACTTTGCTGTCAAGGAAGTATTTGGGCAAATACTGTGTTGCAGTCAGGAGGTCACATTTCCTAATCAAAATCGTTTGGGCTCATATTGTTGTGCAGGCAAGAGTCGACATTTCCTAATCAAAATCATCTGGGCTGATATTGTGGGGCATGCACAAGGCCCTATTTCCTAATTAAAATTGTTTTTGCTAATATTGGGGTGCAAGCACCAGGCCCCATTAACTAATCAGAATCATTTGGGCTAATATTGAGGTGCATGCCAGAGTCCACATTTCCTAATCAAAATCGTTTGGGCTAATATTGTAAGGCAGAAATGAGGCCACATTTTATAATTAAAATCGTTTGGGCTAATATTGGGGGGCAGGCCCATTTCCTAATCAAAATTGTTTTTGCTAATATTGGGATGCAAACAGGGCTGCCATTAGGAATTTTGGGGCTCCATACTGGCAAAATTTTCGGGGCCCCCTTGAGACTCCACCCAGGCTCGCTTCATTGCTTTCTTTTGGAAAAACTCCACTTCTCACCAATCACACATTAACAGTTCCCATCACCAGATCACACATATAGCCAGAAGCTCTTGTTTTGGTCAAAAGATTTTTTTAATCTGCCACCACAACAAGGTAGACTCTTTTGGCCGGGCCCTACTCTACTGTAACTTATTAAAAATTTGTTAAAATATGCAATACAATTTAGGATTATTTTTAATTATTTTTAAATTTTTAAAATGACTAATAATATCACATCCAAAGTGACAAATACCACGGCACCATGACCAGACACAATATTACCACCACATAGTGACCTACAATACCACATACAATTAACAAATAAAGCCACACCATGTCCAGACCATATATTACCACCACAGTGATCGAATAATAGCACATACAAGGGACAAATACCACCACACCATGACCAGACCACATATTACCACCACATGGTGACCTAATACTACAATACTGATCATTAATAAAAAACACAATACTACCATCATAAGTGCCATTATACACAGGAGATCTGTACTTAGTATGCAGTGTCTGTGTACAGGTAATACAGTGATTACCGGTGACATTATATACAGGAGCTCTGTATATAGTGTTGTGTACAGGTAATACAGTGATCACCAGTGACAATATACACAGGAGCTCTAATATAGTGTCAGTGTAAAGGTAATACTGTGATCACTGGTGACATTGTACACAGGAAGTCAGTATATAGTATATAGTGTCAGTGTACAGGTAAAGCACTGACTCACCAGTGACATCTCTATGTGAAGTCCTTCATCTTTGCATTTCATCTTCATCCAGCACAGACCGCCATCATGTCTTCCAGCCAGGGCTCGTCTCTGCAGGAAATAACACAGTTATCTAGAGCTCCGCTTGCAGAACACATTACTTAATTTTTTCCTAACTTCTACACTAAACCAGATGAAGAAAAAAAGGCGACACAGCATTGCTCTGCACAGTAACAGGACCACCCCCATTTAAAGCAGTATCTTCAAAAAAATAAAATAAATACATCCCTGCAGTAGTAATGTCCCTTAATTAGCACCTATGGTAATAATATCCTCCATCCTGGCCCCATGTATCATTCCTGGCTCCAGCTGTATGTTCTCCCATCCTGCCCTCATGAGTATTCATTCTGCCCCATATGATCTCCTCATCTTGCCCCATCTGTCCCATGATTCTGCCCCATCTGTCCAATGATTCTGCCCCATCTGTCCCATGACATGATCCTGACCCATCTGTCCCAAGATCTTGTCCCATGATCTTGCCCTGTCTCCATCATATCCATCCTTCCCCATGATCTTGCACAATGTGTCTCCATCCTACACCATGATCCTGCCCCATCTGTCTCCATCCTGTACCATATCCCTGCCCCATTTGTCTCTATCCTGCCCCTGTGTCTCCATCCTGCTCTGTATCTCGATCCTGCCCCCTTGTCTCCATCCTGCCCCGTGTCTCCATTCTGCCCCGTGTCTCCATTCTGCACCTTGTGTTTACTTCCTCCGTGTCTTCCATCATGCCCCCTGTCTCCATTCTCTCCCATGTCTCCATTCTGACCCATGTCTCTATTCTGCCCCATGTGTTTACATCAGAGACTGCGTTATTGCAGTCTCTGATATCTTTAGTGGGTGTTATGTGCCTGCTGTTGCTGCTGGAGATGTTAACACTAATTTGTGGAAATGTGAACAGTCCTGCTTGGGTGTCCATCTGCTGGGTTGGTGTAGTGGAAGACCTGTGGGTCCCTATTATAATACAGTATTTCTACTATGTTAAAATTGATGCCACTTTGTTGGTGTTTGCCAATAAATTTTTTAAATGTGAACACTCCTGGTTGGGTGTCCATCTGCTGGGTTGGGTGTAGTGGAAGACCTCTCAGTCCCTATTAGACTATTTCTAATGTCATAAAATTGATGTCACTTTGTTGGTGTGTGCAAATACATTTTTGTAAATGTGTAGATACCGGCAGTCCTCCATTGTTTTCAAGTCAACTACCTGCGTTACTATTCTTATATTTTTCTGACAATAGTAATCTATGAAACTGATATGTATGCCACCTGAGTGTTGTTGAACATCACTTTCAATTTTTGGGGGGCTTAATCACTAATTCAACATTCATTTTACAGACATTTACAGACATTACTGGTACTGTCACCATTGTGACTCACAATCTAAATTTACTATCTGTATGTCTTTGTAGTGTGGGTAGAAAAATAATTACTGGGAATAAACCCTTGCAAACAAGGGTAAAACATGCAGACTCTTTACAGATGCTGTCCTTGGTTGGGTTGGAACACAGGACTACAGCATTGCAAGACTGCTAATGTTTTTTGCATTGTCAACTGAACCTTTCTGTGGTTGGAAGGCTTTCACTGCAATGCAAACTGTGTGCCTCACTGGTGTGTTGGGGAAAACCACTGTCAAGATTGTCATCCAGCATGTTTTGATACTGCAGCATGGGCGCGTTCCTTTTCCAGGGGGGGGCAACTGACAAAATGTATTTTTGTATTGTGGATAGACTACACTGGCAACCCAGTGGTCAGCACTATTTGGAATCATAAATTTACGGGTAACAATCATGTTGCAGATAGTGCTGCAAGAAGGTGCTCATGGGTCAGTCTCTTTCATGAGGTCCAACTCCACAGTGTGTTTTTCGTGGTATAACACTCAAGCTTTCTTCTTCCATCCCCTCCTGACAACCATGGACAACATAGAGGGAATCATTATCGTCTTCATCTCCTAAGTGTTGTGCCTCCATCATCTCTTCCTTCTCGTCCTTTTCATGGTCATTCTCCAATTGTTCTTCCCATGGCAAACGTCTGTGAGATGACAGACCTAAATTTATAGATATTGTTAACCCTAAAGGTATCCTCCTCTGCTTCCTCCTCTTCCCCAAGGACCATAATCACCACCTCCTCACCCACACTATTTAAAATGTGCCTCAGCAAGTAGATGACAGTAATAGGGATGCTGATGATGGCATCATCACTGCTAACCATCTTAGTAGCCATTAAGAAAACATGCAGAAGGGTGCAGAGGGCCTTCATCTGTATCCATTACGCAAGTGTGATTTACAACACGTCCGTACTGCACTGTTCCACCAGGCTCTGAAAAATGTCATACTGCACCAAGTCTCAGTGCTGCTGCCAGAGTCGCTGCAATATATGTAGAGTTTAATTCCACGGTGTGGTCTTGTTGCATATCAATCGGCTAACCAGTAGTCTGAAAGATCTCTATCCCAACTGAAGTGAAATGGTGGAAGTCAGCATGACAGTGGTTTCTGCAGCAGCGCATCCAGGCTGGGACAGTGGCAGAGGAATTGCTGTACCTTCAGGTTGAGGATGCAAGCCATGCAAGCCACATGTGTAAGGTTGGCCTGGCATAGGGCCACCACCAGGTTTGTACCATTATTGAACACGGCCTTCCCTGGCTCCAGGTTGAGTATAGACAGTTGTTGCTCAAACTTGACATATAGAGCTGTCCACAACTGTTGATCTGTATGACTGCGATCTTCCAAGGCATATTAATGTAAACACTGCCTGATTACAGTGAGCCCTGGCTGCGCGGTTCGGAGGTGGGGGAGGGATTCTCTCTGCAGTGTTGGAACGTGTGTTTAATTAAGGCAGAGTTTGAGGGCGCAGGTGGAGGCACTAGAGGAGGAGGAGGAGGCAGAAGCACAGCAGGAACTGTTACATACAGAGGTTTTTACACAAGCCCTGAGGATTCCAAGACTTGTTAGTGACACCTTGGTGTCTACTGCTTTAGTTCTTCATCTCCTGGGGTGTACTTTCTTAGTTCTACATCCATAGATGTTTAGTAGTTTAGTTCTCCAACCCCTGTTGTCTAGTAGTTTAGTTATCCATCTTATGGTGTGTAATGGTTTATTTCCCATCCCCAAGTGCTCTGCAAACCATGGGAATTGCAAGACTTGTAGAGCAGCCCCTTCCCCGACTGACCCTACAGCCACCAGAGTCACCCAGTGCCCTGTCATCTAGATGTAACTTACCTGTACATGCTTGCTCATCCAGTTGTCATTGTTGAAATGCACCCTGGCAGACATAGAATTTTTCAGGGAAAGGGTGATGTTGTCTGTGACTTGTTGCTTTAGCGCAGGCACAACTTTCTTAGAGAAGTAATGGTGACTGGGCAACTGGTACTGGGAGGACTGCGATAAGCCATCAGCTTTTGGAAACCGTCTGTATCCATAAGGCGGAAAGGCTGCATTTCCATGGCCAAAAGATTGGAGTGGCCATGCAACAATCACAGAGATCACAGGCCATGAGACATACAGAATCAAGCCCTGTGATTTTTGTAGCGAATATCTCTCAGCTGGCCCCTATCATCCAATGACATGATTGGATGACGAATTATCTGAGGAGGCTGCAAGCTGTTCCCAATAATTAGTTCTCAGAAAAGTAATAGTGAGCATACGGCTTATCCACATACAGATTAGAACACCACGATAACCCTACACTCCTCACTGCCAACAACAATCCTATTTTTAACCCAATAAATAAATACAGGCCAATTGAACACCATTCTTCTTTTGAGGTTCACACCATCAGAGTGTTCCATCCCCTCTCCCTCAGAGTAGCAGTCATATACTGACCCTCAGGCTCACCCACCCACTTCCTTGACCACTTTCATACATTGCTGCCACACTTATTGTCCTCAGAAGTGACAACCCTTAGCCTGGGAGACTTCAACAGCTCTACCTCCCCAACTGCATCTCAGCTTCTATCTCTAGCCAATTCTTGTGGCCTCTCACAACTTTCAAACTCTGAGACACACAAAGACGGTAACATCCCTGATCTGGACTTTGTCCAGCACAGTTAAATCTTCTACCTAGATGACTCACCTCTTTCCCTTTGTCCCCAATGAAACTAGGAGTATAACCACAGCTTAGACATTTTTAGGTGCTCCCTAAAAACACATTTGTTTACGGAGGCCTATCATGTTCCCTAATCAAAGTCCTTTTCATATATATACAGTGGCTTATTCTCTACTTCTCTGAACATAATTTGCAGTCAAACTCAACCATACCCAAAAGGCTCATGCACCCTTTATCTGTGATTCCCAACAGGCAGTTGGGCGCTGGAAGAGTTGTGATGTGGGGGAAAAAAGGGTAATTGGGGTGCCACCCCTGAGGACTGTACTGTGTGTGATCTTAAGGTGGAGGAAGAGGAGCAGAGGCCACTTGATGCAGCGCTTGCCATCTACTGGAGCACATGTTATTAATAATAATAATAATAATCTTTATTTTTATATAGCGCTATCATATTCCGCAGCGCTTTACAGCTTGCACACATTACATGTTCTTTCTGGCCCTCATCTACAAAGTGTACTGTTGTATGGCTGCCAAAGAAAGGGAGTGGAATTGCCCATCCAGGAATAGAAGTTGTAAAAATGCTGTGCAATTGCTCACTGCAGCAAAACAAACAACTTCTCATTCCTCATATCATACCTGTCTCACAACCCTAAACAGCTATTCAGTACTTTCAAATCTTTCCTGAGTCCACCAGCTCCCCCTCCCTCTCCTCACTTCTCAGCTGAATAATTTTCCTCACCACCTGCGAACTTGACACAATAATGTCCCACGTCATTCCAAACTTTACCACAGTCTTCATCACAAGCCTAACCCACCTCTTCAACCTGTCACTAACAACTGGTGTCTTCCATCCTTATTGAAACATACCTCGATCACACCCATCCTCACAAAGCCCACCCTTGAAGCATTGTGTCTACCTATTGCCCCATATCATTTCTCCCCTATGCCTCCAAACTACTGGAACAACATGTCCATTTTGAACTGTCCTCCCACCTCTCCTCTTGCTCCCTCTTGGACCGCTTACAATATGGCTTCAGACCACACCATTCCACTGAAACTGCACTGACTAAAATAACCAACAACCTACTAACCGCCAAATGAAAGCAACGCCAGTTTGTCTTCTTCCTTCTCCTGGACCTGGCATCTGTCTTTGACACAGTGGACCATTCCCTCTTACTACAGACTTTCTGAGCTGTTGATATTACAGACTTGGCACTTTGATGGATCTCCTTATACCTAACAGAAAGGACATTCAGTGTCTTCCACTCACACACTACCTACTCATCTTGCCCCCTATGTGTCGGTGTCCACCAAGTTTCAGCTGTAGGACCGGGTACTATGCTTAGAGGGCACACGTCCACATCAGTCCAAGGAGGTATTCCAAGCCTATAGCTGGGTGACACATTCTATTTAAGGCTTCTTCTCCAATATGGAGGTGCCTGAGCTAAGTTGTTAGGTTGTCTTGCATGCTTGCTAGTTGTCAGGTTCACCAGGTCTGCCTGTCTGCTTGTCTACCCTGTACCCATCAGCTCTTTCGTGTCTGTGCCTGTCTGCTCATACCTGTCTGTGCTCTTCTGTCCATCAGCCAGTCGAGATTGCACCTGCCAGTGCCCATCATTCTAAAACTTGGTCCAGCCCGCACATGCCAGTGCTTTTCTGTTCCTCAGCTGGTCCCATCTGCACCCATGGTTCCAGAGTCACTACAGTGCCTGCCTGCATTTTTCATCCTTCCTTTGGGTCGAAGCAGCTAACCCACTGTAGGGGGTCAGCTGCTAACTTCTGTAGGTCAGCAATGCAGTAGCACCTGGTGCCACCTCTTTGCCCCGCCTTGGATCGCAGTTTTCACCTGCTGCCACTGTTCCTAGTAGGGATTTGGTAGGCCACCTAGTTACTCTCCTTCCAGGCTTTCAGAGGGATCCTGAACAGTGATTCCACCACCTTGCCCATTACAGCCTCAATCTGCTGGGTTTCTACTCTATTGAAATTGATGCCATTTTGTTGGTGTCTGCTTGTAATGCTCGCACCCTGACTGAGTGTCATGAGTGAAAATTGTGGCCCCACTGTGCTACAAACCAGACTACCCTGGAGGGGCGTGACTAAGCAGCTATCTTGGTGTTCCCTGGCACCTCTAGTGGTGAGGTCAGGCTTGTGCGGCAGGTAACTGCCAGGTACCACTCCAGAGCGGTATCTGGCTGGAGCGGCTAATCCCACCGTGGGATGGAACACTAATGACAGGCACGGGCAAGTACAGATGGACATGACTTGTACTCTGGCAGGCACGGCTGGCACTCTGGCAGGCAGGTGGGCATGGCGGGTACTATGGCAGGCAGGCCCGGCTGGCACTCTGGCAGGCGGGCAAGGCTGGCACTCTGGTAGGCAGGTGGGCACGGCTGACACTCTGGCAGGCAGGCACGGGTAGGACAAGAGAACAGGTAGGAACCAGTTCAGACTGGAGGGACCGGAACCGTAGGACACAGGATGGGAGCAGAGCAGAACCGCAAGGTGCAAAATGGGAGCAGAGCAGATTCGCAAGGTGTGGAATGGGAACGGAGCAGAACCTAAAAGTGTGGAAAGGGAGCAGAGCAGAACTGGAACGTGTGGACTGGGAGTGGAGTGGAGCAGAGCTGCAGAGTGTGGAGCGAAGAGCAGAGCCACAAGGTGCGGAGTGAAGAGCAGAGCCACAGGGTGCGGAGCGAAGACCAGAGCCACAGGGTGCGGAGCAAAGAGCAGAGCCACAGGGTGCGGAGCAAAGAGCAGAGCCGCAGGGTGTGGAGTGAAGAGCAGAGCTGCAGGGTGCGGAGCAAAGAGCAGAGCCGCAGGGTGCGGAGTGAAGAGCAAAGCAGAGCCGCAGGGTGCAGAGCAAAGAGCAGAGCAAAACCGCAGGGTGCGGCGCGAAGAGCAGAGCCACAGGGTGCGAAGCGAAGAGCAAATCAGAAGGAGTAGACACAAGGCTACACACAGCTGAGTAGGGAAAGAAACAGACAAGTACATGAACAGGTACAAGAAACTGACTTAGTACAGACAAGGACAGACACAGGAACAAGTACAGGACAAAGGATTCAGGCCTGAACATGCAGCCCCCTGAGAGGTGGAAAACAGGACAGGACCTGGCAACTTAGCAGCAAAGTACAGACTGACAGAGTTTGTTGCTCAGGCATCTCCCTATGGATGGAGATGCCTTAAGTACCCGATACCTCCTGGCAATAGGCTGGGACCAAATTAGGGGTGTGCACTCTGACTCTATAAAACTCAGGAAGTGCCAGCACTGCCGCCCTAAGCATACAGCCAGGAAGCATGCAGCAAGCAAGGACATGAGGCCCACAGCATGAGCAGGCAGAGGATAGAACTCACAGCATGGCCTGGAGTGGTGAGTAAGATGGGACATGGGAAGCCATGCAGTGATACCGGCAGGGATGTTACACTGCCACTAATTTTTATAAATGTGTAGACTCATGGTTGGGTCTCCTTCATGCATGTGCATGTTGTTTGTAGCAGTAGGCCTCCAAGACCATCCGGCCTCCACTTCCTTGGAGTCAACTACCCGTGTTACTATCCTTAGATTTTTCTGAAAATAGTAGTCTACAAAATGTATATGATATTTATGCCACCTGAGTGTGGCTGAGTATGAAAACAGGTTGAGATGTTGCATGTGGTATCAGGGCTCCCAGCCCAGGAGGCCTACACTGATCTTTCACCCACCTCGTCTTACTGTGACGTTCAACTGCAAGCTGTAAATGCTGTCCCAGGCCCGATACCTCATGCCTGGCTGAATGCTGCAGTGCCATGCTACAATTAGTACTGTAGGTGAACTGAGGCCACTTTCCTGATGTCTGTCCCTCATTTGATGTGTTTTGGAAGCATTTAGGGCCATTATAAGGTGTTGTGCATACGTTTGTTTATACCTCCCATTGACATGAATGGTGTTCGGTTATGTTCGGCGAATTAATTGTCGAATATTACAAATTCGGCGATCATAATCCGAACCGAACATTGAAATATTTTCTCATCTGTAGAGTTGAGTAGCCCATTCTGTTACAGAAGTTGTCAAAATTCTACGCAATGATACTATATCTACTCTGGGGAAATTTGTGCCACATTAATGGTGTGTGGCAATAATTTTTGGAAATGTTTGAACTCCAAGTTGGGTCTCCTTCTTGTGTGTTCCCAGAGTTTGGCAGGTATCTCAGAGCACCAGGACTCCTTCATGTGTGTTGACTGTAGCAGTAGGGCTCCTAGACTGACAGAACTGTCCTTACTTTCAGTTAACTACCTTTGTTACTATCTTTAAATGTTTCTAACAATAGTAGTCGACGAAGCTGATATTTGTGCCAACCTACTGTGGCTGAGCAGAAAAGCAGTTTAAGCTGTTGCATCAGGTAACAGGGCTCCTAGAAGAGCAGGCCAACATCGGTCCCTCACCCACATTGCATTAATTTAAACTTTAATTTGAAGCTGGAAATGCTGGCCCAGACCCTGTTACCTCATGCATGGCCCATGGCTGACTGCTGCTGTGTAGTGATTTGCGACTGCTAGACACCTTGAATACATGTGTGGAATGCTTGTTTGTTAGGAATTCCCACTTGTATTCAGCCTGTCTACAAGTTGCAAATCATACAGCTGAGACGACGAAAACTAAATCTCAGAGCACGTCAAAATACTCGGAGGACACCCGAGCATGCTCGGGAAAACCCGAGCAACGAGTATACTTGCTCATCGCTACTGCTGTGCCATTATCAAATTTCTACTGTGAGTCAATTAATGCCACTTTTCCTGGTGCTTCCACCTAATTATTGGAAATGTTTGGAATCCAAGTTGGGTCTCCTTCATTTGTGTTGCCTGAATTTGGCAGGTCTTTCAGAGCACAGGCCTACACCTGTCACAGATCCACCTGTTACTGATCAATGTGGCACAATTACACTGTGAGGCTAGTCACTTCTCATGGTCACGCTGTCAGTCAGAATAATCAAGGAGTCCAAGGTCAGAAGTCAGGAGGATACTTCATAAACAGAAGGATGAGACAAAAGCATAGTTAGGTAACATTCCAAGGTCACAATACAAGGTGGTTAACCCATCAGAGAAGGGGTTAAACAAATGAATGTTAGAACAAGGTCCAAGGTCAGGCAATGCAAGATAAAGCATACAGAACTCAAGGCATAGGACAAACCTCACTAGCTGAATGTACATTTGGCAGAGGTCTGGGAGAAACAGCTCAGTTCTGTAGCCTGGCAATCACCTGTGAAAATGAACACTTAGAGACAGCCAGCACCTCCCAGTCTCAGATTCGATAGTTCAACTGTCATCTCTATTTATCATGCCAGTCTTGTGGGTTGCATCCCAGTGCCAGTGTTTGGAACAGGGAACAGGTTTAGGTGAATTTTTAGATGTATAGATGTGACTTGTCTAGGTTTTTGAGTTTGTTAAGTAATAAATTACATATTAATGATTTATATTCTTTACATGTTAACCCTATTTCAAACATCAATTGAGCCTATTATAGCTGGCATAACAAAAACTGAAAGTTTTGATTGCAAAGGCTGCTAATAGTGCAATGAACTTCTAAAAACACCTGTTTCTTAGAAAATCTCACTGCAAACCTCACCCTGTTTATGAGCCTGTAGTATGACTGTTGTTCTATTTCATCCAGTTTACTGACGTAGCAGCACCCTCTACCTCCGTATGTTTCCAGATTTTGCTGTTGCAATGACTTGTTTTTAGAAATGATTCAGCTTTATTTTAGTGGAAAATTAAAAAAAATGAACTCCTACAGAATTACCCAAGTAGAGCTTTGAGGATGTTTTTGGCAGACATGGATTGTGAGTAATTTAAATGAGTCGTTTTCCATTTTACAGCAGGGGAATAAATAGGACATTATGATCTAATAATCATATGTATATTTTTATTTAGCCTTTTGTATATCAAGCAATTGCAATAAAATAGTGTAATGCAAAATCTAATTCTGATCTATTATTTTTTACATGGGCAGCATACTGTATGTAATATATTGTTATATGACGTGTTTTACATAATGTTCTAAACTGAACAAAAAATAGAAAATCAGCTCATCATATACCGTAGCGTGCAACAGGATGCTTCCTCTGACTAAGAGCAGAAAGACGCTAAGTAGCAATATTTCTCACTCTGCTGAACTCCCGTGTAACATAAATTGCTAATCATCTGAATAGCCACCATGTACTACTGCATTTCCTTTGCAGCAGATGTATGACAAATTACAGCCTTCCCCAAAACAATAAGCTGTTCACTAAAGGTGTCGTTACTTCCACATTAAGAAGCACTCCCATAAAAGTTGTTATCCTTTAAATATATTAGTCATCATATTATATAGCACTATGTAATTGCAATTGCTCATTTTGGCTTTCTACCCAGTTAAGGCCAGGTTCACATAGTGTTAATGCATGTCTGTTCAATGCATAGCGTTAACGGACTGCATTAATGCTACTCCCTAATGCGATCATGTTATGAGATCCCGCTAGCACAGATGCTTCATCTGCGCTAGCAGTGACGGACCCTCGAACGCTGCAGACTGCATCCGAGGGTCCGTCACAGAATGACAGCACATTGCTAACGCATGCCGATTATGACATGCGTTAGCGATGTGCTACCTTATGGCCGTCTATGGCTGCGTTAACGCATCCTTTACATAGCGTTAATGCCGGAATGTAACGGATGCGTTAAACGCACCCCCCTAATGCAATGTAGACCCAGCCTAATTCTTACTGCCTACAGTATAATGGGCCCAATATATTACTTCATACAGTATAATGGGCACCATATATTACTTCATACAGTACAATGGTCCCCATATACAGTCATATGTTAAAGTTTGGGCACCCCTATTAATGTTAACCTTTTTTCTTTATAACAATTTTGGTTTTTGCAACAGCTATTTCAGTTTCATATATCTAATAACTGATGGACTCAGTTATATTTCTGGATTCAAATGAGGTTTATTGTACTAAGAGAAAATGTGCAATCTGCATTTAAACAAAATTTGACCGGTGCAAAAGTATGGGCACCTCAACATAAAAGTGACATTAATATTTCGTAGATCCTCCTTTTGCAAAAATAACAGCCTCTAGTCACTTCGTGTAGCTATTAATGAGCTCCTGGATCCTGGATGAAGGTATTTGCGACCATTCCTGTTTACAAAACAATTCCAGTTCAGTTAAGTTTGATGGTCGCTGAGCATGGACAGCCCGCTTCAAATCATCCCACAGATGTTCAATGATATTCAGGTCTGGGGACTGGGATGGCCATTCCAGAACATTGTAATTAGATATATGAAACTGAAAAACCTGTTGCAAAAACCAAAATTGTTATAAAGAAAAAAGGTTAACATTAATAGGGGTGCCCAAACTTTAACATATGACTGTATTACTTCATACAGTATAATGGGCCCCATATAATTCTTCTCCCCAAACCCCGCTGCTCTGGTCTCCGCACTGCTTGGCACAGGGACATCATTAACTTTACGTATATAATTGTCCACTTGGACTAATAGTAATAGTGATTTGTTTGTACTCTGTTGTCTGGGGCTGGCCCACTTTATGGGGGTGCGCAGGGCATATGATTATACACCAGTAAAAAGTATGAGAGGCTCAATATGACCAGTGCCACCTAGTTTCCTACCCCTCTTATTCTACTGGTACTGTGGGCACACTGACGGGTACTGAGGAAAAGAAAGAACAGAGAGAAAAAAAACAGAGAGAGAAAGAAAGAAAGAAAGAACAAAGAGAGAAAGAAAGAGGGGAAAGAAAGAAAGAAAGAAAAGGAAAGAAACAGAGAGAGAAAGAAAGAACCAAGAGAGAGAGAAAAAAAGAAAGATTAGAGAGATAAAGAAACATAGAGAGAAAGATTCCATAAAGATACTATAGCAGCCCGACTCCCACTGTAGTGCCCACCTTAACCTCCCGATGCAGGACATATCATGATCTGCTTACATGGCCAGCAACCCCGAGTCCAAGGCAATCCTGCTGTCCGCGCTGTTGGAGGAGGACACGGTGATGGATCTGAAACATTCCCTGAAGTGCCTCCATGGTTCCGTCACAATCTCCTCCCGAAATTACCTAATTTCCGTTCAGCTTCTAGCACATCACTTCCGGTAGAACGTCACGTGCGAATTTTAAAGTACTCCGCGGGGGTCCGCCGTGTACTCCTGTGTCCGCGGGAAAAGTAAGCTCCCAGGTGGGGCTCTGGGACAGAATCTCTCTCAAAATCGGGAATGTACCGCTGGGAGGTATGAATGCTCCCCACCATACACCTTGTAAACGTATGGCTCTGCACACATCATAAACACATGGTTCCGCTTTTTATGCCTCGCACACACACACAGCTCCGCTCTGTACACCTCGCACACACATGGCTCCACTCAGTACACATATGGCTCCACTCCGTAAACCTCGTACACATGCGGCTCTGCTCCGTACACCTTGTACACACATGGCCACGCTCTGTAAACCTTGTACACAAATGGCTCCACTCCGTAAACCTTGTACACATGCGGCTTTGCTCCATACACCATGTACACTCACAGTTCCGCTCCGTATACCTCGCACACACGCGGCTCCATACACCTCACACATGTGCGACTCTGCTCCGTACACCTCGTACACGTGCGGCTCTGCTCCTTACACCTCGCACACATCTCTGCTCCGTACATGTGTGGCTCCGCTCCATGCACCTCGTACACACGCACGGCTCCGCTCCGTGCACCTCGTACACACGCACGGCTCCGCTCTGTACACCTCGTACACACGCATGGCTCCGCACCGTACACCTAGTACACACGCACGGCTCCGCTCCGCACACCTCATACACACACACGGCTCCGCTCCGTACACCTCGCACACACGCATGGCTCCGCTCCGTACACATGCACGGTTCTGCTCCTTACACCTTGCACACACACAGCTCTGCTCAGTACTACTCGTACACACACGGCTCTGCTCCTTACACAGGGCTGGGCTGAGACCAAAATGCAGCCCTGACACAAAAAAAATTCACCAGCCCAGATACAATGAATGTCTTCACCCAAATCGTAGAACACTGGCAGGTTGTGCCAATTTTTGCTTTAGCTCACACACACACACGTATCACAGCTCACACAAGTAGCTCACACACAGCTCACACGTATCACACACACATAGCTTACATGTATCACACACACACTGCTCACACGTATCACACACAGCTCACACTGCTCACATGTATCGCACACACACACACACAGCTCATACATATCACACACAGCTCACACGTATCACACACCACAGCTCACACATATCGCACACACACACACAGCTCACACGTATCACACACACACAGCTCACACGTATCACACACAGCTCACATGTATCACACACACAGCTCACGCCTCACACGTATCACACAAACAGCTCACACGTATCACACACACAGCTCACACGTATCGCACACACACACACAGCTCACACGTATCACACACAACTCACATGTATCACACACTCAGCTCACATGTATCACAGCTCACACGTATCACAAACACACACAACTCACACGTATCACACACAGCTCACACGTATCACACACAGCTCACAAGTATCACACACACACACCTCACACGTATCACACACACCGCTCACACGTATCACACACACAGCTCACACATATCGCACACACACAGCTCACACGTATCGCACACACACACAGCTCACACGTATCTCACACAGCTCACACGTATCTCACACACACACACACAGCTCACACGTATCACACACACCTCGTACACACGCACGGCTCCGCTCCGTACAACTCGTACACACGGCTCCGCTCCGTACACCTCGTACACATGCACGGCTCCGCTCCGTACACACGTACGGCTCTGCTCCTTACACCTCGCACACACACGGCTCCACTCAGTACACCTCGTACACATATGGCTCTGCTCCTTACACAGGGCCGGGATGAGACCAAAAAGCAGCCCTGACACAAAAAAAAATTCACCAGCCCACATACAATGAATGTCCTCACCCAAATCGCAGAACACTGGCAGGTTGTGCCAACTTTTGCTTTAGCTCACACACACACGTATCACACAGCTCACACAAGTAGCTCACACACAGCTCACACGTATCACACACACACAGCTTACATGTATCACACACACAGCTCACACGTATCACACACAGCTCACACCGCTCACACGTATCGCACACCACAGCTCACACGTATCGCACAAACACACACACGTATCACACACCACAGCTTACACGTATCGCACACACACACACAGCTCACACGTATCACACACACACAGCTCACACGTATCACACACACACAGCTCACATGTATCACACACAGCTCACACATATCACACACACAGCTCACACGTATCACACACACAGCTCACACGTATCACACACACAGCTCACACGTATCACACACACACAGCTCGCACGTATCACACACACAACTCACACGTATCACACACAGCTCAAACGTATCACACACACAGCTCACACGTATCGCACACACACACAGCTCACACGTATCACACATACAGCTTGCACGTATCACACACACACAGCTCGCACGTATCACACACCCAGCTCACACGTATCACAGCTCACACGTATCACACACCCAGCTCACACGTAACACACACACAGCTCACACGTATCACACACACAGCTCACACATATCACACAGAACTCACACGTATCACACACACTCACCTCACATGTATCACACACACCGCTCACACGAATCACACACACAGCTCACACATATCGCACACACACACAGCTCACATGTATCGCACACACAGCTCACACGTATCACACACACAGCTCACACGTATCACACACACCGCTCACACGTATCACACACACAGCTCACACGTATCGCACACACACACAGCTCACACGTATCACACACACACAGCTCACAAGTATCACACACACAGCTCACACGTATCACACACACAGCTCACACCTCACATGTATCGCACACACACAGCTCAGACGTATCTTACACACACACACACAGCTCACATGTATCGCACACACACACAGCTCACACGTATCACACACACACAGCTCACACGTATCAGACACACAGCTCACATGTATCACACACACACAGCTCACACGTATCACACAGCTCACACGTATCACACACCCAGCTCACACGTATCACACACACACACAGCTCACACTTATCACACACAGCTCACACTTATCACACACACAGCTCACACGTATCATACACACACATAGCTCATACGTATCACACACAGCTCACACGTATCACACACCACAGCTCACATGTATTGCACACAGCTCACATCGCTCACACGTATCGCACACACACACAGCTCATACGTATTACATGTATCACACACACACACACAGCTCACACGTATCACACACAGCTCACACCGCTCACATGTATCGCACACACACACAGCTCATAGGTATCACACACAGCTCACACGTATCACACACCACAGCTCACACATATCGCACACACACTCACACAGCTCACACGTATCACACACACACAGCTCACACGTATCACACACACAGCTCACATGTATCACACACAGCTCACACGTATCACACACACAGCTCACACGTATCACACACAGCTCACACGTATCACACACACAGCTCACACGTATCACACACAGCTCACACATATCGCACACACACACAGCTCACACGTATCACACACACAACTCACACGTATCACACACACAGCTCGCACGTATCACACACACACAGCTCGCACGTATCACACACCCAGCTCGCACGTATCACAGCTCACACGTATCACACACCCAGCTCACACGTACCACACACACAGCTCACACGTATCACACACACACAGCTCACACGTATCACACACAGCTCACACGTATCACACACACACCTCACATGTATCACACACACCGCTCACACGTATCACACACACATCTCACACATATCGCACACACACAGCTCACATGTATCACACACACAGCTCACACGTATCACACACACAGCTCACACATATCACACACACCGCTCACACGTATCACACACACAGCTCACACATATCGCACACACACAGCTCACACGTATCGCACACACACTGCTCACACGTATCGCACACACACAGCTCACAAGTATCACACACAGCTCACACGTATCACACACACAGCTCACACCTCAAACGTATCGCACACACACAGCTCACACGTATCACACACACACAAAGCTCACATGTATCGCACACACACACAGCTCACACGTATCACACACACACAGCTCACACGTATCAGACACACAGCTCACACGTATCAGACACACAGCTCACATGTATCACACAGCTCACACGTATCACACACCCAGCTCACACGTCTCACACACACACACAGCTCACACGTATCACACACACAGCTCACACGTATCACACACACACAGCTCAGACTTAACACACACAGCTCACACTTATCACACACACAGCTCACACGTATCGTACGCACACACAGCTCATACGTATCACACACAGCTCACACGTATCACACACCACAGCTCACACGTATCGCACACAGCTCACACCGCTCACACGTATCGCACACACACACACAGCTCATACGTATTACATGTATCACACACACAGCTCACACGTATCACACACAGCTCACACCGCTCACACGTATCGCACACACACACAGCTCATATGTATCACACACAGCTCACAAGTATCACACACCACAGCTCACACGTATCGCACACACACACACAGCTCACACGTATCACACACACACACGGCTCACATGTATCACACACAGCTCACACGTATCACACACACAGCTCACACGTATCACACACACACAGCTCGCACGTATCACACACACAACTCACACGTATCACACACACACAGCTCACACGTATCACACACACAGCTCACATGTATCGCACACACACACAGCTCACACGTATCACACACACAGCTCACACGTATCACACACACACAGCTCACACTTATCACACACAGCTCACACTTATCACACACACAGCTCACACGTATCGTACGCACACACAGCTCATACGTATCACACACAGCTCACACGTATCACACACCACAGCTCACACGTATCGCACACAGCTCACACCGCTCACATGTATCGCACGCACACAGCTCATACGTGTTACAAGTATCACACACACAGCTCACACGTATCACATACAGCTCACACCGCTCACATGTATCGCACACACACAGCTCATATGTATCACACACAGCTCACAAGTATCACACACCACAGCTCACACGTATCGCACACACACACACAGCTCACACGTATCGCACACACACACAGCTCATATGTATCACACACAGCTCACAAGTATCACACACCACAGCTCACACGTATCGCACACACACACACAGCTCACACGTATCACACACACACGGCTCACATGTATCACACACAGCTCACACGTATCACACACACAGCTCACACGTATCACACACACACAGCTCGCACGTATCACACACACAACTCACACGTATCACACACACACAGCTCACACGTATCACACACACAGCTCACATGTATCGCACACACACACAGCTCACACGTATCACACACACAGCTCACACGTATCACACACACACAGCTCACACTTATCACACACAGCTCACACTTATCACACACACAGCTCACACGTATCGTACGCACACACAGCTCATACGTATCACACACAGCTCACACGTATCACACACCACAGCTCACACGTATCGCACACAGCTCACACCGCTCACACGTATCGCACGCACACAGCTCATACGTGTTACAAGTATCACATACACAGCTCACACGTATCACACACAGCTCACACCGCTCACATGTATCGCACACACACAGCTCATATGTATCACACACAGCTCACACGTATCACACACCACAGCTCACACGTATCGCACACACACACACACACAGCTCACACGTATCACACACACAGCTCACACGTATCACACACACACAGCTCAGACTTAACACACACAGCTCACACTTATCACACACACAGCTCACACGTATCGTACGCACACACAGCTCTTACGTATCACACACAGCTCACACGTATCACACACCACAGCTCACACGTATCGCACACAGCTCACACCGCTCACACGTATCGCACACACACACACAGCTCATACGTATTACATGTATCACACACACAGCTCACACGTATCACACACAGCTCACACCGCTCACACGTATCGCACACACACACAGCTCATATGTATCACACACAGCTCACAAGTATCACACACCACAGCTCACACGTATCGCACACACACACACACAGCTCACACGTATCACACACACACACGGCTCACACGTATCACACACACAGCTCACACGTATCACACACACAGCTCACACGTATCACACACACACAGCTCGCACGTATCACACACACAACTCACACGTATCACACACACACAGCTCACACGTATCACACACACAGCTCACATGTATCGCACACACACAGCTCACACGTATCACACACACAGCTCACACGTATCACACACACAGCTCACACTTATCACACACAGCTCACACTTATCACACACACAGCTCACACATATCGTATGCACACACAGCTCATACGTATCACACACAGCTCACACGTATCACACACCACAGCTCACACGTATCGCACACAGCTCACACCGCTCACACATATCGCACACACACACACACAGCTCATACGTGTTACATGTATCACACACACAGCTCACACGTATCACACACAGCTCACACCGCTCACATGTATCGCACACACACAGCTCATATGTTTCACACACAGCTCACACGTATCACACACCACAGCTCACACGTATCGCACACACACACACACAGCTCACACGTATCACACACACACAGCTCACATGTGTCACACACAGCTCACACGTATCACACACACAGCTCACACGTATCACACACACACACAGCTCGCACGTATCACACACACAACTCACATGTATCACACACACACAGCTCACACCTATCACACACACAGCTCACACGTATCGCACACACACACAGCTCACACGTATCACACACAACTCACACGTATCACACACACAGCTCGCACGTATCACGCACACACAGCTCGCATATATCACACACCCAGCTCACACGTATCACAGCTCACACGTATCACACACCCAGCTCACACGTACCACACACACAGCTCACACATATCACACACACACACACAGCTCACACGTATCACACAGCTCACACGTATCACACACACACACCTCACATGTATCACACACACCGCTCACACGTATCACACACACACACACCTCACATGTATCACACACACCGCTCACACGTATCACACACACAGCTCACACATATCGCACACACACACAGCTCACACGTATCACACACAAAGCTCACACGTATCACCCACACAGCTCACACGTTTCACACACAGCTCACACCTCACATGTATCGCACACACACACAGCTCACACGTATCACACACAAAGCTCACACGTATCACACACACAGCTCACACGTATCACACACACACAGAACACACATATCACACAGCTCACACGTATCACACACCCAGCTCACACGTATCACACACACACAGCTCACACTTAACACACACAGCTCACACTTATCACACACACAGCTCACACGTATCGTACGCACACACAGCTCATACGTATCACACACAGCTCACACGTATCACACACCACAGCTCACACGTATCGCACACAGCTCACACCGCTCACACGTATCGCACACACACACAGCTCATACGTATTACATGTATCACACACACAGCTCACACGTATCACACACAGCTCACACCGCTCACACGTATCGCATACACACACAGTTCATATGTATCACACACAGCTCACACGTATCACACACCACAGCTCACACGTATCGCACACACACACACAGCTCACACGTATCACACACACACACGGCTCACATGTATCACACACAGCTCACACGTATCACACTCACAGCTCACACGTATCACACACACACAGCTCACACGTATCACACACAACTCACACGTATCACACACACACAGCTCACACGTATCACACACACAGCTCACACGTATCGCACACACACAGCTCACACGTATCACACACACAGCTCACACGTATCACACACACACAGCTCACACTTATCACACACAGCTCACACTTATCACACACACAGCTCACACGTATCGTACGCACACACAGCTCATACGTATCACACACAGCTCACACGTATCACACACCACAGCTCACACGTATCGCACACAGCTCACACCGCTCACATGTATCGCACACACACACACACAGCTCATACGTGTTACATGTATCACACACACAGCTCACACGTATCACACACAGCTCACACCGCTCACATGTATCGCACACACACAGCTCATATGTATCACACACAGCTCACACGTATCACACACCACAGCTCACACGTATCGCACACACACACACACACAGCTCACACGTATCACACACACACACACAGCTCACATGTATCACACACAGCTCACACGTATCACACACACAGCTCACACGTATCACACACACACACAGCTCGCACGTATCACACACAACTCACATGTATCACACACACAGCTCACACGCATCACACACACAGCTCACACGTATCGCACACACACAGCTCACACGTATCACACACAACTCACACGTATCACACACACAGCTCGCACGTATCACGCACACACAGCTCGCACGTATCACACACCCAGCTCACACGTATCACAGCTCACACGTTTCACACACCCAGCTCACACGTACCACACACACAGCTCACACATATCACACACACACAGCTCACACGTATCACACAGCTCACACGTATCACACACACACACCTCACATGTATCACACACACACAGCTCACACGTATCACACACACACACCTCACATGTATCACACACACCGCTCACACGTATCACACACACAGCTCACACATATCGCACACACACACAGCTCACACGTATCACACACAAAGCTCACACGTATCACACACACAGCTCACACGTATCACACACACAGCTCACACCTCACACGTATCGCACACACAGCTCACACGTATCACACACAAAGCTCACACGTATCACACACACAGCTCACACGTATCACACACAAAGCTCACACGTATCACACACACAGCTTACACGAATCACACACACAGCTCACACCTCACACGTATCACACACACACACAGCTCACACATATCACACACACACAGCTCACACGTATCACACACACACAGCACACACATATCACACAGCTCACACGTATCACACACAGCTCACACGTATCACACACACACAGCTCACACTTATCACACACAGCTCACACTTATCACACACACAGCTCACACGTATCGTACGCACACACAGCTCATATGTATCACACACAGCTCACACGTATCACACACCACAGCTCACACGTATCGCACACAGCTCACACCGCTCACACGTATCACACACACACAGCTTATACGTATCACACACAGCTCACGCGTATCACACACCACAGCTCACACGTATCGCACACACACAGCTCACACGTATCACACACACAGCTCACACGTATCACACACAGCTCACACGTATCACACACACAGCTCACACGTATCGCACGCACACACACAGCTCACACGTACCGCACACACAGCTCACACGTATCGCACACACAGCTCACATGTATCGCACACACACACAGCTCACACGTATTACACACACACAGCTCACATGTATCACACACCCAGCTTACACGTATCACACACAGTTCACACGTATCACACCCAGCTCACACGTATCACACACACACACAGCTCATACGTATCACACACACAGCTCACACATATCACACACCTAGCTCACACGTATCACACACACACAGCTCGCACGTATCACACACCCAGCTCACATGTATCGCAGCTCACACGTATCACACACAGCTCACACGTATCACACACACACAGCTCATACGTATCTCACACACACAGCTCACACGTATCACACACCTAGCTTACACGTATCACACACACACAGCTCGCACGTATCACACACCCAGGTCACACGTATCGCAGCTCACACGCATCACACACCCAGTTCACACGTACCACACACACAGCTCACATGTATCACACACAGCTCACACGTATCACACACCTCACATGTATCACACACACCGCTCACACGTATCACACACACCGCTCACATGTATCACACACACAGCTCACACATATCGCACACACACAGCTCACATGTATCACACACACAGCTCACACGTATCACACACACAGCTCACACGTATCTCACACAGCGCTCACACATATCACACACACAGCTCACACATATCGCACACACACAGCTCACACGTATCGCACACACACAGCTCACATGTATCGCACACACAGCTCACAAGTATCACACACACAGCTCACACATATCACACACAGCTCACACGTATCACACACACAGCTCACACCTCACACGTATCGCACACTCACAGCTCACACGTATCACACACACACACAGCTCACATGTATCGCACACACACACAGAGCTCACACATATCACACACACAGCTCACACATATCGCACACACACAGCTCACACGTATCGCACACACACAGCTCACATGTATCGCACACACACAGCTCACAAGTATCACACACACAGCTCACACATATCACACACAGCTCACACATATCACACACACAGCTCACACCTCACACGTATCACACACACACAGCTCACACGTATCACACACACACACAGCTCACATGTATCGCACACACACACAAAGCTCACACGTATCACACACAGATCACACAGCTCACACGTATCACACACCCAGCTCACACTTATCACACACAGCTCACACGTATCGTACGCACACACACAGCTCACAAGTATCGCACACACACAGCTCACACGTATCGCGCACACACAGCTCACACGTATCGCACACACACAGCTCACACGTATTACACACACACAGCTCACACGTATCACACACACAGCTCACACGTATCACACACCCAGATTACACGTATCACACACAGTTCACACGTATCACACCCAGCTCACACGTATCACACACACACACAGCTCATAGGTATCACACACACACAGCTCACACGTATCACACACACACAGCTCACACGTATCACACACCCAGCTCACACGTATCACACACAGCTCACACGTATCACACACCTAGCTTACACGTATCACACACCCAGCTCACAAGTATCACACACACACAGCTCACACGTATCAAACACACACGTATCACACACACACAGCTCATACGTATCACACACCAAGCTCACACGTATCACACACCCAGACACATATCACACACACAGCTCACACACGCATGTATCACAGCTCACACACACAAGTAGCTCACTCACGATGACAGACAGCAGTCCTGCATAAACCAAGGAATGATGTGCACAGGACCTGTGATGATGTCACAGGAGGGGAGGAGTCATGGGTCACATGATCAGGGGGCCCTGACACCTTCCTTCCTGTGACCGCATCAATTACAGCCTCATGCATGACCGGAGGATCAGCGTGCAGAGGCTAAATTGTAGGTGCTTCGGGTAGAGGAGCGCATAATGCCGCCCCCTGCTGCCTGCCGCTTGAGCAGCTGGTGCAAATCGCCTCATTATAGGTGCGGCCCTGTTTGTGGGCCGAACTCCAGGATCCAGGAACGACATGGGAAAAGCAAATGTTTTAAATACTTTTTTCTCAACAGTGTTCACACAGGAAAATGATTTGCCAGGGGAAATGCCAAGTGATAATGTAAAATCCCCATTAAGTATTACCTGACTAGCCCAGGAAGAAGTGCAGAACCGCCTTAGTAAGATTAAAATTGACAAATCACCAGGCCCTGATGGCATTCACCCTCGGGTATTAAGGGAGTTAATTAATGTGATAGACAGGCCTCTATTCCTTATATTTAAAGACTCTAGGTCTGTTCCTTTTGATTGGCGGCAAGCAAATGTGGTACCAATATTCAAAAAGGGGTGTAAAAGGGAACCTGGAAACTATAGGCCGGTAAGCTTAACATCTGTTGAGGGTAAAATTTTTGAAGGGTTTCTAAGGGATACCATTATGGAATATCTCAATGTTAATAAATGTTTAACTCCATATCAACATGGATTTATGAAGGATCACTCCTGTCAAACTAACCTGATCAGCTTCTATGAGGATGTAAGCTCTCAAATGGACCAAGGAGAATCATTGGATGTCATTTATCTCAACTTCTCTAAAGCATTTGACACTGTCCCACATAAAAGATTGGTAAGTAAGATGAGAAAGCTTGGGTGTCATGATCCAGGTTGGATGATGACAGTTAAAAGCACATGTAACCTTTTTTTTTCCTTAGGCTAGTTTCACACTTGCTTTTTTTTGCAGCGCGTTTTTCCTGCAAAAAAACGCATTGAAAAAACGCATACAAAAGCATACAACTGCTGCGTTTTTTTCAAGCATTTTTATGAGCATGCATGAAAAAAACGCAGCGTTTTTATGCGTTTGTATGCGTTTTTAGTGCGTTTTTACCGCGTTTGCGTTTTTTTCCAACATTTTTAGGTGGCCCCTCACACTACCCAAACCATGACTTTACTAACCCTAACCCTGACCCTAACCCTAACCCTAACCCTGACCCTAACCCTAACCCTAACCCTGACCCTAACCCTTAACCAAATCATACTTAACCCTAACCCAAACCCTAAACCCTAACTAACCCTAACCCTAACCCTGACCCTAACCCTAACCCTAACCCTGACCCTAACCCTAACCCTAACCCTGACCCTAACCCTTAACAAAACCATACTTAACCCTAACCCTGACCCTAACCCTAACCCTAACCCTGACCCTAACCCTTAACCAAACCATACTTAACCCTAATCCTGACCCTAACCCTGACCCTAACCCTAACCCTAACCCTAACCCTGACCCTAACCCTTAACAAAACCATACTTAACCCTAATCCTGACCCTAACCCTGACCCTAACCCTTAACAAAACCATACTTAACCCTAACCCTGACCCTAACCCTAACCCTGACCCTAACCCTAACCCTGACCCTAACCCTAACCCTAACCCTGACCCTAACCCTTAACCAAACCATACTTAACCCTAATCCTGACCCTAACCCTGACCCTAATCCTTAACAAAACCATACTTAACCCTAACCCTGACCCTAACCCTAACCCTGACCCTAACCCTAACCCTAACCCTGACCCTAACCCTAACCCTAACCCTGACCCTAACCCTTAACAAAACCATACTTAACCCTAACCCTGACCCAAACCCCAACCCTGACCCTGACCCTAACCCTAACCCTAAACCCCCTTAACTAACCCTAACTCTAACCCAAACCCCTAAATTCCATGGTTAAAAAAAAAAAACGCATATGCAAAAAAACGCATACATGAGCATGCCAGTGCGCACATATGCGCATCCATAGGCTATAATGGCCATTTTTAGCGCAAAACGTGCGCATATGTGCGCATGCGCTTTTTTGCAGGGCCAAAAAATGCAACATGCTGCGTCTGGAAAATACAAACGCACACCCCAAAAAAACGCAGCGCATGAAAATCGCATACATGCGCTTACAAGCGCGCAGGTATGCGCACCCATGTTAAATATAGGGGAAAAAACGCATGTGCACATATGCGTTTTTTTCCAGCGCTAAAAAACGCAAATGTGAAACCAGCCTTAAGCTGTGTGCTTAAGTTTGGTTTTGCCCCCGGTGGCCATTAGGATTATTACACAGTGCTGTCTTTTGTTCTAGTTCGTCCCCGGTGGTGGTTAGCGTTATTACACAGGAATCACTAACAGGTGTGATTCTTCTGGCTTAACTATAAAGGTGTGTCATGTGCTCTCACTGGGGTTGGTGATAGTGTTCATTTCAACCATCCCTGGTGGAGGAAGGAGCTAGAGAGAGTTCCTTGCAGCAGAGTCCTGGGGTGGAAGGAGTCACCGAGGGGATTTCCTTGCAGCTCTGACAGAGCTTGGTGGCAGCTATTCAGGAGGAAAGCTGCATTCTGGTGGTGGACTCTGTTGCTGGGAGCAAGAGCAACAGAGCAAAGCTAAGTGCTGTTTCCCTGTTTGTGCCTTTCCTTTATGTGTGTTTCAGAGCAGTGGTGGGATTAGTCTCTGCACCGGCCATTTCACTAGAAAGGGGTATGTACAGGGCGAGCTAGGGTTTAAAGGTATCCTGATCGGCGCCCAGTGCGGAACCGGCCTAGGGATCGTTAGGAGTGTAGACACTGACTCAGGGGAATGCAGGAGGTCTCCACGTCCCCATTCCCTATCGCAGGGCCCACCATTGTAATTGTTTCCCTGGTGTTTCCCCTTATTATTTAAATCTGCCCTGCTGGAGGCGGTGTATCCAGTTTCACTTGTATTTCTGAAATTCGCCTGCTGGAGGCGGTGTATCCAGCTGCACGTCTTATTATTTAAATTCGCCCTACTGGAGGCAGTGTATCCAGGGTCACGTGTGTCATATAAATTCGCTCTGCAGGAGGCAGTGTGTCCAGTCACACGTTGACCATTACATTGGGCTAGGGGAAAATGTGTGTAGATGGGTAGGTAGTTGGCTTAGTGATAGAAAACAAAGAGTGGTTATTAATGGTGCATACTCAGATTTGGCCAGGGTTACTAGTGGGGTACCACAGGGTTCTGTATTGGGCCCCCTACTATTTAATATATTTATTAATGATCTAGTGGATGGCTTGCACAGTAAAATATCAGTATTTGCAGATGATACAAAACTATGTAAAGTAGTTAACACAAAGGAGGACAGTTTGCAACTACAGACAGATTTCAGTAAATTGGAGAATTGGGCTGAAAAATGGCAAATGAGGTTTAACACAGATAAGTGTAAGGTTATGTAAATGGGAAGGAGAAACAGATGCTACAATTACTTACCAAATGGGAAACTGCTGGGGAAATCAGACATGGAAAAAGACAGGCATCTTAGTCAATAAGAAGCTAAATTGGAGTGCCCAGTGTCAGGCAGCTGCCACCAAAGCAAATAGGGTCATGGGATGCATTAGAAGAGGTGTGGGGACACGAGATGAAAACATAATTCTCCCTCTGTACAAATCACTCGTCAGACAACACTTGGAGTATTGTGTGCAATTTTGGACGCCGGTGCTCTAGAAAGACATTACTGAACTTGAAAGGGTTCAAAGGCAGGCTACTAAAATGATAAATGGAGTTGGTTCACTACAATACCCAGAAAGGTTATCAAAATTAGGTCTATTTACTCTAGAAAATAGAAGACTTAGGGGAGACCTAATATATATGTACAAGTATATCAGAGGGCAATACAGAGATCTCTCCAATGAACTGTTTGTACCAAGGACTGTGACAAGAACAAGGGGGCATTCTCTTCGCTTGGAAGAAAGACAATTTCTGCACCAGCAGAGAAGAGGATTCTTCACGGTAAGAGCAGTGAGGCTCTGGAATTCTCTTCCTGAGGAAGTGGTGATTGCCAACTCACTGAATGAATTTAAGAAAGGAATGGATGCTTTTCTTGTGAGTAACAGTATAGAAGGTTACAAATAACATAATATTATAAGTAGATGGTTGACCCTGCTTAGGGGAAGGAATTTTTTTCCCTATGGAGAAAATTGGCTTCTACTCTGTGGGTTTTTTTACCTTCCCCAGGATCAACAATGCAGAGCAGCTGCACTGAAAATAGGCTGAACTAGATGGACATAAGGTCTTCCTTCAGCCTTCAAAACTATGTATGTTACCACTGCTTCTTCCATTGTTGTGCTTGCAAGCCCATCCCCTGGCCATGGTGCATGCAAAGATGCCTCCTGCCCTGCACCTGTCATTGCCCACAGTCAGCTAGCACCATCATCAAGCACATCTGCGTCCTTGTCCCAGTGCAGCCTTCAGTTTGAACATACCCCAGTCATTGGAACGCAAGCAGAAATTTGCAGCCAACGCCCCACATATCACAGTACTAAATTCACATTTCTCATCTGCTCGCACTCGAATTGTTGCCTTTAAGGCTCATGGAGATGGAAGCTTTCTGCAACCTGATGGTGGCGGCCTTCCCAAGGTACTCGATACCCAGGCACCACTATTTTTCCCGGTGTGCCATCCTGGCATTACACAAGCATGTGTCCAACAACATTACCCGTGCCCTCAACAATTCTGTTACTGGGAAAGTCCACCTAACCACGGACAGGTGGACAAGTGCTTGTGGGCAGGGATGGTAAATCTCGCTGATGGCACCCTAGGTTAACATATTGGAAGCCGGGACCCAGTCAGACCTTGGGATGGAACATGTCCTCCCGACGCTGAGGATTGCGGGCCCTACATCAATCAGGGTTGCCTCCACAGTCTACATCTCCTGCACCTCCTCCTCCTCCTCTTCAGCCATCACACCATCAGTCACAAGCTGGAAGCACTACAGCACTGCCTCAGCCAAGCAGCAAAAGGCAGTGCTGAAGCTAATATGCTTAGGTGACATACCGCACAATGCTGAAGAGTTGTGGACAGCTCTGAAAGAGCAGGTAGATTTGTGGCTGATATCGCTGAACCTACAGCCAGGCATGGTCGTGTGTGACAATGGCCATAACATGGTGGCGGCTCTGAGGTGAGGTGAGCTCACACACGTACCATGCCTGGCCTATGTGCTTAACCTCATTGTTCAGCAGTTTCTCAAAAGCTACCCGGAGCTGCCGAATCTGCTTGTGAAAGTTCGCCACCTATGTGCCCATTTTAGAAAGTCAGCTACAGCTTCCACCGCCCTTGCTGTGCTTTAGCAGCGTTTGCAGCTTCCAGCTGACCGACTGGTGTGTGATGTCCCCACGTGTTGGAACTCTACACTGCATATCTGGCTTTATGAGCAGAAGAGGGCAGTTGTTGACTACCAGCATCAACAAGGCCATCGGTATTCAGTTCAGACTCCACACATAAGACCTCAAAAGTGGACATGGATGTCAGACATATGTACCATCCTACAAAATTTTAAGGAGTCCACCAAGATGTTGAGTGGCGATGATGCCATAATTACTGTCACCATCCCGCTTCTGTGTATTCTGAAAAGCTCTCTGCTCACAATGAAAAAGGATGCATTGCAGGTGGAGCACAATGAGATGGATCAAGGAACCATATAGGGTGATTACACACAGCCCAGCCTCATGTCATCCCAACATGGATTGGTTGACAATGAGGAAGAGGAGGAGGAAGAACAGGAGGTACTTTCATGCCCTATAGACAGTACTACAAGCACAACTGTCATACCGTCTGTTCAGCGTGGATGGCCTGAGGAGGAGGAGAGCATGGTCAGTCGCCCTCTTGGTGAGGACACAAAAGTCTTGCCTGTTTGCAGTCTGGCACGCATGGCTAACTTTACGTTGTGCTGCCTTTCCCATGACCCTCGTATTCTCCAAATTTTGGGTGACAGTCATTACTAATTGGTGACACTTCTAGACCCACGCTAAAATCTCTTCTTCCAGAGGCAGACAAGTGTACTAAAGTGGTGCAGTACCAGAAGGACACTTTTGCAGAATTATTAAAAAAATTCCCATCTGAAAACGCTGGCAGTAGAGGTCACAGTTTGTTGGACAACCAAGGAGTACAGGCAAGAGAGACATAACTTCAATCCAGCAGAGGCAGGGGAACACTGGCAAAGTTCTGGGAGAGTTTTCTCAGTCCCTCCCATCGCACTGGCCCTGAAGCGTGGGTACTCTCACAAGGAGTGCAAAGTTTTGGAAGATGATGAGGGAGTACGTTGCTGACTGTACCAACATCCTCCATAATTCCTCTATGCCTTTTAATTATTGGGTATCCAAGCTGGACATGTGGCATGAACTGGCTCTTTACGCCTTGGAGGTCCTCTCCTACCCTGCGGCTAGTGTTTTGTCAGAGCGGGCTTTTAGTGCTGCTGGTGGAATTATAACTGATAAGCGCATCCACGTGTCAACTGAAATTGCTGTCAGGCTGACTCTTATAAAAATGAACAAGGGCTGGATTGGGCCAGTCTTCTCTACACCACCAAATAATAACAGCGAAACAAAATGTCAAATCCAGCGTCATTATTCCCATGCACCTCTTCACACCCACACATGAGTATTCGCTTCCTGAATTTGCCTATTTGCTGTTATCCTCCTCCTTCTCCTCATCCTCATCAGCCACATCCACTAGATCACTTTGGTGACCGTGGTCCATGATGCAACAGCCACATTATTGTGTTAAAAGAGTGTTTTTCTTCGATGCCCGTAAAAAAAAAGTTTACACATTATGTTGATGTGTACCCCCCAGGGGGAAATGTTTGTCAGCCCATACACTTATTGTATGGGCATTGCAAGCATAGGAGACCTGCTCCTTTAAACTGGGAAAACATTTTTAGGAGACCATCCTCCACGTCTCTTCCGACACCGCCACTAGATGACCAGGGTGAATGTGTTCCGTGATGCAACAGCCAAGTTATTTTTTTCAAGGGTGTTTATGATGCCCGTATAAAAAATGTTTACACAGTATGTTGAGGTGTACCCCCCAGTGGGAAATGTTTGGCAGCAGTGTATGGGCAGTACACGTACATGAGACCAACTCCTTTAAACTGGGAAAACAATTTTAGGAGGCCATCCTCCATGTCTCTTCCGACACCACCACTAGATCACCAGGTTTAACATGTTCCATGATGCAACAGCCACGTAATTGTTTTCAAATGGGTGTTTTTATTGTCAGCAAAGTTCACCTATCATTTCTTGTGGACCCCCCTCCCAATGAGGAGTCCAAATAAATATCAAATAAAAAATTTACAGGGTTGTACAGGAAGAGCAAATAGATAGTCATGGTATGGCACTGCACCCTGCCTACAATCGAGTAATTTTTTTTATTACCAGCATTAAAAAACAAATGTTTAAATGCAGATGAAGTTGATAGAAAACCACAATCTGTGTCCTTCCAGCATTCCTCTGTACACACCTCAGTATTTAGATCACTATTAGCATGATCTATTTCCCTTCAGCATTTCTCTGTATTCCGATCACAGATAGCACAACATGCTTCAGCCGCAGGGAAATAAGTATTGCCTACAATTGTAGCGTTCCGGATGACATTTTCACAGTGTGAAACATTAATTAGGCATAAAAACTTTATTGGCCTAGAACACAGTCGGTGGACACTTAATAATTCCCCCCCCCCATTTACTGGAATATGCAGGTCTTCATATCCATTAGTAGGAATCCAGATACTAAAACTACTAAACAACAAAGATTAACTTTTAAGTAGAAACAGATTATTGAAGAAATTTAAAGAAGTAATTCAATATTTAGACTCCCTTGACATATTAGTCAAACCATAACTGAGCTGTATCAGAATAATAGAGCAAGGGGAAAATGGAAATTCTTTATTCAATAACGCAACTGCCCCACAATGAAGGTGAACTGTACTACAATGATAGGAAAAAGATTGATTGTCCAATGTCTGATGCCAGACTCCTTCAACCATCAACTACCTGATGGTGATCAGCACTAAACAAAACCCAAGAAGCAAAATGAAGGATTTTTTTAAGGAGTCTCTGTGCCCATATTTGAATTGGGAATCTCTCTTATTACAGTCTCCAATTTGTGGTGATCTCATCAGAGCTTAATCTTAAATGCAGTTGGTTGAATGACTGCTGATGACCCTGAGGATTTAAACAGTGCTCTTAAGGTAGTATCAGGATCAACTTCAGTGGGAGGATTTGAAGCAACACAGGAGGAGGTTGTGTTTCTTTCAGATTCACCTTCCTTCTTTGATGTGGTGTCACTTAATCTTAGAAGGATGGGCTGATCTGATATTATCACACTACCATTCAAATATAAATTGCATTTCATTGGCTGTCCATCTAGGTATCTGTTGTTATATTTTTGTAGGCACCAACTGCATCTTCCTTTCTTACAAACACAACCTTTTGCAACTACGAAACTCAATAAGCGGGCGTGCTTCAATGCACCACATACACAGAAAAGCTACATGATATCTTCCTCTGTGAATCTTGGATGCAAATTATTAATGGTCATTTTTGTGCCTTCTAAAGGTCTAAAGATAGACTCTTTAGGGGTCAACCCTACTGAAGAACTGCCCTCTTTTGTGACAAGTGTCCATGACACGTTGGTTAGAGTCTTTGTGTGCAATAAAGTGGCAAAGTCTCATGCTGAGTAGACATGGGAGCTGTGTATGCATCATTCTGTACCACATTAGTAAAGGGGGTTTTACACTAAGCGATATCGCTAGCAATATCGCTAAAACGTCACTGGTTTTGTGACGTTATAGCGATATCGCTAGCAATATCGCTATGTGTGATGCTTACCGCCGACCGGCTTCCCCGCTGTCCATCGCTGATCGCACGAGAATGTCCGGCTCCATTTCTCGTCGGGCGCTTCCTGCTGAGACCTCCTGCTGTGACGACGAGCGACGCTGGAGGCGGGCGGGAGGACGCCAGGATCGCTGTGTGTGAAAGGTGAGTATCATGCGCTGCGTCGCTGCTGCATCGCTGTGAGATCTTTCTGTATGAAAGCTCACTAGCGACATTTAGCGATGCACCAGCGATCCTGACCGGGTCGGATCGCTGGTCGGATCGCTGGTGCATCGCTAAATGTAAAAGGGCCTTAAGAGGTAAAGTTTGCCCAGGAGAAAATGAATTTCCAGACATTCCCGGCCTTTTGTGCACATTGTTTGCAGCTGTGATCTTCATCTTCTTGGTGGCGATGTGAGAAAGTTCCAAGTCGTCATCAATACCATCATCGTCCATCATCTTATAAAGAGGAAATCTGTGGTTTCCCAGATTCGTGATTAACTACATTTATTTGTATTCTTTTAACAGTGTTCATTATACCGGAAGAAATAATTTTCGTCTGTGAAATTTAGATGGTCTTGGTAATATTTATGGGTGAAGATGAACAACCTTGTGCCATGGGTGAGTTGATAGTTATGGCAGGTACCCTCCTCTTTAAACTTTGTTTTTCACGAGCATCCATCAGTTTGGTTGTTTTTCCTCCAACACTGATCTGCTGCTTTCTAGAATTCAGCATCTCACTAACATCTTGCACTTTACCCTTTATACGGAAACATGTGTCTTTGGCAAACAATTTCTCATGGACATCTTTTATGCCTAGCTTCAGACGCACATCTGTTACACCTATCTTCTGACGGGCATCAAACACATTATGGTAATTGGTGGTCGGTAAACCTCCAAATATTATAACAAATAGGTTGCACACCAGAGCACCACATTAATCAATGCAGATAATGATAATCTCAGATAGCACAAACGGACACATTGATCCTATTAATACAATTGTACTTATCTGTCTAAGGTGGCTGAAGGCAATAATTGTATAACTTCTCAGATGAAATCAACAGACTCATCAAATGGACAACTCTCCACTGCCATGTTACCATGAATCTCTCCTGATGTACCCATCCATGGTAACATTGATTAATGTGGTGCTCTGGTGTGCAATCTATTTGTTATAATATTTATTTCATATTGTGAGAGCTTGTTATTTCATGTGAGCACCATGTGTGATCTCTTTGTGGTAAATCCTCTGCTTATTATGTTGGTTTGGGGATGATGATATGAATGTAGATATGGTGCTGTATTGATATTGAAATACTAGTAGTTTATGCCGCTTAATAATATCAGTGTTTATCATGTGTGTTTGAGTGTTGCATAAGTGGCTAAGCTTGTCTGAACTATCTCCTTTTCTCACATTTATATATTGATTTTTTTGTATACATGCTAAATATCTACTTTCACCTATGACGATTCAAGCATTCAATAGGCTTTGTGACTTTCAGAGTCCCTCTTTCATATATGAAACAGGATGTGTCTGATGATGTGTCACACACCACATGGCCAGATAAGGTTGCAAAATGTTAAAATTACATTTCCCAGTGAATGCATTTCTCTTGGTTGAAAGTAATGCTAAAGTTGAAAAACACATCAAAAACGCTATGTGTGAACATAGCCCAAGTGGTGGAGGAACATTTTTGTTTTTGGTTATTTATTTTGCCTTACATACAAATCATTACCCTGGAAAGGATGTTCCTTAACATATTTCCCATGAAAATCCATTTTGGTTTAGTTTTTGTATGTTTTATTGTGCGCCTGTAAAAGTGGAGAAAGACTTTGACAACATTTTTCACAGCTGTGACTTGGGAGTCAGAAATGCTTCCAGGGTTATTCCCCATGATGTTCCCATGTCATTTCAGCACTGTTCCCATCGATTTCAGATGTTTTTAGACCCTAAAAGGACCCTCGGGAGGGGTTGCGCAAAAATGCTTGGTTTTCCCATAGACTTACATTGGGCTCGTTGCTCGGGTCGAGCACCCGAGCATTCCAATTTGCTCGACCTGAGTAATGAGCACCTGAGCATTTTAGTGCTCGCTCATCACTAGTGGTGATATGTAGTCTAGCCAAGGTGTAACAGTATTTGTCCCTTGTATATGGTATTAATGGTCATTTTAAAAAATGTGTGTGACTCATTCTCTTAAAGAAAAAAAATGAAAAATATACCTAAAAAAGTATTGGGTTTTTAATGAAATGTTTAATGGGTTAGAGTAGAGAAGGGCATGGCCAAAAGAGTCTGCCTTGTGGTGGCGGATTAAAAAATCTTTTGGCCAAAACAAAAGCTGCTGGCTATGTATGAGATATGATCATCGATGGGAACTGTTAATGCGTGATTGATGAGAATGTGGTGCAGAAGTGGAGTCTTTACAACAGTGGCGGTAAAACTGTGAAAGGTTCGAGGGACTGAGGCAGAGCTGAGGTGGAGCATGGGCAGAGTCTCAAGGGGGCCCAAAAATGTTGGCAGTAAGGGGTCCTGAAATTCCATAGTGGCAGCCCTGGCTCCAATTCTTGCCCTCTTGTCTGTATATTTCAGTTTAATTATGTTGCTTCCTGACTCTGAAACCAAAGTTTAGTTTTCTAAGATATCTGTCTAGTTACAGGCAATTATTACTAGAGAGAGAACAGGACAGCAAGATTTCACACATTTGGCAATGAACATTTATTTATTGATGGCTCAAAGTCATAGAATAAATTGGAAGTACAGTGAAAAAACTAGATTAAATACATTGGAAAAGTTTGTAATAATGTGCGTAGTGTTTGTTAGGTTGTGATGGATTTGAGGTTATAAAGCACTTATTACCAAATGAAAAGTGACCTTTTATTTTAGTCAAACAATCAATTTGCATTGCGCTTTTCTCATAGTTGACTCAAAGCGTATCTACTTCTCGCATGAGTATTCTGACTTTTTTAAAAAAAAAAAAATCTGCCTTACGATTTAAGAGAAAATGGCCTTTTTTTGTACCTTGCAAATTTGTATTGTTTTTACAAGGGGGCCTTGCTCACAGGATTATCTGGGCACGTGACTTCAGACTACGCTGTAAAATTTGATCAACGTTCCCTCGATAAAGAACAAGAAAATTAGCACCATATTAAAAAGTCCCATATCTCTTGAACTGTATGACAGTAGTAAAAAAAAATACTGGGGGATGCAGCAGGTATAAAATAAGAGCAACGACTGGGTCCTTTTAGTCTGTTGAATGGTCCTCTTTAAAGGTTTCCCATCTAACTGTGTGACCCAACAATGACTATTACAACAATGTGAAAAAAAAGACATCTGCATTGACCTTGGGTACATCCTCTGTTGGTAGGAAATTACTATTTTTTAAAGACAATGGATAATTCCCCTTAAGAATTGTTGTGGAATTCTTAATTGAAAGCACCATTTGTTACAAAGGCGAATGCCATGTCTGCGTAATGAACCTGTGTTTTAGATTTATAAGAAGAAATATCAACTTTCTAGCCAAAATATTTGATCATTTTATTATTTACCACTGTTTTAGAGAAAATATTAGCTGTAAATCCGAGAATGTATTGCATCTGGTGAACACGATATTCTTTGCAGTAACTGACATTTGGTAGTATTCCCTGTAAAATGTTAGCTGCTCTGTCTGGATTATGGATTGTAGTATAGATCTTCAGCCTATAAACTACTGAAAGAGGAACAATACAAGTCTGTCAGCTTCATGACGGTAATACAGTATACCAGTCTCTTGCTTCATCAAGTGTTTCCAAGAATTTTATGAGCTTAGAACAATATTCTTTTACAATTCATCATCTTGCTCTTATTATATAGTCAGAAAAATAGTATTTTACAAAAGTAACATGTTAGAATATGTGTACCACATAAAATGTCATAAAGAGTAGTAAGAAACACATTCAAAGTGTAAACTAGTGTAGAGATCAGTGTATCCAATAAATATAAGGCTAAAATACAATGTTTACAGCTAATGACAAAGAAATGTGAGATTATCCAACCTCTACAAAAGAAGTATCAAGTCTTTAACCTGGATGAAGTAGTAACTTATTTGCCTTGGGATAAAGGCAACATGTGTAGGGTATAGTTGTGTTCATACCATGGTTGTAGCAGTTAAGCATTTTTTTTTACGTGGTGCTTAACTTATTTAGACTCGCAGTTTTATGTCTCCCATATTTGCATATCTAGGATGAGTTTCGATTATATTACTGTGCAATCACATTGCAATCAGAAGGTGAGATTAAGTCATGATTATAAGCAGCTATAATAAATTATGGTTTCTAAACTGCAGTCTTCTTGTATTGAATTTCACTGTACAATCAGTTACTTTTTTGGAGAATATTCAGCATTTTGCTCTCTACAACTGAATACATTGATTAATCATTTCAACTACTACGTGGAACAATAATGTGTTCCTTCTACAATCACTAATTTAATGATAGGAAAATGGAAAAGGTGACGGCACTCCAAAAAAGATAAAATGAAAAAACTTTTATTGCGGCAAATCAAGCCATAATTAAAAACCGAAGAACCTGACGCGTTTCGGGTACATCTAGTGTACCCTTAGTCATAGGATATGTGACACCCCAGAGTCCGGTTGTCACAGTGACATTACCTCCCTCTAATGGGTAAAGTTATGCTTGGAGGCAGAAAGCGACCCCCATGCCAGGTAGCATAGATTAAAAATCACATTTCCTGCTGCCAGTCAGAAAAGGGAGATGCCTTATAAATTCTGGCCAGCAGAGAGGGTTGGTGAGTCAGTTAGAAATCAGCTGAGGGGATTGTCATGGAAACGAAGCAGCTGTGAGGAGAAAAGACAGTTACAACATGAGGAGGTGAGGAAGAGAGATGTTCCTGGAAGATCCGGTCAGATGAAGACAGGGAGTTGATTTGAGAGGAGCTCGATAGGCAGAGCTGATCTGTGAAGAGGGAAAGGACAAGAGCAGAGACTGAGAGGCTCTGGGGAAGCTAAAATACTGCATATAGCAGACCCCTGAGTGAAGCGCAAATAAAGAGAAAAGGGATATCAGAGTCCTAGGCTGACAGAAGCTGTAAGTCCTGATAGCCGAATCTGAAAGTACAGGGGATTGTAAATTCCTGTGCACATTGAACACCTGAGGGCACATCAGTGGATAAGGAGCCCGGGGCCGACGGTGAAGAGAATGGTACCCGTGGAATAGGCTCACGCTGACAGCCGTACAGGTTAGTGAAACCATCACGAATAGAGGGTCACAGCTTAGTTATATACAGCGGAGACCCACACACAAAGCACAGAAAGTAAGGTCCTAAATCCCCACCTGGCAAGGTGGATCCCCTGAATGCCTCCAGGCGAGCCGGACTCCTTCCATCACCTGTATGTGGTACTCCGGACTACAACCTATTACCAGTAAAAGGTAAAGAAACTGCACCTCTCTGTGTCTTTCTCTCATTTATCTGCACCCCAACGTATACAGCCATTTTTACTATTTATTTAACATCTTTGCCCTGGGACTACAGCCCTACCTGTGGAGGGCTACAAAATCATAGCTGCGCCCAACATCCATCCCAGAGAAGCATCACCGCAGCGCTGGTCACCTCTGACTAGAATACCACAGGTGGCCTCACGTATTTCACCATCTAATAACTTTATTTTCATTTTTACCACATAAATACCACGCAACTTTCCCCTATTTTATTACTGGACACCTCTGGGCCACGGACCGGGTCGCCGCCGCCATGACACCGTCCCCCATGAAAGTCAACAGGCCCGGTACCGAGTACCCCCAGGCCCCGTGGGGTGCTCCAGATACATAACATCGAATAAAGAAACATTATATACAGACAAAGAACCAATCAAAACATGTCAATCATTAATTAAACATGCACAAGGTGTGATTGCGAAAACCATTAGTAAATATAGAACAAATCATTTCTAGAATTCATTTGGTGTCCAGTTTTAAAATCCAGAATGCTTCACACAAAATTTTTTCAAAGGCAAAAAGCTTAAAAGTTGAGGTGTCTCCCTGATGCACATTAACAAAATGTTTTGCTGCACCTGAATAGCTAGCATTTTTAGTAGATATATTTGTTAAATGTTCTGCAATGCGTTTTTTATTTTTCTAGTTGTGCAACCAATATATTGTTTTTGACATGCTGTACAAAAAATACAATAAACAACAAATTGTGAGTTGCAGTTCATAAATGACACATCACATGGTGATCAGCAACCAATGAGCGATGGCGTTGTTGGCACATGCGCAATGCGCTCACTCAGCCTCAGATGTGAACAGCACAAGGCGTCAAGCGTCACTGCGCAGGCCTGGGTAGATGAAGTCCCCGGACATGCGCAGAAGGCAGAAAGATGCACGGCTCCACGTGGGACGCAAGGGAGACACACCGCGCATGTGCATGGCCATATTACTACTAAGCCATAATAGAATGTACATCATAACATACAACTAGGACGAGATTAATACAAATAATACATAAATGACAATAATAATAATTGATGCTATCTTGACGAGTATAAGAGCCGTGGCTGTGATGTGCCATGTGATTGGTTTCCATGGCTTTTTTAAGGTCCTGTTCTGACATGTCTTTACATTTCCTTGAGAAAGCGACCCGTGTGGACATGAAACGTGTGTTGGGACTTTTATCATCTGGCTGTGGGGGTTGTGCAATTATTTGGTAAGCGGTTTCTTTATTTGCCTTCTTTGTTTTGGGGCAATTATGTGTATATGCCACTTGGCTTTACTTAAGCTTGCCATTTTACCTTTTACTTAGCCCTGTGTGTTTATCACAGTTCATCTTTGGGCTGTACTTTAGTAACACCAACTTTTTGCATTTAAAATGCTGCTGGGTCTTTTTGTGTATGTGGGTGAGATGTGTCTGAAGGATGTGAACACAGTTGTCTGTATAAGTGATAGCAGAAAGCATTAACTCAAAAACTTGTGCTAATTTTTATGACTGAAGCAACATCTAAGGCTCTTAAAAATGTGACCGAAGACACACCATCACCTGTCCTATCCAAAGACAACTGACAACTTCTGTTACTGGATGTTGCAGTTTTTAGTGTGCTGCATTGTTCTTGTGTAATTGCAGTCTCTGATATCTTTAGTGGGGCTTATGTGCCTGCTGTAGCTGCTGTTGTGGAAATGTGAACAGTCCAGCTTGGGTGTCCATATGCTGGGTTGGGTGTAGTGGAAGACCTGTCAGTCCCTATTATACCATTTCTACTGTGGTAAAATTGATGCCACCTTGTTGGTGTATGACACTAACTTTGAAATGTGAACACTCTTGCAAATCATGCAGTTGCATCGACAGAAACTAAATTTCCGAGCATGCCAAAATACTCGGAAGACACCAAAGCATGCTTGGGAAAACACAAGCAATGAGTATACTCGTTCATCACTAGTAGGCATATAAGCAATGCTGAAAAGTTTTAAGCATTTTTTTAGGGATCAGGAACTATTTAAGCAAGAGCTATTATCAAAGTCAACACTCACAAGAAATCAAAGTCAAGGGAAGCCCAAAGTAGTGATCTAGTGGATACTGCTGTTAAAGTATTTTCCAACATGCTACTATCAGAGAATTATGTATAAAATGTGCTGCAGGATATACCCATGGACTTCACACTGTTAGGTAAAAATAAAAATGTAAGAGTAATTGAGGAACATGTGTGAAGTGTTGCCTTCCCAAATCACTCTTCCTGTGTTCCCACCTGGGAATGGTTCGGGTCTGATGCTACTCCTGTCACAAGGACTGCCATTGTCCTGCTGTCCTCGAGAGGGTACACTGTCAGCACTTCCTGTTTATCAAAAATGGGACTGTTCACCCTGGAGGTGGAGCTACCATGCGGTCAGAAAGGCCATCATATTGTTATGGTGTTGTGTTCTCGAGTAGTAGGATGAGTGGGGGTGCCGTACCTCCCATGGATTTCACTGATCATAGGACATTGTGTTCACCTGTTGCCAGGCAATGCAGGACACTGCTGTGTCTGGTAATAGGCTGTGGTAGGATTGTGTATATTCTGCTGTGCAAGTTAGGCTACTTTCACACATCAGGTTTTCGGCGTCAGGCGCGTTCCGGCGTCGTGCCTGAGCGCCGGATCCGGCAAATGTTTAGTAAAACCGGATGTGACGGATCCGGTTTTCTGCCGGATCCGTCTTGCGCTTGACAGCCAAAACCGGATCTGTCTCATCCGGTTCATCCGGTTTTCGATCCGTTTTTCGACGGATTACGCCGGATCCGGTATTTAAAATCCCCCCTTGTGGCCTTCCGAAAGGGATTGGCTACTGAAAAACTATATATGGCGTGTTCCTACAGCCCTTCTTTGACAGGTTGTAAAGGAGAAAGTGCAGGTTGGAGAGAAGAGCAAGTTACTGGCGAAGATGGAAGTTGTGATTGGAAATATTTTGAAGAATTTGGCGGATTTTACAGCGGAGGCGAATCGTTTGAGGGTGATTGTTCTGGAGAAGGAGAGAGCGAGACAGCAGCGCATCAGGCATCATAGACGACGTTTGTGGATCCACCCCATCACAGCCAAGAGAATGACGCGTGGGGTCTATTCTACACTCTGCATGGACCTTAGACGAAACCCGGATACATTTTTTGGATATGTTCGGATGAAAATGGAGAATTTTGATTACTTGGTGGAGCGCATTGCACACCTCATAAGAAAATTGGACACCTATTGCCGCTTCTCTGTTTCACCCGCAGAGCGTCTGATGGTGACTTTAAGGTAAGCCACATTTATTGGATATGCTCGCATCAGAGCACACTTTCACTGCAATCTTGTTGGTGGTAGTTTGCAGCTCCAAGTGTTATAGCTGACTTTTGGTATGTAATGCTGTGATTTTAAACTAATTGATTGTTTTTTAATTCCCCACAGATTTCTTGCAACTGGAGAATCCCTTTCGTCACTGCATTTCCAGTACAGACTCGGGATTTCCACCATATCTGGAATAGTGAAGTACACATGCCGTGCACTGTGGGACTCCTTAGCTGAAGAGTTTTTACCAGAGCCCACAACAGAGAGGTGGATTGAAATTTCAGAAAAGTTTCAACAGATATGTCAGTTTCCGAACTGCTTGGGCGCTGTGGACGGGAAACATATCCGCATTGTAAAGCCAGCCGGATCGGGATCAGAATATTTCAATTACAAGAAATATTTTTCAATTGTCCTCATGGCCATCACTGACGCGGAATACAAATTTATTGCTGTTGATATTGGGGCCTATGGCCACTCCAATGACTCTCAAGTTTTCAAACTGTCTGCCATGGGGCGTAAACTGTATGGAAACACCTTCCAGTTCCCACCCCCTAGACCGCTGCCGCAAACATCTGGTCCACCTATGCCATTTGTCTGTGTAGGGGATGAAGCCTTCCAGCTGTCAGAACACCTTTTGAAACTGTACGGTAGCAGAGGATTGTCAAGAACAAAACGCATTTTTAATTACCGCCTCACAAAAGCAAGAAGAATGGTTGAATGTACCTTTGGTATTCTGACAGCCAAATGGCGGGTCCTATTGACTGCGATCAACCTCAAGACAGAAACTGTGGATGAGGTGATCAAAGCTTGCGTGGTACTCCACAATTTTGTTATCTGCAAGGAACCCATTTCCATTGAGGACACCTCTGAAGAAACCACCTTGCAAGATTACCATGACATTACCACTAGAAGTTCTGTGACGGTTTCAGTAATGAAGGACAATTTTGCACTGTACTTTATGTCACCTCAAGGCAGAGTACACTGGCAGGATGACAGAGTGTGAAAGATTTGTGCCCTTAACCAAACTTGTGTACCTTCTGTACCAACAGTATATACCTTTGCCAACCAAAGTTGGCTATCTTGTCATGGTCTTACTATTTTTACCTTTAGGCCACAGGTGTGTACATGGTTGTGTTTTATGCAAAGTATTTCATCTTTTAACAAAAGTTGTGTACATTGTTAGGAAATCACCAACAATAAACACAACTTTTTAGGTGAAATACTTTGCTTCAAACACAACCAGGAACACAACTGTGGCAAAAAGCTAAAATTTACCCACAGTTATATACCTGGTTTTGAATACCTTTTTACCTTTGAAATACCCTGTATTTAACCTTTTTTTTTAACATAGTTCGCCGCAGAAAGAAATGACAGACAACCATTGTGAAACGATAATTTAACTTTTATTGAAAATATTTTTTTTTTTGTAAAATGTTTTTAAAGTGCAAAAAACTTTTTTAATAAAGGTTTTAAACCCAATGGGCATTTTTATTAAAAAACACACATTACAAATCTGTGTAGTGTGGGGTGGAAATACTGCTGGAGGGGCTGCGGGACACTTCAACACTGGGAGTGTGGAGAGAGGACTGGGATCGTGGTGGGGAAGGAACAGTTAGAGGTGAAGGTGTGGAAAAAGCTACAGAATGGGTGGACATGTGGGAGGCAGAAGAGGTGGTGGGCGGTGGAGTGGAGGGTTGGGCAGGACTGTAGGAGCAGATGATGTTGATGGAAAGTTGTATGGGGAAGGAGTTTGGTACGGGGAAGGAGTTTGGTATGGGGCAGGTTGCTGGAAGTGGGGAGATGTCTGGTACTGGGGAGGTTGCTGGTACTGGGGAGGATGCTGGTACTGGGGAGGTGGCTGGTATGTAATAGGAGGGGGAGGATGGAAAGTGGCTGGAGGGGGTGCAGGTGGAGGAACTACTGGGGTGGGAGGAGGAGGTTGGGAGGTAACGTGCTGGAGAGCACCGTGGCATGAATGCATTACATGCATCTGCTGGGTAGGAGAGAGCGTTGCCATGCGCTCCACAACAGACCTGAAAAAGGTGTGGTTTGGCGAAGATCTTGCTTCTGAATGCATGGTTTGCAGAAGTGTCTTCACCTCCAGAATGCTGGAGTTGATCTGCTGAAAGCCTGCGGAGATTTGCTCTGACAAGACTTTTAGACAGTTCTGGAAAGAGGCATTCAGATGCAAGAACTCTGGCGCATAAGTCTTTTCCTGACCCCTCTGCCGCTGCCGCCCAGTACCCGCAGGTGTACTAGAGGTGGCAGGGGCAGAAGGGTGGGGTAAAGGGAAAGCGATCTCCTCACCAGCAGCTTCATGTAATGTAGGCGGCCACAATGCTCCTGTGCTGGTGGATGGGACAGATGGGTCGAATGTGTGGGAAGGCTGGGAAGGTGCAGATGTACCGAGGCGGTCGAAGTGTCCCTCGGTGCCGGTCTCCTCAGGGATCGCCTCAGAAGGGTCCAATCGTGCAGGCTCCCGAGTGCTGCTCACCGTGCTGTGGAATAAAGAGAAAAAAAAACAATTAAAATAGTGACATGGCATGGCCCTGGCTGAAAAAAAGTTGTTACATTTAAACATTTTTTTTTCACATGTGGTGTGTAATATTTACCTTCTGGTGACCATTGTATCCCGGAGGAACGACAGGGCTCGTGCGTACTTGTACTTGCTCCTGCATCCTCCAGATCCACTCGGGGCCCGCATCTCTTTATTGAACTCCTTCTTGAAACGATCCCTCACAGACCGCCACTGCTTCACAATTCTGTCCCCTGAAATGAGAAAGGACAAAGTGGTTAGTATACAACATCAGTGTTTTCCAAACTCCAGTCCTCATGGTCCCCAGGGGTCATGTTTTCAGGATTTCCATTGTAAATAGAAATCCTGAACACATGATCCGTGGGGACCACGAGGACTGGAGTTCGGGAAACACTGGTTAACATCAAGCAACCGGTACTGTATATACTTACGCTCTTTAATCTGGGCCCGAGCATCGAGGTCCTCCCAGCGGGCCACAAGGAGCGAACAGATTTCCTCCCAGAGTCGTCGGGTAACGATCAGGTCAGCATGGCGGCAGTCAGCCATATTCCATAGCGGCTCCCTTTCTCTGACGAGATCGATGAGGTGGTCCACATCTATTCCTCCATCCTCACTGTCTGAGTCGGGAGCACGCTGTGAAGGCTGTTAAAGTAAAAGAGAAAAATAGCAAAATTAGTCACCACACTTAAGACATGAAATAAAAAGTGAACCAAAATTTCACTTAAATATTATACTTACACGCTGGTGACCGCCGCGTTGCTGTCGCCGACGACCCTGGGAGGCACTGCGAGGACCTCTTGGCCGAGCACCAGATTGGGAAGACTAGAGAAGAAAAGAAAAAAATTTATGTGTTTGGATGTTGGCATTTGTTTGCTGTGTGTGGTCTGCATAACATTGTTTACTATGTGTTGTGTGTAGTGTGATGTTGTGTTTCTGCATTTGATGCAAAAAACTTACCAATTGTGAGCCCACTCCAGGTGTCTGTCTACCCCTTCCTTCTTCTTCTGGGAGCTCCTCTTCAGCTTGTGATTCCTGTTTTGAAATAAAAGGCAATGAATAGACATATATTACAGAGATGATGGATTTTGGAAATAAAAACTTACTGTCAAACGCTGACGATGCGAGGGAGGGCTCCCAGAAGAAGATGTGCTGTCCTCTTGCTGGCCAGACTCCATGGCTGTGGGTGGTGCTGTTGCTGCTGCCAGTGCTGCCAGTGCTGCCACTGCTGCTGCTGCATCTCTTGGGTGGCTGTTGAATAAAGAGAAACAAAGGGCCAATGAATCTCTTGATATTCCATGGCCCTAGTTTTGAGGAATGGGGGATTTGATAATTACCTTCTCTCATCTGCTGCTGGACTCCCCTCCCGTTGTTCAGCATGCTGCTCCATTTGGGGTGGTGGTGGTGCTGATGGTGCTGCAGTGGTCTCCTGCCTTCTCCTGCGCCTGGTTGCTGTCTTGGGTGGCATGTTGGGTGTGGCTGAGGGTCCCACTGTCATGCTTTAATATATGTGTCTTGTGGGCAGAGCTACTGAGCATGCTCAGACCCAAAAAACCGGATCCGGCACATTGCGGCGCTCATAGGCTTTCATTGTGTGAAAAAGCCGGAGACGCCGGATCCGGCGTGTCCGGCTTTTTCGCCGGAGACAAAAAACGTTACAGTAGCCGTTTTTTCCAGACGCCGGATTGCGACACATTGCCGGATCCGGCGAAAACCGGATGAAATGCATGGCCATCCGGCCCGATCCGGCGCTAATGCAAGTCAATGGGGGGGAAACCGGATCCGGCATTGCATTTCGCCGGATCCGGTTTTTGTCAAAAGTGCTGGATCGCGCCTGACGGCGAAAACCTGATGTGTGAAAGTGGCCTTAGAAGAGAGAGGTTGTCTTGGGGTGACTGGGAGATATTCAACCCTTGATTATTTCCTTCAGCATCAGGCAGTCTATTTAAACCTTTTCCCAGTTCATTTGAGTTGTGGTGGTGAGTGGTGCTTGCAGTTTTGGAAGTCAATGGTACATACGGATGTCCCTGAGTATGTAGCCACCTGCAGTGTCTGTGCGTGTTCTAAAACCTCTCATAGTCATCTGTCTTGGTCTCTCCGGTCCTGTAGACCTTGGACTCATTTATCGATCAATTTTATCACTGATCTACTTGCTTTGGCAGGTAATACTGCAATTTTGGTGGTCGACAGATTCAGTAAAATGTCACATTTTATCATGCTACCCGCTTTACCTAATGCCCATACCTTGGTGAAAATTTCCATCAATGAAATAGTAAAATTACATAGGATCCCTACCGATATTGTGTCTAACCAGGGGGGTACAGTTTATTTCCAAATTTTAGATGCATTTTGCACTCTTTTTGGGGATCCACCTGTCGTTCTCTTGAACATTTCACCGGCAGTCTAATGGGCAAATTGAACTGGTTAACCAGAATCTTGAGACTTATCTTAGGTGTTTTATGTTTGAGAATCAGGATGATTGGGTTACCTACTTACCTCCAGCTGAATTTGCGGTAAATTGCCATTATCAAGAGTCTACTGGTAAGTCCCCTATTTTCAGGGCATAGGGGTTTCATCCTCAGTTCAGCTAATTTAATAGTAATTGTTCTTCTGGAATACCTGAAGAAGAATGATTTTCATCATTAATTACATCTGTGTGGCAAGGAGTTACAGATAATTTTAGGAAGATGGGGTCCAAATACTGTATAAGAGTGTGTGTCTGATAGGAGATGTTTGGTGGATCCGACCTTTGTGTTGGTGACTTGGTGTGGTTGTTCTCAAGGAACATTAAATTGAAGGTTCCCTCTTAGAAACTGGGTCCAAGGTTCATTGGTCCTTAAAAATTGATGTAGGCATCAATCCCGTAGCATTCCACCTTGCCGCCCACCTATAGGATCCATAATGTGTTTCATCGATCTATACTCAAAAAATACTTTGCATCCTCTATATCCACCGCTACCACCATCTCCAGTCATGCTGGATGGAAATTTGGATTTTCAAATAGCCAAGATTGTTGATTCTCACTTAGAATGTCGGTCACCTCACTATCTGGTACACTGAAAAGTGAAACGGTCCTGGAGAAAGGATGTGGTTACCCTGCTATCCACCCCCACACGGTGTCCGCAGCCGAAGGAATTATGACACACACGGTCTCGGGGATAACAGTTGCTTTTACTTCAGCAGGAATGGGAATTATAACTTGGAACAAATAAGGAACAGTCTCTCATGGGTGGTCCATGGCAATTACAGTTCACACTTAGATGCTGAGATGTGATTGGGGTCTGGAGCTTTAAGAGCACTGGACAATGTCTTTTGGTATTTTACAGAGGGAGGTAGATGCAACAATTAGAGGTTACAGACCTGTACTTAGGGGTAGCTCCACAGTGTGTCATGGCACATGCACAAGTACTTATAGGTAGAGTTGAGCGACTTTTGCTTTTTTAGGGTCGCGTTTCGTTTCGTGAAACCCGACTTTTCCAAAAGTCGGGTCGAGCAAGATCGTCCGATTATAGGGAAAAGTCGGGGTCGTCCCGAAACACGAAACCCAATGTAAGTCAATGGGGAATAAAAGTCGGCAGTGAGAGGAGGACAGGAAACACACCTACAGTGCCCATTTGAATGCCAAAAGCATCAATTCTTCTTACTTAAGCTTGTCAACCTTAATTAACTTCATAATACAAGTTACGCACTGAAAAATGGGGATTATTTGGCTAAATTTGTGGGGGGGGGGAGGGCTGGCTGCAGGTTTTCATGTGCCCTGGGCGAAAGAGCGCCCCTTTAACACATACCACAACTCATCATGCTCCGATACGGCAGAGAAATAGCGGTATAGTACAATGAAAAATACCTCACTTTTTACATCTCATGACGAGGCCCATCTATTTCTCCATACAAAATCATTGGTCCCATATAATGTTTGAAACAGTATATGATGAGCTCCACATAATGCTACAGTATATGTTGGTCCCCATGGATGAAGCTCCACTGTCTTATGGGCCCAAATAATGCTCCAAACATAATGGGCCCCATTTCTACTGCTCTAGTGTATAATGGGCCCTGTAAATGCTGCTCCAGTGTCTGATGTCCACCTTTGGCATGTTCCAGTGTATGGTGGGCCCCATCTATCATTCTCCAGAGTATAGTGCTCCCCAAAAATTGCTGTCCCAACATAGAAAACAATCAAATAAGTCTCCTCGCTAGGGAATCCCTGTACTTGTCTGGACAGGTGCTGTAGCTTGCTTAACAGCTCGCCAGCCGTTCTCACGCCCAGTATGGATTGCACGTGATTGCACAAAGGTTAGAAAGGGTACCGTATCCCTGGATAACATGTACGGATAGCGTACACATTCAAAATATATGTCTATACAGCATGAGGCAGGCTCAGACGGTGTTAGGCCCAGTATGGATTGCACGTCATTGCACAAAGGTTAGAAGGGGTACCGTATCCCCGGATAACATGTATGGATAGTGTACACATTCAAAATATATGTCTATACAGCATGAGGCAGGCTCAGACGGTGTTAGGCCCAGTATGAATTGCACGTCATTGCACAAAGGTTAGAAAGGGTACCGTATCCCTGGATAACATGTATGGATAGCGTACACATTCAAAATATATGTCTATACAGCATGAGGCAGGCTCAGACGGTGTTAGGCCCAGTATGCATTGCACGTCATTGCACAAAGGTTAGAAGGGGTACCGTATCCCCGGATAACATGTATGGATAGCGTACACATTCAAAATATATGTCTATACAGCATGAGGCAGGCTCAGACGGTGTTAGGCCCAGTATGGATTGCACGTCATTGCACAAAGGTTAGAAGGGGTACCGTATCCCCGGATAACATGTATGGATAGCGTACACATTAAAAATATATGTCTATACAGCATGAGGCAGGCTCAGACGGTGTTAGGCCCAGTATGGATTGCACGTCATTGCACAAAGGTTAGAAGGGGTACCGTATCCCCGGATAACATGTATGGATAGCGTACACATTCAAAATATATGTCTATACAGCATGAGGCAGGCTCAGACGGTGTTAGGCCCAGTATGGATTGCACGTCATTGCACAAAGGTTAGAAGGGGTACCGTATCCCCGGATAACATGTATGGATAGCGTACACATTCAAAATATATGTCTATACAGCATGAGGCAGGCTCAGACGGTGTTAGGCCCAGTATGGATTGCACGTCATTGCACAAAGGTTAGAAAGGGTACCGTATCCCTGGATAACATGTATGGATAGCGTACACATTCAAAATATATGTCTATACAGCATGAGGCAGGCTCAGACGGTGTTAGGCCCAGTATGGATTGCACGTCATTGCACAAAGGTTAGAAGGGGTACCGTATCCCCGGATAACATGTATGGATAGCGTACACATTCAAAATATATGTCTATACAGCATGAGGCAGGCTCAGACGGTGTTAGGCCCAGTATGGATTGCACGTCATTGCACAAAGGTTAGAAGGGGTACCGTATCCCCGGATAACATGTATGGATAGCGTACACATTCAAAATATATGTCTATACAGCATGAGGCAGGCTCAGACGGTGTTAGGCCCAGTATGGATTGCACGTCATTGCACAAAGGTTAGAAAGGGTACCGTATCCCTGGATAACATGTATGGATAGCGTACACATTCAAAATATATGTCTATACAGCATGAGGCAGGCTCAGACGGTGTTAGGCCCAGTATGGATTGCACGTCATTGCACAAAGGTAAGAAGGGGTACCGTATCCCTGGATAACATGTATGGATAGCGTACACATTCAAAATATATGTCTATACAGCATGAGGCAGGCTCAGACGGTGTTAGGCCCAGTATGGATTGCACGTCATTGCACAAAGGTTAGAAAGGGTACCGTATCCCCGGATAACATGTATGGATAGCGTACACATTCAAAATATATGTCTATACAGCATGAGGCAGGCTCAGACAGTGTTAGGCCCAGTATGGATTGCACGTCATTGCACAAAGGTTAGAAAGGGTACCGTATCCCCGGATAACATGTATGGATAGCGTACACATTCAAAATATATGTCTATACAGCATGAGGCAGGCTCAGACGGTGTTAGGCCCAGTATGGATTGCACGTCATTGCACAAAGGTTAGAAGGGGTACCTTATCCCCGGATAACATGTATGGATAGCGTACACATTCAAAATATATGTCTCAGGAGGCAGGCTCAGACGGTGTCAGGCACAGTATGGATTTGACGGCCCAGATTACACAGCGGAGGAGCAGGGAGAGGTAAAGATTGCAAATGCTGGGGCCCTGGCCAAGAAAGGGGGGCCCACTCGTGGGCGTCGGTACTGGCACTGGGCCCCTCATAGTACAGCGGTGTGTCTGACGGCGGGTGTGCACCACCACCGTCAGAGACACTTGATTGCACTATAAGGGACCCTGTGCCAGTGCCCGCGCCCAAGAGTCAGCCTACCCACCTGTCCAGGGCAACGGCACTCGCACGGTGTCGTGCGCTAGGTGGTGACCCCGGCCATGGGGGGGAGGCAGCACAGTTAGGGAGTTTTAGAAAGTGGCATATGTTGATGTTGGACATTCAACTGATGCAAAAGGCGAAATAGGTGAAGTACCAGGAAGAGGTGGACCAAAGCAAGCCATTTTTCTGTCACCCTATGTGTCATCAGGGGAAGGTGGGACAAAATCCTTGGAAACCCATGCGTGGTTCATTTTAATGAAGGTTAGATCATCCACATTTTGGGTTGACAGACGGGTCCTTTTTTCTGTCAGGATTGATCCAGCTGCACTGAAGACTCTTTCCGATAGCACACTTGCAGCTGGGCAAGCGAGCTCCTGTAAGGCATATTGGGCCAATTCAGGCCAGGTGTCCAGTTTAGCGGCCCAATAGTCAAAGGGGAATGACCTGTGTGGGAGAACATCGATATGGGAGGAAAAGTAGTTTGTAACCATAGTTGACAACTGCTGTCTCCTGTCACTTTCCATCGATGCAGTATTACCAGTTGTGTGAGCGGTATTTGAAAAATCAGTCCACAACATTGTCATGAAACCCCTGTCTCCAACGCCACTTCTGCTGTGTGCACCACGAACACCTCTGCCAAGCTGCCCCCGGCCCGTACGGCTCGTGTGAGAACCATCACCGCTGCTGTGTGCTGGGAATGCCTCAAGCAACCGATTTACCAGAGTTGCTTGTTTATTAGCCAATATTAGGTCAAGGTTCTCCTGTGGCATGATGTTTTGTAATTTGCCTTTATAGCGTGGATCCAGGATGCTGGCCAACCAGTAGTCGTCATTGTTCATCATTTTGGCAATGCGGGGGTCCCTTTTTAGGATCCGCAAGGCATAATCTGACATGTGGGCCAATGTTCCCGGTGTCAATGATACACTGCGAGTGCTGGGTGGAGGAGCACTTTCTGGCAAATCCACATCCCTCCAGTCACGCACAAACCCTGTACCAGACCTTGCCAGGCCAACATTTTCACTTGCCCCACGAGATGCATCCTCCTCCCCTAAGTAATCATCCCCATCATCCTCCTCCTCCTCCTCCTCTTCTTCCTCCACCTCGTCCAGGAGAGGTCCCTGAGCAGACAATGGCTGAATGTCATCAAGGATTCCCTCCTCCTCTTCCTCCTCATCAACATTGGCTGCAGACGCCTGCTCCTTAAGGTGCGTCAAAGTTTGCATGAGCAGACGCATAAGTGGGATGCTCATGCTTAGGATGGCGTCGTCTGCGCTTACCAGCCGTGTGCATTCCTCAAAACACTGAAGGACTTTACAAAGGTCTTTCAGCTTCGACCACTGCACGCCTGTCAACTCCATGTCTGCTCTCAAAGTGCCTGGCCGTGTATCCTCCCACAAATGCATTATGGCCTGCCTCTGCTCGCACAGCCGCTCCACCATGTGCAGGGTGGAGTTCCACCTTGTTGCAATGTCGATAATGAGGCGGTGGTTGGGAAGGTGGAGCAATCGCTGCAGCTTCTGCATACGAACGGAGTGTACAGGCGACCGGCGGATGTGCGCGCACAGTCTTCGCACCTTCTGGAGCAGGGCTGTTAACTCCGGATAATTTTTGAGGAAGCACTGCACCACCAGGTTCAAGGTGTGAGCCAAGCAAGGTATGTGGCTGAGTTTTGAAAGGGCTATGGCTGCCACAAAATTACGGCCGTTATCACTAACTACCTTGCCTGCCTCAAGATGTACACTGCCCAGCCATGACTCAGTTTGTCGCTTCAAGTACTCGGCCAGCACCTCGGCGGTGTGTCTGTCGCCCAAACACATCATCTGCAACACAGCCTGCTGACGCTTTCCACTAGCTGCTCGATAGGGGGACACATCGTGTGCAACAGTGGCAGCTGCAGATGGAGTGCTCGTACGACTGCGCTCTGTGGACGAGCTGTCGCTTTTGGAGGAGGAGGAGGAGGAGGGTCGAACGCCTACAGCAAACTGTTTCCTATACCGTGGGCTAGGCAGCACTGTCCCACCACCGCTGTCCCCTGTGGACCCTGCATCCACCACATTAACCAAGTGCGCAGTGATGGACACGTAACGGCCCTGGCCATGCCGACTGGACCATGCATCAGTTGTGAGGTGCACCTTTCCGCTCACTGACTGCTTGAGTGCATGGACAATGCGGTCTTTCACATGATGGTGGAGGGCTGGGATGGCTTTGCGAGAGAAGAAGTGGCGACTGGGTAGGTCATAGCGTGGTACTGCATAGGCCATGAGTTTGCGGAAAGCTATGCTTTCCACCAACCGAAAGGGCATCATCTCAAACGAGATTAGTTTGGCAATGTGGGCGTTCAAACCCAGTGTACGCGGATGAGAGACTGAGTACTTTCTTGACCTACTCATAGTGTCTGGGAGGGTGAGCTGGACTTGAGAGCTGCATATGGTGGAAGTAGCGGTGTACAGGGCGGACTGAGAGAGGGTTGATGATGGTGATGGAGTTGGTGTTCTTTATGATGGCCTAGAATCAGTCTTTCGTTGATATAACAGTGGGATTCCCTGACTGCTGTGGCCTTGCAACGACACCTCAACATTTGCTGCTGTGCTAACCGGTGGGCTTACAGTGGGGGAAACAATGTAGCGTTGCTGACTACCTTCGTTGTGATCAGTTGCACATGTGGCACTTGAGGTTTGGTGTTGTGTCCACGCTTGCAAGTGCATGCTGGTTAAATGTCTAAGCATGCAACTGGTATTCAAATTTTTCAGATTTTTCCCTCGGCTAAAGGTCTTTGCGCACTTCTTACAGATAACCTTGGCCTGATCATGAGGATTTTGTTCAAAAAAGTGCCACACTGCACTCTTCCTACTTTGGCAGACATTTTGCGGCCTAGCACGCTGTGATCTTTTGACCCTCTGGACAAGCTGTCCAGCAACTCTTTTGATGTTTGGAACCTGTCTTTGGAGTGCTCCGGGCCTGCCAGATAACAGCTGTTGCGATGTCGATGTCTGCTGTGGATGCTCCTCATCTGAGCTATTGGAAGCAGCACCCTCTTCCCCCAATGGATGCCAATCTGGGTCAACAACTGGGTCATCCATCACCTCCTCTTCTATGTCATGTGCACCTTTCTCTTTGTCACCGTGTATGGTGGTATAGTGTGCGGGAAGGGGCACCTGAGTCTCATCAGGGTCAAAATCTGGCTCTGTACACTGCAAGGACAATGTAGTGCTCTGAGTGAATGTACCAGCAGAATCATCCATCAGCGGCTGTGCATCAGTGCACTCCATGTCAGATTCATCTTGGCCTGGGTAATTCACCATTTGACTTGATAATCCAGGCATGGTGTGTGAAAACAGCTCCATGGAGTAATCAGTAGTATGGCCTGCGTCATCCTTCAATCTTGGTTGGGGTGAAGGACACAAGGAAAGGTGTGGTTCATGAACATGAGCCTCCAATGACGACTCAGTGCTTTTACTTTTTACAACTGAAGAAGAGGAGGCGATAGAGCTGGAGGCTGAGTCAGCAATGTAAGACAAAACTTTTTCCTGATGCTCTGCCTTTAAAAGCGGTTTGCCAACTCCTAGAAAACTAAGCGTTCGAGTCCTTATGTAGCCAGACGATGACGCAGGGTCAGCACCTCCTGCATTCGGTCCTATTTTGCTCTTGCCACTACCATCAGATCCACCACCAACACCATCATTACCAGCTGCCAACCCCCGCCCAATTCCACGGCCTCTTCCACCAGCCTTCCTCATTTTTGGTAGAAATGTAGACAAAATCCAACAAACTATATAGTAATGTAAAACAAGGTACATGGTGTCTATAGGACAGGGGAGTTTTAGAATTTCTGTACACACTTGTGGACAGTGGACACTTGTGGATTGTGTGCGGCCCACTGATATCTGAGCGCTATGTGACACGCTCGATGGCACAGCTGCCTGTGACCAAAGTGACGAGAGGATAATGGAGATTTTGAATCTCTGCGTACACTTTTGGACACTGGACACTTGTGGATTGTGTGCGGCCCACTGATATCTGAGCGCTATGTGACACGCTCGATGGCACAGCTGCCTGTGACCAAAGTGACGAGAGGATAATGGAGATTTTGAATCTCTGCGTACACTTTTGGACACTGGACACTTGTGGATTGTGTGCGGCCCACTGATATCTGAGCGCTATGTGACACGCTCGATGGCACAGCTGCCTGTGACCAAAGTGACGAGAGGATAATGGAGATTTTGAATCTCTGCGTACACTTTTGGACACTGGACACTTGTGGATTGTGTGCGGCCCACTGATATCTGAGCGCTATGTGACACGCTCGATGGCACAGCTGCCTGTGACCAAAGTGACGAGAGGATAATGGAGATTTTGAATCTCTGCGTACACTTGTGGACAGTGGACACTTGTGGATTGTGTGCGGCCCACTGATATCTGAGCGCTATGTGACACGCTCGATGGCACAGCTGCCTGTGACCAAAGTGACGAGAGGATAATGGAGATTTTGAATCTCTGCGTACACTTTTGGACGCTGGACACTTGTGGATTGTGTGCGGCCCACTGATATCTGAGCGCTATGTGACACGCTCCATGGCACAGCTGCCTGTGACCAAAGTGACGAGAGGATAATGGAGATTTTGAATCTCTGCGTACACTTTTGGACGCTGGACACTTGTGGATTGTGTGCGGCCCACTGATATCTGAGCGCTATGTGACACGCTCGATGGCACAGCTGCCTGTGACCAAAGTGACGAGAGGATAATGGAGATTTTGAATCTCTGCGTACACTTTTGGACACTGGACACTTGTGGATTGTGTGCGGCCCACTGATATCTGAGCGCTATGTGTCACGCTCGATGGCACAGCTGCCTGTGACCAAAGTGACGAGAGGATAATGGAGATTTTGAATCTCTGCGTACACTTTTGGACACTGGACACTTGTGGATTGTGTGCGGCCCACTGATATCTGAGCGCTATGTGACACGCTCGATGGCACAGCTGCCTGTGACCAAAGTGACGAGAGGATAATGGAGATTTTGAATCTCTGCGTACACTTTTGGACACTGGACACTTGTGGATTGTGTGTGGCCCACTGATATCTGAGCGCTATGTGACACGCTCGATGGCACAGCTGCCTGTGACCAAAGTGATGAGAGGATAATGGAGATTTTGAATCTCTGCGTACACTTTTGGACACTGGACACTTGTGGATTGTGTGCGGCCCACTGATATCTGAGCGCTATGTGACACGCTCGATGGCACAGCTGCCTGTGACCAAAGTGACGAGAGGATAATGGAGATTTTGAATCTCTGCGTACACTTTTGGACACTGGACACTTGTGGATTGTGTGCGGCCCACTGATATCTGAGCGCTATGTGACACGCTCGATGGCACAGCTGCCTGTGACCAAAGTGACGAGAGGATAATGGAGATTTTGAATCTCTGCGTACAATTGTGGACAGTGGACACTTGTGGATTGTGTGCGGCCCACTGATATCTGAGCGCTATGTGACACGCTCGATGGCACAGCTGCCTGTGACCAAAGTGACGAGAGGATAATGGAGATTTTGAATCTCTGCGTACACTTTTGGACACTGGACAATTGTGGATTGTGTGCGGCCCACTGATATCTGAGCGCTATGTGACACGCTCGATGGCACAGCTGCCTGTGACCAAAGTGACGAGAGGATAATGGAGATTTTGAATCTCTGCGTACACTTTTGGACACTGGACACTTGTGGATTGTGTGCGGCCCACTGATATCTGAGCGCTATGTGACACGCTCGATGGCACAGCTGCCTGTGACCAAAGTGACGAGAGGATAATGGAGATTTTGAATCTCTGCGTACACTTTTGGACACTGGACACTTGTGGATTGTGTGCGGCCCACTGATATCTGAGCGCTATGTGACACGCTCGATGGCACAGCTGCATGTGACCAAAGTGACGAGAGGATAATGGAGATTTTGAATCTCTGCGTACACTTTTGGACACTGGACACTTGTGGATTGTGTGAGGCCCACTGATATCTGAGCGCTATGTGACACGCTCGATGGCACAGCTGCCTGTGACCAAAGTGACGAGAGGATAATGGAGATTTTGAATCTCTGCGTACACTTTTGGACACTGGACACTTGTGGATTGTGTGCGGCCCACTGATATCTGAGCGCTATGTGACACGCTCGATGGCACAGCTGCCTGTGACCAAAGTGACGAGAGGATAATGGAGATTTTGAATCTCTGCGTACACTTTTGGACACTGGACACTTGTGGATTGTGTGCGGCCCACTGATATCTGAGCGCTATGTGACACGCTCGATGGCACAGCTGCCTGTGACCAAAGTGACGAGAGGATAATGGAGATTTTGAATCTCTGCGTACACTTTTGGACACTGGACACTTGTGGATTGTGTGCGGCCCACTGGTATCTGAGCGCTATGTGACACGCTCGATGGCACAGCTGCCTGTGACCAAAGTGATGAGAGGATAATGGAGATTTTGAATCTCTGCGTACACTTGTGGACAGTGGACACTTGTGGATTGTGTGCGGCCCACTGATATCTGAGCGCTATGTGACACGCTCGATGGCTCAGCTGCCTGTGACCAAAGTGACGAGAGGATAATGGAGATTTTGAATCTCTGCGTACACTTTTGGACACTGGACACTTGTGGATTGTGTGCGGCCCACTGATATCTGAGCGCTATGTGACACGCTCGATGGCACAGCTGCCTGTGACCAAAGTGACGAGAGGATAAGGGAGATTGGATTGCTTTTAAAAAAGCAGTTTGCGGAGCAGTGGGTAAACAGCAATGCCAGCGTGTCAGGAAGCCTTAAAAGGCAGCCCAACAACCAACACCACTGATACACCACAATATAGCCTCCCCTTGCACTGCACACACAGTGACTTGTGTGTTGTGCAGGCCAAATCGCTAGCAGCAGAAGCAGTTTTTTTGTCTTCTTCCCTGCCTAACGCTCTCCCTACAGAATCAGCAGCAACCTCTCCCTATACTAAGATCGGCAGAAGTAAGATGGCGGTCGGCGTGCACGCCCTTTTATACCCCCTGTGACGCCCACCAAAGCAAGCCAATCACTTGCATGCCCTTCTGAAAGATGGTGGTGACCCGTGCCTATGTCATCACGTTGCCCACAGTGTCCGTGGATCCTGATTGGCTGAAAAAGAGCGCAAAACAAACTTTTGAAACGCGACTTTGGCGCGTAAGTCGCCGACCTCGTGGCCGACCTCATCCTAGGGTCGGGTTTCGTTTCATGAAACCCGACTTTGCCAAAAGTCGGCGACTTTTGAATTTTTTCGACCCGTTTCGCTCAACTCTACTTATAGGTGAATGTAGAAACTGTGGTGAATCCAGTCAGAAATACTTTACATGTGGTGAATCGAGTCAGCAATACTTTAGATGTGGTGAATCCTGTCAGCAATACTTTAGATGTGGTGAATCCTGTCAGCAATACTTTAGATGTGGTGAATCCTGTCAGAAATAGAATGATGTCTGTACAGGTTAGAGGGACCTCAGGCTTTTACACCTCCAGGAGATCTTGCTAAAAACCTCCTCCACGTGTGTTCTGCTCTCCCTGAAGGCATCCCTCAGACTAAAGAACATTCTAGACTTGCCTGAAAAACAGCTCCTCCTATTGACCATGTGACTAGGAGCTGGCCAATAGGAGACCGAATTCACATCTCAGATCCTTACAAAACAATAATTCAGTCATTGTACACTTTCACCATTAGATGGCGACAGAACACAGCAAACGAGAAATGCATTGCATCTAAAATGAAGGTGACTAGAAATGGAGAATTACAGCTCACAAATAATGTAGAGAGCCAGTTAGAGAGTGAGCAGTAGTGTACAGGAGCTACTCACAATTCAGTATTACTTAAAGGGACAGACACCCTCTGGACTGGGTCACTACATACTTCCCCTCTGAAGATAAGCCGTCCTCAGCGACTGCACTAGTATACTAAAGAAGGAAATAGACAGGTAATGTAAAGCAACACCAAGGCAAGCCTGCTCAGATATATGGGAGAACAATATGCAGTAAGCATCTGCAAAACATGAAGGTGGAAGTGCCAGTGTGAAATAGAGTCTCTTTCTGCAATATACTATCATCCATATGAAAGGCTCTGGAAAGGCAATTTAGTGGCAACCACCAGTCCATAATAAGTCCACGGCTGCATAGGAAAATAATGCAAACAATAAGCAAAATGCATGATATTATCTAGGTGCAGAGGCATAAACGTTACTAAACTGACTAGCTTACTAAATATACATATGAAACAGGATATTATTTTATTTTTTTTTTAGTCTCTGTAGTGGGCTGGAAGTGTTCTCTTTGTGATTAGCTCTGAATGCCTCAACCTTTCATCTTCCTCTTGAGCAGGAATTAAACAGTCTGCTGGTTCAGGTGGGATTGGCAAAGGAGCAACAACTGGAGCAGGAATCGAGACAGGGACATATTGATAGCACGGGAGGATAAATTGATAGTTGAAAGGAGACTCTTCCTCCGTGGGTTGTCTTGTTGGTGGCTCCAAGGTAGGAATTGGTGTGTAGACCGGCATGAATTGTGGAGGAGGTGAGGACATCACCAGTGGATCCTCTTTGGTACATAACTTCATGCGGTTTCTGTGCACTGTCTGTGGGGCCATTTCGGGTTTCTTCACTTCATACACATCGGACTCCGGATATATGATAACTGTAATTGTATAGGGCTCTGTTTCCTAGAGTGAATCGAGTTTCCCTGTATGGTGGCATTTCTTTAGCCACACTTTGTCTCCAAGGTGAAGTGGGGAAGCAGCTCTTAATTGTACCTCTCTTCTTGTTGATGGTGAGCTTCGCCCATGCGGTGATCAATGATCCACTGGGATTCATGTATTCTTCGTTGATGCTCTGAGACCCAATCAGTTTTAGGCAGGGGATTGATCATATCGGGAACCTGGATTCCCAAAGCACGATCTTTTGGGAGTTGACCTTGTCTTGCAAACATCAAGTAATATGGCGAGTAGCCGGTAGAACAATGGACAGTATTGTTGCAGGTTTCCACTAACTCATCAAGTAGTTGAGGCCATTCAGCTTGTTTGGTAACAGATGCTGTTCGAAACATATTGATGAAGGTCTGGTTGACTTTCTCACAAAGGCAATTCCCTTATGGATGATAGGCAGTGGTTCTTAGCTTCTTGCACCCATGGAATTGGCAGAGTTCTTGAAATAGTTGGGACTCAAAGGCAGGTCTATGGTCTGTGAGGGCAACCGTAATGTCTCACATATTCGTGGTAGAAGGTGATAGCTATAGTCCGAGCTGTAAGGTCTTTCACCGGTATAACAGCAGCCCACTTAGTATAGTGGTCCACCATGGTAAGGGCATACGTGTAGCCCGAACGAGTTGGAGCTAGCTTCACATTATCAAGAGCAACTAGTTCGTTCAGTTTCTGAGAATGGATTGGATGAAGAGTAGTGTTGGCATTTTTCTTACCAGCTTTAGTGAGAATGCAAGCTGAACATGCGCTACACCAATTCTCTATATCTAAACACATCCCAATCCAATAGAAGCGTTGGCGTATGGTAGCTTCAGTTTTGTGTATGCCAAAGTGCCCAGACTGGTCATGGTAGGCATCGAGAACAATTCTGGCATCTTGCCGTGGGATTAGAATCTGATGTAATCTTTCACTCACCTGAAACAGGGTCCAGAGAATTGTGCAAGATCAAGCCCTTTTGAATGAAGAGTCTTTTGCGCTGTCTCCATAGATGATTAAGCTCAACATCAGGACATTGTCTGCGTCATCAGGCAGGTATTCTCCCAGTAGTAAGGTATTCATAGATCTCTCCTAGGACACGAGACTCCTTTTGAAGGGTTTGCCATCTTAATGGATCTTGGGACAAATCTGGTTTCGGTTGAGAGACTGCATCAGTTTGTGTAGCAGAAGTGGCGCTCTGTGTAGCAAATCTTTGATAGAAGGGAGGCCTCGACATCTTCCCACAGATCTTCCTCAGGAGGCTCTTGATGTTGATCTTGTCACTGAGATACTTTATGTCAAAGCAGAAACCCGCCAATCTTGAGGCCCATCTCTGCTCCAGAGCACCTAGCCATGCAGTATTAAGGTGAGCAAGAAGATTATTGTCCGTGTAAACGGTGAAGGGGGTAGCCGTGAGGTAATCTTTGAACCTTTCGGTGACGGCCCACACAAGGGCTAGCAACTCTAATTTGAATGAGCTGTAATTGTTATCATTCCTCTCAGCACCTCTCAAGTTTCGGCTGGCATAGGCAAGACTCTCTCATTGCCATTCTGGACTTGTTATAGTACCGCCATGAGGCCTTGATAGCTGGCATCCATGTAGAGATGGAAAGGGTGGAAGTAGTCAGGATATTCCAGAAATGGAGGAGAAGTTAGTAATCTTTTCAGCATCTGAAAGGCAGTTTCTTGTCATTCAGACCAATCAATTGGAAGTCTTCTGTCGTAGTGTTCTCTACGGCAACCTCGTAGCAGTTCTGTAAGGGGTTCTGCTATTTGCGCAAAATGAGGGATGAAGTGGCGGTAGTAGCCTGCAAACCCTAGGAAACTCTAGACTTCTTTCACAGTTCTTGGGGTATCCCAGACATTCTGAGCTGATATTTTGTCAGGATCAGGCTGGATACCTTCGGCACTTACAACATGACCCAGGTATTTGACTTTCGGCTTGATCAGATGGCACTTTGATAGTTTTAGTTTCAGGCCATGTTCAATGAATGCCTGGAATATTCTGCAAGATGGCGTAAGTGTTCTTCATAAGTTCGGGAATACACGATCACATCATCGAGATATAACAGAACACTTTGGAAGTTGAGGTGACCAAGACATCTCTCCATGAGTTGCTGAAATGTAGCAGGGGCAGTGCATAACCCAAATGGTATACCTTTGAACTCGTAGAGTCCCATCAAGGTGGTGAAGGCAGTCTTATCTCTATCTTCAGGAGCCATGGGTACCTGCCAATAGCCACTGGTCAAGTCAAGAGTGGAGAAATATGCAGCTGAGCCAAGAGCCATGATGGATTCTTCAATCCGTGGAAGAGGATAGGTGTCTTTGTTCGTAATGCTGTTCAGCTTTCTGTAGTCGACACAAAACCTGATGTTACCATCCTTCTTCTTAACCAGGACGATTGGTGCAGCTCATGGGCTTTGACTTTCTCAAATGACTTTAGAATCTTTCATCTCCTTTAACAGCATTTTTACTTGCTGATAGTTAGCAGGAGGTACTGGACGGTGTCTTTCCTTGATAGGAGGATGATCACCTGTTTGGATTCTGTGTTGTATCAGGGATGTCCTGCCAAAGTCAAGTGGGTGCTTGCTGAAAGCTTGGCTGTGTCGTTTAGCAAATTTGGTGACACCCTGGATGTGTTCGATGGGAGTGTTTGCATCTCCAACATTAAGTTCATTCCACCAGAAGGTAGTGGGTGTATTAGAGCCTTTGGGAGCGGCTTTCATTGATTTTTGATGAACGAGTGTCTCGTCATCTAAGATGTCTTCAAGATCAAGGCTGTACAGTTGAGCAACTGAATTAAACTTGTATTAGCTCGATGGGTGCATCACTCAGGTTGATTTGCAGTACTGGTACTCTACCATTTGAGACAGTGACGATACTTCTGGCAGCTTTTACCAAGGGCTGTCCTTCAATTGGGATGGAGTCGAGAAGTGATTCATAGTCTTCGTTGTTCATTCCTGGTCGGGCTCAGCACCAGACTAAAGTCTCGCTGTTGGCCGACATGGCAACTGGTCATGCGTCGGTGATACGCACACAGCAGATCTCACCTTTACAGTTGGCAAACGTCTCTTGGGCGTAGAGCACTTTGATGGTCCTTTGAACAGCTTTCCTGTAAGGAAAGTTTCTCGTGGCACACCCTGATAAACCCAGCTCTGAGGTTTTGGAGGTCCCTCATAGAAGGGGGGTACTGTCACGGGTTTACCGCAATAGAGAGGAGTCAGAAGACCGAAGCGTCTGAATTCTCCTACTCCGGCATTGATTAGAAGCACTTCATCTTCTTATTAAATGGTGTAAATTTCTTTTGGCAGCGCAGGAGTCAATCTGCTGTATTGAAAACTTGGCACTCAACTTCTAGAATATTTTTTTGGATTTTTTAATGCAGCCAGAAAGTAATAGACGTTTTGGCCTCACTGGCCTTCATCAGTAACAGACTGCAATATAGTAGTTAATTGCATTCAGTGTGATAATAGAAGCGACACCATAGTCATTTTAAATGTGCCTGGTCATGCACTAGGCGCTGGGCATGGAGCCTGAATTAAATAGTACCTGGGTGGCTGGGGGTGCCATGCAGACATCAGCGACCCAGAATCCACTGTTGGTCAGCTGTGTGACCACAAAACCTACTATACAGCAGTCTGTTACTGATGAAGGCCAGTGAGGCCGAAACGTCTATAATTTTCTGGCTGCATTACAAAAATCCAAAAAAATAATCTACAAGTTGAGTGCCAAGTTTTCTTTATTATTCATGTATGGTGTGGGGCCCTACTTGAGCACCTTCTGAAGTTGTGTATATGCTGTTTTTCCTTTAATCTGCTGTATTGAGACCTCCTGGAGCATTTAGGCTCTCAGCTTTGCACTGTTAGCCACTCCCATCTCCTGTATAATCTGGACCCTGGCTAGCAGAGTTTTTAGATTTAGCATGAAGCAAATCATAAAAGCTGCCCCTTCCCCAACCAGGCTCTCCATGTACAAAGTCCATACACAATGAGGTGCTTATAACAGTAGGGGGGCTTTTTTTGCACCAGGGCTCACAGCTCTCACAGCAATGATAAGCTACTGGTGCTAAAGCAATCATTGTAAGAAAACAAAACCTTGGAGCTTGATAAGTGAGGCATCACTGAAATCTGTGTTTTAAGCCCCCATCACACATAGCGATCTCGCTAGCGAGATCGCTGCTGAGTCACAAGTTTTGTGACGCAACAGCGATCTCACCAGCGAGTTCGCTGTGTGTGACACTGACCAGCGAGTGACCCCCTGCCGGGTATCGCTGATCGTCCTGGAATAGCCAGGACATTTTTTTGATCGCTGGTCACCCGCTGGCCAGCACGCATCGCTGCATGTGACAGGCAGGAGACCAGCGATCAGTGCGCTGGTAACTAAGGTAAACACAGGGTTTCTAAGCACCGGATGGTGCTTAGAAACCCGATGTGTACCTTAGTTACCAGCGCCCTGATGCAGGGAGCTGGTAACCAAGGTACACATCGGGTTTCTAAGTGACGCACGCCCCTTAGAAAACCAATGTGTACCTTAGTTACCATCTCCCTGCATCAGCGCGCTGGTAATTAAAGTACACAGCGACGCCGTGCGCTGGTGCTCATCGCTGGTGAAGCTGTCTGTTTGACAGCTCACCAGTGATCATGCAGCGACTCACCAACGATCCTGACAAGTTGATATCGTTGTCGGGATCGCTGGTGAGTTCCCAACCTCATGCTGTCTTCAGATTACATAGCAAAGACCTGCTGACAGATTCCCTTTAACCCCTTTCCCACCTGAAATGTATCCATATCTCCCTGTGACTTTGGTCTTATTGACCTGGGATGTATGGATACATCCCAGCGATTTTGCGTGCACACAGGCTATGCATGCACGATCACCTCTGGGTGCTGACACCTCCTTGGTCATCTCCCATGAAGTCCACTTTGTCTCATACAATGACAGATGCTGCGATCTGACACTGATGTTCCTTGAGCTTGAAGTTCACCTTTAATCTGTTTAGAAGTTTTTCTGGGCTCTTTTGTTACCATTCATATTATCCATCTCTTTGATTTGTCATCAATTTTCCTCCTGCGGCCACATCCAGGCAGGTTGGCTACAGTCCCATGGAGCTTAAATTTCTGTATAATATGTGCAACTGTAGTCACAGGAACATCAAGCTGCTTGGAGATGGTCTTACAACTTTTACCTTTGACATGTTTGTCTATAATTTTCTTTCTAATCTCCTGAGACAACTCTTTACTTTGCTTCCTCTGGTCCATGTTGAGTGTGATACACACCATGTCACTAAACAGGACAGTGAGTATCTGTAGCCCTCTATACAGGCCCACTCACTGATTCCAAGATTGTAGACACCTGTGATGCTAATTAGTGGACAAACCTTGATTTAACATGTACCTTTTGTCACATTATTTTCAGGGGTACAATCATTTCTGTCCAGGCGTATTGCATGAGTTTCATTTTTTTAAAAATTCTGTGGAAGCATGGTTGAAAAGCAATGTCTGACTTTCTTTAGTTCATTTTCATAGATTTTTTATTTATTATTACTTTTGTCAGATTCAAGTTATTTATGACACTATTGTGGTGTTTTCTGTCATTAAACGAGGGGTACCAAGAAGTTTGACCACATGTGTAGTACTATACAGCCACAAACAGTGAAGGAAATAATTTTTGATACCTTGCTGATTTTGTAAGTTTCCCCACTGACAAAGACACTAACTGTCTAAGTTAAGTTTAACATTGAGAGAGTGCTAGGCGTCAGATTTCTGCGCTTGCTCCGCAGAGATCCAGACCCTCACATTTTGCAGTCTTCTGCTGTTTATCTACTGCAGAGGTGATTGCAGAGGAGATTGCCTTGCAGCAAATCTCTCCTGAGGCTAAGTTCTTCTATCCTCCTACTGAGCATGCTCATGGGACGATCTCTCATTGGAGAGATCTCAGGTCCCGCTCCAGATCTCATTGGTCCATCTCAGAGATCTGGAGGTTTGCAGAAGGTCCCGGCTGCTATAAAAGTCGCGCATGGCTGTTCCGCCATGCGCTAGTATAGACTTACGTATGTGGTCAGGGACTGAGTTAGAATCAGTGCCAGCGCTCCTCTGCTGCAACATCCACAGCTGCTAGCGTCCGACATTGTGCTTGCGTCATAGCTTTGTCGTTTAGCGGCAGTGTCCATGCCGCTCTGCAGTAACAGCTCTCCTTAGCGTCCGCAGCTGCGACGCCGCACACACGGTAGGTCTAGACGGACGTAGTGCCGCTGTCTTGGGCTACTCCTGTGACCTAATACCGTGTGTGTATTTTTACTGAGTACTTTGACCTCAACAGGCTCAGTCTGTGTATTTGTGTTTATTTGGCATCTCTGTGACTTAACAGAGATTGCTCTGCGCACCTGGGAGATGTTTAACCCTGTGCACATTACCGCCATATTGCTCCTGCCACCACTTAGCAGCGGTTATATCACCTACTGCACGGTGGACCTCGAGCCGCGTATGCACTTTATTATTATTTTTATTTAGTGCGTTCCGCCATTCCTAACAGAGAGAATATCAAAAATAAAATCACATTGTATAAATTATATAAATTTATTTGCATTTTGTAGTGATAAATAAGTATTTGATCCCTCTGGCAAACAAGACTTAATACTTGGTGTCAAAACCCTTGTTGGCAAGCACAGCAATCAGACATTTTTTTCCGCTGATGAAGAGGTTTGCGCACATGTGAATAGGAATTTAAGACCATTCCTCTTTGCAGATCATCTCTAAATCATTAAGATTTTGAGGCTGTCACTTGGTAACTCTGAGCTTCAACTCCCTCCATAAGTTTTCTATGGGATTAAGGTTTGAAGACTGGCTAGGATAGTCTATCACCTTAATGTGCTGTTTTTGAGCCACTACTTTGCTGCCTTGGCTGTATGTTTTGGGTCATTGTCTTCCTGGAAGACCCAGGCCTGACCCATTTTTAATGTCCTGGCGGAGGGAAGGAGGTTGTCACTCAGGATTTTACGGTACATGGCTTCATTCATTCTACCATTGATGCGGTGAACCTGTCCTGTGCCCTTAACAGAGAAACACCCCTAAATATGTTTCCACCTCCATGCTTGACAGTGGGGATGGTGTTCTTTGGGTCATAGGGAGCATTTCCTTTCCTCCAAACACGACGAGTTGAGTTAATGCCAAAGAGCTCAATATTTGTCTCATCTGACCCCAGTACTTGCTCCCAATCACTCACAGAATTCTCCAAGTGTTCATTGGCAAACTTTAGATGGGCCAGCACATGTGCCTTCTTGAGCAGGGGGACCTTACGGGCACTGCAGGATTTTAAACCTTTATGGTGTAATGTATTACCAATGGTTTTCTTGGTGACTGAGGTCCCAGCTGCCTTGCTGCCTTGAGATCATTAAAAAGTTTCCCATGTGTAGTTTTAGGCTGATCTCTCACCTTCCTCATGATCAAGAATAGCCCACAAGGTGAGATTTTTGCATGGTGCCCCAGATCGATGTCGATTGACAGTCATTTTGTATTTCTTCCATTTTCTTACTATTGCACCAACAGTTGTCTCCTCACCCAGCGCCTTACGTATGGTTTTGTAGCCCATTCCAGCTTTGTGCAGGTTTATGATATTGTCCCTGATAGCCTTAGAAAGCGCTTTGGTCTTGCCCATGTTGTAGAGGTTAGATTCTGACTGATTAATTGAGTCTGTGGACAGGAGTCTTTTATAAAGGTGACTATGTAAAACAGCTGTCTTTAATGCAGCTAACGAGTTGATGAGAAGTATCTAACTGGTCAGTATGAGCCAAAACTCTGGTTTGTGGGGGGATCAAATACTTATTTCTCACTGCAAAATGCAAATAAATTTATATAATTTATACAATGTGATTTTCTGGATTTTATTTTTGATATTCTATCTCTCAATGTTAAAATTAACCTACCCTTAAAATTATAGACTGTTCATGTCTTTGTCAGTGGGCAAACTTACAAAATCAGCAAAGCATCAAATAATTATTTCCTTCACTTGCCACGTTCAGTAGAAATTGTGGGACAAAGTTAGGTGCCACTTTTACCCGCTTCTTGTGTGAAAATGTAAAATCAGGGGCTAAAACCAAATTTTAGTGGGAAAAATTGAGTTATTTTTTCTTCACTTCCCAATGGTGTAAAATTCTGTGACACACCTGTAGTGTCAATATGATCACTTCTCCCCTAGATGAAGTAGATGAAATCATTGAGAGGTGTTTGTAAAATGGTGTTACTTATGGGGAGGTTCTGCTGTTCTAGCAAATCAGGGGCTCTCCCAATGGGTCATGGCACCCGCAAACCGTAATAGTAAATTCGGCACAATAGTATGGCGCTCTTCCCTTCTAAGCTTTGCACCGTGCCTAAAAATATTTCCAGATAATATGTAGGGTATTGGTGCACTCAGGAAAAAATGGACCTCAGTTTGTTGTAAAAAAAAATTCCTATTAGCACTTAGAAAAATTAAAAACTTGGGGCTAAAACATTTTAGTGGTAAAATTGTTATTTATTCTTTCCAGGATGTCCTATCCTGACAGCACCATGGGGGTTGTCCTTTCATCCTTCCAGGGACAGGAAATGCATGAGAGGTTAAAAGGTCCCCTCCCACACCACAATCCAGTGTTTTTCCTGCCCCTGTAAGGACAGGCACGGGAGCACCGCAGCCGCGGCATACAGGAACCAGAAGGAGAAGCTAGAGGATCTTACCGGGGCCAGGAGGTGCGGGGTCCTAACCGCCAACTCCTCCGGGTCGGAAGATGTAAGCGGCACCCCCCTAAGGGGGGTTCTCCGCCAGGTGTCCCGTGGAGCGTCGCTCTGGGACTCATCCCCGCTTCCCCCAGCGCGGCTCCCGCGAGGCCCAGATTGCAGAGCGGCGGCGCGTCACTTCTGGGCACCCAGGGATGACGACTTCCGGTCGGGGCACGGAGGACGCGTCAGAGGGCGGCAGAAGGAGCGTTCCTGCGCAAGACAAGGTGGGATAAGAGCGGGGGAAGCGGGAGACCAGCGCACCGGCTCCAGGCAGATTGAGAGGTGACAGACGCCTAAGTTTCTGTCAGACGCCGCCAGCATGGACGCTAGGACCAGTGACCAGCCAGAACCAGCGTCCGTGAGTAAAGGGCACAGGGGCAGGATGGCCAGAGACAGGAGCTTTTTTTAAAGGGAGGACTCCTGTCTTTTTAGGATAAGGCGACACCAGCGCCAGCAACAGCCAGGACATCAGGCAAACCTAAATGCCCCATCTGTGCCAGCAAACTGCCGAGCGCATGGAAGAAGCCCCTATGCGAGGATTGCACACTCCGAATCATCAGAGGCGAGCAGGCAGCCTTTCTCACGGAGATGCGCGCAGTAGTCAGAGATGAAGTTCAAGCCTCGGTCTCTGGAATACTACCTACTCAGTCTTCCGGCCGGTCCCAGTCCAAAAGACCTAGATGGGAGTCCGACCTATCATCGGAAGAAGAGATACGGGGCACGGACTCGGAGGAAGAGGGCGAGATTACCTCGGAACCCCTAGAAACAGGGAAGAGGTACCTCTTCACATCAGAGAACACGGAAGAGCTGCTCAGGGCAGTAAGAAGTACAATGCAGATCGAGGAAACCCCGAAAGAACAATCTATCCAGGACACAATGTTCGGGGGACTTAGAGCCAGGATTCGTCAGGTCTTCCCAGTTAATGACCATATCCGGGCAATGATCCTGGAAGAATGGGAAGATGCGGAGAAAAGACTGATCGTGCCGCGAGACTTTAAGCTGCGACTTTCATTTAACCAGGAGGACATCAGCACTTGGGACGAGGTGCCTAAGATCGATTCACCGGTGGCCAAGGTGTCGAGAAAAACTTCGATTCCTTTTGAAGATTCTTCCAGTCTCAAGGAGCCCATGGACAGAAAGGCCGATGTGCTCTTAAAAAGAGCTTGGGAGGCCTCAGCGGCAGTGATAAAAGCAAATATAGCCGCTACATCGGTCGCTAGATCCATGCACCTATGGATCGACCACTTGGAACAACAGTTAAAGGATAAAACCCCTAGGGGTGATATCCTTGAGAGTATTCCCCTGTTGAAAATCGCGACCGGTTTTCTGGCTGATGCTTCTGCAGAATCGGTACGGTTTGCGGCCAGAAATAATTCCCTATCCAACGTGGCCCGCCGAGCCATATGGATGAAAACCTGGTCGGGGGACTACCAATCTAAAAATAAGCTATGTTCCATACCCTTCTCGGGCGGGAAGGTATTTGGGCAAGCTTTGGATAAAATTCTAGAGTGCCTCCGACGACAAAAAAGGTTTTCCAGAGGAAAAACCAAAAAGGCAATTTCCTTTTCAGAGATCCCGCCCATACCAGAGGCAGGAATATAGAGGGAAAGGGAAATCTTCTCGCTGGGAGTACTCGAGGGGGGGAAGAAGTAGAGCTCCCCCGTCTCGCTCCGGACAAAGTTCCAGGAGCAGAAGGCAATGACGCCATGCCGGTAGGGGGGCGCCTAAAACACTTTGCAGGGGCATGGCAGCACATCTTCCAGAACCCATGGGTCCTCAATACAATTGCCCAGGGCTGTACCCTCGAGTTCACAAGATCCCCTCCAGCACGATTTGTGGTTACAAAACCCTGTTCCGAAGCCATGATAGACCCTATATGGGCAGACATAAGAGACCTGTTAAAAATGGAAGTAGTAATTCCTGTCCCAGAGGTAGAGAGAGGTCAGGGCCACTATTCTACACTCTTCACAATAAAAAAAACCATCGGGGGGAAAGCCGAACTATCATAAATTTAAAGCCATTGAATCAATGGGTTCGTTACAAAAGGTTCCGAATGGAGTCCCTGAAAACCGCCATCCCGCTAATAGACCAGAACGCATCCATGTGCACTATAGATTTAAAGAACGCATATTAACACGTTCCCATCCATCCTCAATCTCAGAGGTTCCTGCGTTTCGCCCTAGAGAAGCGAGGCAAACACTACCACTTCCAGTTTCAGGCTCTTCTGTTCAGCTTGGCATCAGCACCTCGTGTTTTCACCAAACTGGTGGCCGAAGTCATGGCAGACTTAAGACAAAGAGACATAATCATTGCCTTATTTAGACGACTTCTTGGTAATATCCCGGTCAGCGTCCGAATTAAAAGAACAACTCAGCTCAATAATTTTCAGCCTCGAGAGCCTAGGTTGGATCCTAAACAGAGAAAAATCAGATCTGCGGCCCAGCACCCAGAAAAAATTCCTAGGGGTAATGCTAGACTCCAGAAGAAGGGTCTCGTTCTTGCCGGAGGTGAAGAAGAAGCCCATCATGGACAAGGTGCGGCAGTTCGGCCAACACCAGGTTTTGATAAGGACTGCGATGGAAGTCCTGGGCACCCTAACCGCATGCATACCCTGTGTCATGTGGAACCAGGCTCACACAAGAATCCTACAAAAGGAGATCTGTTATGATGAGTCACCGAAGGAGGAAAAAACAAAATACCAGATAAGTCCAGAAAAACCAGAGAGGTTGACAGCTATCGGATTGCAGACCCCTGGACCTATCCACAACAACTAGCAGTAGCCGTGGGGGGTTCCTACGGTGCCCTAGACCCCTCGATCACAGCCGGAGAACTACATAGCCTAAAGACAGAAAGGGGAAAAACTAAACTGCCCCAGAGCAGACCCCAAAGCAATAGGCAGCCCCCAACATATAATGACGGTGAAGCAAGATGAAAACACTAAAACAGATAGAAAGATAGGTTGAGCAAATGATGGGGCCCAAGCTAACTACATAGGACAGGATAGGAAAGCTGCTGTCTGCCATCCGCAAAAACCCTATCAAAATGAGCCAACCGACTGATAGGAAAAACATGCCCTGAAGTCGCTAGGCTTCAAATGACTATATCAGCACTCAGGTATATTCTGAAGACAGAGCAATAGATCAACAGATCAGAGACAAAAATGGAATTCAGCTCACCCCCGGCCGGGGATGACAGAACTCCCAAAAAACAAGGCAAAACAAAAACAAAACTGAAATGTACAAAGCAGAGCAGAAAAACTTAGCTTTGAGATGCAGGAATCAGACTGGTCTCCAAGAATCCAGCAGGAAAATCACCAGCCAGGAAGAAGGGCGTCGGCAGTCTTATATCCAGTCCTCATTTCCAGCCACCCTGTCATCATCTAGCTGCCCAGGTGTTTGGTAGTTAGCCTCACTACCTTCCTTCACCAAAGGAGAGAGTTCATCAGACCTCAATGGTGAAGGGAAAAATGAACTCACAACAGTACCTCCCCCTTGAGGAGGGGTCACCGAACCCTCATCCATGCCACCAGGGCGATCCGGGTGAGCCCGGTGAAAGGCACGCACCAATCTTTCGACATGAATATCAGAGGCAGAGACCCAGGAATTATCCTCCTGACCATAACCCTTCCACTTAACCAAATACTGGAGTCTCCGTCTAGCCAGACGGGAATCCAGTATCTTCTCTACCTCATATTCCATGTTACCTTCAACCAATATAGGGTCAGGAGGTGCCACCACAGGAACTACTGGTTCAACAAACCTCTTCAATAAGGACTTATGAAACACATTATGAATTTTAAATGTGACAGAAAGAGCCAACCGAAAAGAGACTGGATTAATAATCTCCAAAATCTTGTAAGGTCCAATAAATCTAGGCTTAAACTTAGGAGAAGCCACCTTCATAGCGATATTTTTTGATGACAACCAAACCATATCACCCACCTTAAACTGGGGACCAACGGTCCTACGCCGGTTGGAAAACCGCTGGGCCTTTTCCTGGGAGAGAGACAACTTATCCACTACTTGGTCCCAGATCTGGTGCATTCTCCCAACCACAGTGTCAACACCTGGGCAGGCAGAAGGCTCCACCTGCCCTGAAGAAAATCGAGGGTGAAATCCAAAGTTACAAAAAAAAGGTGACATCAAAGTGGCAGAACTAGCTCTATTATTTAAAGCAAATTCGGCCAAGGGCAAAAATGAAAACCAATCATCCTGATCGGCAGAAATAAAACATCTCAAATACGACTCCAAAGTCTGGTTTGTTCTCTCCGTCTGCCCATTGGTCTGAGGGTGAAACGCAGAGGAGAAGGACAACTGAATTCCCAGCTTGGAACAGAAAGTCCTCCAAAATCTAGACACAAACTGAACTCCTCTGTCAGATACAATGTTCTCAGGAATCCCGTGCAAGCGAACCACCTGTTGCAAACACAAGGGCACCAACTCAGAGGAAGATGGCAACTTAGGGAGTGGTACAAGATGAACCATCTTAGAGAACCTATCACAAATCACCCAAATAACAGTCATTCTCTGAGAGACAGGCATATCAGAGATAAAATCCATTGAAATATGGGTCCATGGCCTCCTGGGCACCGGCAAAGGCATCAACAAGCCACTAGAGCGAGAACAAGGTTTAGACCGGGAGCAAGTCCCACAGGACTGCACAAAATTCCTGACATCATGAGACAAGGTGGGCCACCAAAAAGAGCGACTCACCAGATCTCTAGTACCAAAAATACCTGGATGGTATACTTATTCGATGGACTACTTGCTAGAGATGGGGTGCACCTTACGAAGACTGGAAAGCATGTATTTGGAAGTCGCCTTGCTACACTTGTAAGGAGAGCTTTAAACTAGAAAAACATGGGAAGGGAAGCAAAAGACCAGAAAAAGCCATACACCTGACAAATGCTATTGAGAACTCTACTATTAGAAGTGGAAAGGAAGAACAAAGACGAAAGAATCTAATTAATAAAAATATTGGAGAAAGAGAAACCAATCACAAACTAAAATGTTTCTATACTAATGCACAAAGCATGGGCAACAAACAAGGAGAATTGGAACTACTAACACAGGAAAAGAAATATGATGTCATTGGAATCACTGAAACTTGGTGGGACAATACACATGATTGGAATACAAGACTAGAAGGATACAACTTATTTGCAAGAAACAGACTTGATAAACGAGGAGGAGGTGTTGCATTGTATGTTAGAAACGCGTATATCTGCACAGAGATTGTAGCTTCAGAGACTGGGAGTTCTGTGGAAACTGTTTGGGTAAGAATACAAGGACAGAACAATGGAAAGGACACCATTGTAGGCATTTACTACAGGCCGCCTGTGCAAGCTGAAGATATGGATGAACTCTTTATGCATCAAATGGCCAAGTTCTCCAAAAAATATGACATAGTTGTCATGGGAGATTTCAACTATCCAGACATTTGTTGGGAATCTCTCTCAGGCAAAACTAACAGGTCAAGGAAATTCTTATCCTCTCTTGCTGACAACTTTATCTTCCAAAGGGTAAGGGAGAAAACAAGGGGAACTGCTACCTTGGATCTAATCCTTATAAACAGGGAGGAAATGGTTGAGGAGGTAAAAGTGGCTGGGACCCTAGGAGGTAGCGACCATGCTATTTTAGAATTTTGGATAACTAGAGGCGGAAGACCTGTGAAGACTCAGACATCAAGGTTAGATTTCAGAAAGGCAGATTTTAAGGGATTCAGAAAGAGAATTGGAGGGATCCAATGGCTGGATATCCTTAAAGACAAAAATGTCCAGGAAGGATGGGAAATCTTGAAAAATGAAATTCTCAAAGCACAGTTGTTAACAATTCCGAAAAGAGGGAAGAATAGGAAGCATTTAAGGAAACCAGGATGGATGAACACAGAACTTAAGCACATGCTAAAAAGGAAGAAAAAAATGTTTATAAAATGGAAAGAGGGAGGCATATCTAAAGAAGAATATAATGCTGTCTGCAGAACCTGCAGGGCACAAATCAGATTATCTAAAGCTGAAAATGAATTGAGGCTTGCAAGAGATGTCAAAAGCAATAATAAAGGATTTTGGGGATATGTCAAAAGTAAAAGAAAAGTCAAAGATGCTATAGGATTTTTACAGGATGAAAATGATGAAATGGTAAGACAGGATGTTGAGAAGGCTGAACTTTTAAATTCCTATTTTGCATCTGTTTTCTCTCAGAAAGGAAATGTAACATCAACTGTTATTCACTGTCCTATTAAGGGAATAGAAGAATCCAGGATATCTATAAACAGAAAGATAGTGAGGAAACACTTAGCTAACCTAAATGAATTCAAGTCTCCAGGTCCAGATGAATTACACCCCATAGCAGAAGAAATTTTTGAACCCCTCTCCATAATCTTTGAAAATTTTTGGAGAACAGGAGAAGTGCCAGAAGACTGGAGAAGAGCAAATGTTGTTCCTATTTTCAAAAAGGGGAAGAAGGTGGACCCAGGCAACTATAGGCCGGTGAGTCTGACTTCTATACCAGGAAAGATCTTTGAACAAATTATTAAACAACATGTATGTCAATACCTGGATAAGAATGACGTGATTAAACAGAGTCAGCATGGGTTTGTAACTAATAAGTCATGTCAGACTAACTTAATTTCATTCTATGACGGTATCACTGATTGGGTGGATCAAGGAAATGCTGTAGATATAGTATATCTTGACTTCAGCAAAGTATTTGACAAAGTCTCTCATACAATCCTTATTGAAAAAATGACTAAGTATGGAATGGACAAGGCAACTGTTAGGTGGATTCATAACTGGCTTAGTGATCGGACCCAAAGAGTGGTCGTAAATGGCTGCACATCCAGTTGGAAGAATGTCTCAAGTGGGGTACCACAGGGCTCTGTCCTGGGCCCTGTATTGTTCAACATCTTTATCAATGATTTAGATGAAGGAATTGAGGGTAAACTGATTAAATTTGCTGATGACACAAAGCTAGGAGGGATAGCTAATACTAGAGAAGAGTGAGAGAGGATTCAAAAAGATTTAAATAAACTGGAGAAGTGGGCAGCAACTAACAGAATGGTTTTTAACAGGGAGAAATGCAAAGTACTACATCTGGGCAATAAAAATGAAAAAAGCATATATAGAATGGGAGGAATAGGGCTAAGTGACAGCACATGTGAAAAAGACTTGGGTATACTAATAGATCACAGACTGAATATGAATCAACAGTGTGATGCAGCAGCAAAAAAGGCAAATGCAATTCTAGGATGTATTAACAGAAGCATACAGTCTAGATCACGTGAAGTCATTATTTCCCTCTACTCCTCTTTGGTCAGACCTCATCTGGAATATTGTGTCCAGTTTTGGGCACCACATTTTAAAAAAGACATCAACAAACTGGAGCAAGTTCAGAAAAGAGCAACCAGAATGGTGACCGGTCTGCAAGCCCTGTCTTATGAGGAAAGGTTGCAGGATTTGGGAATGTTTAGTTTGCAAAAGAGAAGACTGAGAGGAGACTTAATAGCTGTCTACAAATATCTAAAGGGCTGTCACATTGTAGAAGGATCAACTTTATTCTCATTTGCACAAGGAAAGACTAGAAGCAATGGGATGAAACTGAATGGGAGGAGACACAGATTAGATATTAGAAAAAACTTTTTGACAGTTAGAGTGATCAATGAGTGGAACAGGCTGCCACGAGAAGTGGTGAGTTCTCCTTCAATGGAAGTCTTCAAGCAGAGCCTGGACAGACATCTGTCTGGGATGATTTAGCAAATCCTGCTTTGAGCAGGGGGTTGGACCAGATGGCCCAGTAGGTCCCTTCCAACTCTACGATTCTATGATTCTATGATTCTATGACCAGCCAATGCAGAGCAATGAACTTCAGACATCACTCTCTTCCTCCACTGGTCAGGAACATACAACTTTCCACTAGGACAACGCTCAGGTTTGTCCTCCTGAAACTCTTCCAGAGCACATCTCAAATCGGGCGAGATGGCAGAAAGAACTACCCCCTCGCCTAAGATGGTAGCAGACTTAGTCACAACTGGAGAATCAGCAAGGAAACTCCTAAAGAGGGCGTCTGCCTTGACATTCTTAGTGCCCAGAAGAAAAGAGACCACAAAATCAAAACGTGTGAAAAACAAGGCCCACCTAGCCTGTCTAGGATTCAAGCGCTTGGCCGACTCCAGGTAAATCAAATTCTTGTGGTCAGTAAGGACCACGACTTGGTGTTTGGCTCCCTCCAACCAATGTCTCCACTCCTCAAATGCCCATTTCATGGCCAACAGTTCCCGATTCCCCACATCATAGTTACGTTCGAATGGGGAGAACTTTCGGGAAAAGAAAGCACAAGGATTCATTTTAGATGTCACAGGATCTTTTTGGGACAACACCGCTCCTGCACCAATCTCAGAAGCGTCCACCTCCACCTGAAACGGGAGTGAGACATCAGGTTGCCGCAAAACCGGAGTAGAAGTGAATCTTCGCTTCAGCTCCTGAAAGGAAGAAACAGCCTCCGGAGACCAATTCAGCACATCAGCACCCTTCCTAGTCAAATCCGTCAATGGCTTGGCAATACCAGAAAAATTAGTGGGCTGAACCCAATCATAAATGGCCTGTACCTTGGCCGGGTCCATTTCAATAGTTGACGGAGACAAAATAAATCCCAAAAATGAAATCCTCTGTACCCCAAAAAGGCATTTCGATCCCTTGACATACAGGGAATTCTCCCTCAAAATCCGGAACACAGTCCGAACATGTTCCACATGAGAGTCCCAATTCTTGGAGAAGATCAAAATATCATCCAGATAGATAATCAAAAATTTATCCACAAAGTCTCGGAATATATCGTTCATGAAGCACTGGAAGACAGAAGGGGCATTAGTGAGCCCAAAAGGCATCACCAGGTACTCAAAATGTCCCTCCGGAGTATTAAACGCCGTCTTCCATTCATCCCCATGCTTAATGCGAATAAGATTATACGCCCCCCAGCAAGCACCTTTAACTCTGGAGAATAGATCAGAAATCAGGGGTAACGGATACTGATATTTAACAGTAATTTTGTTGAGGGCACGATAGTCAATACAAGGCCTTAATGAACCATCCTTTTTAGCCACGAAAAAAAAAACAGCTCCTAAGGGTGAAGAGGATGGTCTAATATGACCCTTCTCCGATGCCTCCTTAATATAGGATCGCATAGCCTCGTGCTCGGGTACAGATAAATTGAAAAGCCGTCCCTTGGGGAATTTACACCCCGGGTTCAGCTCAATTGCACAGTCATAACTCCTATGAGGAGGCAAAGACGCAGACTCATTCTCACTAAATACATCATAAAAGTCAGCCAAATAGTCAGGAAGATCATGCGACTGGGGAGAGGTGGAGAAAACAGGAGCATCACTAAGGGCACACCGACAACCCCAACTCACCACAGACAAAGATTTCCAATCCAGAACTGGATTATGGATTTGCAACCAGGGAAACCCCAGAACAATGGTATCATGCAAATTATGCAACACCAAAAATCTGCAATTTTCTTGATGGTCTGGGGTGACCCGCATTACCACCTGGGTCCAAAACTGAGGTTTATTCTTCGCCAAAGGAGTAGCATCAATACCCCTCAAAGAAATAGGCGTCCGCAGAGGTGTCATAGGAAATCCACAACGTTTAACAAAATCCAAGTCCATCAGGTTAAGAGCTGCTCCTGAATCCACAAAAGCCTTGGCGGAAAATGTGGACAGGGAGCAGATCAGAGTAATTGCCAGAAGAAACTTAGGTTGAACACCACCCACAGAAAACGTGTGTGCACAACTTTTCTCTCGTTTAGGGCAGACAGAAATAATATGCGAGGCATCTCCACAAAAAAAACACAGCTTATTACGCCTTCTGAACTCCTGACTTTGCACTCTAGACAAATCTCTATCACATTGCATAGGTTCAGACATTTGTTCAACAGGTGGCAACATCTCTCGTGTAGTTTTGCGTTCACGTAAACGCCGATCCACCTGAATGGCTAATGACATAGAATCGTCAAGACCAGAGGGAAAAGGAAATCCCACCATAGTATATTTTACAGTTTCTGACAAACCCTTCCGAAAGAGGGCTGCCAAGGCACCATCATTCCAGGTAGTAAGGACCGCCCACTTTCGGAATTTTTGACAGTACAACTCTGCCGAATCCCGACCCTGGCTTAATGCCAACAGGGTCTTTTCAGCCTGATCAATAGCATTAGGTTCATCATACAACAACCCCAAGGCTTGAAAAAATGCGTTCACATTATTCAGAATAGGATCATCAGGTTTCAAAGCAAACGCCCAATCCTGGGGATCGCCGCGCAGCAAAGAGATGACAATTTTAACCTGCTGCGCGGAGTTCCCCGACAAGTTAGGCTTCAAGGCAAAAAATAATTTACAATTATTCTTGAAATTCAAGAATTTAGACCGATCCCCAAAAATCACATCAGGAGTGGGAATCTTTGGTTCAGCAGCATGTGAATGAGCAAGATAGGCGGAAATTCCACGCACTTCAGCAGCGAGCTGCTCCACACGATCAGACAATTGCTTCATCTCCATTGAGAGAAAAATTCCCCCTACGGCCTCAGAGATATAGAGGAAAAAATATGCACACAAAAAAAAAAAAATCTGACACTTTTTTTTTTGTTTTTTTACAATTCTCTCCTGCTATTGAGTACCCTAGGATCTGCGGTATGGCTGGTGATTCTGTTATGATGAGTCACCGAAGGAGGAAAAAACAAGATACCAGCTAAGTCCAGAAAAACCAGAGAGGTTGGCAGCTATCGGATTGCAGACCCCTGGACCTATCCACAACAACTAGCAGTAGCCGTGGGGGGTTCCTACGGTGCCCTAGACCCCTCGATCACAGCCGGAGAACTACATAGCCTAAAGACAGAAAGGGGTAAAACTAAACTGCCCCAGAGCAGACCCCAAAGCAATAGGCAGCCCCCAACATATAATGACGGTGAAGCAAGATGAAAACACTAACACAGATAGAAAGATAGGTTGAGCAAATGATGGGGCCTAAGCTAACTACATAGGACAGGATAGGAAAGCTGATGTCTGCCATCCGCAAAAACCCTATCAAAATGAGCCAACCCGACTGATAGGAAAAACAGGCCCTGAAGTCGCTAAGCTTCAAATGACTATATCAGCACTCAGGTATATTCTGAAGACAGAGCAAAAGATCAACAGATCAGAGACAAAAATGGAATTCAGTTCACCCCCGGCCGGGGATGGCAGAACTCCCAAAAAACAAGGCAAAACAAAAACAAAACTGAAGAGTACAAAGCAGAGCAGAAAAACTTAGCTTTGAGATGCAGGAATCAGACTGGTCTCCAAGAATCCAGCAGGAAAATCACCAGCCAGGAAGAAGGGCGTCGGCAGCCTTATATCCAGTCCTCAATTCCAGCCACCCAGTCATCATCTAGCTGCCCAGGTGTTTGGTAATCAGCCTCACTACCTTCCTTCACCAGAGGAGAGAGTTCATCAGACCTCAATGGTGAAGGGAAAAATGAACTCACAACAGAGATCCTTACGAAATGGGACAGATGGCAGTCCTCGCTGGACAAGAAGTTCCGACCGTCTCCGGCGCTGAGATCATCTCTGAAATGGTGGATCAGCAACAGAAACTTCAGCCGGGGGGGTTCCTTGGATCCTGTCTCCATGCATGACCATCACTACAGATGCCAGCAGGGAAGGATGGGGAGCCCACCTAGAAGGAAGATTCTTACAAGGAACGTGGAACAAGAGTATCAGCTTACAGTCCTCAAACTACCGAGAGCTGCGAGCAGTCTGTGAGACTCTGAAGAGAAGCGGTTCAAGACTACAGAACCAACATATAAAGATCATGTCGGACAACGTGACCACAGTAGCCTTCCTACGCCACCAGGGGGCCCAAGGCACGGGAAACTTCAGAAGCTAGCAGCTCGCATCCTCACCTGGGCAGAAAACAATTCTCGCTCCCTATCAGCAGTGCACCAGGAAGGCTCCCAAAACAGGATAGCCGACTATCTAAGCAGACAAGAAGTCCGAACGACCGAATGGGAGCTAAAAGAGATCTTCAAGGATCTTTGCCATCGCTGGGGGACACCCCAGCTGGACCTCTTCGCGACAAGAAAAAACGCCAAGCTGAAGAGGTTCTACTCCCTCAACCCAGCGGACCATCCGGAAGAAATCGACGCCCTGGACCAGAATTGGGGAAGGGGACTCCTATACGGGTTTCCACTGATTGCCATAATACCGAGGGTTCTCAGGAAGATCCAGGAGGAAGGAGCTCGGGTGATGCTGGTCATACCTTTTTGGCCCAGGCGGAGTTGGTTTCCCCTCCTCAGAAAGATGGCTCAGAGGGTCCACTCCACCTACCAACAATACCAGACTTGCTCTCCCAGGGTCCAGTGTTACACCCAGACCCAGGAAGCCTGCAACTGGCAGCATGGATCCTGAGAGGGACATCCTAAAGTCCAATGGCCTCTCGGACCAGGTGATCTCCACATTGCAGGCCAGCCGAAAACCGGTGACAAGAGCGATATATTGTAAAATCTGGAAGAGATTCTGTATAGAAAGTGGTAGTGCCCCTCTAGACCTATCTCGGCCTGATATCCCTCGGATCCTGGACTTCCTACAGGCCGGATTCGATAAGGGCCTGACCCCGAGCACACTCAAAGTCCAGATAGCGGCCTTAAGTACCTTCTTTAATTTCTCCCTATCCTCCCATCCATGGATAGCGTGATTTACTAAAGCCACCCAGAGGCTAAGACCCACATTGAGGAAAACTGTCCCCCATGGGACCTAAATCTGGTACTCAACGCGCTGTGTAGGCCCCCTTATGAGCCAATTTCAGAGATAGACATTTCAAAGCTCACACAAAAAACTGCTTTTTTGGTAGCTATCACCTCAGCTAAACGTTTAGGTGAGATCCAGGCCCTCTCAATCCAGAATCCCTACATTCAGATCTTCGAGGACCACATAACGCTCAAACTAGATCCAAAGTTTCTCCATAAGGTAGTATCGCCGCAGAATCTAAACCAAGAAATAATCCTGCCCTCGTTTTGTCCAGCCCCAAAGAATGATAAAGAAAAATTGTTTCATTCTTTGGATGTTAGACGCACGGTCGCCCGTTACCTGGAAGTCACCCGGGACTGACGACAGGACTCAAAACTATTTGTCCAGTACGGCGGCAAAAATAAAGGTAGAAGTGCGGCTACACAGACTCTAGCGAGGTGGATAACAACAATAATCTCCTCGGCGTACGAGGCCGAGGGCTTGCCGGTACCTGGAGGGCTTAGGGCTCATTCCACCAGTGCGATAGCGACTTCATGGGCAGAGAGGGCGGGTGCCTCAGTAGAACAGATATGCAGGGCCGCCACCTGGTCTACACCAAATACTTTCTGTAGACACTATAAGTTGGACACTCTATCAGCTAGCCAGGCGACCTTCGGTCGCAGAGTGCTACAAGCAGTAGTCCCACCCTAAGCGAATTCCTACTTTGGTATTCCCCATGGTGCTGTCAGGATAGGACATCCTGGAAAACAGAGATTAGACCTACCGGTAATGTTATTTCCAGGAGTCCATCCTGACAGCACTGGTAGTTCCCTCCCTATGATTTGTATTGGTATCATTATGCTTGTACTAAATCTAAATAAAATTTAATTGCATCATACTGGTGTGGTACTTGGAAAAATCACTGGAGTGTGGTGTGGGAGGGGACCTTTTAACCTCTCGTGCATTTCCTGTCCCTGGAAGGATGAAAGGACAACCCCCATGGTGCTGTCAGGATGGACTCTTGGAAATAACATTACCTGTAGGTCTAATCTCCGTTTTCTTCACCACTCTATGGTATAAAATTATGTGAGACACATTTGGTGTCAATATGATCACTGCACCACTAGATGAATTCATTTGGGACTGTAGTTTGTAAAATGAGGTCACATATGGGTGGTTTCTGTTGTTCTGGCACCTCAGAGTCTCTGCCAATGTGACATGGCACCCTCAAACCATTCCAACAAACTCTGAACCCCAATATGGTGCCTCTTCCCTCCTGAGTGTGCCTCAAAAGTAGTATTCTCCCACATATAGGGTATTAGCGTACTCTAAAGAAATTTCACAACAAATTGTATAGTGCAATTTCTCCTGCTACCCTTGTGAAAATAAAAAAAATGGTGCTAAATAACATTTTTTGTGGGGAAAATGTGATTTTTTTTGTTTTCACGACTCAACATTACGAACTTCTGTGAAGCACCTGGAGATGCAATATGCTCATGAAACATCTAAATACATTCACCACACATTTAGATCAGTTCCCTAAGGGGTCTAGTTTCCAAAATGGTGTCACTTGTGGGGGATTTTCACTGTTTATGCACATCAGAGGCTCTCCAAATGCGACATGGCATCTACTAATTGTTCCAGCAAATTTTGCATTCAAAAAATCAAATGGTGCTCCTTCCCTTCTCTGCCGTGTGCCCACACAGTGGTATTCCTCCACATTTGGAGAATTGGCATGCTCAGATAAAATTGCAGAACAAATGTTAGGGTCCATTTTTTCCTGTTATTCCTTCCAGTTGGAAGGAATAAAAACAAGACCACAAAGTATCTATGGCTAAGGCTACTTTCACACATCAGGTTTTCGGCGTCAGGCGCGATCCGGCGTCGTGCCGGAACGCCGGATCCGGCAAATGTTTCTGAAAACCGGATGTGACGGATCCGGTTTTCTGCCGGATCCGTCTTTTTCTGGACAGACAAAACCGGATCCGTCTCATCCGGTTCATCCGTTTTTCTATCCGTTTTTTCGACGGATTACGCCGGATCCGGTTTTTAAAATTGACCCTTGTGGCCTTCCGAACGGGATTGGCTACTGGAAAACTATATATAGCGTGTTCCTACAGCCCTTCTTTGACAGGTTGTAGAGGAGAAAGTGCAGGTTGGAGAGAAGAGCAAGTTACTGGCGAAGATGGATGTTGTGATTGGAAATATTTTGAAGAATTTGGCGGATTTTACAGCGGAGGCGAATCGTTTGAGGGTGATTGTTCTGGAGAAGGAGAGAGCGAGACAGCAGCGCATCAGGCATCGTAGACAACGTTTGTGGATCCACCCCATCACAGCCAAGAGAATGACGCGTGGGGTCTATTCTACACTATGCATGGACCTTCGACGAAACCCGGATAAATTTTTTGGATATGTTAGGATGAAAATGGAGAATTTTGATTACTTGGTGGAGCGCATTGCACACCTCATAAGAAAAGCGGACACCTATTGCCACTTCTCTGTTTCACCCGCAGAGCGTCTGATGGTGACTTTAAGGTAAGCCACATTTATTGGATATGATCGCATCAGAGCACACTTTCACTGCAATCTTGTTGGTGGTAATTTGTATCTCCAAGTGTTATAGGTCAGTTTTGGTATGTAATTCTGTGATTTAAAACTAATTTATTGTTTTTTAATTCCCCACAGATTTCTTGCAACTGGAGAATCCCTTTCGTCACTGCATTTCCAGTACAGACTCGGGATTTCCACCATATCTGGAATTGTGAAGTACACATGCCGTGCACTGTGGGACTCCTTAGCTGAAGAGTTTTTACCAGAGCCCACAACAGAGAGGTGGATTGAAATTGCTGACAAGTTTCAACAGATATGTCAGTTTCCAAACTGCTTGGGCGCTGTGGACGGGAAACATATCCGCATTGTAAAGCCAGCCGGATCGGGATCGGAATATTTCAATTACAAGAAATATTTTTCAATTGTCCTCATGGCCATCGCTGACGCGGAATACAAATTTATTGCGGTTGATATTGGGGCCTATGGCCGCTCCAATGACTCTCAAGTTTTCAAACTGTCTGCCATGGGGCGTAAACTGTATGGAAACACCTTCCAGTTCCCACCACCTAGACCGCTGCCGCAAACATCTGGTCCACCTATGCCATTTGTCTGTGTAGGGGATAAAGCCTTCCAGCTGTCAGAACACCTTTTGAAACCGTACTCTAGCAGAGGATTGACAAGACCAAAACGCATTTTTAATTACCGCCTCACAAGAGCAAGAAGAATGGTTGAATGTACCTTTGGTATTCTGACAGCCAAATGGCGGGTCCTATTGACTGCGATCAACCTCAAGACAGAAACTGTGGACGAGGTGATCAAAGCGTGCGTGGTACTCCACAATTTTGTTATCTGCAAGGAACCCATTTCCATTGAGGACACCTCTGAAGAAACCACCTTGCAAGATTACCATGACATTACCACTAGAAGTTCTGTGACGGTTTCAGTAATGAGGGACAATTTTGCACTATACTTTATGTCACCTCAAGGCAGAGTACACTGGCAGGATGACAGAGTGTGAAAGATTTGTGCCCTAACCAAACTTGTGTACCTTCTGGACCAACAGTATATACCTTTGCCAACCAAAGTTGGCTATCTTGTCATGGTCTCTATTTTTAGCTTTAGGCCACAGGTGTGTACCTGGTTGTGTTTTATGCAAAGTATTTCACCTTTTAACAAAAGTTGTGTACATTGTTAGGAAATCACCAACAATATACACAACTTTTTAGGTGAAATACTTTGCTTCAAACACAACCAGGAACACAACTGTGGCAAAAAGCTAAAATTTACCCACAGTTATATACCTAGTTTTGAATACCATTTCACCTTTTAAATACCCTGTATTTAACCTTTTTCGCTGCAGAAAGAAATGACAGACAACCAGTGTAAAATAATTTAACTTTTATTGAAAAATGTTTTTTTTAGTAAACTTTTTTAAAATTTTAATAAACTTGTTTAATAAAACTTTGAAACTATAAAACTGAAACCATAAAACTGGTCATTTTTATTTAAATACACACATTATAATTCTGTGTAGTGTGTGGTGGAAATACTGCTGTAGGGGCTGCGGGACACTTCGACACTGGGAGTGTGGAGAGAGGACTGGGATCGTGGTGGGGAAGGAACAGTTAGAGGTGAAGGTGTGGAAAAAACTACAGAATGGGTGGACATGTGGGAAGCAGAAGAGGTGGTGGGTGGTGGAGTGGAGGGTTGGGCAGGGACTGTAGGAGCAGATGATGTTGATGGCAAGTTGTATGGGGAAGGAGTTTGGTACGGGGCAGGTTGCTGGAAGTGGGGAGATGTCTGGTACGGGGCAGGTTGCTGGAAGTGGGGAGATGTCTGGTACGGGGCAGGTTGCTGGAAGTGGGGAGATGTCTGGTACGGGGCAGGTTGCTGGAAGTGGGGAGATGTCTGGTACTGGGGAGGTTGCTGGTACTGGGGAGTTTGCAGGTACTGTGGAGGTTGCTGGTACTGGTGAGGTTGCTGGTGCTGGGGAGGTTGCTGGTGCTGGGGAGGTTGCTGGTGCTGGGGAGGTGGATGGTGCTGGGGAGGTGGATGGTGCTGGGGAGGTGGATGGTGCTGGGGAGGTGGATGGTATGTAATAGGAGGGGGAGGATGGAAAGTGGCTGGAGGTGGATGGTATGTAATAGGAGGGGGAGGATGGAAAGTGGCTGGAGGGGGTGTAGATGTAATAGGAGGGGGAGGATGGAAAGTGGCTGGAGGGGGTGTAGATGTAATAGGAGGGGGAGGATGGAAAGTGGCTGGAGGGGGTGCAGGTGGAGGAACTACTGTGGTGGGAGGAGGAGGAGGTTGGGAGGTAACTTGCTGGAGAGCAGCGTGGCATGAATGCATTACATGCATCTGCTGGGCAGGAGAGAGCGTTTCCATGCGCTCCACAACAGACCTGAAAAAGGTGTGGTTTGGCGAAGATCTTGCTTCTGAATGCATGGTTTGCAGAAGTGTCTTCACCTCCAGAATGCTGGAGTTGATCTGCTGATAGCCTGCGGATATTTGCTCTGACAAGACTTTGAGACAGTTCTGGAAAGATGCATTCAGATGCAAGAACTCTGGCGCATAAGTCTTTTCCTGACCCCTCTGCCGCTGCCGCCCAGTACCCGCAGGTGTACTAGAGGTGGCAGGGGCAGAAGGGTGGGGTAAAGGGAAAGCGATCTCCTCACCAGCAGCTTCATGTAATGTAGGCGGCCACGATGCTCCTGTGCTGGTGGATGGGACAGATGGGTCGAATGTGTGGGAAGGCTGGGAAGGTGCAGATGTACCGGGGCGGTCGAAGTGTCCCTCGGTGCCGGTCTCCTCAGGGATCGCCTCAGAAGGGTCCAATCGTGCCGGCTCCCGAGTGCTGCTCACCGTGCTGTGGAATAAAGAGAAAAAAAAACAATTAAAATACTGACATGGTATGGCCCTGGCTGAAAATTTTTTTTACATATAACATTTTTTTTCACATGTGGTGTGTAATATTTACCTTCTGGTGACCATTGTTTCCCGGAGGAACGACAGGGCTTCTGCGTACTTGTACTTGCTCCTGCGTCCTCCAGATCCACTCGGGGCCCGCATCTCTTTATTGAACTCCTTCTTGAAACGATCCCTCACAGACCGCCACCGATTCACAATTCTGTTCCCTGAAACAAGAAAGGAGTGGTTAGTATACAACATCAGTGTTTCCCAAACTCCAGTCCTCATGGTCCCCAGGGGTCATGTTTTCATGATTTCTATAGTAAATAGAAATCCTGAACACATGATCCGTGGGGACCACGAGGACTGGAGTTCGGGAAACACTGGTTTACATCAAGCAACCGGTACTGTATATACTTACGCTCTTTAATCTGGGCCCGAGCTTCGAGGTCCTCCCAGCGGCCCACAAGGAGAGAACAGATTTCCTCCCAGAGTCGTCGGGTAACAATCAGGTCAGCGTGGCGGCGGTCAGCCATATTCCAGAGCGGCTCCCTTTCTCTGACGAGATCGATGAGGCGGTCCACATCAATCCCTCCATCCTCACCGTCAGAGTCGGGAGCACGCTGTGAAGGCTGTTAAAGAAAAAGACAAAAATAACATAATTAGCCTCCACAAAAGAAATGAAATAAAAAGTGCAAAAAAACAAAGCAAAAATATTTATACTTACACGCTGGTGACCGCCGCGTTGCTGTCGCCGACGACCCTGGGAGGCACTGCGAGGACCTCTTGGCCAAGCACCAGATTGGGAAGACTAGAGAAGAAAACAAAAAAAGTTATGTCTTTGGATGTAGGCATTTGTTTGCTGTGTGTGGTCTGCAGAACATTGTTTTCTATGTGTTGTGTGTAGTGTGATGTTGTGTTTCTGCGTTTGATGCAAAAAACTTACCAATTGTGAGCCCACTCCAAGTGTCTGTCCACCCCTTCCTTCTTCTTCTGGGAACTCCTCTTCATCTTGTGATTCCTGTTTTGAAATAAAAGGCAATGAATAGACATATATTACAGAGAAGATGGATTTTGGAAATAAAAACTTACCGTCAAACGCTGACGATGCGAGGGAGGGCTCCCAGAAGATGTGCTGTCCTCTTGCTGGCCAGACTCCATGGCTGTGGGTGGTGTTACAGCTGCTGCCAGTGAAGCCAGTGCTGCTGCTGCTGCTGCTGCATCTCTTGGGCGGCTGTTGAATAAAGAGAAACAAAGGGCCAATGAATATCTTGATATTCAATAGCCCTAGTTTGGAGGAATGGGGGATTTGATAATTACCGTCTCTCATCTGCTGCTGGCCTCCCCTCCTCAGCATGTTCTATTTGCTGCTCCATTTGGGGTGGTGGTGGTGCGGATGGTGCTGCAGTGGTCTCCTGCCTTCTCCTGCGCCTGGTTGCTGTCTTGGGTGGCATGTTGGGTGTGGCTGTGGGTCCCACTGTCTTGCTTTTATATATGTCTTGTGGGCAGAGCTACTGAGCATGCTCAGACCAAAAAACCGGATCCGGCGCATTGCGGCGCTCATAGGCTTTCATTGTGTGAAAAAGCCGGACGCGCCGGATCCGGCGTGTCCGGCTTTTTCGACGGAGACAAAAAACGTTACAGTCACCGTTTTTTCCAGACGCCGGATCGCGACACATTGCCGGATCCGGCGAAAACCGGATGAAACGCATGGCCATCCGGCGCGATCCGGCGCAAATGCAAGTCAATGGGGGGGAAAACGGATCCGGCATTGCATTTCGCCGGATCCGGTTTCTGTCAAAAGCGCCGGATCGCGCCTGACGGCGAAAACCTGATGTGTGAAAGAGGCCTTAGATATGCTTTTAAACAACTTTCTTGAAAAGAAAATATAGTCATTTTTATTGTAATATAGATATAAAATAAAATAGATATAAAATGAGGATAATGACCCTTGAAACGCTCGTCACCTTATGTCCTCACTGAGGCTAGGTTCACATTAGCATCTGTGTGCGCAGCGTATCGTCTGCATGTGGTGCAACTGCATGTCAAAATGCATACAAACACATGTTTACGGAGTGTTTTTTATCCGCATCAGCTTACGCATGATGGCAAAAAAATGCTGCGTTTGCATGCGCTTGCATGCTTTTTTTTGCATGCATTTGCGTTTTTTCAGCGCATGCGTTCAGAGAATTTCCTTGACACAAGCCACACCCAATGCGCGTGCCTCATTTTCCGGATATGATTATTTGAAAAACGCATGCATTTCGAATGAATGCATACGCATGTCCTTGCGTACACATGTTTCCATAGACAGTAATGCATTTTTAATGCACTCATCTGTATGCGCATGCCTGCGCATATTTGAGGGATTTTTGATGTCTCAAAAAGTGCAACATGATGCATTCGCTGGACCCTGCCGCACACCATGTCCCTGCATACACCATGTTGAAGATAGGGAAACATGACGCATGCGGATGAAACGCTGCGTACACAGACGCAAATGTGAAAGCAGCCTGAATTTGTCAGCTAAAAGATAACAAAGTAGCATGTAAACCAGTTTTAGAAGCAAACATTTTCCAGACATGCTGCAGGTTCTGTAGCCATAACTAAAAAGAAGATATGATCAAACTGACATTAGAAAAGAGGTAAGAGAAGAGGGAAGCAACTTTTCTATTGTTTTCTTCATAATAGGGAACAAACTAAGTAACTTTAATAAGCGTTGCATCACATATTATTACTAATGAGAATAATTACAGCAATAAATATGACACTAAAGTCTACAAACAGGGATAAAATCTTCAACAAGGAATTCAAGACTGCCAGTCACAGAAAAGGAAGCATTTTAAAGATTATGATGTTCATTGATTGAATTTAACAAATGTCTGTATAAATGTTTGCCCTTTTTCCATAGAACTGTAACATATCACTATGGTTACTAATATATTTAGAGTTGCTAGAGGAAATTTTCCAGGACATATGATACTCATGTGAGATTATGTATTGGAAAAAATGCTTTCAATATGATCACAGTTGTTTTACGGTTGCAGTAGAACATCAGAGGCTTCTTTTGATATGCCAGCCTTCATTTTTCCATAGAAAAGTTACAGGGTACTGTTGTATTATACCTGTTATTTTCAAACTTTTAGGGTATGTGCAAACTTTGCAGATTTATTGCAGATCCGCAGCGGTTTTTCCGCTGCGGAAACACAATTAATCCACAAGTGTGTATCAAAACAATGTTAACCTGTTTGTAAAAAAAAATTGCTGTGTACATGCTGCGTAAAAAAACATGTGGAATCGCAGCGTTTTTTCACCGCAGCATGTCAATTATTTGTGTGGATCTGCAGCGCTTCTGCACCCATTGACTTACATTGAGTCAGGCACATCCACAGCAAAACTGCAGATGTAAAAAAAGATCTGAGGTTTTGCTGCAGATGAAACACTGCAGATCGGGAGGAGGGAAGTGTGTGGGCAGTGACTGTGTGCATGTATAGTGTGTTCCGGGATCTGCTGGGCTGTGCGGGGGTTGCCGGGGCTGTGCAGGGGTTGCCAGGGCTGTGCGGGGGTTACCGGGGGTCTGCGGAGCTGTCCGGGGTCTGCGGGCGTCTGCCAGGGCTGTTCGGGAGGTCTGAGAGGCTGTGCGGGGGTTGCCGGGGCTATCCAGGGGTCTGTGGGGCTGTCTGGTAGGTCTGCGGGGGTTGCCAGGGCTGTGAGGGGGTTGCTGGGGCTGTGTGGGGGTCTGCGGGTGTCTGCCAGGGCTGTGCAGGGTTGCCGTGGGTCTGCGGGGCTGTCCATGGGGTCTGAGGGGGTTGCCGGGGCTGTGTGGGGCTTGCCGGGGGGTCTCTGGGGCTGTCCGTGGGGTTTGCAGGTGTCTGCCGGGGCTGTGTGGGGGGGTCTGCGGGGCTGTGTGTGTGTGTGTGTATATGCAGGCATCGTCCAATGGGACTACAAGTCCCATCCGGCTATGCCTGCTTCAGTGACAGTGAATGACAAATTAGCCAATGATGGGATAGTAGTAGTCCCATCATCCGGCTAATGTGTTGAATGTAAAAAAAAAAATCACACAGAACATACAGTACATATACACATACATTACACACAGTACATGCAACATATAACATAGAGTACATACTCACTATAAACACCTATTTCCCCGAAGCCCTGTAATAAAGATAAAATAAATCAAACCATACTTACCTTTACGCCGTAGTCCAGATAATAACGAGTGTCCCACGACGATCTCCCATGTAGAACACTGACATCGGGTGATGTCAGTGCTCTACAGGGGCTCCTGTGATGAAATGACAGGCAAAGATAATCCTCCGCTATGTATCCCTCCGCCGCAGGAAAGAGGTCCCGTAACCCTAAACCTAATTCTCATGCAGCATTGAGAGCCTGAACTCAGGTAATCTCAGTGATGCACTGCAGGAGCCATTGTCTTCTGTCAGTGTGTCACTGGAGGCCCTGTAGAGAGGTCACATCTCCTGATGTGACTTCTCTATAGGGGGGGAACATCATGGAACACTCATTATTAAGTGGATTATGTTGGAACAGGGAGTATTTGTTTGTTTTTTTATTTTTTTTTTCAGGAGATCGAGAGCATCACATGGTTTAGGTGTACAATAAAATGGGAAAACTGTGTAGTGTTTTATTTCATTATAAGACTTTTTTCTGACAGTGTGTGTTTATTTAACCCTTAACAGCTATAGCATTAGTAATGGACAGGTGTCTTATTGACATCTGTCCATTACTAACCAGGCTTAATGTCACCTTACAATACAAAAGTGACATTAACCCCTTATTACCCCATATGCCACAACCGCTACACGGCAGAAGAGAGAGGCTAAGTGCCGGAATTGGCACATCTTACAGATGCGCCATTTCTGGGGCGGCTGCGGGCTGGTGTTTGTAGCCGGGGGGGCAATATCCATGACCCCTTCCTAGGCTATAAATATTAGCCCGCAGCTGTCTGCGTAGCCTTTCTGGCTATTAATTATAGGGGGACCCCACATCATTTTTTTGGGGGCCCCCCTATTTTAATAGCCAGTAAAGGCTATGCAGACAGCTGCGGGCTGATATTCATAGCCTGGGAAGATCCATAGGTATTACTCGCTTCCAAGGCTACAAACACTGGCCCCCAGTCACCGGCTTTCCCACTCTGGACTTGAAAATTGCGCGGGAGCCCACACAATTTTTTTTCCATTTTTTAAAAAATTAAACAGATATTGCGTTTAAGGCCGGGGTCACACTTGCGAGAAACTCGCACAAGTCTCGCACCTCAATACCAGGCACTGGCACTGGCACTTGGGACCTGAGTGTGTGGCTGCATGTATTTCTATGCAGCTGAACGCTCCGGTCCGAGTGCCGGCGGCAGTGCTGGGCATTCTGGTGCGAGACTCGTGCGAGTTTCTCATAAAGTGTGACCCCGGCCTAACACAAATTTTTTCTATCGATAGATAGACATATCTATAGATAGAAGGAATGAGATTGATAGATAGATAGATAGATGGAATAAGATAGATAGATAGATTTATAGATAATTCTATCTATCCCATATCTATCTATTATCTATCTTTCCATCTATCAATCATCTATCAATCCTATATCTATCTATCTATCTATCTGTCTGTGTATCTATCCCATATCTATCTATCTGTGTGTAATGGAATGTGGGATGGACAAATGTAAAAGAGGATGGACCAGAAATGACATCACATCTGTGTATGAAGTCTGCAAACTGTTCTAGGAAAATCTGTGCTCCAAGAGGCAAATAGTGCTCCATTCCTCCCGAGTCTCTCCATATGGCTAAGTAGTACTGTACAGCCACATTTGGGGTATTGTGACATTCAGTAGAAATTGTGGGACAAATTTTGGGGCCATTTTTACCCACTTCTTGTGTGAAAATGTGAAATACTTGGCTAAAACAAAATTTTGGTGGTAAAAATGTAGTTATTTTGTCTTCACTGCCCAATGGTATAAAATTCAGTGACACACCCATGGTGTCAATATGATCACTGCACCCGTAGATGAATTTGTTGAGAGGTGTAGTTCCTAAAATGGGGTCACTTATGGTAGGTTCTGCTGTTCTGGCATCTCATGGGCTCTCCCAGTGGGTCATGGCACCTGCAAATCATAACAGTAAAATCAGGCACTCATTGCCTTCTGAGCTTTGCACTGTGCCTAAAAAATATTTCCAGATTACATGTAGGCTATTGGCGCACTCAGGTAAAAGGTACCTCAGTGTGTTGCAAAAAAATGTCCTATTAGCCCTTAGAAAAATTAAAAACTTGAGGCTTAAACAACATTTTAGTGGTGAAAATGTAATTTATTCTTTCTTCCCTGCTCAGTGGTATAAAATTCTGTGATGCACATGTGGTATTAACGTGAACACTGCACCCTAGATGAATTCATTGTGGAGTGTAGCTTGTAAAACGAGTTCGCATATAGGGGGTTTTTGTTGTTCTGGCACCTCAAGGATTCTGCCAATGTGACATGGCACCCTCAAACAATTCCAGCAAAATCTGAACTCCAATATGGCATCTCTTTCCTTCTCAGCTTTGCACTGTGCCTCAAAAGTAGTATTTCCCTACATATGGGGTATTGGCATACTCAAGAGAAATTGCACAAAACATTGTATAGCGCAATGGGCAGTGTTTGCATTAGAGTACAGCAGGCAGGGTCTGCATTAGAGTGCAGCAGGCAGTGTCTGCAGTAGAGCGCAATGGGGACTGATATGCAACCTTACACAACTTAGACTGTGAAACAGAAAGGTTGCTCAGGCACCTCCTCAGTGTGGAGGAACCAATATATACATAATGTCCCACAGCTATTGGCTGGGGAGGAAATAGCAAGTGCACATGCTGACACTTTAAGAGGGCAGGAGTGCTTTCGCGCATACCCCAAGGACATGGATAGAGGATCGGCTGGAACATCCAGAGCATGGGGAAGGGAAGAACTGACCGGAGCATGTGTTTAGCGAACCCTCAATTTGGATTTTGACAGGGAGAGGTCTGACACTCACCTGTTTTCTTCCAGTTCCTTTTAGATGTTGTGCTCCCAGCACAACTTTACCAGATGAGAGTTATTGACAACACCCTTGTTTTCATCCCTTTCCAATCTTACAGTGCTGCACTAAGAAGTGCATTCTCTCTTTATTCTGTGTTGCTACATACATTGCTTTGTATGAAATTTTTTAACCCCTTCCTGACATCTGATGTACTATCCTGTCCACGGGACCCGGGACCCTATGCCCATGGACAGGATAGTACGTCATAGCGATCAACGGCGCTCACGGGGGGGGAGCGCCGCTGATCGCAGCTGGGTCTCAACTGATTATCACAGCTGACACCCGGCACGTTAACCCCTGGCACACGGCAATCAAACATGATTGCAGTGTACTGGGGGATTAGGGAAGCATCGGCAGGGAGGGGGCTTCCTCCATGCTTCCCTGAGACCCCAGCGCAGCGCAATGTCCTGCGCTGCTCTGAGGGCCTCCTTCCCTGCAGGTCCCTGGATCCAAGATGGTCGCGGGGGCCTTCGGGGGCCTGCAGGGAGGCGATCTGACACATGACAGTGATTTTTCCCCCCTGGGACAATGTAATAAAGTAAAAAAAAAGTGTAAAAATAACTTACGAAAAATCGCTAAATAAATAAAAAAAAATTACCTAATAAATTCATTTTTTGTAAATAAAAAAAAACAATAAAAGTACACATATTTAGTATGGCCACGTCCGTAATGACCCACCCTATAAAACTGTCCCATTAGTTAACACCTTTAGTGAACCACTTAAAAAATAAAAATAAAAAACAAAGCAAAAAACAATGCTTTATTATCATACCGCCGAACAAAAAGTGCAATAACGTGCAATCAAAAAGACGGATATAAATAACCATGGTACCACTGAAAACGTCATCTTGTCCCACAAAAAACGAGGTGCCATAGAGCATCATCAGTAAAAAAATAAAAATCGCAGAATAAAGCGATGCAAAAATAATTATTTTTTATATAAAATTGTTTTCATTGCATAAAACCGCCAAAACATAAAAAAAGACATAAATGAAGTATCATTGTAATTGTACTGACCAAAAGAATAAAACAGCTTTATCAATTTTACCACACGCAGAACGGTGTAAACGCACCCCCCAAAAGTAATACATGAAATGCTGGTTTTTGTTCATTCTGCATCCCAAAAATCGGAATAAAAAGCGATCAAAAAATGTCACGCGCCCGAAAATGGTACCAATAAAAACGTCAACTCGTCCCGCAAAAAATAAGACTTCACATGACTCAGTGGGTCAAAATATGGAAAAATTATAGCTCTCAAAATGTGGTGATGCAAAAACTATTTTTACAATAAAAAAAGGGCTTTAGGACAATTCTTTTTGTGTTTTTTTCATTTAAGACAAATTAAATGAAGATAATAATACCAAAAAATTTGTGTTTGCAATCATTTTCAGGAAGAAACTGAGTATTATCTGACAGAATTGCAGGGGTGTCAATACTTTTGGCCACAACTGTATGTATGTATGTTGTATGAATGTAGTATATATGAAGTATGTATATAGTATGTATGTATGTTGTATGAATGTAGTATATATGTAGTGTGTATGTAGTATGTAGTATGTATGTTGTATGAATGTAGTATATATGAAGTATGTATATTGTATGTATGTTGTATGTATGTAGTATGTATGTTGTAAGTAGTATGTATGTAGTATGTATGTTTTTTTTTACATTCAACACATTAGCCGGATGATGGGGCTACTACTGTCCCATCATTCGCTAATGTGTCAATCACTGTCATTGTAGCAGGCATCGCCCGATGGGACTTGTAGTCCCATCGGACGATGCCTGCACACACACATATCCCCTGGCAGGCACGCACAGACCCCCGAGAGGCCCGTACAGGTCCCGGCAGGCCCACACAGTCCCCCGAAAGGCCCATACAGGCCCCGGCAGACCCGCACAGACTCCCAAGAGGCCCGTACAGGCCCCTGCAGGCCCGCACAGACCCCCGGCAGGCCCACACAGACCCCGAGAGGCCCGTACAGACTCCGCCCACACAGACACGCACAGTGTCCGCCCACGCACCGCCCACACTCTTCCCCCCTCCCAAACTGGATGTACAAGGAAAGAAAGGGGTTTTTTTTACTTCCGATATTTCTGTCCCATAGACTTGCATGGGACTTCCGGTATCGGAATCGGCGATACCCGATACTTTTTGGGTATCGGTCAGATCCAATCTGATCTGATATTTCTCAATATCGGATGGTATCGCTCAACACTATTGAAAACCATTATTAATGTGAAAATAAAGTTACGCTTTTGGTGAACGAACCTTCTCGAACGGAACCTCGAACAGCCGAATTTTAAGCAATGTGTTTGAGTTCGATGAACGGCTCAAACACCGCCCAAAACAGCTCGAATTTAAACTTGGCGAACAGGTCAACTCGAACACTGCTCATCTCTAATCAGGAGGCAGACGCAGATGGTCTCAGGCCCAGTATGGATTCGACAAGATTGTAGAAAGTTGAGAAAGGGTACAGTATCACCGGATAACAGGTATATATGTAGCATAGTTTACACATTAAAAATCTATGTCTATATATCAGGAGGCAGACTCAGACTGTCTCAGGCCCAGTATAGATTCCACAAGATTGTAGAAAGTTGAGAAAGGGTACAGTATCACTGGATAGCAGGTATCTATAGCATAGTTTAAACATTAAAAGTCTCTGTGTATATTTCTGGAGTCCGACAAAGACACTCACAGCCTCAGTATGGATTAGACAAGAATCTAAAAAGTAGAAAAAGGGTAATGTATTTGAAGCGTACACCAGTATACACTGTTGGGGTATTTTTCAATCTTCATATATATTTCAGTCTCAGTAAGACAGTCCAGACTCGAGAGGAAACGAGATGGATACAAGTACAGATGGAAAGTCGAGTGATTGCAGAAATTTTGGAATTACTAATCACGGGAAAAACTCCCGGGAGAATTCTCAGAGGTGATGCTGACCCTCAATTACTTTGTCTGTGGAGACAGCAAAAACAGTTCTTGCGAAGAAAGGTTTGCTGTATTGCAGTACCGTGGATCCCATCACCGTTACTCATCTCCATCAAATTGTGATCACAGGGAGAGATGTAGACATTGTCCTCACTGCCTATCATGATCTGTCAGGTAACCTTGGAGTGCAAAAGACAGAAGCCACAGGCCATAGGCGATTCTATTGGATTGGCATGAGATGACACATTTTAAAATGTGGGCAGGAATGTCACACGTCTGTGAGTAGGAAAACCGTGACAGCTGATGATAAACCACCACTGCATCTCATTGTGAGTCGATGTCCATAACAAATGGAAGCCACTGATCATCTGAAGATAGAACCCAGCAGGACAGGGCATAGCTACGTCTTAACCATCATCTATCAGTTCACCAAATTTGTATTGGCAGTCCCAGTGAAGGATTTAACAGCTCAGACTACACAGTGGTGGAGCAGGGAGAGGTAAGTATTGCAAGTGCTGGGGCCCTGAGCAAGCAGGGGGGGCCCACTCGTGGGCGGCGGTACTGGCACAGGGCCCCTCATAGTACGCCGGTGTGTCTGACGGTGGGTGTGCACCCCCACCGTCAGAGACACTTGATTGTACTATGAGGGACCCTGTGCCAGTGCCATCGCCCAAGAGTGGGCCCACCCACCTGTCCAGGGCAACGGCACTAGCACGGGTGCATGCGCCAGGTGGTGACTCCGGCCCTGGGGGGGAGGCAGCCCAGTTAGGGAGGTTGAAAAAATGGCATATGCCATTTTTCCAGCAACCTACGTGTCAGCAAGGGAAGGTGGGACAAAATCCTTTGAAACCCATGCATAGTTCATTTTAATGAAGGTTAGATCATCAACATTTTGGGTCGACAGACGGGTCCTTTTTTCTGTAAGGATTGATCCAGCAGCACTGAAGACTCTTTCGGAAAGCACACTAGCAGCAGGGCAAGCGAGCTCCTGTAAGCCATATTGTGCCAATTCAGGCCAGGTGTCCAGTTTAGAGGCCCAATAGTCAAAGGGGAATGACCTGTGAGGGAGAACATCGATATGGGAGGAGAAGTAGTTTGTAACCATAGTTGACAACTGCTGTCTCTTGTCACTTTCAATCGATGCAGTATTACCAGTCGTGCGAGCGGTACTTGAAGAATCAGTCAACAACATGGTCATGAAACCCCTGTGTCCAATGCCACATTGGCTGTGTGCACCACGAACACCATTTCCATGTTTCCCCCTACGACTCGTGGGAGAACCATCACCGCCGCTGTGTGCTGGGAATGCCTCAAACAAACGGTTTACGAGAGTTGCTTGTTTGTTAGCCAATATTAGCTCTAGGTTCTCCTGTGGCAGTCGTCATCGTTCATCATTTTGGCTATGCGGGGGTCCCTTTTTAGGATCTACAAGGCATAATAACACATGTGGGCCAATGTTCCAGGTGTCAATGATGCACTGCGAGTGCTGGGTGGAGGAGCACTTTCTGGCAAATCAACATCCCTCCAGTCACGCACAAACCCTGTAAATGACCTTGCCACACCAACATTTTCTCTTGCCCCCTGAGAAGCATCCTCCTCCCCTAAATAATCATCCCCATCATCCTCATCCTCCTCCTCTTCCTCTTCTTCCTCCACCTCGTCGAGGAGAGTTCCCTGAGCAGACAATGGCTGACTGTCATCAAGGCTTCACGCCTCCTCTTCCTCATCAGCTGCAGACGCCTGCTCCTTAATGTGCATCAAAGTTTGCATGAGCAGACGCATAAGTGGGATGCTCATGCTTATGATGGCGTCATCTGCGCTTACCAGCCATGTGCATTCCTCAAAACACTGAAGGACTTTACAGAGGTCTTTCAGCTTCGACCACTGTACACCAGACAACTCCATGTCTGCCCTCAAACTGCCTGCCTGTGTATCCTCCCACAAATGCATTACAGCCTGCCTCTGTTCGCACAGCCTCTGAACCATGTGCAGAGTGGAGTTCCACCTTGTTGCAACGTCGATAATTATGCAGTGCTTGGGAAGGTCGAGCAATCGCTGCAGCTTCTGCATACGACTTGAGTGTATGGGCGACCAGCGGATGTGTGAGCACAGTCTTCGCACCTTATGGAGCAGGGCTGTTAACTCTGGATAATTATTGAGGAAGCACTGCACCACCAGGTTCAAGGTGTGAGCAAGGCAAGGTATGTGTCTGAGTTTTGAAAGGGCTATGGCAGCCACAAAATTCCGTCCGTTATCACTAACTACCTTGCCTCCCTCAAGATGTAGACTGCCCAGCCATGACTCAGTTTGTCACTGCAAGTAGTCAGCCAGTACCTCCGCGGTGTGTCTGTTTTCGCCCAAACACATAATCTTCAACACAGCCTGCTGACATTTACCACTAGCTGTTCGATAGTGGGACACCTCATGTGCAACACTGGCAGCTGCAGATGGAGTGCTCGTGCGACTGCACTCTGTGGGCGAGCTTTCGCTTCTGGAGGAGGAGGGTCGAACGCATACAGCCAACTGTTTCCTATACCGTGGGCTAGGCAGCACTGTCCCGCCGCCACTGTCCCCTATGGACCCTGCATCCACCACATTAACCCAGTGCACAGTGATGGACACGTAATGGCCCTGGCCATGCCTACTGGGCCATGCATCTGTTGTGAGGTGCATCTTTCCACTCACTGATTGCTTGAATGCATGGACAATGCGGTCTTTCACATACAGGTGGAGGGCAGGGATGGCTTTTTGAGAAAAGAAGTGCCGACTGGTTAGGTCATAGCGTGGTACTGCGTAGGCCATGAGCTCGCGGAAAGCTTAGCTTTCAACCAACCGGTAGGGCATCATCTCTAACGAGATTAGTTTGGCAATGTGGGCGTTCAAACACAGTGTATGCAGATGAGAGGATGAGTATTTTCTTGTCCTACTGAGAGTCTCTGGTAGGGTGAGCTGGACTTGAGAGCTGCATATGGTGGAACTAGTGGTGGACATGGCGGACTGAGAGAGGCTTGGTGATGGTGATGGTGTTGGTGGTCTTGCTGATGGCCTAGATGCAGTCTTTTGTAGCAATAACATTGTGATTCCCTGACTGCTTTGGCCTTGCGACGACACCTCAACATTTGCTGCTGGTGGTGTGCTAACCGGTGGGCTTACAGTGGGGGAAGCGATGGAGCATTGCTGATTAACTTCATTCGGAGCAGGTGCACATGTGGTACGTGAGGTTTGGTAGTCCATCCAAGCTCGCAAGTGCATGGTGGTTAAATGTCTAAGCATGCAACTGGAATTCAAATTTCTCAGATTTTTCCCTCGGCTAAAGGTCTTTGCACACTTCTTACTGATAACCTTTGCCTGATCATTAGGATTTTGTTCAAAAAAGTGCCACACTGCACTCTTCCTACCATGGAAGACATTTTGAGGCCTTGCACGCTGTGCTAATTTGACCATCTGGTCAAGCTGTCCTGCAACTCTTTTGGTTTTTGTAAACCATTTTTGGACTGCTACGGGCCTGCCAGATAACAGCTGTTGCGATGTCGATGCTTGCTGCGCATCCTCCTCTTCTGAGCTATTGGCAGCGGCACCCTCTTCCCCCAATGGATGCCAATCTGGGTCAACAACTGGGTCATCCATCACCTCCTCTTCAATTTCATGTGCAACTTTCTCTGTGTCACCATGTAAGGTTGTATAGTATGCGGGAAGGGGCACCTGAGTTTCATCAGGGTCAGATTCTGGCTCAGTACACTGCGAGGACAATGTAGTGCTCTGAGTGAATGTACCAGCAGAAAAATCTAGCAGTGCCTGTGCATCAGTGCACTCCATGTCAGATTCATCTTGGACTGGGGAATTCACAATTTGACTTAATAACCCAGGCATGGTATGTGAAAAGAGCTCCATGGAGTAATCTGTAGTGTGGCATGCCGCATCCTTCACTTTTGGTAGGGGTGAAGGACACAAGTAAAGGTGTTCCCGACCAGGAGCCTCCACTGATGACTCAGTGCTTTTATTTTTTGAAACTTCAGAAGAGGAGGCGATAGAGCTGGATGCTGAGTCAGCAATGTAAGCCAAAACTTGTTCCTGAAGCTCCGGCTTTAAAAGCGGTTTACCTACTCCCAGAAAAGGGAGCCTTCGAGTCCTTGTGGAGCCAGACGATGACGCAGGCTCAACACCTCCTGCCTTAGGTGCTATTGTGCTTTTGCCACTACCAGAAGATGCACCACCACCACCATCAGTACCAGCTGGCAACCCCCGCCCACTTCCACGGCCTCTTCCACCATACTTCCTCATTTTTGGAAAAATGTACTCAAAATATCACCAGCTATATGGTACTGTAAAACAAGGTACAAGGTGTATATAGTATTGGGGAGAATTGGAAGTTCCCTAGAGATTTTAGGAGGCTGAACTATTATCTCAGGCCCACTATAGATTACACCTCAATTTAACAGGCTGAAATACGCAGGTGTATGACCAGGTACAAGGTGTGTATATAGTATTGGGGAGAATTGGAAGCTCCCTAGAGATTTTAGGAGGCTGAACTATTATCTCAGGCCCACTATAGATTACACCTAAATTTAACAGGCTGAAATAGGCAGGTGTATGACCAGGCACAAGGTGTGTATATAGTATTGAGGAGAATTGGAAGCTCCCTAGAGATTTTAGGAGGCTGAACTATTATCTCAGGCCCACTATAGATTACACCTCAATTTAACAGGCTGAAATAGGCAGGTGTATGACCAGGCACAAGGTGTGTATATAGTATTGGGGAGAATTGGAAGTTCCCTAGAGATTTTAGGAGGCTGAACTATTATCTCAGGCCCACTATAGATTACACCTCAATTTAACAGGCTGAAATAGGCAGGAGTATGACCAGGTACAAGGTGTGTATATAGTATTGGGGAGAATTGGAAGTTCCCTAGAGATTTTAGGAGGCTGAACTATTATCTCAGGCCCACTATAGATTACACCTCAATTTAACAGGCTGAAATACGCAGGTGTATGACCAGGTACAAGGTGTGTATATAGTATTGGGGAGAATTGGAAGCTCCCTAGAGATTTTAGGAGGCTGAACTATTATCTCAGGCCCACTATAGATTACACCTAAATTTAACAGGCTGAAATAGGCAGGTGTATGACCAGGCACAAGGTGTGTATATAGTATTGAGGAGAATTGGAAGCTCCCTAGAGATTTTAGGAGGCTGAACTATTATCTCAGGCCCACTATAGATTACACCTCAATTTAACAGGCTGAAATAGGCAGGTGTATGACCAGGCACAAGGTGTGTATATAGTATTGGGGAGAATTGGAAGTTCCCTAGAGATTTTAGGAGGCTGAACTATTATCTCAGGCCCACTATAGATTACACCTCAATTTAACAGGCTGAAATAGGCAGGAGTATGACCAGGTACAAGGTGTGTATATAGTATTGGGGAGAATTGGAAGTTCCCTAGAGATTTTAGGAGGCTGAACTATTATCTCAGGCCCACTATAGATTACACCTCAATTTAACAGGCTGAAATACGCAGGTGTATGACCAGGTACAAGGTGTGTATATAGTATTGGGGAGAATTGGAAGCTCCCTAGAGATTTTAGGAGGCTGAACTATTATCTCAGGCCCACTATAGATTACACCTAAATTTAACAGGCTGAAATAGGCAGGTGTATGACCAGGCACAAGGTGTGTATATAGTATTGAGGAGAATTGGAAGCTCCCTAGAGATTTTAGGAGGCTGAACTATTATCTCAGGCCCACTATAGATTACACCTCAATTTAACAGGCTAAAATAGGCAGGAGTATGACCAGGTACAAGGTGTGTATATAGTATTGGGGAGAATTGGAAGCTCCCTAGAGATTTTAGAAGGCTGAACTATTATCTCAGGCCCACTATAGATTACACCTCAATTTAACAGGCTGAAATAGGCAGGTGTATGACCAGGTATAAGGTGTGTGTATATAGTATTGGGGAGAATTGGAAGCTCCCTAGAGATTTTAGGAGGCTGAACTATTATCTCAGGCCCACTATAGATTACACCTTAATTTAACAGGCTGAACTTGGCTGGTGTATGACCAGGCACAAGGTGTGTATATAGTATTGAGGAGAATTGGAAGCTCCCTAGAGATTTTAGGCGGCTGAACTATTATCTCAGGCCCACTATAGATTACACCTCAATTTAACAGGCTGAAATACGCAGGTGTATGACCAAGCACAAGGTATGTATATAGTATTGGGGAGAATTGGAAGCTCCCTAGAGATTTTAGGAGGCTGAACTATTATCTCAGGCCCACTATAGATTACACCTTAATTTCACAGGCTAAAATAGGCAAGTGTATGACCAGGCACAAGGTGTGTATATAGTACTGGGGAGAATTGGAAGCTCCCTAGAGATTTTAGGAGGCTGAACTATTATCTCAGGCCCACTATAGATTACACCTCAATTTAACAGGCTGAAATTGGCAGATGTATGACAAGGCACAAGGTGTGTATATAGTATTGGGGAGTATTGGAAGCTCACTAGAGATTTTAGGAGGCTGACAATGATGCTCTCAGTCCAAGTATGGCAGCAGGCAGCCTAATAGGCAGGACTGCTGCATACAAAATTGTGGAAAAATGAACGCTTGGTAACTGTGCAGAAAAGAGGAAGAAAAGTATATTTGCTTTTAAAAAAGCAGTTTGCAGAGCAGTGTGCAAACAGCAATGCAGCTATCAGGGAGCCTTATAAGGCAGCCTAATAACCAACAGAGCTGATGCACAAAAAATATATCCTCCCCTGTCACTGCACACAAACTGTTGTGTTGTACAGTGGAAATCGCTACCAGCAGAAGCAGTTTTTTGGTTCTTCTTCCCTGCCTAACGCTCTCCCTTATTCAGAATCAGCAGCTGCAACCTCTCCCTAATGCTAATATCGGCAGAAGTAAGATGGCGATCGGCGTGCACACCCTTTTATAGCCCCTGTGACGCCGCACAAAGCAAGTCAATCACTTGCATGCCCTTCTCAAAGATGGTGGTGACCGATGCCCATGTCATCACATTACCCACAGTGTGCGTCCTCCATCATTGGCTGAAAAAGGGTGCTGGAAGCATCATTTGAAACGCGACTTTGGCGCTCTGGTCGCCGACCTCGTGGCCAACCTCACGCTATGGTCGGGTTTCGTTTCATGAACCCGACTTCAGCAAAAGTCGGCGACTTATGAATCTGACCGACCCGCTTCGCTCAACTCTAGCTACGACATTACCTTAAAAAGGCGGTTCATGCTTGGAAACCCTCCAATGTGACTGAATTACAACAATTCTGCAAAGATGAGCAGACCAATATTCCTCCAGAGCATTGTAGAATTGCCAAATTTGGGAGAACCCCAAATAAACCCTCACTAGAAGATCATAAAATTCAACTTTTATTTCTATGAATTAAAATAAAGCATATATAAAGGGTATAAAATGTTTTGTCCCTAATCTGTCTCAAAAGTCTGCAGTTATTTTGTGCATTATTCCTGCTAATTTATATTTATAAAGTCTATAGCACCCGGTATGCTAACAGATATTAACAGAATAGGACAAGAAATTTTAGCACCAGTGTCCCCCAAACATGTTTCACAGCGCTTGTGGTGTCATCAGGGGATGGGATATATGATTAGTGGTGGCTGGCCAAATAAGCCATCTATATATTGCTTTGGCATACCTGAGGACCAATGACTTGCAAATTCACATGTTGTAAAAAAAGACATCATTTGTATCACAGCCAATGTGGTTAGCTGATCGATAAGAAAGACTGAAAACTTATAAAAGGTTCAAGCTGACAGGTTGGCATTGAAGACACTTTGCATATTATTAAGTTAGTTTTAGGACCAATCACATGGAACCTATCTCTTAATGCTACAATAGGAATATCCCTTTCTGTCATCACATAGTGCTGACATATCGCCTTGCTATGGGCACACATATGTAGAATTGCATCATCATTTAGACTCACCAGTCAGATGCGTGTGTCCTGAAAGCTTGTCAGCATCTAGCTTGTCCAATCTTACAGCTCGTTACACCTTTTTGTATGTAAACTTTTGACTTTGCAGTAAGTAATAAAAATGCCTTAAAACATTCTCTGTCTCTCATTATTCTGGTATTTGGCAAATAATAATTATGGTAATCTTAATTGAACTAAAACAGGAAAGGTTTATTCTAATTTCACGTCAGATATTAAGAAAAACATGCATACCGTATTTTTCGGACTATAAGACGCACCGGACCATAAGACGCACCCCAATTTTCAGAAGGAAAATAGGAAAAAAATAATAATGTGTCAAATGGGGGTCCATCTTACAGTCCGAATTCAGCTTATTTGGGAAGGGATCCGGCACAGGTGATGGAGTGGTCACAGGGGTCATTCAGTGCTCCAGGCTGGTGCAGTGGCGGTGGCTCTGTTCTGGGGCAGGTGGGGCAGCTGGGCTGTGCTGAGCTGGGGCAGCTGTGTTGGGCTGGGGCAGGTGGGCTGTGCTGGGGCAGGTGGGCTGTGCTGGGCTGGGGCAGCTGTGCTGGGCTGGGGCAGGTGGGCTGTGCTGGGGCAGGTGGGCTGTGCTGGGGCAGCTGTGCTGGGCTGGGGCAGGTGGGCTGTGCTGGGGCAGGTGGGCTGTGCTAGGGCAGCTGGGCTGGGCTGGGGCAGCTGGGGCAGGTGGGCTCTGTGGGGTGATGGTAGCGGCGGGCTGTGTTCCGGTGCAGGGGCGGCGGCTCCGCTGGCATTTCCTCGAAGCCCGGAGGCCCCTGCACATCTGTTGCTGGCTGCTGCCATGTTGTGGTGGCCTCCGGGAACATGGACGCCGGGAAGATGGCCACTGGTCTGGGGACGGCGCATGCGCATGTTCAGATCTCGTCCCGAGATCTCGGGAGACGAGATTCAAATCTCAGCAACGAGATCTCGTCCTCCGAGATCTCGGGACGAGATCTGAACCTGCGCATGCGCCGTCCCCGGACCGGCTGCCATCTTCCCAGCGTCCATGTTCTCGGAGGCCACCGCAACATGGCAGCAGCAACGGATGTGCGGGGGCCTCCGGGCTTCGAGGAAATGCCGGCGGAGCCCCCCATGGAGCTTAGAGAGCCACTACCCCTGCACCGGAGCACAGCCCGCTGCCACCACCACACCACAGAGCCACGCGGCACCCGCACCAGCCACCAGCCATGGACGGATGTAAGTATATTGTATATTGCGACCATAACATGCACTCCCCACTTTCCCCAAAAATTTTTTGGGAAAAAAGTGCATCTTATGGTCCGGAAAATATGGTATGTGTCTTTATATAGTGTATATATGTGGCGCCCCTGAGGGTTCAGTCGCCACAGAGGTACTGCACCTCCTCCTGAGGTGTGGTACCCCACCATTCAGGTAAGGTGGAGACACCTGACCACGCTCCAACACCTGCATCCCACACAATGTAGTAGTGTAGCAAAGCACCCTTTGGTGGCTCCCTGCTTGGAACACAAAGAGTGCTGGGAGGCGGGTGGAGTTTAGTCTGCACTAAAAGAGCGGGAAGAGGATAGGATTTAGTCAGTTTGTCACAGGAGTCTGATGAGGTCAGTCTGTGAAAGGAGATCCCCTGAGTGGGATGGATGAAGGAAGTGCTGCAGCCGACCTCAGTGACCTGGGTCCGCTGGTACAGGAAAGGAACATTGATAGAAAGCCTGACTCTCCATAAGAAGGAAAGGATTAGTACGGAACGTGAGGAGAAGAAGAGAACTAAGGATTAGGGTTAGAGGTGAACCCTTCCCAAGTTCTAAGCGCAAGGCCGGGGTCCAGTCCCCGAGGTTGTATGGATACTAATGGTCCTGCAGCAGACACTGGAGGAATAGAAGTTGTCACCACTTTATTCCCACACAAGACTTGGGGGCACAACAGCAACGATAGGGAGCTGGGACTTGGTAGCAGGGAGTCCCCGAAGCAGGCTACAGCTGTCTGCCGTACAAATAGAGTTCATAGGAACATCTGACAGGAGGAACTCCAGTGTAACTCATTACTGGGAGTACTTCACTAAAGGCGCTAAGAGGGAGACGTTCAGAAAAGGCACATATGTTGGCGGAGTGTTGGAAAGGAGTACTTCATCTTGCCTGGAAGTTCGCTGAGCTCCTGACCCGGAGGACACAGCACGGATGCGGGCTCTTGTGCCACAACAGACTGTGAGTAAAGCTTTGGAACTACATGCCCTGGTGTCCTCCACTTATTCCTGCGTCAACCTGCCCGGCACTGCTACCTCTCCTGCACCCGACACTACACCATCTAAGTGTCACTTTACCTACTCTGCCCTGGGACTACAGCCCTGCCTGTGGAGGGCTATAACATCATTGCTGCACCACACCATCTGTCCCAGAGGATCTGTCTGCAGCGTCGGCTTAACATCTTCATTGCCGAACACCACAGGTGGCATCATGACTCATTCACTCTAATTATTAAAAGCACACTGAACTATCCCCCCTTTTACAATGGCACCCAGGGCCATGGGTCAGGTCCCAGCTGCCGTGACATCTCCCATTGAAGCTCATCGGGTCCGGAACCGAGTACCCCACAGCCCTGGGAGGGCGATCCAACTTTGGCGTCACAAACAGGATGACGAAGCCCGTTGCCACCGGGTTCTGTGTGCCTAAGATTTATTGGACGTAAACATTGCTGAAAATGTGCAGAATAACCAAATTAATAGACTGTAAAATGGACTCCAAAAATGGCCGCCGGCGCGGAGAAGAAGGGCGTGACAATATGGGTGGTCCTAAGAAAAGACTGCAAACTGTCCTGGGCCTCCCCTGCCTGAACTTCATTGCAACTGCAACATGGCCCACTCCCCGAGGGGTCCGTATACTGGCCTGGTATGGAGGAGTAGGAAGAAGACGCCGCCCTCAGAAGGTGGAGCGAGGGCCGGTGGCGGGAAAAGAGTCCAGACAGGAAGAAGGAGGAGAGAATGCCATGATGGAAGAAGGAAGGAGGCCCGGAGAGCGCAAGGAGGTTGAGCTGAACTTTCCCGGCGCAATGGCTGAAGGCTCCGATCCAACTTACAAAATGGACCGCCAGCAGCTGAAGGCTGAAATCACCCAGCTGGCAAACCGTCTACGGCTGAGGCAGGAGGCATTCTGGTTGTTGAACTAGCAGCATGCCCGGGAGGGGCCTAGGCCATCAGCACCTCCATGCCCGGTACCCTCACCCTTGGTACCCGCTGTCACTGCTGCCATACCGGAACCTTCATCTGCGGTACCTGCCGCCGCCGCACAGGTGGAACCGACGGCTGTTGAAATGGCACCGGCAGCGCCTGTCTCCACCTCCACGCTACAATTACCGTTGGTCGCGGCCTGCCAGGAGGAGTTACCGGAGGGCCCAGGAGCTGAAGAGGAAGAAGCTGTGCTCCCGCCTGGACCTAGCGCGGCTGCGCAGGTCCCACCGGAGACCCCATGCGGACCCGGAGCCGCCCTCTGCTCCACTGCCGCCTCCGACACTCAATTGGACTATTCCGGTGGATGTTCCTGCCGTTGATTATCGCTCTAACCCTGCACCGGAGCCGGAGCATAGCCAGCAGGCCCCAGGTACGTCCGCTGTCCCTGCACCTGGGAAGGCCTCGGGGTGTGTAGCTGCTGCAGCATCCGGACAGGTCGTGCTAGACCTTGTCTGGGACCGGGACTCTGAGCCCTGGGGGGAAACACCTGAACCCCTAGCGGTGGTACCTTTGTCCACGGTGGGTAGAAGCAGGTCCCGGGAGGAGGAAGAGGAGAAGGAGTCCTTTTGTCAGCAGACCCTCTGCCAGCTGGCAGCCGAGCAGAAAGAGCGGGAACAGCGGAGGTTGGCTGTGCAGGGCCCTGATCTGGACCGGAAGGAAAAGGTCCGTGCTGGTCATTACGGTCCCCGGGACTCAGCTGGATGGGGACAGGTCCTCAATGTAAATCATGAGTGGGGGTTCGGTTTCATCACAGACCCCAAGCGGATCAGTAACCTATTCTTCAGCAGGAGAGATGTTGATTCACACCTCCGGAAGGGGCATCCTGCAAGAGACTTGCAACCGGGGGAGTATGTCACTTTTACCCGGCATGAGGGGTTGCGTGGCTGGTACGCCATGAATATACGTCGAATCCCTGAGGATTTTATCACGGTCTATAAAAAAGAGAAGGCCTATGTCCCACCGGCAGGAATACCTCCAACTGTAGTGATCACACCTGCCAAGGTCAGACAGGCTACATCCACCCCTGTCAGCTACCCTATGGTACAGGTAGTTGCACCCGCTGTACCTCAGGCAGCAATTCACCCAGCTGTCACCACCTCGTCCTATGGAAACCTACAAGCAAGAGGAAGATGTCCAGAAGTTCTTCCCTGGAAGCAGCCCAAGTCAACAGCTTCCAGTACCCCAGGACAGGACCACCAACCTTAAAGAAAATACCAAAAACTTACTTTATTACCCAGGAGGTATTTGCACAATTGTGCTTGTTTGCTATTTTTCTATTTTTCTATTTTTGTTATCATGATGTTTCCAGTTTTGTTGCCCAGTTTTATTGGCAGCGTTTTCCTTACTGAGCTGTGGAGGTCATGGACACTGAATGATCTAGAACTTTAATGTATATAGTTGCACCTCTTTAGGTGCCCTTTCTTGGTTTTACATAAGTCTTTTAAGAATAACGACTACCTCATTGATAATAAGGACATTTCAAGACATCTTGGCTGGATCAATGTCTATATTGCACTTATTAATAATGTCTAGTATTTTTGATAGGAAAGAAAAAGTAAATAGTGAATGCTTTATAGAGTTTAGACTAATGTCTTAATATTTGAATAAAGTTTTAAAATTGACAGGTGGCGAACCAGGCATCAGCGGTTGTCACTTAAGGTTAACAATTGGAAGTAGAAAAGGTGAAAGAGGAGATGATGAAGAAATGTGTTGATGAAGAATACTTGAAGTGGTAGTGAGTTAGTGCCAATAGCACTTTTGAATTAGGTACTGTATTAGAAAATAGATAGTTAGTTAAAATTGTTTGTAACGTTCAAGAATGAGTGCCTCCCACATTGGGAAGTTTAGATAAGAACTGTTTATTTAGCATTATAAAAATTTTGTATGTTCCTGTATTTGTCCATCTTTGCTTCTTTTACAGCTCACGGACGTGCTGTGTTTAACGGGGGATATGTGGCGCCCCTGAGGGTTCAGTTGCCACAGAGGTACTGCACCTCCATCTGAGTTGTGGTACCCCACCATTCAGGTAAGGTGGAGACACCTGACCACGCTCCAACACCTGCATCCCCACAACATAGCAGTGTAGCAAAGCACCCTTTGGTGGCTCCCTGCTTGGAACACGAAGAGTGCTGGGAGGCGGGTGGGGTTTAGTCTGCACTAAAAGAGCGGGATGAGGATAGGATTTAGTCAGTTTTTCACAGAAGTCTGACAAGGTCAGTCTGTGAAAGGAGATCCCCTGAGTGGGATGCATGAAGGAAGTGCTGCAGCCGACCTCAGTGATCTGGGTCCGCTGGCACAGGAAAGGAACATTGATAGAAAGCCTGACTCTCCATAAGAAGGAAAGGATTAGTACAGAACATGAGGAGAAGAAGAGAACTAAGGATTAGGGTTAGAGGAGAACCCTTCCCAAGTACTAAGCGCAAGGCCGGGGTCCAGTGCCCGAGGTTGTATGGATACTAATGGTCCTGCAGCAGACACTGGAGGAATAGAAGTTGTCACCACTTTATTCCCACACAAGACTTGGGGGAACAACAGCAATGATAGTGAGCCGGGACTTGGTAGCAGGGAGTCCCCGAAGCAGGCTACAGCTGTCTGCCGTACAAGTAGGGTTCATAGGAACATCTGACAGGAGGAACTCCAGTGTAACTCAGTACTGGGAGTATTTCACTAAAGGCGCTAAGAGGGAGACGTTCAGAAAAGGCACATATGTTGGCGGAGTGTTGGAAAGGAGTACTTCATCTTGCCTGGAAGTTGGCCGAGCTCCTGACCCGGAGGACACAGCACTGATGCGGGCTCTTGTGCCACAACAGACTGTGAGTAAAGCTTTGGATCTACATTCCCTGGTGTCCTCCACTTATTCCTGCATCAACGTGTCCGACACTGCTACCTCCCCTGCGCCCGACACTACACCATCTAAGTGTCACTTCACCTACTCTGCCCTGGGACTACAGCCCTGCCTGTGGAGGGCTATAACATCATTGCTGCACCACACCATCTGTCCCAGAGGATCTGCCTGCAGCGTCGGCTTAACATCTTCATTGCCGAACACCACAGGTGGCGTCACGACTCATTCACTCTAATCATTAAAAGCACACTGAACTTCCCCCTTTTACAATGGGCACCACGGGCCGGGTCCCAGCTGCCATGACATCTCCCATTGAAGCTCATCGGGCCCGGTACCGAGTACCCCACAGCCCTGGGAGGGCGACCCATATATACTTCTGGTTTCAACTGTGTATATACTATGTATATACTGTACGCTGTGTATATACTGTGTATACAGTAACTGAATATACATATATATATTCAGTTATTGTATGTAACTTTTTTATGTAAAACAATTTCAAAAACTTTTTAATATATATAGCTGTAAAATAATACATTAAAACAATAATTCATAAAACCTCTCCCCTGACAATAACACCAAAAGTGAAACCAATAGTTTATTTTTATGCTACTACTTCCAGAAGTTTGATGAGATATATTTGTTTTAGAATCAGAATTTTCCTTAAGTATACACAGAATATAAAAATATATATGCTGGCACTTTGGCTGATAAAAGATACGTAAATCTTACTCCAAAAGCCTTGCAATGACCTAGCGTCAAGGAAAGTTTCTAAGTTATTTGATTTTCCACATACTGTAGTATTACTCCTTAATATATATCCTAAAGCCTACTTTAAAATAGTGTTTATGACTAGAATATCAAGATGGATAAAAAAGTGTCTTTTCATCCCTGATGTTGATATAGTACGAAGTAAGCTTAGTTGTACAGTACATCAGGGTAACAACTCATTTCCATATAAAGTGCAGATATTTCCAATTTTATTTCATTGTGTCTGCAGTGAACTATGATATGCTCAGCCTGAGAGAGCTTAGAGGAAACACAATTTTACTTAAATCTCTTCATGCATCATCAACATAGAAGTGGAGCAGAACAAGGTGACAACATGAAATGTAAAGCTTCTTTGCTGAAGCTTATGAGAAGAAAACCTGCAGGGAATTTTAAAAAGGTTGTTTGCATTTTTTTTGTTTAGGTATGTTTCATCCTATATGGTTGTCCTATGTGTAGTATATGTAAATACAACGGCAGTAGGTTATTTTCTCCAATGTGGCCATAAGGAATAATTTGTCATGATAAATTGGTGTAGGCAGGAGTACAATACATTTGCAAGTGATTAATTTGGATGTATATTTTGTCATACTAAATACATGGCAACATTGTTCTGTCTCCGACATCAAATTGTTGTCTTTGATTATTTGTTTGCATAATGCTGCAGTTATTCATTAGTTCAAACCTGGTGCCGCCCTGCTCGGCTCAGTCACCTCCGGAATCAGACAGTGTAGGGACAGTATGTAGCTATATAGATATCAGTAGCAGGCATTGTATGTGCCATACTTCATTGCATACATCAAAAACGTCTATTCTATTACTGTCTGCTGCTGCCTATTACATATATATATATATATATATATATATATATATATATATATAGCGCCCCAGGTGTCAGTGGCCAGGAATAATTTTTTGACATCTTAATCCTGATTATTTTATTCCAAAACAATCTAGAGCCCACTTTTTTTCTCCATTTGCTTGTTGACACAGCAGAATACAGCCAGAGCCGTTTCATAGTACAGCGTGAAAATCCAGCTATTTTAAACGGGGTTGCCCATCCCAGCCATCACATCTGAGTGCGCAGAAATTTCTCACATTTTTGTGGTACTGTAAAAATTTTTTGGAGTGTCCTATAGAATTTCTTGACATCATTTTGCTGCCCAAAATATTTAGCTACAGGGTAGATATTTTTGTCCGCCACACGGATCACATATCATTGCGCTCAAAATTGTGCCATTTCAGGCCTCCATAGAATTTTTTTGTTGTGTCTTATCTTAGCTTACTTGTTGACACAATTTAGCTGGGCAAAAAAAAAATACAGGCAACATATTGAACAGTCTGGTATCTCTGTCAGATGCCTGATCTATCTGTGGGCTACAAATTGTGGCATTTCAGGCCTCCATTCTACTGTGTTTGCTGCCTGTTACCCTAGGTCTATACACTATCTTGGGGTAAAAAAGAAATAAATACAGGCCACATATTGAACAGTGTGGTATCTCCGTCAGATGCCTCATCTATCTGTGGGCTACACATTGTGGCACTTCAAGCCTCCATTCTACTGTATTTGCTGTGTCTTACCCTAGTTATTGACACCAGTTTGAAAAAATAAATTTTGACCTACAATTCAGATATTTTAAAGTGTGGTTTTCCCGCACACAGATCACATACAAGTTGACTCCCAATTCAGCCATTTTGTAGTGATTGTGGAAAATATTGTAGTCCATTTAAAATGGGCAAGGTGCTTGGCAAGGGACGGGGAAGTGGACGTGATGGTGATGGTGCATGCAGGCGCCAAGACTGTGGGCAGGCTGAAATTGTGCCACAATAAATACCCACATCTTCTCGTCCGATCTTCCTGTCCAAATTACTATGGGCCTGCAGCAGGACATCACTATTGAAACCATAGCAGTTTGAAATGTTGTTGGTTGGTTAGCGGATAAAGCTTCGGGTCAGTTTGCCACCACCACCACTACCACTCTATCTTCCTCACGGTCAAGTCTGAGTAGCTGTGAGTCTGGACTGCATATTCCTCACCTTGATCCTTCTTCCTCCCACCATGCCAAGTGCCCGGAGACAACTGATCCCACACATGGAAACTCCAAAGAGCTGTTCACTTTTCCATTTACAGATTCGGGCCTCTCGCCCGTTCCATGGGGCAAGATGAGATTACATGTAGTGATGCCCGAATATTTGAGCAGCCACGGTCACACCAAGGCAATGGTGGGAACGTGTCACAAGAGGTGAACGATTATGAGACACAATTGCCAGCAGGTCAGGAGGAGGACCAGACTGAAGTGGAAGACGAGATGGTGGCTAATATACAGTGTTGGCCAAAAGTATTGACACCCCTGCAATTCTGTCAGATAGTACTCAGTTTCTTCCTGAAAATGATTGAAAACACAAATTCTTTGTTATTATTATCTTCATTTAATTTGTGTTCAATGAAAAAACACAAAAAGAAAGCTTGGTCTCCCTCAGAGGTCATGGGTCTTCCAGCAGGACAATGACCCAAAACACATTTCAAAAAGCACTAGAAAATGGTTTGAGAGAAAGCACTGGAGACTTCTAAGGTGGCCAGCAATGAGTCCAGACCAGAATCCCATAGAACATCTGTGGAGAGATCTAAAAATGGCAGTTTGGAGAAGGCACCCTTCAAATATCAGGGACCTGGAGCAGTTTGCCAAAGAAGAATGGTCTAAAATTCCAGCAGAGCATTGTAAGAAACTCATTGATGGTTACTGGAAGCGGTTGTTCGCAGTTATTTTGGCTAAAGGTTGTGCAACCAAGTATTAGGCTGAGGGTGCTAATACTTTTGTCAGGCCCATTTTTGGAGTTTTGTGTGAAATGATCAATGGTTTGCTTTTTGCTTCATTCTCTTTTGTGTTTTTTCCTTGGAAGCAAATTGAATGAAGATAATAATACCAAAGAATTTGTGATTGAAATCATTTTCAGGAAGAAACAGAGTATTATCTGACAGAATTGCAGGGGTGTTAATACTTTTGGCCAACACTGTAGTAACTGACACAATCTGGCAGGAGGGCATGCAGAGCGAGGACAGCAGCACACAGGGGGAGGAAGAAGCAGTGTAGTGGCTGCAGACAGAAGGCGGGCAACCATTACTCGTAACACCAACATGACGGAAGTTGACAGTACAACTGTTAGGTCTTCCTGAGTCTGGTTGGTTTTTAAAGACTATGCCAATAACCCCAAACAGGCCATTTGCATCACCTGCCATGCCGCATCAGCAGGGGTAGCAAAACTAACATCCGCACCACCACCAGCCTGACCAGGCACATGGCAGCAAAGCACCTGACTTTGTGGGTCAAACCCCAGGCTCCAGGAACAATGTCTGTGGGTGAAAACCCTGGTTCTTCCACTGTTGTGCGTGCAAGCCAATCCCCTATCCACAGTGCATGCAAAGATGCCTCCTGCCCTGCACATCTCGCTGCGCACACTCAACTACCACCATCATCAAGCATATCCACGTCCTTGTCCCAGCGCAACCTTCAGTTGTCCATACCCAAGTCATTGGAACGAAAGAGGAAATACGCAGCCAAGGCACCACAGGTCACAGTACTAAATTCACACATTTCTCATCTGCTTGCGGTCGAAATTTTGCCTTTTAGGCTTGTGGAGATTGAAGCTTTCAGCAACTTGATGGCGGCAGCCATCCCAAGGTACTCAGTACCCAGCCGCCACTATTTCTCCCGGTGTTTTGTGTCCCTGCATTACACAAGCATGTGTCCCTCAACATTACCCGTGCCCTGAACAATGCTGTTCCTGGAAATATCCACCTAACCACAGACAAGTGGACAAGTGCTTGTAGGCAGGGACGCTACATCTCGCTGACAGCACACTGGGTTAACATAGTGGAAGTTGGGGCCCAGACGGACCTTGGAATGGAACACGTCCTCCTGACACCAAGGATTGCAGGGTCTACGTCAATCAGGGCTGCCCCCACAGTCTATAGCTCCTGCACTTCCTCCTCCTCTTCAGCTTCCATCTTCGAAATGACCACAAAAGTCATAAGCTGGAAGCACTGCAGCACTGCCTGAGCCAAGCGTCAACAGACTGTACTGAAGTTAATATGCTTAGGTAACAAACGAACAGCCAGGCATGGTCGTGTGTGACAATGACCATAACCTGGTGGCAGCTCTGAGGCGAGGCAAGTTCAAACACATACCATGCCTGGGCCATGTGCTTAACCTTGCTGTTCAATGGTTTCTCAAAAGCTACCCAGAGCTGACGGATCTGCTTGTGAAAGTATGCCGCCTGTATGCTCATTTTAGAAAATCAGCTCCAGCTTCTGCTGCCCTTGCTGTGCTTCAGCAGCATTTGCAGCTTCCGTCTCTCCAACTGGTGTGTGATGTCCCCACGCGTTGGAACTCAACACTGCACATGTTGGAAAGTATTTGTGAGCAGAAGTATTTGTGAGCAGTTGTTGACTAACAGCATCAACAAGGCCATCGATATCAGTTCAGAATCCACACATATGACCTCAGGAGGGCGCATAGATGTCAGACCTATATACCATTCTACAAAACTTTGAAGAGTCCACCAAGATGGTGAGCGATGATGACGCCATAACTATCATCATCATCACGCTTCTCTGTCTTCTGAAACGCTCTCTGCTCACAATCAAAGAGGTGGCATTGCAGGCTGAGCACAATGAGATGGAGCAAGGAAGCATATAGGGTGATTACACACAGCCCAGCCTCATGTCATCCCAACGTGGATTGGTTAACAATGATGAAGAGGAGGAGGAGGAAGAACAGGAGTTACTTTCATGCGCTATAGACGGTACTACAAGCACAACTGTCATACGTCTGTTCAGCATGGATGGCCTGAGGATGGGGAGGAGAACACAGAAGACTTGCCTGTTACCAGTCTAGCCTGCAGGGCTGACTTGATGTTGCGCTGCCTTTCCCGTGACCCTCGCATTATGAAAATTTATGGTAACACTCATTACTGCTTGGTGACACTTATAGACTCACGCTATAAGGAGAACTTTCAATTACTTCTTCCAGAGGCAGACAGGTCTATTAAAATGGTGCAGTACCAGAGGGCCCTTGTTGCGGAATTATTAAAAAAATCTGAAAACGCTGGTGGAAGACGTCACAGTTCGTTCGACAACCAAGGAGTACAGGCGATAGACAACTCCAATCCAGTCAAGGCAGGGGAACACTGGCAAAGTTCTGGGAGAGTTTTTTCAGACACTTCCATTTCCCTGTCCCAGAGGCGTGGGGTAATGTAACAAGGAACGGCATGTTTTGGAAGATGCTGAGGGAGTACCTTGCTGACAACGTCCACCGTGATTCCTCTGTGCATTTTAATTATTGGGTATCTAAGCTGGACACGTGGCATGAACTGGTTCTCTACACCTTGGAGGTCCTGGCCAGCTCTGCCGCTAGCATTTTGTCAGAGCAGGTTTTCAGTGCTGCTGGTGGAATTATAACTGATACGTGCATTCGCCTGAACAACTGAAAATGCAGACAGGCTGACTCCTATAAAAAATGAACAAGGGCTGGATTGGGCCAGACTTCTCTACACCACCGAATGATAACAGCGAAACCTAACCTCCAATACAGTGTCTTTTTTGAGAGGTGTATTCCCATGCACCTCTTCACACCCACACATGGGTGTTAGGCTGGCGGAACGCACCAAATAATAAAATGATAATGAGGTGCGTTCGCAGCCTGGGGTCCACCGTGCAGAGATGGAATACTGCAGCTAAGTAATAGCAGACACTATATGGTGGTATAATAAGTGAACACACGCGGGTTAATGTCACCCGGTGTGTACGAGGTGGACTCTGTTGCCTCACAGAGCGGCACTACCGCCGAATATAATCGCCGAAGCCTGTTAAGCTCACAGAGCTCGGCGAAGTGAGCACTGGTGTAAAGTCACAGGACTCTGCCCCAAGACACAGGGTTGGAGTCCCTCTAGACTCACCAGCACTCGGTGCCGCCGTAGAGGCAGCACTTATGTGCCTTGCGCTGGATGGCACAATATGGCGCTATGTGAGGTGCTGACCTGGAGCACTGTGGCCTAAAGCCTAGCTCCTGACAGGCGCTGACTCTAAACACTAGACCCTAACAACAGGCACAACCAAGGGTAGGGGTTTCAAATGAGTCAGTCACCAGATACATGCATCCATCATCATACACACCTTTAGCATAAGAGTCTATACTAGCGCATGGCCGAGTGGCCATGCGACTCTTTTATAGTGGCGTCCTTCCGGTACCTTCCCAGTGGTGGCCCAATCCAAGCAGGAGAGGGACCTGCGCATGTGACCTCCAACCTCCAATGAGAGGTCACCCACAGGCATGCTCAGTAGGCAAAATACATGACTTAGTCCCTGGAGCATCTGCTTGCTGCTGATTCAAGCATGGTGTTACAGCAGAGCCTGAAGGAGCAATCAGATGCCTAGCATTAGCCTGGGCAAGACATCTGGATCGACGCCTCTGCTGAGCAGGAATCTCTGTGGCCGCAGAGGACATGGCTTGAGATTCCCCCTGTGCAGTAGGGGAAACTCGACGCCTAACAATGGGTATGCACTTCCTGATTTGGGCTATTTGGTGTCATCCTCCTCCTTCTCCTCATCATCCACCAGACCATCACCACTAGAACACGAGGGTGACCGTGCTGCTCGCTGCTACAGCCACTCTAGCTTATTGAAAGGGTGTTTATGATGCCCATCCAAAAATTAAAAATAAATATGTACCCCACAGGGGGAAATGTTTTTCAGTCCATACACTTAGTGTATGGGCATTCCAAGTAAAGGAGACCCACTCCTTTATAATGGGAACTTTTTTATGAGGCCTTCCTCCATGTCTCTTTCAAGGGGCATTGGAGTGCCTCCTAATATTTGGCAGGCCTTGCATTCAATGCATAGGCAAACACTATGAGAGACACACTTTCTTCTAATGGGAACATTTGTGTCATGAGGCCCTCTAGTACGTTTGTTGAAAGACTTATTGGGGTGCGTGTTACTTTGATGCAGGGCAGGCCTTGCATTCAATGCATAGGCTAACAGTATGGTAGTACCAAAAGAATAATGTGAACTTTATTTTCCTGTGGCTATCCAGTACATCATTTAAAAGAGTTATTGGGGTGCGTGTAACTTTGTAGCAAGGTGGGCCTTGCATTCAATGCATAGGCTAACAGTATGGCAGTACCAAATGAAAAATAATGGGAACTTTTGTTTCATGTGGCCATCCAGGACGTCTGTTCTAAGAGTTTTTGGGGCGCGTGTAACTTTGGGGCAACAGTACAAACAAACACAGCACACATACAAATTGGAGATATCGAAGTCCAAGTAGGGTATCCAGTGCTCATCCACAGCGACAGGCGTCGCACAGCCCAGTCATGATGCTTCACACAGATCCGTGATCATCACTCAGGCATCCAATCCCATTGAGGTATTACTTCACAGAGTGGAACACAGAATCTTCCTCTGAATTTTTCTCTGAACCAGTTCTGATGAAGGTCCACATAGGGACCAAAGACATTTATCTATATGTCTACTGGATGCCAATAAATGAACTTTTTTTCTGCATAATTTCTTGAGTGCCAAGTTCTTCTCAACTTTGGATCAAGGCAGCCCTTGCATTCAATACATAGGCAAACACTATGGGAGACCCACTTTCTTATAATGGGAAAAAATTTTAAGGAGGCCCTTCTGTACATCTCGCGAAAGGGGTATTGTGGAGCGTCCTAATTTTTGGCAGCCCGGCAGCCCAGCCACTCAATGCATAGGCAATAACAGTATAGGAGATCTACTGTTTAATAATGGCCCTTTAAGAATAGTAATGCCGACTGATGGCCCTATAAAAATAGGCTTTGTGACTTTAAGAGTCACTCCTTCATAAATGAAGCAAGATGTGTCTGATGATGTGTCACACAGCACATGGCTAGCTAAGGTTGTTAAATGCTACTATGACATTTCCCAGTAAATGCACTAATATTGGTTGAAAGCAATGGTAACGTTGAAAAAAGCATCAAAAACGCTACGTGTGAATATAGCCAAAGTGGTGGAAAAGCATTTTTTGGGGGGGTTATATCTTTTGCCTTACTTACAAATTATTACCTTGGAAAGGATGTCCCTTAACATATTTCCCTGTAAAATCCATTTTGGTTTCGTTTTTGTATGTTTTACTGTGCACCTGTAAAAGTGGCGTCACACTTTCACAACATTGGTCACAGCAGTTACCTAGGAGTCATAAATGCTTCCAGGGGCGTTCACCATGATGTTCCCATGTCGTTTGTGCATCCATACATTTCCGACATTTTGATACCCTAGAAAGACCTCTGGGGGGATGAGGGGTTGCAGCAAAAAAGCTAGGATTTTCCGTAGACTAACATTGGGCTCGTTGCTCGGGTCAAGTACCCGAGTATTCCAATTTGCTCGACCCGAGCAATGAGCACTCGAGCATTTTAGTGCTCGCTCATCACTACAGACAATTCATAAAGACCTTTATGTTGACCACTGTCTGAAAGTCATGCTCAAATGAGACTGCCATATGTCTTCTCAGGAGAGCCCAGGAGATGCTTGCCTGTTCGAACCTCAGACTTCACATAATAGCCTCACACAGCCAAGAACTCATGGAAGCATTCCCTTCTCAGGATTTATGTAACGGTCTCAGAGGCCTGGACTTGGGGTCAGACCCCACACCAATACAACACAGTCTCGGGCTTCTCTGCAATCTACAGTCAGACACTTTCACCTTTCAGGTCAGCCAGTAACAAAAGCCTTTCGCACGTAGAGGTGTCCTGTCTACCATCAACAGTCTGAATGATCCCTTGGGTTTCGCATCTCCTGTTACTATACAAGGCAAGGCCCTACTAAGAGACTTAACTAGGGAAACATCTGACTGGGATGCATCTCTGCCACCTGATAAGAGGATCCAGTGGGAAGCATGGAAGAACTCCTTAGCAGCCCTTTCCAACCTGAATGTGCCAAGACCATACACCCTTGTGCTGTCTACAGAAATACAAAGCCAAAGACTGAACGTATTTGCAGATGCTTCTGTCAAAGCAATTGCCGCTGTTGCCTATCTCAAAACTGTAGACTCCAAATGTCAGAGCCACATTGGGTCCGTTATGGGGAAAGTCAAATTCGCACCACAACCAGAGCACACTATATACAGGTTAGAGCTTTGTGCCACAGTCTTAGCCGTTGCATTAGCTTATTTCATTGAGATGGATATTGACCTGACACAGACCAATTTCTACTCAAACAGCAAAGTAGTCCCGGGATATATCCACAATGAAGCCAAGCGATTCTATGTTTATGTCAATAACAGATGGTGTGAATTAGGAGATCAGTTCATCCGAAACAGTGGCATTACATACCCACGGACCAGAATCTCGTAGATTACACAACTAGACCAGTTGACTCAAGTCGATTAGGAACAACATGGCTCTCACAACCAAAATTATTCTACACTGAGGAACGTTTTTCAGACACCTTTGAACTAGTAGAAGAGGACTCAGATGCTGAAATCCACCCTCAGGTGTCTACACTTCATACAATGACCTCTGCTATCCACCTTTGATCTCACATGTACGACAAATTCTCAAGTGGGAAGTCACTTATTCTAGCCATTGCCTGCCTGACCTATATAGCTCACTCGTTCAGGACCACCAGAACCTTTGACAAAGAAAAATGTAAAGATTGGCATCTTTGTAAAAATACCTATGTTACTTCCAACTTACAGTTCTCTAGAAACAGCTTCATCCTCACTGTTCAAAGAGAAACCTGCTTTGTAGAAATACAATGTCTTATTAACAAAGCTCCAATACCGATGAGCAGCGTATTGAGAAAACTCAACCTATTCATCAACAACAGCGGCCTGCTGAGAGTAGGAGGCTGACTCAAAAAAGCTAAAATTGAGTTTGTGGAGAAATTCCCTCTTATACTCCCCGGAAAATGTCATGTTGCCTACTTAATCATAAAACACTACCACAATCTGGTCAAGCTCCAAGGAAGACTATTTACAGAAAAAGCCATCAGAACTGCTGGCCTGTGGATTGTTGATGCAAAGAAACTCATCAGTAGTGTCATCTACAAATGTATTACCTGTCGTAAGCTTTGTGGTTTCTACTCAAACCCAAAAGATGGCTGACCTACCTGCAGTCAGACTCAGCCAAGACCCTACTTTTACCAGTGTTGGTCTCGATGTGTTTGGGCCTTGGTCAGTTGTTACACAACATACAAGAGGCCCTAATGTAAGGTGTATTTCACCTGGCACTTTAATGAGGGGTTCTTAAAAGCATGTTGCTTTTGTAGCTACCTTCATTTAATGCCTAATAAAAAGCACAAATATGCAGTTAAGCTAATGATAAGTTATATTCACTTTTGTTACAGAAAAGTAAGAATGGGTTTACCAGAATCCTAACCCTAATTCCATTAAATGGAATATAGCTGGCCAAAATTTGCCATGTATGAATTCACCATTACACAGATTGTGTATGCCATCAGTTTCACTTGTTCTTTGAATGTACACACCACAATCTATAATAATAACGCTTGTAATATTTGTAAATTAAATTACTCTACAGCTCTGCACAGTAGTGATCCCAGTTCTGAGCGATGATATGAACATCCTACACTACAATTTTGCCACAGGTTTCATTTGCTAGCTGTCAATACACGTGGTGCTAATTAGATCGTGGTACATTCATTCTAATTAGAATGTGCTATACAAAATTGGCCTTCTGCCACGGGAATGGATTGCCAACGTTGTACTACTTCAGCTTTGCATTCGGCCAAATTAACACTCCTACCTTATGTACTGCACTGTCTACGTCTTCCTTTAATTCCTAGGAAATCAGTAGTATGCTGTAAAACAGAGAACACATTATGTGCTTATACATGATTTTCAGAATGTTTCTTTTTATTGGGGAAGATTTGATGCATTGAATGTAAACAATGTGAGTCATGTTCAAGCACTGTTTAATGTATAATGGGAAGACACGTTGATTATTCATATATGAAATAGAAATAGACAGTATTTTAAATTTCTGCATAATATACAGTAACTCTTTACATTTATCTATATCACAATGGCTTCATTCATAAATCTTTTGATGTCTAACATGTATGGGTCTTTTGAAAAACTTTGCTTGTATTAGAATAATTTTTATCAATTTACAATTTATATACATATGGTCATAATATAAATATTTTATATAATTAAATACATACAGTAGTTATATAATTGCGATATTCCATATTATGTATATGTGGCGCCCCTGAGGGTTCAGTCGCCACAGAGGTACTGCACCTCAACCAGAGGTGTGGTATTCCTCTCTCAGGCAAGGAGGCGGCACCACACAGAACTCACACAATTGCATCCAACACTAGACATCTCAGGCGCAGGGAGGGACCAGGTAGAGGGTGTGGGTGGAGAAAGCAGCAGGGGGAGCTGAAGGAGGTGACAGTGAGAGAGTGAGTCAGCAGATGGTGCTGGGAACTTGCGCTGTGAGGAGCTCATTCCTGAACTAGCAGGCAGTGGAAAAAGAGAAAGGAAAGAGAGAAAACAACAGAAAGATAGCTTCAGTGGAAGAGAGGAAGAAGGGGTCCTAGAGGCATGGGTAGTGAGAAAACCACCCGTAGGGCCCGCATCGACGCCGACCATAGTCGGGTGGAGGAACCAGGTCATAGTAGGGGACCGGCCCCAGACTAGTGGAAAAACTAAGGACTCAGCTAGCTAATCGGAGGTTGCAGCATCTGCATGTGCTGCACCATATCCAACACATTCGCTGAAAAGGCAGCTGGATAGGATCAAGGGGACCTAAAGCACGTCGCCTGACAAGATCCAGAGCTGCTGGCTTGGGACACTGTGTGTGAAGGCGCAGGGTAGGAGAGGAGGGAGCCAGCGCAGCGAGACAGTCAGGAAAGGAACACTGAAGGGGTTCTGACACGGTGTACCCCAAATTACTTGAGAGCTGGCTGGACCACCGACCCTGAGGACACAGCACCCCAGCTGGGGATTGTAACATCAAAACTGTGAGTAAAACCTGTGAAGACTGCACACTGCTGTGTCCTCCAATTTATTTACTGTGACACTTGTCCTGCACTACAACCACCATCATCACCATCATATTACACTACAGCTGCCCTGGGATTTAGCTCTAACTGTGGAGAGCTGTAACATCACCATCAGCCCCAGTGGTCTTCTCAAGCAGCGTCGGCTAACATCTCCTATTTGCCAAATACCGCAGGTGGCATCACAAACTATATCTTATAAACTTTATTCCCCTTTTATCATCATTTTTCATTGGACACCCAGGGCCACAGACTGGGTCACTGCTGTCGTCAGACATCCCCTCAAAAACCTGGCCCGGTACCAAGTATACCCATGGCCCTGGCGGGCGCTCCACATTCCATATTCACATGTATATATTCATCATCTTTGGTGATGAAGATCATTTAAACACTTTACAGAAACTAAAATGTTAGGTCATCAATAGAGATGAGCGACTTAGCCTTTTTTCGGGTCGAGTCAGGTTTCATGAAACCCGACTTTCTAAAAAGTCGGGTCGAACGAAATCGGCTGACTATAGGGAAAAGTGGGGTCCGACTGAAACACGAAACCCAATGCAAGTCAATGGGGAAGCAAAGTCGGCAGGGAATGGAGGACAGTAAACACACCTACAGTGCCCATTTCAATGCCAACTACATCAATTCTTATTACTTAAGCTTCGCAACCTTAATTTACTTTATAATAATAGTTATGCATTGAAAACTGGGGGTTATTTGGCTAAAGTTGTGGGGGGTAGGGCTGGTGCCAGGTTTTCGTGTGCCCTCGGCCAAAGAGTGTCAGTGCGCCCTTTTAACACATACCACAATTCATAATGCTCCGATATGGCTCAGAAATATAGGTATAGTACAATGAAAAATACTTCACTGCTTATATCACATGACTGATATCTATTTTAAATTGTGCAATAGCTGAAAAAACGGACATTATATTACTCCAAACAGTATTATGACCACCACCTAGTGCGCCATACAGAATAATGAGCCCCATATATTTCTCCATACAGAATAATTGGTTCCATATAATGTTCCATACAGTATATGATGAGCTCCGCATAATGCTACAGTATATGTTGGTCCCCATGGATGATGCTCCACTGTCTTATGGGCCCAAATAATGCTCAATATATAATGGGCCCCATTTCTAATGCTCCAGTGTATAATGGGCCCTGTTGTGATTTCACTTTCTGACCTGCCTCTGGCTACTAGTGAAGGTAGTGGAGCTGGCTGTATTGACAGAGGGGTCACGAGTTCTCTTTCTGGGCTCCCTCTGGTGGTTACAGGAGGTAATGGCGCTGATCTAATTAACAGAGGCCTGCCACCTGATAATGAGGAGGACGATTGGACATTTGGAGTTTCTGACTGGATTTAAGACAGCAGACTCCCTCTATCCCTGCTGGTAATTTTTTCCTGCCTTCTGAGGTCTTAGTTTACAGCTCAGTCCTTGCATGCTCAAGCTAAGTGTTCTTTTGCTATTGTTCACATTTGATTTGGTTCTGTCTATTTCAGTCTTGCATGGTCAGCCAGCCCCGGCTGGGGCTGTGCTGAATTTCCATCCTTATGTTACAGTTTGTGCCAGTTTGTTTTTGTCCCTTATTAGATTGGCCTCTCTTTGCGCTGCTTTCAGAATATACCAGAGTGCTGATATAGTGGGCGAAGTTTAGTGAATTCAGTATTATTTCTATCAGACGTGTTGGGCATTTTTTCCAGTTTTTTTTGCGTGATTGCAGACAGTGTCTTTACTTTCCTGTCCTGTCTAGTTAGTTTGGGCCCCATCGTTTGCTCAGCCTATTTTCCTACCTGTGTTTGTGTTTTCATCTTGTCTCACCGACAATATATGTTTGGGGGCTTGTTATGAATGGGTCACCGAGGAGAAAAAAAACAAAACAAGCTAAGCCACAGAAAACCAGAGAAGTTGGTAGTTACAGATTGCAGATCCCTGATCTTACCACACAACTAGCAGTAGCCGTGGAGCGTGCCTACGATATTCCTAGACACCTCTTCACGGCCGGAGGACTACATAAGCCTAAAGCAAGAAAAGGGAAAACTAACTGCCCCAGAGCAGACCCCAAAGGAATAGACAGCCCCCACACATGTATTGACGGTGAAACAAGATGAAGGCACAAACACAGGCAGGAAAATAGGCTGAGCAAATGATGGGCCCAAACTAACTAGACAGGAAAGGAAAGGAAAGGAAAGACACTGTCTGCAACCTGCAAAAAACCCTACAAAAATAATGTCCAACACTTCTGAGAGCAAAATTAACCCTGAAGTCACTAGACTTCTCCCACTATATCAGCACTCTGGAATATTCTGAGACAGAGCAAAAAGAGACCGAACTAGTAAGGGACAAAAAGCCAATTGGCAAAATACTGATAAATAAGAGTGGAAATTCAGCTCAGCCCCCAGCCGGGGCTGGCAGGCCACACAAAAAACTGAATAGACCAACAAAATCAAGTGTGAACATTAGCAGAAAAACTTAGCTTTAGATGACTGGAACAGAGCTGAACAAGCCAAAAGGAATCACCAGCAACTGAATAGGGCGTCGGATGTCTTAAATGCAATCTGAGAATCCCGAGATCCAATCATCATCCCCATCCTCTGGTGGCAGATCTCCACCGATCAAACCAGACGCACCACCTCCCGACACCACCAGAGGGAGTTCAGAAGGGGAACCAGAGAATGAACTCACAACAGGGGCTATCTATTCCTTTGGGGTCTGCTCTGGGGAAGTTTAGATTTCCCCTTTCTTGCTTTAGGCTTACTTAGTTCTTCGGCTGTGTCGAATCATCGTAGGTACGCTCCACGGCTGCTGCTAGTTGTGTGGATAGGATCAGGGGTCTGCAATCCGCTTAGTTACCAACCTTTCTGGTTTTCTGTGGCTTGGTCTTGCTTTCCTTCTTGGTGACCCAATCATAACAGGGCCCCATAAATGCTGCTCCAGTGTCTGATGTCCCCCATTCGGAATGCTCCAGTATATGTTGGTCCCCATGGACGATGCTCCAGTGTGTTATGGGCCCAAATAATGCTCCATATATAATGAGCCCCATTTCTAATGCTCCAGTGTATAATGGTCCCTCTAAATGCTGATCCAGTGTCTGATGTCCCCCATTTGGAATGCTCCAGTATATGATGGGCCAAATGGATGATGCTCTAGTGTATGATGGGCCCCATATATCATTCTCCAGTGTATATTGCTCCCCAAAAAATGCTCCCAAGATTTAAAAAAAATTAAATACCTCTCCTCGCTGGGCAATGCTTTATTCTGGACTCCTCAGCATTGCCATTTTAAAGCTCTCTGCACTTGTACTGTTTCGGTAGAGGGTCTACAGACGTGATGTCATCGCGCTCTGTAACCTGAATGTCACTGTCAGGAAAGGCGGAAGATGTCACCGCAGTGGAGCAGGGAGAGGTAAGTATTGCAAGTGCAGTGGCCCTGAGCAAGCATGGGGGCCCACTCGAGGGCGACGGTACTGGAACAGGGCCCCTCATAGTACGATGGTATGTCTGACGGCAAGTGGGCCCTCCCACCGGCAGAGACACTTTCGTGTACTATGAGGAGCCCTGTGCGACTGCCGTCGCCCACGGGTAGGACCCCCCCCACCTGCTCAGGGAACCGGCACTTTCATCTGCACCTTCCTGTGTCACCGTGTAAGGTGGTATAGTATGCGGGAAGGGGCACCTGAGTTTTATCAGTGTCACATTCTGGCTCTGTAGAGTGCGAGGGGAATGTAGTGCTGTGGGTCAGTGTACCAGCAGAATCATCTAGCAGTGGCTGTGTATCAGTGCACTCCATCTCTGATTCACGTTGGACTGGGGAATTCAGAATTTCACTTGATAACACAGGCATGGAGTAATCTGAAGTGTGGGCTGCAGCATCCTTCACTTTTAGTGGGGGTGAAGGAGACAAGGAAAGGGGTGGTTCCTGACCAGAAGCCTGCACTGACGACTCAGTGCTTGCATTTTTTAAACTTCAGAAGAGGAGACAATAGAGCTGGAGGCTTTTTCGGCAATGTAAGGCAAAACCAGTTCCTGATGCTCCGACTTTAAAAGCAGTTTACCTACTCCCAGAAAAGGGAGCCTTAAAGGCCTTCTTGTGCCAGCTGATGACACAGGCTCAACACCTCCTGCCTTAGCTGCTATTGTGCTTTTGGCAATACCAGCAGATGCACCACCACCATCAGTACCAGATGGCCCCCCCCACACCCACGTCCGTGACCTCTTCCACCATACGTAATAATTTTTTTGAAAATGAACTAAAAATACCAGCAGATATATGGTACTGTTTCAGAAGCGGACAGCTCTATACAGTCTAGGGATAATTGTAAATCTCTGTATATATTTCATGAGTCAGACACAGATGGTCACAGACTCAGTATGCATTAGACAATAATATAAAAATTTGCAAAAGGGTACAGTATCACTAGATACAAGGTATATATAGTATAGTTTAAACATTCTGAATCTCCGCATACATTTCAGGAGGCAAACACAGATGATCTCAGGCCCAGTATGGATCCGACAACAATATAGAAAGTTGAGAAAGGGTACTATGGCGCCCCTGAGGGTATGGTCACCACAGAGGTACTGCACCTCATCCAAAGGTGTGGTATCCCACCCTCAGGTAAGGAGGGATCACCATTCAGAACTCCTAACCCTGCACTCAACACACGCACTAGTTAGTCAGTGCTTTCTGGGTGTACCCAGCGGGAGGATAGCCTCATCCCAGACTGACTAGGAAAGGGTGCTGGGGGTTAGTGTGGAAGGTAGGTACAGTGGGAGGAGCTTAGGTAGAGGAGTGATTGTGGGCATCCAATCAGAGAGAGCAAGCTGACAGTTGATGGGTGGAGCTAGTCTGAGGTAAATGGATCTTTCTAGAGAGTTGTCAGTCGGTGACAGGACAGAGTAAGAGCGGGATTGCTGTGAGAGGGCTGAGGGTCAGAGAAGAGAGAAAAATCTTGTCCAAGCTCCTAGACTGGAAGGAAGGGGTCCTTGGGGCACGGAAAGTGCAATAAGCCACCTGTGAAGCCCGTTTCTGGAGAAGGAAGGACCAGGCCTTGTTGGGGAAGGTGGCTCCTAAAGGTAGTGGATAAATACAGGGCTCAGCTAGAAAGACGGAGGCTGAGGTAACTTTAAGTGCCTCAGTCGCAGCCGCATTCAATACTCAAAAAGGCAGTAGTTGGAATAAAGGACCCCGGAGCCTGACCCACGTCACCCGGTGTGATCCGTGGCTGCCAGCTTGGGACACTGTTTGCGAAGGCGCACAGCAGGAAGGAAGGGAGAGATCAGAGCAGAGACACGGCCTAAAAAGGATACACAAGGAGCAGTCTTGAACAGGTGTTCCTGATCTACTTTGCAGTGTGCGGGACCCCTCCCTCAGATGACACAGTACCAATCAGGTCATCTTGTTCACAAAACTTTTGAGGAAAAACTCAGAAACTGCACCCAACTGTGTCCTTGGTGGCTTTTACAACTCGCCTGCTACACATGCTACACTCACCATCACCGTCAATGGCTCACAAACACCATCTCAACTGCCCTGGGATACAGCTCTGCCCGTGTAGAGCTTCATCATCTTGGTTGCTTTAACACGAGCCCAGAGGATCTGCATTGCAGCGTCGGCTACCCTAGCCGAGTACCACGGGTGGCGTCACGATCCCCTTTTTCCAAATTAATTATCATACAATCTTCCCCCTCATCTGAACTGTCATCCTCTTTATTGGACACCCAGGGCCACGGACCTGGTCCCAATCACCACCGTGGCATACTTCCCCCTTAAAAGAGCCTGAAAGGGTGCTGGGGGTTAGTGTGGAAGGTAGGTACAGTGGGAGGAGCTTAGGTAGTGGAGTGATTGTGGGCATCCAATCAGAGAGAGCAAGCTGACAGTTGATGGGTGGAGCTAGTCTGAGGTAAATGGATCTTTCTAGAGAGTTGTCAGTCGGTGACAGGACAGAGTAAGAGCGGGATTGCTGTGAGAGGGCTGAGGGTCAGAGAAGAGAGAAAAATCTTGTCCAAGCTCCTAGACTGGAAGGAAGGGGTCCTTGGGGCACGGAAAGTGCAATAAGCCACCTGTGAAGCCCGTTTCTGGAGAAGGAAGGACCAGGCCTTGTTGGGGAAGGTGGCTCCTAAAGGTAGTGGATAAATACAGGGCTCAGCTAGAAAGACGGAGGCTGAGGTAACTTTAAGTGCCTCAGTCGCAGCCGCATTCAATACTCAAAAAGGCAGTAGTTGGAATAAAGGACCCCGGAGCCTGACCCACGTCACCCGGTGTGATCCGTGGCTGCCAGCTTGGGACACTGTTTGCGAAGGCGCACAGCAGGAAGGAAGGGAGACGTCAGCGCAGAGACACGGCCTAAAAAGGATACACAAGGAGCAGTCTTGAACAGGTGTTCCTGATCTACTTTGCAGTGTGCGGGACCCCTCCCTCGGATGACACAGTACCAATCAGGTCATCTTGTTCACAAAACTTTTGAGGAAAAACTCAGAAACTGCACCCAACTGTGTCCTTGGTGGCTTTCACAACTCGCCTGCTACACATGCTACACTCACCATCACCGTCAATGGCTCACAAACACCATCTCAACTGCCCTGGGATACAGCTCTGCCCGTGTAGAGCTTCATCATCTTGGTTGCTTTAACACGAGCCCAGAGGATCTGCATTGCAGCGTCGGCTACCCTAGCCGAGTACCACGGGTGGCGTCACGATCCCCTTTTTCCAAATTAATTATCATACAATCTTCCCCCTCATCTGAACTGTCATCCTCTTTATTGGACACCCAGGGCCACGGACCGGGTCCCAATCACCACCGTGGCATACTTCCCCCTTAAAAGAGCCTGAAAGGTCCAGTACTGAGTAACCCCCGACCCTGCGTGGCATTTCATTTTAACACCAGATAACAGGGATATATTGTATAGTTTCAACATTATAAATCTACGTATATATTTGAGGAGGCAGACACAGACGCTGTCATGGCCAGTATGGATTCGACAACAATCTAAAAAGTAGAAAAAGGGTACAGTATCACCAGATCCAAGGTATATATAGTATAGTTTCAACATTCAAAATCTCCGTATTTATTTCAGGAGGCAGAAACAGACGCTCTGAGGCCCAGTATGGATTACACAACAATATAAAAAGCAGTAAAAGGAGAATGGATCCCAAGTGTACTGCTGTATGCAATGTTGGGGTCATTTGGCGATCTACATATATTTCAAGAGTAACACACAGCCTCTCACAGGCTCAGTATGGATCACACCATAATATAAAAAGAAGATCCGCAAGAAATAATCACACATGTGTGCCAATGTTCCAGGTGTCAATGATGCACTTAGAGTGGTGGGTGGAGGATGAGTTTCGGGCACAAAGGGTACCGGATCAACAGATACAAGGTGTATATAGTATACTTAAAATACAAAAAAAATCCGTATGTATTTCAGGAGGCAGACACATATTCTCACACGCTCAGTATGGATTTGACAATAATGTAACAAGTTGAAAAAGGGTACAGTATGACCAGATACAAGGTATATATAGTATAGTTTAAACATTCTAAATCTCCGTAGACATTTCATGAGGCAGACACAGACGCTCTCAGTCCCAGTATGCATTAACCAAGAATATAAAAAGTATAAAAAGGTTACTGTATCACCAGATACAAGGTACATATAGTATTGTTTAAACATTATAAATCTCCCTATTTTTTTCAGGAGGCAGACACAGACGCTCTCAGGGTAAGTATGGATTACACAATAAAAAAACAGTAAAAGGGTAATGGATCAGAAGCGTACAGCTGCATACAGTGTTGGGGGAATTGTAAATCTCAGTAGATATTTCCAGAGTCAGAAACAGACTCTCACTGGCTCAGTTTGGATTAGACCACTATATAAAAAGCAGTAAATGTGTAAGGTATCACAAGCGTACAGCTGTATACAGTGTTGGGTTATTCTTAAATCTACAAATATATTTCTGGAGTTACAGACAGACGTTCACAGGCTCAGTATGGATTACACAAGAATATAAAAACTTGAAAAAGGGTAATGTTTTACAATCGTTCAGCTGCAAACAGTGTTGGTGTCATTTTAAATCTCCTTATATTTTACCAGAGTAAGACACAAACTCTCACAGGCTCAGTATGGATTACACCCGAATATAAAAATGAGAAAAAGGGAAATGTATTCGAAACGCACTCCAGTATACAGTGTTGGAGTACTTTGAAATCTTCGTTTATATTTCAGTGTCAGTCTGCCAGTCCAGACTCTCCGCTAGAGGAAGGTAGATGGATAAAAGTACAGACGTAAAGTCGAGTGATTTTAGATGTTTTTGAATTAGTAATCACGGGAAAAGCTCCTGGGAGAATTCGCAGAGGCGATGCTGACCCTCAATAACTTTAACTGTGGATACAGCTAAAACGCAAATTAGTGAAGAAAGGGTTGCTGTATCGCAGTAGCCTCAATCCCATCACCGTAACTTGTCTCCATCAAATTGTGATCACAGGGAGAGCTGTAGACATGGTCCTCACTGCCTTTCATGATCTGTCTGGTCACTTTGGAGTGCAAAACACACAAGCCACAGGCCGTATGGGATTCTATTGGATTGCCATGAGAGGAGACATTGAAAAATGGTGGCAGGAATGTCGCACGTCTGTGACTATGAAAAATGTGAAAGGTGATCATAAAGCACCACTGCATCCGATTGGGAGTTGACGTCCATTACAAATGGTAGCCATTGGTAATCTGAATGTAGCGGCCAGCAGGACATAGCTACATCTTAACCATCATCGATCAGTACACCAAATTTGTAGTGGCTCTCCCTGTGACAGATTTAACTGGCCAGACTACACAGCGGTGGAGCAGGGAGAGGTAAGTATTGCAAGTGCTGTGTCCCTGAGCAAGCAGGGGGGACCCACTCGTGGGCGCCATTACTGGCACAGGGCCCCTCATGGTACGCCGGTGTGTCTGACGACAAGTGTGCCCGCCCACCATCAGAGACACTTTATTGTACTATGAGAGGCCCTGTGCCAGTCCCGTCGCCCAAGGGTGGAGCCAGACACCTGTTCAGGGCAACAGCACTTGCTGGGGTGCGGCAGGTGTTGACCCCGGGGCTGGGGTGGGGGGGGCAGCCCATTTCGGCTGCTTTAAAAAATGGCATATGTTGAGGTGCAGGCTGGACTTTCAGCTGCTGCAAATGGAGGAATTGGAGAAGTCAGAGGAAGAGGAAGACAAAAGTGAGCCTTTTTTCTGGCAGCTTATGTGTTATCAGGGGAGGGTAGGACAAAATTTTTTGAAACCCATGCATGGTTCATTTTAATGAAGGTTAGATCATCAACATTTTGGGTCGACAGACGGGTCCTTTTTTCTGTCAGGATTGATCCAGCAGCACTGAAAACTCTTTCAGATAGCACACTAGCAGCAGGGCAAGCGAGCTCCTGAAAGGCATATTGTGCCAATTCAGGCCAGGCATCCAGTTTAGAGGCCCAATAGTCAAAGGGGAATGACCTGTGAGGGAGTACATCGATATGGGACGAGAAGTAGTTTGTAACCATAGTTGACAACTGCTGTCTCCTGTCACTTTCAATCGATGCAGTATTACCAGTCGTGTGAGCGGGAATTGAAAAATCAGTCCACAACATGGTCATGAAACCCCTGTCTCCAATGCCACTTCTGATGTGTGCACCACGAACACCTCTTCCATGTTGCCCCCTACGGCTCGTTGGAGAACCATCACCGCTGCTGTGTGCTGGGAATGCCTCAAACAAACGGTTTACCAGAGTAGCTTGTTTGTTAGCCAATATTAGGTCAAGGTTCTCCTGTTGCATGAGTTTTTGGAATTTGCCTTTAAAGTGTGGATCCAGGATGCTGGCCATCCAGTAGTCGTTATCGTTCATCATTTTGGCAATGCGGGGGTCCCTTTTTAGGATCTGCAAGGCATTATCTGACTTGTGGGCCAATGTTCCAGGTGTCAATGATGCACTGCGAGTGCTGGGTGGAGGAGCACTTTCTGTCAAATCGACATCCCTCCAGTCACGCACAAACACAAAACCCGTAACAGACCTTGCCACGCCAACATTTTCTCTTACCCCATGAGAAGCAATCTCCTCCCTAAATAATCATCCCCATCATCCTCCTCTTCCTCTTCCTCCACCTTGTCCAGGAGAGGTCCCGGAGCAGACAATGGCTGAATGTCATCAAGGATTCCCTCCTCCTCTTCCTCATCCTCCTCGGCTTCAGACGCCTGCTCCTTAATGTGCGTCAAAGTTTTCATGAGCAGATGCATAAGTGGGATGCTCATGCTTATGATGGCGTCGTCTGCGCTTACCAGTCGTGTGCATTCCTCAAAACACTGAAGGACATTACAGAGGTCTTTCAGCTTCGACCACTGCACACCCGACAACTCCATGTCTGCCCTCAAAGTGCCTTACCGTGTATCCTCCCACAAATGCATTACAGCCTGCCTCTGTTCACACAGCCTCTCAACCATGTGCGGGGTGGAGTTCCACCTTGTTGCAACGTCGATAATTATGCAGTGCTTGGGAAGGTCGAGCAATCGCTGCAGCTTCTGCATACGACTTGAGTGTATGGGCGACCAGCGGATGTGCGAGCACAGTCTTCGCACCTTATGGAGCAGGGCTGTTAACTCTGGATAATTATTGAGGAAGCACTGCACCACCAGGTTCAAGGTGTGAGCAAGGCAAGGTATGTGTCTGAGTTTTGAAAGGGCTATGGCTGCCACAAAATTCCGTCCGTTATCACTAACTACCTTGCCTCCCTCAAGATGTAGACTGCCCAGCCATGATTCAGTTTGTCGATGCAAATAGCCGGCCAGTGCCTCCGCGGTGTGTCTACTGTCGCCCAAAGACATCATTTTTAAAACTGCCTGCTCCCGCTTACCACTTACTACACCATGGGCTAGGCAGCACTGTTCCACCGCCGCTGTCCCCTGTGGAGCCTGCATCCACTACATTAACCCAGTGCGCAGCGATGGACATGTAACGGCACTGGCCATGCCTACTGGCCCATGCATCTGTTGTGAGGTGCACCTTTCCACTCACTGATTGTTTTAGTGCATGGACAATGCGGTCTTTCACATGCCGGTGGAGGGCAGGGATGGCTTTTCAAGAAAAGAAGTGCCGACTGGGTAGGTCATAGCGTGGGACAGCGTAGGCCATGAGCTCTCGGAAAGCTTCGCTTTCTACCAAACGGAAGGGCATCATCTCTAATGAGATCAGTTTGGCAATGTAGGCGTTCAAAGTCAGTCTTCGCAGATGAGAGGATGAGTACTTTCTTGTCCTACTCAGAGTGTCTGGTAGGGTGAGCTGGACTTGAGAGCTGCATATGGGGGAATTAGCATTGGACATGACGGAACGAGAAGGGGTTGGTGATGGTGAGGGTGTTAATGGCTTAGATTCAGTGTTTCCTCATGAAAATATTGTGATTGCCTGACTGGTTTGGCCTAGCGATGACACCTCAACATTTCTTGATGGTGGTGTGCTTAGCGGTGGCCTTACAGTGGGGGAAGCGATGGAGTGTTGCCGGATAACCTCAGTCGGAGCAGGTGCACATGTGCTACCTGAGCTTTTGTAGTCCGTCCACACTTGCAAGTGCATGTTTGTTAAATGTCTAAGCATGCAACTGGTGTTCAAATTTCTTAGATTTTTCCCTCTGCTAAAGGTCCTTCGGCACTTCTTACCGATAACCTTTGCGTCATCAGTAGTTTTTTGTTCAAAAAAGTGCCACACTGCACTCTTCCTACTATGGTACAAATTTTTAGGGCTTGCACGCTGTGCTAATTTGACCGTCTGGCCAAGCTGTCCTGCAACTCTTTTAGCTTTCTTGCCCAGTTTTTTGACAGCTACGGGCCTGCCGGATAACCGCTGCTGCGATGACGATGCCTGCTGCGGATCCTTCTCCTGTTCTGACCTATTATCACCCGCACCCTCTTCCCCCAATGGATGCCAATCCGGGTCAACAACTGGGTCATCCATGACCTCGTCTTCAATGTCATCTGCACCTTCCTCTGCACCTTCCTCTGTGTCACCGTGTAAGGTGGTATAGTGTTATGAATGGGTCACCGAGGAGAAAAAAGCAAAACAAGCTAAGCCACAGAAAACCAGAGTGGTTGGTAACTATGCAGATTGCAGATCCCTGATCTTGCCACACAACTAGCAGTAGCCGTGGAGCGTGCCTATGATGTTCCTAGACGACTCGTCACGGTCGGAGGACTACATAAGCCTAAAGCAAGAAAAGGAAAAACTAACTGCCCCAGAGCAGACCCCAAAGCAATAGATAGCCCCCACACATGTATTGACAGTGAAACAAGATGAAGACACAAACACAGGCAGGAAAATAGGCTAATCAAATGATGGGGACCAAACTAACTAGACAGGAAAGGAAAGGGAAGACACTGTCTGCAACCTGCAAAAAGCCCTACAAAAATAATGTCCCACACTTCTGATAGCAAAATTAACCCTGAAGTCACTAGACTTCTCCCACTATATCAGCACTGTGAAATATTCTGAGACAGAGCAAAAAGAGACCGAACTAGTAAGGGAAAAAAAGCCAATTGGCAAAATACTGATAAATAAGAGTGGAAATTCAGCTCAGCCCCCAGCCGGGGCTGGCAGACCACACAAAAAACTGAATAGACCAGCAAAATCAAGTGTGAACATTAGCAGAAAAACTTAGCTTTAGATGACTGGAACAGAGCTGAAAACCAAGAGCTGACAAGCCAGAAGGAATCACCAGCAGCTGAATAGGGCATCGGCTGTCTTAAATCCAATCTGAGAATCCTGAGATCCAATCGTCATCCTCATTCTCAGGTGGCAGATCTCCACCGATCAAACCAGCCGCACCACCTCCCATCACCACCAGAGGGAGTCCAGAAGGGAAACTCACAACTGGTGAACCAGAGAATGAACTCACAACAGTATAGTATGCGGGAAGGGGCACCTGAGTTTCATCAGGGTCAGATTTGGGCTCAGTAGACTGCGAGGGCAATGTAGTGCTGTGGGTGAATGTTCCAGCACATTCATCTAGCAGTGGCTGTGCATCAGTGCACTCCATGTCAGATTCATCTTGGACTGGGGAATTCAGGATTTGACTTGCTAACCCAGGAATAGTATGTGAAAAGTGCTCCATGGAGTAATCTGAAGTGTGTGCTGCAGCATCCTTCACTTTTGGTGTGGGTGAAGGACACAACGAAAGATGTTGTTCCTGACCAGAGGCCTACACTGACGACTCTGTGCTTGCAGTTTTGGTAACTTCAGAAGAGGAGGCAATAGAGCTGGAGGCTGTTTCGGCAATGTAAGCCAAAACCTGTTCCTGATGCTCCGGCTTTAAAAGCGGCTTACCTACTCTCAGAAAAGGGAACCTTAAAGGCCTTTTTGTGCCATATGATGACGCAGGCTCAACACCTCCTGCCTTAGCTGCTATTGTACTTTTGCCAGAACCAGCCGATGCACCACCACCACCATCAGTACCAGCTGTGCCCCCCGCCCACGTCCAGAGCCTCTTCCACCAGACTTCCTCATGTTTGGGAAAATGTACCAAAAATACCAGCAGAGAAATGGTACTGTTTGAGTAGCGTACAGCTGTGTAAGGTGTATGTAAGAAGTGAAATCTCCATATATATTTTGTGAGTCACAGACGCTCACCCAGTATGTATTTCACCGTAATCCAACAAGCAGATATACGGTACTGTATCCGAGGTGTACAGATGTATACATTGTTGGTGAAACTGTCAATCTCCGTATATGTATTTACGGAATGTCACACACACGCTGACACTGTGTAGATGTGACCGTAATAAGAACAACAGATATCCGATACTGTTTGAGAATCGGACAGCTCAATACGGTGTATAGAGAAATGGAAATGTCCATATATGTATTTACGGAGTTTCAAACACACACGCTGACTCTGTGTAGATGTGACCGTAGTAAGAACTCCAGATATCCGATACTGTTTGATAATCGGACAACTCAATACGGTGTATGTAGAAATGGAATTGTCAGTATATGTATTTCCAGAGTCTCACAGACACACGCTGACTCTGTGTAGATGTGACCGTAATAAGAACAACAGATATCCTATACTGTTTGAGAATCGGACAGCTCAATACGGTGTATAGAGAAATGGAAATGTCCATATATGTATTTACGGGGTGTCATACACACACACGCTGACTCTGTGTAGATGTGACCGTAATAAGAACACCAGATATCCGATACTGTTTGAGAATCGGACTGCTCAATACGGTGTATAAAGAAATGGAAATGTCCGTATATGTATTTATGGAGAGTCACACACACACGCTGACTCTGTGTAGATGTGACCGTAATAAGAACACCAGATATCCGATACTTTTTGAGAATCGGACTGCTCAATACGGTGTATAAAGAAATGGAAATGTCCATATATGTATTTATGGAGTGTCACACACACATGCTAACTCTGTGTAGATGTGACCGTAATAAGAACACCAGATATCCGATACTGGATCGGACACCTCTATACGGTGTATGTATGGAAAAATGTTAATCTCCGTGAATTTTTTTACGGAGTCACACACATATAGCATGTATTTGTCCGTGATACCAGCCGGTACACGGTAGTGTGTGAGGAGCGTACACCTCTACACGTTGTGTGAAAAAATGTACGCTCAGTATCTACTGTGCAGAAAAAAAGGAATAAAAGGATTTTTGCTTTTAAAAATGCAGTCTGCACAGCAGTGTGCAAACAGCAATGCAGCTATCAGGGAGCCTTATAAGGCAGTCTAATCACCAACAGAGCTGCTGCACAAAAAAGTGTGAAAAAATGAAGGATTAGTAACTATGCAGAAAAAAGGGATAAAAAAATTTTTGCTTTTAAAAAAAGCACTTCTGCACAGCAGTGTGCACAGCAATGCAGCTATCAGGGAGCCTTATAAGGCAGCCTAATAACCAACAGAGCTGCTGCACACAAATATATCCTCCCCTGTCACTGCACACTATACTATTGTGTTGTACAGTGACATTCGCTATCAGCAGAAGGGGACGAGAGAGCGAGAGAGAGAGAGAGACCTAATGTTTAAATAACTGTTCATTTTTTATGTTAAATATTCAAAAAATCCTCAGCAAAAATCACAGAGCATGACTATAGCATTTTCCCAGAGAAGATTCTGCACTTCTCATCATGCGCAATGTGTCTCTATGAAGCCAGGACGCATACACCCAGCTTCAGAGGATCAATGTTAAGAGGCAATAAAGCAGCACGCATGAACAAGGTAAGTATAGCACTTATGATGATGCCAGCGCTTGTAAGTTATGTTATCAGACCCACAGAGTAATGATAACATGCTAAGTGGGCCAACTGGTCTGGGGAATTTAGCGCCCCCTGGACTAGTCAAAGGCCTCATTTACATATCATAAATAAATCTTAGAAATACTTTTTCTATTATCTGTTAATGTGTGTATGTAATACAGTTAGGCAGGGTATTTAACTATGTAGACACAACTGCTGGTAGTTCCGGGGGCATGGGGGACCTAACAGGTTCGCTTAATTCCAAGAGTCTACAGTTTTAACTGTGCCTAAACACATACAATTTTAGGTAGGCATAGCACGTCACTTACTAATCTAACATTTCTCAGTCTTTCCTTCCACATGATTTGTCTAAATGCTGTCCTTTTTGGACATATATAAATACTGGATAGTGACAAATTCATACAAATTTACATGTACAGCTCTGGCAAAAATTAAGAAACCACTTCAAAATTATCAGTTTTTCTGATTTTTCTCTTTAAAGGTATATTTTTGAGTAAAATGTAAATTGTTTTTTTAGTCTACAAACTTCTGACAACATGTCTCCGAATTTCCATGCAATAAATTTTGTATTTTTTTCTGAAAAGGAGAAATGGTCAAAATAAAAAAAAAGTGCTTTCAGACCTCAAATGATGCAAAGAAAATAAGTTCATAATCATTTAGAAACAACAATACTAATGTTTTAGATCAGGAAGAGTTCAGAAATCAACATTTTGTGGAATAACCATGATTTTTAAAAACAGCTGTTATGCGTCTTGGCGTGCTTTCCACCAGTCTTTCACACTGCCTCTTGCACAAAAATGTAAGCAGTTCTTTGTTTGATGGCTTGTGACTATCCATCATCCTCTTGATTACATTCCATAGGTTTTCAATGGAGTTAAGGTCTGGAGAATGGGCTGCCCATGACAGGGTTTTGATGTGGAGGTCTCTTAATTTTTGCCAGAGCTGTATAGCATTATTAATTATAAAAAATGACTGGAGCATTCAGTACCAGCAGTTTTTATATTTTTGCCACCTCAATTTCCACATCGATTGTAAACTGGTGAGCAGGGCTGTTAATAATAATCTTCATTTATATAGGGCCAACATATTTTGCAACGTTTTTCAATTCAACAGTTCATACACAACAGTCATAGGTATCCGTAACCTACCAAGAATGACTTCCATAGAATATAGGAGAATATAGGAACTGCATTGCTGTACTAGGAAATGGGAGAAAAAAAATTGAAAAAAGCGATATATAGTGTATATATGAAAAATGCATCTGCAAAAATTGCTATGAAAAAAGGAAGGTTCTTAGTGCGTAGATTGGCCAATATACGTGTGCCCAATTGCCACATCAAGGAGTCCTTCGTAAATTGGGTCCCTGTCCTCTAATGTCACTTCTTTTGGGCAAAAAAGCCTACAATTTATGGGGCAGGAATGGACCAGAAAATCTGCTTAAAATCACCTGTGGCTAATGGTAACAGTAGTGCACATGTCCAAAAGGCTTTGATACAAATAGACAAAACTAAGGACCAGCACATCCAAGCTAGTGTGAATAGGTGCCAACCAAAGAAAACATGTAACTCAAATATGTGTGCCCAATTGCCATGTCAAGGCGTCCTTTACATATAATTGGTCTGTATTTCTGTTGTCCCCCAGAAGGAAGCCTCTTCTAAAAATGATGCACAAGAAAAGCTGCAAACAATATGCTGAAAACAAGCAGACTAAAGTCATGAATTACTGGAACCATGCCCTATGGACAGATGAGACCAAAATAAACTTATTTGGTTCAGATGGTGTCAAGCGAGTGTGGCGGCAACCAGGTGAGGACTACAAAGACAACTGTGTCTTGCCTACAGTCAAGCATGGTTTGGGGCTACGCGAGTGCTGTTGGCTGTGGAGAACTACAATTGAAGGAACCAGGAAACCCAATGTGTATTGTAACAAAAGGAAGTTGGAGGAGTGCAAGGTCTCTAACATTCACCAGCTCTGTGATGTCGTCATGATGGAGTGCAAGAGGATTCCATTGGCAACCTGTGATGTTCTTGTGAACTCCACACCTAAAAGAGTTAAGGCAGTTCTTGAAAATAATGCTGGCCACATAAAATATACAGCATAAACACTTTGGGCGCAATTTGGTTACTTTCACTTAGGGGCGTACTTTCTTGCCAGCGGTTTAGACATTAATGGCTGTGTTGAGTTATTTTGAGTGCATACCAAATTTACACTGTTATACTAGCTGTACACTTATTACTTTACATTGTATAAAAGTGTCACACCTTCAGTGTTGTACCATAAAAAGATATAATAAAATATTTACAAAAATGTGAGAGGTGTTGTCACGACACAGCTGTCGGGTCACCCGGGAGCAGGGGCTCCTTCCCTGTCCCCAACACTAGGGGGTGCCCTAGCTCACCCTACTTCCCAGGATACTTCTGAAGGTGCAGATTCCGGGGTCTCTACCCTTGCCTTATATCATGAGTTAGCCCTTCATCTGTTCTCTTTCCCCAACCAGGGAAGAGAGGCCCTACTGTTACCGTAGTACACCAACTCGACACACAAGGCAACACAAACAAAGGTTAACATATAACTCCAGGCATACAAAATATTCACTAACATATAACAGAGGAATGCACCGGGCCATTGAGGTATGGGAATAAACCAAAATAGAGAAGGATAGGGTATTACCACACATACAAACTAAACAACAGTCACAGATAACTCCTCCAACTCTCCTTCTCATATAAACTCCTCTCCCTCAATTAGCCATGCAGCAAATGCTTGCTTTGACAAGGATGTGTAGCAGAGTCCAGATTATAAAGGGGAAAGGAGTGACTAACCAAGCTCAGCTGTGAGCACAGTGATTTCCAACATGGCCGATTAACCCCTGTTCTGCCAGAAGAAATAAACACATTTAAAATGAAGAAGACGTGCTTCTACTCAGCGCCAGAGTAGGAGCAATCAGACGCTGCGGTCTTCTGGCTCCACACTGTCATGGTAACCCCGTGACAGTTGTACTCATTTTTGTGATATACTGTACTTTTGTATGAAAATTGGGGATTCCCAGTTTACCCCTGAGACCTTGCTAATATCAGCTCAGGAAACGTATTTGCTTTTCTTCTTTCCTCCTCTCTTAATTAGGTCAGGTATTCCAATTTTATTATATATATCAATTTTTGGGATTAACCTGAATGCTTAATCCAAACATTCATGGCCATTTGTTCAATTTTATTTAATTTTTTTATGCTTGCCTTAAAAGGAATCTGTAAGCAGGTTTTGCTACTTCATCTGAGAGCAACCTGATGTAGGCAAAGAGAAGCTGAATCTAATGATCCATCACTTAGATTACTGGGTGCAGCCGTTCTCACGCAATCCGTTTTTAGATTTAGGAATGAAGCAGAGCTGAGAATGCTTCCCTCGCCCACACTAGGCTCTCTATATACAATATCTACAGACTGTGAGGTGCTCATCACAGGAGGGGTCATTGCTGGACCAGGAGGCAGGGAGCTGCTGAGTCTGAGCAATGATAAGCTTCTGGTGCTAAAGCAATAATTGCAAGCAAACAATGGAGCTTGATAAGAGAGACATCTCTGAAATCTGTATGTTACCTCCTACAACATGCTGTCTCAGATTACATAGCAAAAACCTGCTGACAGATTCCCTTTAACAGATAGCTCAGAGATAGTTGATAAGACAATGCTACTGTATACTTCCTGTTTAAAATACCATGTCAGGATTAAGCTTTCATGACAAAATATACACTTCTTGGGTTAAGCCTCCAAGATGGCCAGATGTACTTCAAGTTATGATATCATGTGATTTCATGTCCTAAGATAATTTTCTACTACAAGTAGAAAGACTTCCTGGGTAAGATCTCTACCACAACTAGATGTAATTACCAGGTTAAGAAATCAGGTGATTCACATAGCAGCACAATGTTTCCCAACATTTGTAAACAAGCCCTTCCTTTTTCTTCAAGCAAGGAGCTTAACTTTGAAAAGTATAGCAACTAGGGGTGGAGATAGAGGGAGGAACATTTTGGATGGCTTCCTTAGGACGGCCAGGTTGTAGATAGCCTCGACAAGCAGTATCTACAGATTGATGCGTAAGCAATGGTCATGGGAGGGCAAAAGACAGGCCCAGCACGATGGGTTAATGATATACAGAACATCACAGTTGTGGAAATCTTAGATGCCACTTTCATGCAACAGAAGGAAGATCCCCTCCAGCAGTTATGCAGATATGTCTTTATTACTCCTTCATAGAGCTTATATTACTCCACACATTAAGTCTAGGGTGTTTCCAGTGGGCACATTCACATGCTCCAAATGCGGGACAGGAAAACACAGACATATTTCATCACATGTGGGGATGTCCCAAAGTGCAAAAAATATGGCAGTCTATCCACACAGAACTGCAGAATCTTGGCGGGATATAGTTTCCTTTGATGCCGCAATGGGCAATATTTAATATTTTAGACAGCTCTCAAAACAAATTCCCAAAACATCTTAAGGCTATGTTGATAATATGGGCCTCAACTACCAGAAAAAGTATTTTGCAGAACTGACTAAATCCATTGCCACCACCCAAATCTCTCATATACTCTAAAATAATGTATATTTTTCAAATGGACTGGTTAGACACCCTGACAAATAAAGAGAAATTGAAGTTTTTAAGTACATGGTCATTGTTCATCCCATCACTGTCTCAAGACACCAGGGACAAACTAAGGACACATTTTGAAAACACCCAGTGGTATCTTCTTCAGAAAATTAGCAGACATAATCCTATTCTTTGAGCTTGTTAATTGTTAATCAAATGCAGAGTCGTTTAAGGGTTTTATATGTTGGGGGGATGGGAGGGTTAAGGGAGGAGGGGGACATTTATGATTATTATGCCTGTCAAATAAGCATCAAATAAGCTTGATTCCTTCAAACCTGTGTGGGGAGGTTGGTCTGATGGACGGATCTGCCTAAATAGAGAGGCAGAGGAGCAGCGCAGTGTAGGCTGAGATATGGAGCTAGGTGTCCGTTTGACCATTAGAGGGCAACGGGGAGCGTAGGAGAGAGTGGTTATGTAACTGCCAGGGGTCAAGGTCATGCCATTGGTTAAGGGTTACTGTCAGGTGATAGTGGGCGGAGCTACTGGGACTGGGAGTATAAGAAGTCAGGGAAGGTTCTGGAAGTTCCAGTCAGCCAAGGGAGCTCACTAGAGAGGAGAGTTTGCTGTAGGAAGAAAGACGGAAAAGGCCTACAGAGAGCTACTGACAGTGGAGACGGTAACGGTGGGTGACCCAAAAGGACAGTGGCTGCGGACAGAGACAGACTGAGTATCAGGTGGACAGCGTACTCTAAAGGGTGAAACACTGTGGTGATAGTGCTTACGGCAGCCACAGCGGGGAAGAGCCATAGAGGACGCCATGAACGGTAATACAAGAAAGAGAAGGTACCCGGGTCTGTGTAAAAAAGTGAATTGTTGGACAAATCCTGTGATGAAGTACGGTGGTCGTCCGAAAAGCGGCCAATAAATTCTGAACTGTTGGACACAACCCTTGTCTCAGTCTCATGTCTGCCGGCGCCACGAAGTGGGTCACCCCCCAGTCCTGTTGGATCAGCACCACCTAATCACCTCACTCCCTCACCTATCCTACATTTGGCGTAGTCGGCAGGATCGCTGCTGCAAAGACAACATCTTCAGCGACAAGTCTGCCAGCGAGTACCAGAGGACCCCCCAAGCTGTACGGGGTAAAGAATTTTAATCTCCCTGTGGATTACAATTTGGGACTGAGCTTTGAGTTTCTGGCTATCAAAAAGTGAAATAAAATAACTCAAGGGAAGTGCAGTATAAAATTCACCTAAATATCATAGTTATGCACCCATGGAAAATATTAAAAAGACAACTCGGACAAATAAGATAAAACAAACGAAAAAACCGAGGAAAATGTCCAATAATTAAAAATTTATTTATTTTATTATTTAACAAACAAATGTATACATTATATATATAATTAAAATAAATTAATAAGGGGAGGTCAATGCCAAAATGAAGGCACAGCCAGGGGACAGCTGTAAATACTTAGTAAAAATGCACCCACAATAATGACATACAAAATCTAGTGAAAACAACAATGTATAATTAATGTATAATATATAAATATATAAACATATATATCAAGTGCAAAACTACAGATGATAAGTGCAAGCAAGAAAGAACTATGTAAAAAAATGTAATATAAAAATAAAAATAAAACTAAAATAAATATACAATGAAAAAGATTAATTAATAATAAATAATAAATATATTACCACAAATAAAGTGCAATGTGTTGAAAAATAGTGAATAAAAAAGTGTACAAAAAATCCCTGTATAAATATATATATATACACATATATTTAAGACCAAGTGCTGAGATAATTAATAATAAATAAAAAATAAATAAACTAATAAGCTGCCGCACATAAAGTGCGATGTGCTGCGGTGATGCGGTGATGCGGTAAATCAGCGCTTATAGTAAAAATAAATAATAAAAGAAGTGAGCACAGTGTGGATACCTTTCTGCTGCTTCTGTCCCCAGGATGTGCCAGCCCCGACGCGCGTTTCGGCGTACCTTCGTCAGGGGGACAGAAGCAGCACTTTATGTGCGGCAGCTTATTAGTTTATTTATTTTTTATTTATTATTAATTATCTCAGCACTTGGTCTTAAATATATGTGTATATATATATATTTATACAGGGATTTTTTGTACACTTTTTTATTCACTATTTTTCAACACATTGCACTTTATTTGTGGTAATATATTTATTATTTATTATTAATTAATCTTTTTCATTGTATATTTATTTTAGTTTTATTTTTATTTTTTTATTACATTTTTTTACATAGTTCTTTCTTGCTTGCACTTATCATCTGTAGTTTTGCACTTGATATATATGTTTATATATTTATATATTATACATTAATTATACATTGTTGTTTTCACTAGATTTTGTATGTCATTATTGTGGGTGCATTTTTACTAAGTATTTACAGCTGTCCCCTGGCTGTGCCTTCATTTTGGCATTGACCTCCCCTTATTAATTTATTTTAATTATATATATAATGTATACATTTGTTTGTTAAATAATAAAATAAATAAATTTTTAATTATTGGACATTTTCCTCGGTTTTTTCGTTTGTTTTATCAAAAAGTGAAACCAGAGCAGAAAAGTGGACTGCTAATATGGCTGTGACGTATCAGCGGCAGGAAGAAACACAGGAGTTTGAAGCCGTAACTGACAATCCAGGACTGTGTCGCACCCGCCCCTGGGGGGAATGGCTTACATCAGAAGGCAGCCGCCCTCCCATGCTGGCCCTTGGAAAATGGGTGGAGAGGCCGATCAATGCACCACCCCTGAGCGGGAGTGGCCGTGGTGAAAAGACTGGGTGTAGCTGTTTGGCGCCATTGAGCCTCGGGAACGCAGACGAAATGCAGCGTTGCAGCTGTCGTGGCCTAGGATGCCTAGAATGGAGATGACATCAGGTAGTTGAAGCCCGCTGGGAGACCTGTCCCTTGGAGCCAGTCATAGTGCCCTGTGCCCCAATGCAGCTGCCATTGGAAGAAGCTGGGCGAGTCTCTCCCGCGTAGTCATTGGGCCTGGAGGCCGGCCCCGCCGGACAGCAGTCTATGGTGATTGGAGGAGCAGTGGGACAACCTGCTGGCAGCTGCGACGCCGGGGAAGGTGAGCGTTCCCCCCGGCCCAATCGGCGGCTTCGCAAACAGACCCCGCCCCCATGCCCAGTGCAACAGATGGGTCTCCGGGTCCAGACATCGGCCCTCAACCTCCCTGGACGACTCCCGGCTCTACAGTGACTACGACCCTGGATGAGTTCACGGCTCTTGTTGACCATTCTGAGCCGCCTTGCCCGGCGGCGCCGGCTCGGAACCAACCCACGGCTGCCCCTGCCATGATCTGGCGTCCGGTTGTGGCCTGCTCATCAGAACCTGCCATCATCACTGGCCCACCACAGAAAACTGCGGCCTACGGACCAACACCTGCAGCTGCTGTTGTTGCGTCAGCAGCCATGGCTGCGGCCTATTTACCGGAGCCCACAGCCGCCTTGATTCTGGTTGTGACTGACTCCCCAACTCATCTGAAGATGCCCGCGGCCTCCTCAGTCCCGCCTGTTACTCCAGTGGTGGCCTGCTTCCCCTTGTCCATGGCTGCTTCTGCTCCACCCTCGGCTGTGGCCCGCCCACCAGACTCTGCGGCCTATACCGAACCCTCCACTTGTGTTGCGAGATTATTGAGAAGAAAAAGGCCAAAGTGCGGGAGGTGTGGGTGCTACTCCATGAGAAAGGAGAGGCCGCCATGTCTGTTCCACATTCATATGGGCGGCTGGTACACATGAACAAGGAAAAAGGTTATGGTTTCATTCGGGACCTTGCCACCGGCTACAAGATCTACCTAAATGTAGCCACCGTCATGAATAAACGTGACCTGTCGGAGGGAGGCTTGGTCTCGTATTACAAGGAACACTGTCCCCATGGCCTCTATGCCATAGCGGTCATTGCTTACACTGAGGGGTATGAGCCCCCAAAATAGAGACACTACTGGCATCCCAGAGACTCTATGGCGGTGGTGTCCCCTGTTACGTTAAGACAACGACCGCTAGGAGGTGGCTCGAAGGGCCCATACAATGGACTGCCGGGACTGCAGTGCACCATTGCACAAAGAGGGGACTGTTCCGCGTCCCCATAGAAAGCATACCCTCCTCCTGATGTAACAGGAATGCCAGTGGGGGTGTTGTTCGTAAAGGAAGGGGGAGTACCCCTGTTCTCATTCTGTTAATATTTTATTTTTTTGTTGTTTTGTGCTTGTTTTGTTGTGTGTTTCAAGAGTATTGTTTTAAAAAAAAAACGTATTGCAACAAATATGGTAAAGTGTTATTTAAAAAAAAATGTGTGTTCAGCGGGTTCCGGGTGCATGCAGTATGACGACCATGACGTATTTAAGAGGACAGGACGTCAAGACAGAAAGAGTGTAGACAGACCGGGGTACATGAGTCGGGCCCCCAGTAACACGCATCCCTCAAAGTAAGATTGTCGAGGACGACAATAGACAAAGGAAGGGGTATTGTGGGGAGGTTGGTCTGACGGATGGATCTGCCTAAGGAGAGAGGAAGAGGAGCAGTGCAGTGTAGGCTGAGATATAGAGCCAGGGGCGACATGTGTCCATTTGACCATTAGAAGGCAATGGGGAGCGTAGGAGAGAGTGGTTATGTAACTGCCAGGGATCAAGGTCACTGCCATTGGTTAAGGGTTACTGTCAGGTGATAGTGGGCAGAGCTACTGGGACTGGGAGTATAAGAAGTCAGGGAAGGTTCTGGAAGTTCCAGTCAGCCAAGGGAGCTCACTAGAGAGGAGAATTTGCTGTAGGAAGAAAGACGGAAAAGGCCTACAGAGAGCTACTGACAGTGGAGACGGTCACGGGGGGTGACCCAAAAGGACAGTGGCTGCGGACAGAGACAGACTGTGAGTATCAGGTGGACGGCGTACTCTAAAGGTGAAACGCTGTGGTGAAAGTGCTTACGGCAGCCACAGCGTGGAAGAGCCATAGAGGACGCCACGAACTGTAATACAAGAAAGAGAAGGTACCCGGGTCTGTGTATAAAAGTGAATTGTTGGACATATCCTGTGATGAAGTACGGTGGTCGTCCGAAAAGCGGCCAATAAAATCTGAACTGTTGGACACAACCCTTGTCTCAGTCTTATGTCTGCCGGAGCCACGAAGTGGGTCACCCCCCCAGTCCTGTTGGATCAGCATCAACTAATCACCTCACTCAGCCCTACCTAACACCTGTGTGACTTACTTTTTGGCAATGCTCTTTAAACTAATATTGTGAGTTTTACACCTGTCAAATAGCTGGTTACTTCGAGACTTGTATGATTATCTTTTATTGTAATGCTCTTTAAATCAATAAAACATGTTGGGAAAAAGAAAGAAATTCAGTGATTGCAATCACTCTATCATGGATAGATGCCCATGACTATTAGATACACCTTCTGGGTTAGTTCTCTAAGACAAATAGATATACTTCCTGAGTTATGAAAACATTTTATCTCATCTGTTTATAGTTTATTAGAAATTAAAGTCATTAACTTTAATGTTGTTATTGATTTCAGGTTGATTCAAACTGAAAATAGTAATCACATAAGACATTAGATCACTTTTATCTACATGTATAGACTTTTTTCATAATTTTGTTTTATAACTGACTATTCATGTTTTAGACTGGCGACATATTGCTCCGAAGCCGTGTCTTAACTCATTGTATCACATATACCCCATTGACGGCATGGAGCTGGTCTGCCGTATGTGAAGAAAAGTGTTAGCTCATGTTGTGCTTTAGAGGAGATCTCCAACTTCATTTTCCTCCTCCATCAATCTGACAGCTTTATAGCAATGCACAGTGACTTACTGTGCCCAAGCGGAAAACAAATAAACATTGAGGAGGATGAAGCTGGTGATAATACTCTATGTGTTCAGCGAGAAAGAGATATATTTCTTCACATATGACAGCCCTGCTCCTGGCTGGTGACTGAGGTATGATTAGTAAAGCTCTTTTTTCCTTTTGTTTTCACCCCCCAACCCCTGAAGAAGCTTGGAAAAATGCACGTCGGGCCAGAGGGATGCCAAATTTTCTTTAGCGATTCACACTGACAGGTAATGACCTATATATATATATATATATATATATATATATATATACAGTATGTTTATACTGTATATGCAAAAAAAACCTGACCAGCACCTCCTAAAGGTGAATAGGTGCAAACTGTAGTGACTGCAAAGTATGTATAAAAAAGCAAAAAAAAACCGCAGCAATCTGTGAATGCCAAGATATATAGTGTCAATAGAAGTAACATCCAAATGTATTGTCCCTCAGCAATATGTACTTCCAAAAAAGTGAAAGTTCTTAGCGCATAAATTGGCTAATTCATGTGTACCCATCAACCATGGCAAGATGACACGTCTTTGACAAGTCCTGTCTTAACCTTTCCTTACCCTACTGTACATGTTAGTTTTGGGCTAAAAAGCTCACAATAATGGACAAACATGTCTCTCCTGGGCTGCAAGCCTACAATTTGAATGGGCAAGTAGAACTGGTTGAGAACACCTGCAGGTTAATGGGAGAAGTGCAAGTGCCAGAGCAGAGGGAGTCACACTCTCCAAATTAGCTATACAAGGAAAACCTGACCAGCACCTCCTATGTGTGAATAGGTGCAAGCTGTAGTGACGGCAAAATATGTTTAACTAAAAAAGCACAGTCAATTTATGCACTAAGAACCTTTGCTTTTTTGTAAGTATATATTGCTGAGGGACAATGCATTTGGAAGTTGTTATTTCCATTGACTCTATATGTCTTGGCATTCACAGAGTGCTGCTGTGCTTTTTATTTACACTGCTCAAAAAAATAAAGGGAACACTTAAACAACAGAATATAACTTCAAGTAAATTCTGATGGGGGTTGTGCTCACAGCCAACACCATGCGGCCCTCCAAAGAAATGACACCGCACATCATTACTGACCCACTGCCAAACCGGTCATGCTGAATAATGTTGCAGGCAGCAGATGGCGTCCATGGCGTCTCGAGACTCTGTCACGTCTGTCATATGTGGTCAGTGTGAACCTGCTTTCATCTGTGAAGAGCACAGGGCGCCAGTGGCGAATTTGCCAGTCCTGGTATTCTGTGGCAAATGCCATGTGTCCTGTACAATGTTGGGCTGTGAGCACAACCCCCATCTGTGGATGTCGAGCCCTCAGACCATCCTCATGGAGTCGGTTTCTGCAGACATACGTTTGTGCAGACACATGCACATTTGTGGCCTACTGGAGGTCATTTTGCAGGGCTCTGGCAGTGCTCCTCCTCTTCCTCCTTGCACAAAGGTGGAGGTAGCAGTCTTGCTGCTGGGTTGTTGCCCTCCTACGACCCCCTCCATGTCTCCTGGTGTACTGGCCTGTCTCCTTGTAGCACCTCCAGCCTCTGGACACTACGCTGACAGACACAGCAAACCTTCTTGCCACAGCTCACATTGATGTGCCATCCTGGATGGAGCCGCACTACTTGAGCCACTTGCAGGGCCGCCATCAGGGCATGACTGCCCTGACTGGCGTATGGGGCCCGATCAGCAGAGGGGGCCTGCATCGGGCCCTGTCACTTCTGCCCATCGGGCCCCACTGCCCCGTGGCAGGTCTCTGCACTGTTCCAGTAGGTCGGCTCACTGGGCTATGGGAGGAGGTGAGGATAAGGGAAGCTCAAATGCATGCAGGGGGAAAGGAATGGCAATGACCTGTGAGACTCCTCCCTAATGAGTCAAACACTGCTTATGATTGGCTGGTCTGTGCACATGATTAGTAACATCATTAAGATCCTTCAGTAAGTTGCTGATGTCTGTAAAGTGTAGGTGTCGCTGTCTGAGAGTGCAGTGCACAGTCTGTCAGACAGGAAGAGAGATGACAATGGGTAGGAGATGAGGCAGCCATATTACATAGAGGATCTCTACCTGTCTGCTATTAATTTCTGTTGTTGCTGCTGTGTCTACTGTGGGTGAGAAATGCAAAGTGATCTGAGGCTGACTGTGCACAGATGTAGGAATACCTAAAATAACTGTAGTCAGTCAGCAGTGAGTGTCAAACACATGGCCCCTACCTGAACTGGACGAATTTATCTCCTTAATCCCTTCACTCGTGGGCGATTTTCCAATTTTCCTTTTTTGCTCCCATTCTTCTAAGGCCATAGCTTTTTTATTTTTCCGGCCTCATTGCTGTGTGAGGGCTTATTTTTAGCGGGACGAGTTCTACTTTTGAATGACACCACACATTCTACCACATAGTGTACGAGAGAACAGGAAAAAAAATCTTTCAAATTGCGAAAAAAGTGCAACTGCATAAAAGTTTTTTGGGGTATTTTATTCACCATGTACACTGTATGGTAAATCTGACCTGATAATATGATTCCCCTGGTCAGTATGAGTTCGTAGATACCAAACATGTTAATTTTTTTTTTTTATTATTTCAGTGGTGAAAAAAAATGAGAATTTTGTCCTCAAAATGTTTTTTTGTTTTGTCTCCATTTTCTAAGACCCGTGACATAGTAATTTTTTGTGATCCAGGGTTGGGTGAGGGCGTATTTTTGGCGCCCGGATCTGACATTTTTATTAATACCATTTTGGGGCAGATACAATGTTTTGATCGCCTGTTATTGCATTTTATTGCGATGTTGCGGAGACCAAAAAAACCTTAACTTTTGCATTTTAATTTTTTTTCCTCATTACACCGTATACCAATCAGACAATCTTATGTTATATTTTTATTGGGTGTTTCTGAACATGGCAATGCCAAACTTGTATTTTTTTTTAAAGTGTGTAATTTTAAGGCCTTTTTTTATTCACGTGGTGTAGTGTAGAAGTTGGGAAAAAAATAAGTAATGTGCTCTGCAAGCGGAGCTCTAGATAACTGTGTTATTTCCTGAAGAGGCGAGCCCTGGCTGGAAGAAGTGTCAGCGGTCTGTGCTGGATGAAGATAAAAGATTTTAACTAGAGACATCACTGGTGAATCAGAGTGTTACCTGTACACTTACACTGTACAATGTATACTATATACAGCAGTCCTGTGTACAATGTCACCAGTAGAGATGAGCGACTTTGCCTTTTTTAGGGTCGAGTCAGGTTTCATGAATCCCGACTTTCTCAAATGTCGAGTCGAACGAAATCGGCCGACTATAGGGAAAAGTCGGGAAACACGAAACCCAATGCAAGTCAATGGGGAGAAAAGTTGGCAGTGAGTGGAGGACTGTAAACACACCTGGCATGAATTTTAACCCTAGAGGCGGCGAAATCTCTCTCTCTCTTCTCTCTCTCTCTCCCTCTCTCTCTCTCTCCCACTCCCACTCCAGCTACGCTCCCGCTACGCTATGCTCCGCTTCTCTCATTGGCTGAAAAAAGTCACGTGCAAGCATTTGGCGAAACCCAACTTAGGCGCTTGGGTCGCCGACCGCATGGCCGACTTCAAACTGTGGTTGGGTTTTGTTTCATGAAACCCGACTTTGGCGAAAGTTAGCGACTTTTGAATCTGACAGACCTGTTTCGCTCAACTCTAGTCACCAGTGATCACTGTATTACCTATACACAAACACTGCATACTAAGTACAGATCTCCTGTGTATAATGGCTCTTAGGGCTCATACTCACTTGCTAGAGACTCACACGATTCTAGTGTGAGTCTCTTGCATGAAAACCTGGCTCTGCCTCTGGAACTCGGACTGGAGTGTGCGACTGCATAGAAATACATGTAGCCGCACGCTCCTGTCCCAGTGAGGGCGACAGTGCCATGTTTTCATGCTAGATACTCGCAAAAGAATTGTGTGAGTCTCTTTCAAGTGAGTATGAGCCCTTATGGTGATATTAGTATCATTCCAGCTTTGAATATGTCACATGGATTTATGTCTTTTTACATCAATTAAGGAATTTGCTCCTAAGACCTTGTGGGGGCATCACAACACATTAGGAGACCCCAATCAGAGGACAATAAAACATCCTGACTCCTTATCTATAAACTGGTCCAATATTTATGTTTCTCCCTCTCCCACAATGATAGTTCTGCTTCGCGTCACTTTTCTTATCTATTGCATTTTTTCTGTGCTGTGTTGTGTATAAATATGTGGTTCTTCAGATTTTGTATTAGTCAATGCCTGATGAAGAGACCTGAGTAGTCTCGAAAGCTTGCAATGTGTTACCATCTTTTCCGTTAGCCATTAAAAGGTATCAACTAGAGATGAGCGACTTTGCCTTTTTTAGGGTCGAGTCAGGTTTCATGAAACTTGACTTTGTCAAAAGTCGAGTCGAACGAAATCGGCCGACTATAGGGAAAAGTCGGGAAAAGTCATGAAACACGAAACCCAATGCAAGTCAATAGGGAGAAAAGTCGGCAGTGAGTGGAGGACTGTAAACACGTAGTGTAAGCGGGGGTCTATTTTACCAATACCGATCAATATTGTGTATAGCAAATTGGTATGGAGATATATGTATACTTATATTAAAACTTAGCTTTTAATGTTATATTAATATAAAAAACTGTGTGTCAAATTAAGGTGCCAAATAAAATAGTGATAGTGTCTGTGCGACCGTGCCCATAAAATAAAATTGTATTAAGACGCCTCCTATTGTCCAGATATGAGCGGATTACAATCCTCTTTGTTGTCTATATAGGCCAGGTATTAATAATACCAAACACTAGCCAGAGAGCATCTCAATATAAACAACACAACACTTTTTAGAGGTTGTCTTAGGTACCTAAAACATCAGTCCTATACTCATTTCCAATATTTAAGGACAATTGTCATTAGAGTGCGAATCATATAAATAAGATATCTATTTCCCCAATATCAGATATCTAATACATTGACATATTTTTTAGGGTCAAAAGGAACAATATATCGCATCTATGGAGTCCAGTATAGTGTAGTGCCTATATTCCACCAAAATACTGCATATTAACTACTCTCATGATGCATTATTAATATGTCCTTATACTCATCTCATGTGTATTAGTATATGCCCTCTTGTGGAAAAGGCCTCCAGTCTTTAAAAGAGCTTCATGTCTGCATTCATCTGGACCGCCTTAATCCAACGCCGTTCTCCCAACGCGTTTCATCTAATCAGGACTCATCAGGGGAGTTTGTGGAGTTCAAATAGACACATGGCGCGCAAATATCGCCCTCCTTTTATATGACTGAGCACCACATTGTATCCTATCCATTTCCGGACGCCGGGTACCTCATTTCCGGTCCCACCATATGCAAAGGCCCATCTCTATCTGCATGCCCCACTTCCTGGGTTCGGCTTACGGCCATTTACATCACTTCCGGTCTCGGAGGTGCAGCGTCATCATAACGCCGTTCACATGACAAATAGTATCCATGGTAACCCGACGCTGCATATCCTCCATCTGATCGCGCTCTCTGCCGCTATCTCTCAATTGTATCAATAGATTTGTTGATCAATCATAATAGAGGCGGCTGCATCCAGATTAATATAAGAAATTATTCAGACTTTTTCAATTTGCTGAATACCCTATTAATGGATACTTTGCATGGATTCCATAACCATCTTTTCATTCACATTTATAATAGATAGGGAAAAAGGACATATCTACAGTATCCCTCACCAGGAGAAAAATAATATGAGGAAATCAACTACAGGGAGTCATAATTCAATTGGTATATTGTTACAAAAATAGGGGTCAGTTAGTAGTCTGATCTAATGTTGTATGCTGGACGATGGACACCACGGATCTTCTTGTTATTAGAAGTATAGAGGGGGTGCTCACTAGGGCTCTCCCTGATAAGCCCTCTCTACCTCTTCCCTACCTCACGCGGAGGTTGGCACCCTATTAACCTGCGCAAGTGGCGCCCCCACTCAACGGCGGCTCTCCCTAATATATCTCACCCTATTACTCCCTCCCTACAAGAAGGAAGAAAAGGAGTATATCGTTTAATCCTTTAGGGTGCATTGTCTGTAGGGTAAAAATCCAGAAAGTCTCTCTTTGGAGGATGTATTTATCCCAATCACCCCCTCTCTGATTTCTGGGTACCTTTTCGATACCTATAAAGCTAGCCATCTTGAGATCTCCCTTATGAGACTGATTAATATGGTTGGCTACCGGGGTATCACGTTTATTGATAGTATCCCTATGATGCTCTCCTACCCTTACCCTAAGCTCTCTCTTTGTTTTGCCAACATATTCTACACCACATCTGCACGTCATCTTATATATAACCCCTACAGATCTGCAGTTAATAAATTGATGTATGGGGTATATTTTTCTTGTATTATTACTGCAGAATTCGTTGTTTTTTTCAATTGAGGTGCAGTATTTACAGCAACCACATTTATAGCATCCTTTTGGTTGGGTGCCCAGCCATGTGGCGCTGTCAACACTTTTTGGGGTAAAATGGCTACGGACCAACCTATCCTTTAAGGAACGACCTTTCTTGTATGTAATCTGCGGGTGATTAGAGATAGCTCTTGTGAGGTCCTGATCCATACATAAAATCGGCCAGTGTCGGTCTATTATTTCTTTGATATCCTTGGCTCCGTTACAGTATTTTGTGATGAATCTTATAGTTCCATCATCATCGGCTTTCTGCCCAGGAGTGAGTAGGTCCTTCCTATCCCTAGCCAGGGATGTCCTATAAGCATTTCTTAGGATCCCATCCGGGTATCCCCGTTCTAAGAAACGAGATCTCAAATCATCAGCTTGCGTCTTATAGGTAACCTGATCCGAACAGTTCCTTCTCATTCGAAGGTACTGCCCCTTAGGGATACCTTTTTTCAAGGGAACTGGGTGGTTAGATTCCCATCTCAGAAGTGAATTAGAAGATGTAGGTTTTCTATATGTCTTAGTCATAAGGCGTCCATTTTCACCCCATTCAATCAGAACATCCAAAAATGGTAAACTACAAGCATTGACCTCACAGGTAAAACTAAGGCCCAAATCATTCTTATTAAGGCCTTTTACAAAGTTACAAAAGCCTTTCTCATCACCCTTCCAGATTATAAAAACATCGTCCATGTAGCAAAGCCACAGGACAATGTTTTCTTCCGCCACTTCTGAGTGCTCTCCAAAGATGGCATTTTCTTCCCACCAGCCCAGGAGCAAATTTGCATAAGATGGTGCACAAGGGCTACCCATCGCGGTGCCCCTGAGCTGGTGGAAGTACTTGCCATCAAATAGAAAAAAGTTCTTTGTTAAACAAAACTCGAGGGCCCTCATAACAAATGAATTGTGTTCCATATATTGTAAGCCTCTCGTTCTTAGATAGTAGTCCGTAGCCATTAAACCCTTCTCATGGGGGATCGAAGAGTACAAAGCCTCCACATCGATTGAACCCAATATCATATTGGTGTCCAACTCGATGTTGTCCAATTTCAATAGAAGATCAGTGGTGTCTCGTGTATATGAGCTCAAAGAGATCACAAATGGTCTCAATATTTTATCAACATATAGCCCTAAATTTTGGGTTAGACTTCCAATTCCAGAGACTATAGGCCTTCCTTTTAATGGTACCAGGCCCTTGTGAACCTTTGGCAGGGCATAAAAAGTCGCCACTACCGGATGTGTGGGAATGAGAAAATCTCGTTCATTTTTATCAATCAATTTTGATTGAAAGGCCCCATCAACCAACATTTTTAGTTCTTTTAAATATATTTCTGTGGGGTTACGTTCGAGTATCTCATACCCCATGGATTTCTGCAGTAAAGAGTAACACAGAGATCTATATTGGGTAACATCCATCACCACTGTGTTACCACCTTTATCCGATGGTTTAATTATCCTGGTGGTATCCCTCTCTAATTCAAGCAGACCATCCATCTCAATTTTGGTAAGATTACGGGGTCTTCGTTTTTGCGATTTTTCTAAGTCCATCAAGTCCCTAGAGACCAAATTAGAGAAAACATCTATGGCACTTATATCATTACATCCTCCAAAGAGAGACTTTCTGGATTTTTACCCTACAGACAATGCACCCTAAAGGATTAAACGATATACTCTCCTTTTCTTCCTTCTTGTAGGGAGGGAGTAATAGGGTGAGATATATTAGGGAGAGCCGCCGTTGAGTGGGGGCGCCACTTGCGCAGGTTAATAGGGTGCCAACCTCCGCGTGAGGTAGGGAAGAGGTAGAGAGGGCTTATCAGGGAGAGCCCTAGTGAGCACCCTCTCTATACTTCTAATAACAAGAAGATCCGTGGTGTCCATCGTCCAGCATACAACATTAGATCAGACTACTAACTGACCCCTATTTTTGTAACAATATACCAATTGAATTATGACTCCCTGTAGTTGATTTCCTCATATTATTTTTCTCCTGGTGAGGGATACTGTAGATATGTCCTTTTTCCCTATCTATTATAAATGTGAATGAAAAGATGGTTATGGAATCCATGCAAAGTATCCATTAATAGGGTATTCAGCAAATTGAAAAAGTCTGAATAATTTCTTATATTAATCTGGATGTAGCCGCCTCTATTATGATTGATCAACAAATCTATTGATACAATTGAGAGATAGCGGCAGAGAGCGCGATCAGATGGAGGATATGCAGCGTCGGGTTACCATGGATACTATTTGTCATGTGAACGGCGTTATGATGACGCTGCACCTCCGAGACCGGAAGTGATGTAAATGGCCGTAAGCCGAGCCCAGGAAGTGGGGCATGCAGATAGAGATGGGCCTTTGCATATGGTGGGACCGGAAATGAGGTACCCGGCGTCCGGAAATGGATAGGATACAATGTGGTGCTCAGTCATATAAAAGGAGGGCGATATTTGCGCGCCATGTGTCTATTTGAACTCCACAAACTCCCCTGATGAGTCCTGATTAGATGAAACGCGTTGGGAGAACGGCGTTGGATTAAGGCGGTCCAGATGAATGCAGACATGAAGCTCTTTTAAAGACTGGAGGCCTTTTCCACAAGAGGGCATATACTAATACACATGAGATGAGTATAAGGACATATTAATAATGCATCATGAGAGTAGTTAATATGCAGTATTTTGGTGGAATATAGGCACTACACTATACTGGACTCCATAGATGCGATATATTGTTCCTTTTGACCCTAAAAAATATGTCAATGTATTAGATATCTGATATTGGGGAAATAGATATCTTATTTATATGATTCGCACTCTAATGACAATTGTCCTTAAATATTGGAAATGAGTATAGGACTGATGTTTTAGGTACCTAAGACAACCTCTAAAAAGTGTTGTGTTGTTTATATTGAGATGCTCTCTGGCTAGTGTTTGGTATTATTAATACCTGGCCTATATAGACAACAAAGAGGATTGTAATCCGCTCATATCTGGACAATAGGAGGCGTCTTAATACAATTTTATTTTATGGGCACGGTCGCACAGACACTATCACTATTTTATTTGGCACCTTAATTTGACACACAGTTTTTTATATTAATATAACATTAAAAGCTAAGTTTTAACATAAGTATACATATATCTCCATACCAATTTGCTATACACAATATTGATCGGTATTGGTAAAATAGACCCCCGCTTACACTATTTGACTATTGGATATGGCAGGTTTCCTATCCACAGGGATAGACACAAATCAATGGATGAATGAGGCTAAGGACGTGTTTTCGGACGGTGCTTTCACACAGAAAAAATATATTCCATCATTCAGTGCAGCTTTTAAGGAACTTACTAAAATTTATAAAGCGCAAATTACGTCTTGGTGGGAGGTACAAAGTTTGGAAAACTACATAAAAGCAGGCATAGTACCTAGACACCTTAGAATATCTATTAATTTTGGCTATAGATACAAAAGCGCAACGTTGTCAGCTAAACTTGAAAAGGAAGCTACAGACAGCTCATTAAGATTGATGAGAATACTCCTAGATGAGGAAAAATCTATGTTAATTTCCATTAATGAACGCCTTAAAGAGCAAATAGAGGTTACAAAAAAAATTTTCAGCAGAAATGGAATTCTCTGTAAAAGAAAATAGTTTACAGAATACTATTGAAAAATTTCAATACCATCTTAAAGAAAGAAAACATAAGTATTTTATTAGAGACCTACAAGAGTTTCGAGATAATAAAGCATATACGGTTGCTAATATTAAACCAAATAGACAACCTGAAACGGATATATCATCTTCTGAGGCCGAATATTCTGACTCCGAGGGTAGATTTAAAAACAATAGGGGGAGAATAAGAGGCAGAGGAGGTATACGAGGAGGTAGAGGGGCAGGTCGGGGGTCACCACAGAGGGAACATTTTTTAGACTCAAATTACCCACTGAGAAGCCGATTCAATACCCGGAACCCCATTTGAATAACCAAATCGTTAATATCTCATCAAAACCCCTAAACAAGGAACAGATGGCGGTGTTAAGTAAGGGTATGTCATTTGTCCCAACCTCTGATTTTGTATGCTTTGAAGTTATCAAAGACCTTAATTTGTTCATACGTAAACTTAAATAGAAGAAATATTTCATTAATGCAGATAAAAAAAGCTGCACTGAATTAGGTATTGATGAGGACCTATTGGGTGATGTCAGATTTTTGTATCATTTGGGGGATGTGGACCCTAATGAATATGGCGAAGGTCCTTTTACGGACTTTAAGAACAAAAGTAAACGGATGCCACCAATTAATAATGATATAAGTGCCATAGATGTTTTCTCTAATTTGGTCTCTAGGGACTTGATGGACTTAGAAAAATCGCAAAAACGAAGACCCCGTAATCTTACCAAAATTGAGATGGATGGTCTGCTTGAATTAGAGAGGGATACCACCAGGATAATTAAACCATCGGATAAAGGTGGTAACACAGTGGTGATGGATGTTACCCAATATAGATCTCTGTGTTACTCTTTACTGCAGAAATCCATGGGGTATGAGATACTCGAACGTAACCCCACAGAAATATATTTAAAAGAACTAAAAATGTTAGTTGATGGGGCCTTTCAATCAAAATTGATTGATAAAAATGAACGAGATTTTCTCATTCCCACACATCCGGTAGTGGCGACTTTTTATGCCCTGCCAAAGGTTCACAAGGGCCTGGTACCATTAAAAGGAAGGCCTATAGTCTCTGGAATTGGAAGTCTAACCCAAAATTTAGGGCTATATGTTGATAAAATATTGAGACCATTTGTGATCTCTTTGAGCTCATATACACGAGACACCACTGATCTTCTATTGAAATTGGACAACATCGAGTTGGACACCAATATGATATTGGGTTCAATCGATGTGGAGGCTTTGTACTCTTCGATCCCCCATGAGAAGGGTTTAATGGCTACGGACTACTATCTAAGAACGAGAGGCTTACAATATATGGAACACAATTCATTTGTTATGAGGGCCCTCGAGTTTTGTTTAACAAAGAACTTTTTTCTATTTGATGGCAAGTACTTCCACCAGCTCAGGGGCACCGCGATGGGTAGCCCTTGTGCACCATCTTATGCAAATTTGCTCCTGGGCTGGTGGGAAGAAAATGCCATCTTTGGAGAGCACTCAGAAGTGGCGGAAGAAAACATTGTCCTGTGGCTTCACTACATGGACGATGTTTTTATAATCTGGAAGGGTGATGAGAAAGGCTTTTGTAACTTTGTAAAAGGCCTTAATAAGAATGATTTGGGCCTTAGTTTTACCTGTGAGGTCAATGCTTGTAGTTTACCATTTTTGGATGTTCTGATTGAACGGGGTGAAAATGGACGCCTTATGACTAAGACATATAGAAAACCTACATCTTCTAATTAATTTCTGAGATGGGAATCTAACCACCCAGTTCCCTTGAAAAAAGGTATCCCTAAGGGGCAGTACCTTCGAATGAGAAGGAACTGTTCGGATCAGGTTACCTATAAGACGCAAGCTGATGATTTGAGATCTCGTTTCTTAGAACGGGGATACCCGGATGGGATCCTAAGAAATGCTTATAGGACATCCCTGGCTAGGGATAGGAAGGACCTACTCACTCCTGGGCAGAAAGCCGATGATGATGGAACTATAAGATTCATCACAAAATACTGTAACGGAGCCAAGGATATCAAAGAAATAATAGACCGACACTGGCCGATTTTATGTATGGATCAGGACCTCACAAGAGCTATCTCTAATCACCCGCAGATTACATACAAGAAAGGTCATTCCTTAAAGGATAGGTTGGTCCGTAGCCATTTTACCCCAAAAAGTGTTGACAGCGCCACATGGCTGGGCACCCAACCAAAAGGATGCTATAAATGTGGTTGCTGTAAATACTGCACCTCAATTGAAAAAAACAATGAATTCTGCAGTAATAATACAAGAAAAATATACCCCATACATCAATTTATTAACTGCAGATCTGTAGGGGTTATATATAAGATGACGTGCAGATGTGGTGTAGAATATGTTGGCAAAACAAAGAGAGAGCTTAGAATCATAGAATCATAGAATCATAGAATCGTAGAGTTGGAAGGGACCTCCTGGGCCATCTGGTCCAACCCCCTGCTCAAAGCAGGATTCGCTAAATCATCCCAGTCAGATGTCTCTCCAGCCTCTGTTTGAAGACTTCCATTGAAGGAGAACTCACCACTTCTCGTGGCAGCCTGTTCCACTCATTGATCACTCTAACTGTCAAAAAGTTTTTTCTAATATCTAATCTGTGTCTCTTCCCATTCAGTTTCATCCCATTGCTTCTAGTCTTTCCTTGTGCAAATGAGAATAAAGTTGATCCTTCTACAATGTGACAGCCCTTTAGATATTTGTAGACAGCTATTAAGTCTCCTCTCAGTCTTCTCTTTTGCAAACTAAACATTCCCAAATCCTGCAACCTTTCCTCATAAGACAGGGTTTGCAGACCGGTCACCATTCTGGTCGCTCTTTTCTGAACTTGCTCCAGTTTGTTGATGTCTTTTTTAAAATGTGGTGCCCAAAACTGGACACAATATTCCAGATGAGGTCTGACCAAAGAGGAGTAGAGGGAAATAATGACTTCACGTGATCTAGACTGTATGCTTCTGTTAATACATCCTAGAATTGCATTTGCCTTTTTTGCTGCTGCATCACACTGTTGACTCATATTCAGTCTGTGATCTATTAGTATACCCAAGTCTTTTTCACATGTGCTGTCACTTAGCCCTATTCCTCCCATTCTATATATGCTTTTTTCATTTTTATTGCCCAGATGTAGTACTTTGCATTTCTCCCTGTTAAAAACCATTCTGTTAGTTGCTGCCCACTTCTCCAGTTTATTTAAATCTTTTTGAATCCTCTCTCTCTCTTCTCTAGTATTAGCTATCCCTCCTAGCTTTGTGTCATCAGCAAATTTAATCAGTTTACCCTCAATTCCTTCATCTAAATCGTTGATAAAGATGTTGAACAATACAGGGCCCAGGACAGAGCCCTGTGGTACCCCACTTGAGACATTCTTCCAACTGGATGTGCAGCCATTTACGACCACTCTTTGGGTCCGATCACTAAGCCAGTTATGAATCCACCTAACAGTTGCCTTGTCCATTCCATACTTAGTCATTTTTTCAATAAGGATTGTATGAGAGACTTTGTCAAATGCTTTGCTGAAGTCAAGATATACTATATCTACAGCATTTCCTTGATCCACCCAATCAGTGATACCGTCATAGAAGGAAATTAAGTTAGTCTGACATGACTTATTAGTTAGAAACCCATGCTGACTCTGTTTAATCACTTCATTCTTATCCAGGTATCGACATACATGTTGTTTAATAATTTGTTCAAAGATCTTTCCTGGTATAGAAGTCAGACTCACCGGCCTATAGTTGCCTGGGTCCACCTTCTTCCCCTTTTTGAAGATAGGAACAACATTTGCTCTTCTCCAGTCTTCTGGCACTTCTCCTGTTCTCCAAGAATTTTCAAAGATTATGGAGAGGGGTTCAAAAATTTCTTCTGCTATCTCCTTCAGTACTCTGGGGTGTAATTCATCTGGACCTGGAGACTTGAATTCATTTAGGTTAGCTAAGTGTTTCCTCACTATCTTTCTGTTTATAGATATCCTGGATTCTTCTATTCCCTTAATAGGACAGTGAATAACAGTTGATGTTGCATTTCCTTTCTGAGAGAAAACAGATGCAAAATAGGAATTTAAAAGTTCAGCCTTCTCAACATCCTGTCTTACCATTTCATCATTTTCATCCTGTAAAAATCCTATAGCATCTTTGACTTTTCTTTTACTTTTGACATATCCCCAAAATCCTTTATTATTGCTTTTGACATCTCTTGCAAGCCTCAGTTCATTTTCAGCTTTAGATAATCTGATTTGTGCCCTGCAGGTTCTGCAGACAGCATTATATTCTTCTTTAGATATGCCTCCCTCTTTCCATTTTATAAACATTTTTTTCTTCCTTTTTAGCATGTGCTTAAGTTCTGTGTTCATCCATCCTGGTTTCCTTAAATGCTTCCTATTCTTCCCTCTTTTCGGAATTGTTAACAACTGTGCTTTGAGAATTTCATTTTTCAAGATTTCCCATCCTTCCTGGACATTTTTGTCTTTAAGGATATCCAGCCATTGGATCCCTCCAATTCTCTTTCTGAATCCCTTAAAATCTGCCTTTCTGAAATCTAACCTTGACGTCTGAGTCTTCACAGGTCTTCCACCTCTAGTTATCCAAAATTCTAAAATAGCATGGTCGCTACCTCCTAGGGTCCCAGCCACTTTTACCTCCTCAACCATTTCCTCCCTGTTTATAAGGATTAGATCCAAGGTAGCAGTTCCCCTTGTTTTCTCCCCTACCTTTTGGAAGATAAAGTTGTCAGCAAGAGAGGATAAGAATTTCCTTGACCTGTTAGTTTTGCCTGAGAGAGATTCCCAACAAATGTCTGGATAGTTGAAATCTCCCATGACAACTATGTCATATTTTTTGGAGAACTTGGCCATCTGATGCATAAAGAGTTCATCTATATCTTCGGCTTGCACAGGCGGCCTGTAGTAAATGCCTACAATGGTGTCCTTTCCATTGTTCTGTCCTTGTATTCTTACCCAAACAGTTTCCACAGAACTCCCAGTCTCTGAAGCTTCAATCTCTGTGCAGATATACGCGTTTCGAACATACAATGCGACACCCCCTCCTCGTTTATCAAGTCTGTTTCTTGCAAATAAGTTGTATCCTTCTAGTCTTGTATTCCAATCATGTGTATTGTCCCACCAAGTTTCAGTGATTCCAATTACATCATATTTCTTTTCCTGTGTTAGTAGTTCCAATTCTCCTTGGGTAAGGGTAGGAGAGCATCATAGGGATACTATCAATAAACGTGATACCCCGGTAGCCAACCATATTAATCAGTCTCATAAGGGAGATCTCAAGATGGCTAGCTTTATAGGTATCGAAAAGGTACCCAGAAATCAGAGAGGGGGTGATTGGGATAAATACATCCTCCAAAGAGAGACTTTCTGGATTTTTACCCTACAGACAATGCACCCTAAAGGATTAAACGATATACTCTCCTTTTCTTCCTTCTTGTAGGGAGGGAGTAATAGGGTGAGATATATTAGGGAGAGCCGCCGTTGAGTGGGGGCGCCACTTGCGCAGGTTAATAGGGTGCCAACCTCCGCGTGAGGTAGGGAAGAGGTAGAGAGGGCTTATCAGGGAGAGCCCTAGTGAGCACCCTCTCTATACTTCTAATAACAAGAAGATCCGTGGTGTCCATCGTCCAGCATACAACATTAGATCAGACTACTAACTGACCCCTATTTTTGTAACAATATACCAATTGAATTATGACTCTATGTAGTTGATTTCCTCATATTATTTTTCTCCTGGTGAGGGATACTGTAGATATGTCCTTTTTCCCTATCTATTATAAATGTGAATGAAAAGATGGTTATGGAATCCATGCAAAGTATCCATTAATAGGGTATTCAGCAAATTGAAAAAGTCTGAATAATTTCTTATATTAATCTGGATGCAGCCGCCTCTATTATGATTGATCAACAAATCTATTGATACAATTGAGAGATAGCGGCAGAGAGCGCGATCAGATGGAGGATATGCAGCGTCGGGTTACCATGGATACTATTTGTCATGTGAACGGCGTTATGATGACGCTGCACCTCCGAGACCGGAAGTGATGTAAATGGCCGTAAGCCGAGCCCAGGAAGTGGGGCATGCAGATAGAGATGGGCCTTTGCATATGGTGGGACCGGAAATGAGGTACCCGGCGTCCGGAAATGGATAGGATACAATGTGGTGCTCAGTCATATAAAAGGAGGGCGATATTTGCGCGCCATGTGTCTATTTGAACTCCACAAACTCCCCTGATGAGTCCTGATTAGATGAAACGCGTTGGGAGAACGGCGTTGGATTAAGGCGGTCCAGATGAATGCAGACATGAAGCTCTTTTAAAGACTGGAGGCCTTTTCCACAAGAGGGCATATACTAATACACATGAGATGAGTATAAGGACATATTAATAATGCATCATGAGAGTAGTTAATATGCAGTATTTTGGTGGAATATAGGCACTACACTATACTGGACTCCATAGATGCGATATATTGTTCCTTTTGACCCTAAAAAATATGTCAATGTATTAGATATCTGATATTGGGGAAATAGATATCTTATTTATATGATTCGCACTCTAATGACAATTGTCCTTAAATATTGGAAATGAGTATAGGACTGATGTTTTAGGTACCTAAGACAACCTCTAAAAAGTGTTGTGTTGTTTATATTGAGATGCTCTCTGGCTAGTGTTTGGTATTATTAATACCTGGCCTATATAGACAACAAAGAGGATTGTAATCCGCTCATATCTGGACAATAGGAGGCGTCTTAATACAATTTTATTTTATGGGCACGGTCGCACAGACACTATCACTATTTTATTTGGCACCTTAATTTGACACACAGTTTTTATATTAATATAACATTAAAAGCTAAGTTTTAATATAAGTATACATATATCTCCATACCAATTTGCTATACACAGGACTGTAAACACACCTGGCATGAATTTTAACCCTAGAGGAGGCAAAATCTCTCTCTCTTCTCTCGCTCTCTCTCCCTCTCCATCTCTCTCCCACTCCCTCTCCAGCTACGCTACGCTTCTCTCATTGGCTGAAAAAAGTCACGTGCAAGCATTTGGCGAAACCCGACTTTGGCGCTAGGGTAGCCGACCGCATGGCCGACTTCACACTGTGGTCGGGTTTCGTTTCATGAAACCCGACTTTGGCGAAAGTCGGCGACTTTTGAATCTGACTGACCTGTTTGGCTCAACTCTAGTATCAACCACTGAGGACTCTCAATTCTGAATATTTTTCTATCTACTGGCTAACACGGTACAAAGATATACATTTTTCCTGCTTCCTAAGTGGACAGTTTGATTTCACAGAAGTTTGATTTACTTGGAGTTATATTCTGTTGTTTAAGTGTTCCCTTTATTTTTTTGAGCAGTTTATATATATACAGTCATATGTAAAAGTTTGGGCACCCCTATTAATGTTAACCTTTTTTCTTTATAACAATTTTGGTTTTTGCAACAGCTATTTCAGTTTCATATATCTAATAACTGATGGACTCAGTTATATTTCTGGATTCAAATGAGGTTTATTGTACTAACAGAAAATGTGCAATCTGCATTTAAACAAAATTTGACCTGTGCAAAAGTATGGGCACCCTTATCATTTTCTTGATTTGAACACTCCTAACTACTTTTTACTGACTTCCTGAAGCACTAAATTGGTTTTGTAACCTCATTGAGCTTTGAACTTCATAGCCAGGTGTATCAAATCATGAGAAAAGGTATTTAAGGTGGCCACTTGCAAGTAGTTCTCCTATTTGATTCTCCTATAAAGAGTGGCATCATGGGCTCCTCAAAACAACTCTCAAATGATCTGAAAACAAAGATTATTCAACATAGCTTTTCAGGGGAAGGATACAAAAAGTTGTCTCAGAGATTTAACCTGTCAGTTTCCACTGTGAGGAACATAGTAAGGAAATGGAAGAACACAGGTACAGTTCTTGTTAAGCCCAGAAGTGGCAGGCCAAGAAAAATATCAGAAAGGCAGAGAAGAAGAATGGTGAGAACAGTCAAGGACAATCCACAGACCACCTCCAAAGACCTGCAGCATCATCTTGCTGCAGATGGTGTCACTGTGCATCGGTCAACAATACAGCACATGCATAACGCCTTTTTGTATGACCAAACAACTCAATCTTTGTTTCATCAGTCCACAGGACCTTCTTCCAAAATGTAACTGGCTTGTCCAAATGTGCTTTTGCATACCTCAGGTGACTCTGTTTGTGGCGTGCTTGCAGAAACGGCTTCTTTCGCATCACTCTCCCATACAGCTTCTCCTTGTGCAAAGTGCGCTGTATTGTTGACCGATGCACAGTGACACCATCTGCAGCAAGATGATGCTGCAGGTCTTTGGAGATGGTCTGTGGATTGTCCTTGACTGTTCTCACCATTCTTCTTCTCTGCCTTTCTGATATTTTTCTTGGCCTGCCACTTCTGGGCTTAACAAGAACTGTACCTGTGTTCTTCCATTTCCTTATTATGTTCCTCACAGTGGAAACTGACAGGTTAAATCTCTGAGACAACTTTTTGTATCCTTCCCCTGAAAAGCTATGTTGAATAATCTTTGTTTGCAGATCATTTGAGAGTTGTTTTGAGGAGCCCATGATGCCACTCTTCATAGGAGAATCTAATAGGAGAACTACTTGCAAGTGGCCACTTTAAATACCTTTTCTCATGATTTGATACACCTGGCTATGAAGTTCAAAGCTTAATGAGGATACAAAACCAATTTAGTGCTTCAGGAAGTCAGTAAAAAGTAGTTAGGAGTGTTCAAATCAAGAAAATGATAAGGGTGCCCATACTTTTGGACCGGTCAAATTTTGTTTAAATGCAGATTGCACATTTTCTGTTAGTACAATAAACCTCATTTGAATCCAGAAATATAACTGAGTCCATCAGTTATTAGATATATGAAACTGAAATAGCTGTTGCAAAAACCAAAATTGTTATAAAGAAAAAAGGTTAACATTAATAGGGGTGCCCAAACTTTTACATATGACTGTATATATATATATATATATAAAAGCACAGTAGCACTCTGTGAATACATGTTTGCTGGATTGAGACAGGCCGTTGTTTATTTTCACTACATATCAGGTTATTTTACAGGGCATGGGAGTTGGTGGTTATAATCAGTCCCATAGTGGTTTTTGTTCTCACCTTATAAATAATAGAGACCTCTTTACACTCTTTGTGATTGAGCAGTGTTAGTTCTTGGAATACCCTAATCCTGATGGTACATATTATACATGATACTATATCATGAATTCCAATTAACTTCTTAATAAGTTTTGTATTTGAATGTCTGCAACCTGTATTGCATTGAATACTTTGGATTTATACCCTTTTTCTTCTTTTTTCAGCACCCTTCTATTTTAAACTTGTTTTTATAATAAATTACATTAATAATTTTTTTGTTTTTATAAAAACAGAATGGCACTTCATTATTACCATGATGAAAATCACAATTGGGTAATTTGTTGCAAATATTGATTTCTATGAAGTGTGACCTATGTATTTAGGACAGTGGCACATTAATTGGACAAACTTGATATTACGGTGGTACACCTCTTGTCAGTTGAGACATACGTCTCGAGAAGCTGTATGTCTTCAGTCTGCAGCCTGTACCGGCACGTGTCAACGACTGGCTACAGTTTGAATTATATCAAGGACACAACTTTATCTCTTTCTTGAAAAACCCCTAAGGAGGCTGCTTTATTTTGCAGAATCTGGTGGGCCCGCTAGCTGCAGCATCAGGCCCGGATTGGCAATATAACCAACCGGGCATTTTCCCGCTGGGCCGCTGTCACGTGGGCCGAGGGCGGCAGCGCCCGATCATCTGGCCGCTTGCCAGCTGCTGCGGCCACTGCTGCTCCTGCCGCCGGCCCATAGATTCAAGTTCCTCCCGCACTGCAGGGAGATAAGCCGCCACGCCTCCCCCCTCGCACCCTCGCACCCCCGCACCCCATCCTCACCGTAGCATGAGACCCCCTCCCCCCCGCAGCCACTCACAGCGTCGCACTCGCTTGCCTGCTCGCTCTGTTCGCAGGACCTGTGATGAGGTCACAGGAGGGGAGGAGTCAGGGGGTCACATGATCAGGAGCCTTTGTCCAGACCCCCGATCGTATCACCCCTGACTCCGCCCCTCCTGTGACCTCATCACAGGTCCTGTGTGCTCAGCCTTGCCTCTACCGTCTGCAAGACTCTGCTTTGCTGTTGTCATGGTGCTGGTTGAGGTAAGTATGTGTGGGGTCAGGATTTACAGTGTAGATGTAGCAGAGCTGTGTGTGTATGAGATGTATGGAGCAGAGCCGTGTGTACGAGGTGTACGGAGCGGAGCCGCGTGTGTACGAGGTGTACGGAGCGGAGCCGCGTGTGTACGAGGTGTAAGGAGCGGAGCCGCGTGTGTACGAGGTGTACGGAGCGGAGCCGTGTGTGTACGAGGTGTACGGAGCGGAGCCGTGTGTACGAGGCGTACGGAGCGGAGCCGTGTGTACGAGGTGTACGGAGAGGAGCCGTGTGTACGAGGTGTAGGGAGAGGAGCCGTGTGTACGAGGTGTACGGAGAGGAGCCGTGTGTACGAGGTGTACGGAGCGGAGCCGTGTGTACGAGGTGTACGGAGCGGAGCCGTGTGTACGAGGTGTACGGAGCGGAGCCGCGTGTGTACGAGGTGTACGGAGCGGAGCCGCATGTGTACGGAGCGGAGCCGCGTGTGTACGAGGTGTACGGAGAGGAGCCGCGTGTGTACGAGGTGTACGGAGAGGAGCCGCGTGTGTACGAGGTGTACGGAGCGGAGCCGCGTGTGTACGAGGTGTACGGAGAGGAGCCGCGTGTGTACGAGGTGTACGGAGCAGAGCCGTGTGTACGAGGTGTACGGAGAGGAGCCGCGTGTGTACGAGGTGTACGGAGAGGAGCCGTGTGTACGAGGTGTACGGAGCGGAGCCGCGTGTGTACGAGGTGTACGGAGCGGAGCCGCATGTGTACGGAGAGGAGCCGTGTGTGTACGAGGTGTACGGAGCAGAGCCGTGTGTACGAGGTGTACGGAGAGGAGCCGCGTGTGTACGAGGTGTACGGAGAGGAGCCGTGTGTACGAGGTGTACGTAGAGGAGCCGCGTGTGTACGAGGTGTACGGAGAGGAGCCGTGTGTACGAGGTGTAAGGAGAGGAGCCGTGTGTACGAGGTGTACGGAGAGGAGCCGTGTGTACGAGGTGTACGGAGAGGAGCCGTGTGTACGAGGTGTACGGAGAGGAGCCGTGTGTACGAGGTGTACGGAGAGGAGCCGTGTGTATGAGGTGTACGGAGCGGAGCCGTGTGTACGAGGTGTACGGAGCGGAGCCGTGTGTATGAGGTGTACGGAGCGGAGCCGTGTGTGTGTACGAGGTGGAGCCGTGCGTGTACGAGGTGTACGGAGAGGAGCCGTGTGTACGAGGTGTACGGAGCGGAGCCGTGTGTACGAGGTGTACGGAGCAGAGCCGTGTGTACGAGGTGTACGTAGCAGAGCCGCGTGTGTACGAGGTGTACGGAGCGGAGCCGCGTGTGTACGGAGCGGAGCCGCGTGTGTACGAGGTGTGCGGAGAGGAGCCGCGTGTGTACGAGGTGTACAGAGCGGAGCCGCGTGTGTACGAGGTGTACGGAGAGGAGCCGCGTGGGTACGAGGTGTACGGAGCGGAGCCGTGTGTACGAGGTGTACGGAGAGGAGCCGCGTGTGTACGAGGTGTACGGAGAGGAGCCGCGTGTGTACGAGGTGTACGGAGAGGAGCCGCGTGTGTACGAGGTGTACGGAGAGGAGCCGTGTGTGTACGAGGTGTACGGAGAGGAGCCGTGTGTACGAGGTGTATGGAGAGGAGCCGTGTGTACGAGGTGTACGGAGAGGAGCCGTGTGTACGAGGTGTACGGAGCGGAGCCGTGTGTACGAGGTGTACGGAGCGGAGCCGTGTGTATGAGGTGTACGGAGCGGAGCCGTGTGTGTGTACGAGGTGGAGCCGCGCGTGTACGAGGTGTACGGAGAGGAGCCGTGTGTATGAGGTGGACGGAGCGGAGCCGCGCGTGTACGAGGTGTACGGAGAGGAGCCACGCGTGTACGAGGTGTACGGAGAGAAGCCACGCGTGTACAAGGTGGACGGAGTGGAGCCATATGTGTACGGGATGTACGGAGCGAAGCCAAGTGTGTACAAAGCATACAAAGCGGGCTTTTCCCACGGACACAGGAGTACACGGCGGAGCCCCAAGGAGCATTTTAAAACCCACACATGACGTTCCACCTGAAGTGATGTGCTGGAAGCTGACCGGAAATGAGATAATTTCTTGAGGAGATTGTGACGGAACCAGGAATGCTTCAGATCCATCACCGTGTCCTCCTCCGACAGCGCAGACAGCAGGATCGCCTTGGAATCGGGGATGCCGGCCATGTGAGCGGATCATGATATGTCCTGCACCGGGAGGCTCAGGTGGGCACTACAATGGGAGCCGGGCTGCTATAGTATCTTTGTAGAATCTTTCTTTATTTCTTTCTCTCTTTTTCTTTCTTTCTCTGTTCTTTCATTCTCTCTCTGTTCTTTCTTTCTCTCTCTAATCTTTCTTTTTTCTCTCTGTTCTTTCTTCCCCTCTTTCTTTCTTTTTCTTTCCTCTCTTTCTCTCTGTTCTTTCTTTCTTTTCTTTACTTCTTTCTTTCTCTCTCTGTTCTTTCTCTGTCTCTGTTCTTTCTTTCTTTCCCCTCTTTCTTTCTCTCTCTGTTCTTTCTTTGTCTCTCACTGTTCTTTCTTTCTTTCCCCTTTCTTTCTCGCTCTCTCTGTTTTCTTTTTTCTCTCTCTCTCTGTTTTCTCCCTTCCTTAGTGCCAGTCAGTGTGCCCATAATGCCAGCCACTGTGCCCTCAGTACCAGTCAGTGTGATCAGCAGTGCTAAATTGGTGCGATTAGGTGTGGACATGGGTGTGACTAGTTGTGAAATGGGTGTGGTTGGGCGTGGCCAAAATTTACGCTATGCCACCGCAGTTTTTGTCCGTCTTTCCCTTCTTCAAAAGTTGGGAGGTATGATAGGGGCGGCTATGACCAGGGGGTCTGGTTGCCCAATAGAGAGCAGTTCTGCCAGGAATTCTGTAATCATGCATACAAAAGGGGACTGAGCTTTGGGAGGAGTACTGTACCTAAAAGCAATAAATAGGACTGAGCTGAAATACTGGACACAGCTCTGACTACATGTTATATAGTCGTGTTAATCTCCTCTCACTTCTTGTAAACTACAACTGTACAAAGATATTATATAGTCACCATGTGACTAGTGGGCCTGTGTAACTTCAAATGCCAGGGCTGAATTTTAGTCCCAGTCCGGCCCTGTGCAGCATCCCACTTTATGACTGCTATGCCTTCTGTGTTGTCCTGCATCTAGCACGATGCCATCAGGTTAGTAACTTAGCTCCAGCTATTTCTGTTCTTTCGTAAGTGTCCTAATTACACTTATATCCTGTTTTTCTATTTGGAAGAGCACCTAATGTTAGTTCTTTCAGGCCACACTGATTATGTCAATGAAATGTACAAAGATATAAAATCTAATGCTGATATACAAAATATGACTTCCATTTTATGTTATTTATTAATGAAAATTTCCAACTTTATTGTGTCAGTCACGATGCTATCGTGTTTTTGTTGTCTACTTATCTGGTATCACAATGCTCCAACGTGACTAAAATATACTATTTTTCCGCCTACAGATTTACATCTTTAAACTGCCACCTACTCATTTGTAATGGAAATTGTGTGACTGTCTATAATTTTCCTGTTATCGCTACCACTGCTTACATTTCCAAATTGCTAAGGGTGATAATGAAAATCATTAAGTTGAGGAAACACATGATTTATCAATGCCATTGAAATCTAAAACTGTGAACTTCAAATGTCAATCATCTTACATCCAGTGTTATAGACAGATCTATTCAAAATGTCAGCTAATGCTCAGTGCCACCGTATGCCTATATTTTTTTCTGATGGTCACAAGCAAAAGTATGAAGAGTTTATAAAAATTCAGACGTAGAGGATGATTTTTACAATATATATTGAAATACATTAAAGAAATATGAAACATTGGAGGCAAAATGTAGAATTTATCAGATAATAATATGAAAAATGCTTATAAAATTGAGATATCATTCTGCACTTTATTCACGTTTGATCCATTGCACAGCAGACCCCAGTGGTGACCGCACAGACTTGTAATAAATAATCCTTTTGCTTTACTACTGGGGACCGACCGTAATTATAAGTTATACAGGTGCCTGTCACACAATTATAGACCGTCTATCTGCCAGGATCAGTTCAAAATAACAATAAGCTTTCCCTTGCTAGAAAGGTAGGTTCTCCTTGATGGACAATGGGGATGAGCAAATTGGCATAAATTTCCATCTCAGTTTATAAAGAAATCTGATTTGTCCAAATCTGTTTATTTTCACAGTTGCATTGGACAAATTCTGTATTTTAGATTTTGAACCCAAAGGGGAAAGCAATGTTGATGTCTGTAGAGCGCTGTGGAATTAATGATGTTATGAAAGTGAGTAAAATAATATTCATAATAATAAGTAAAATTGAAGCTCGCTGAAATTTAGCTGCATGATTATGGGCCGAGAAGGGTTTAAAGGGAACCTGTCACCTCATTTTTTGCATATAAGCTGCGGCCACCGTCATTAAGGGCTTATCTACAGCATTCTGTAATGCTGTAGATAAGCCCCCGATGTAACCTGAAAGAGAAGAAAAACAAGTTTTATTATACTCACCCGGGGGCGGTCCGGTCCGATGGGTGTCGCAGGTCCGGGTCCGGCGCCTCCCATCTTCATGCAATGATGTTGCGGCTCCTGTGCAGGAGTATTGATTTGCCCTGTTGAAGGCAGAGTACAGTGGAAAATCATTTAAGAGTCTCAAACACGGGACTAGCCAGATCTTCCTCCCGGGAAGGACTTTATTTGCATATTCGTATTTCTCAGGGAGCAATGCACCTAGGATTTCACTGATTGAGCGCTTTTGCCGGCTGCTGCAGTGTTTTCTTTGACTGGTCTCCGTGAGGTCAGTGATTGTTTTGTGATGTTGGTCTACTAGGCATTTGTGACGAGCGTCAGCTTAAGCTGAGTCGTTTTTCTTTGAAAGAGTGGACCCTCTGGGCCGTGGCACCCACCCACCTAGGGCGAGCTGACCTAGTGAGGAACCTCCCCCTATACAGGGAGTGTCAGGGGCAAGACCAAGGACGTGAGCCACCACGGCAGCTGGACCAGACGGCCGACTCAGGAAGCAAGACAAGACGAGACAAGGCATTAGTTCAAGTAAACTTCATTCAGGAACACTTCAGGGTACAACAGGTGCAAAGGTGAACACACAAAGAACAGAAAGCAAGATGCGTGCAAGAGCACGCCGAGGTCCAAGGCATCAGTAACTCTTCAGGGTATAACAGGTGCCAAACGTGAACACACAGAATCCATATAACAAGGTGCGTGCCAGGGCACGCCAAAGTCCAAGACAGGGTGCGAGGAATCAGACTCTGGAAGGCTGGCAAGGGCTGACAGGGTCCAGGCATCAGAGTGTAGACATCTGGCTCCAGACCTCTGGCAGTAGTCAGCAGGCTTCAGGAATCCAGCAGAAACACTAGGAGACAAAACAGGGTGCGTGCAAGGAGACACGCCAGGATCAGATTCACAGAACGGAGACCTGCGCATGCCGAGGGGCATGCCAGGGATGGGTACAAGGACGAAGGCCTGCGCGTGTGAGGGCATGCCAGGGAGGAGCACAAGGACGGTGGCCTGTGCGTGCGGGGGCACGCCAGGGACGGGTTCAATGGCATCGGAATCCGGGGAGCTGGCATCGACCGACAGGGTCAAGGAATCAGGCTACGGACATCAACTCCGGACATCAGGCCGCAGTCATCTAGGTCCGGACCTCTGGCAGCGGTCGGCAGGTTACGGAATCCAGCAGGCAAACTAGGGTTCAGGGCAAAGCAAAAGAGGCAAAAGGCTTTGTGCAAGAGTAGCACGAAAAGGCACAGTGCGAGAACCAGCGTGCGTGCAAGGGAGCACAGAGACCACAGCTGGGGGCACCGGCAAGTGGTACCAATGATGGCATATGCAGGCGGGCACGACTAGTGGTGGCACCGCTGCGGCCACGCAGCCGGGAACCACAATAGCATTGGATGGCTGGCACGGCTGAGTCACACAGGCGAGCACGGCTAGAGGCAGCACGGCTGAGGCACACCAGGCAGGCACAGGCGACCAGGCACGTGCATGGAGGCACGGAGCCACAAGGCGGGGCTAGGCAAAGATACAGGACAGAGACGCATGCAGACAGCATGGCAAAGCCTAGTACGAAAAGTGCAAGGGCGCACGAAACAGAGACAAGGCATAGAGTAGTAGACTGAACCCTGCGCATGCAAAGGACATGCCAGGGGCAAAGTACAAGGCGAGGCCTCCGCGTACCAAGGGGCACGCCAGGGACTGAGCACAGAACGGAGGCCTGCACGTGTAGACAGACACGTCAGGGACAGAGTCTAGCAGCGGAGCGTAGGCAGAAGCCCAGAGCCGGGCCAAGGGAGAACCTTGGGACTAGACAGGGTACAGAGCGAGGCCTGCACGTGCAGAGAGGCACGTCAGGGACAGGGTACAGGAAGCAGCAAAGCAAGGCAAGACAGGAAACCAAGCACGGAAACATACACTCACTGGCCACTTTATTAGGTACACCTGTCCAACTGTGTGTTAAGACTTAATTTCTAATCAGCCAATCACATGGCGGCAACTCAGTGCATTTAGGCATGTAGACATGGTCAAGACAATCTCCTGCAGTTCAAACCGAGCATCAGTATGGGGAAGAAAGGTGATTTGAGTGCCTTTGAACGTGGCATGATTGTTGGTGCCAGAAGGGCTGGTCTGAGTATTTCAGAAACTGCTGATCTACTGGGATTTTCACGCACAACCATCTCTAGGGTTTACAGAGAATGGTCCGAAAAAGAAAAAAAATCCAGTGAGCGGCAGTTCTGTGGCCGGAAATGCCTTGTTGATGCCAGAGGTCAGAGGAGAATGGGCAGACTGGTTCGAGCTGATAGAAAGGCAACAGTGACTCAAATTGCCACCCGTTACAACCAAGGTAGGCAGAAGAGCATCTCTGAATGCACAGTGCGTCGAACTTTGAGGCAGATGGGCTACAGCAGCAGAAGACCACACCGGGTACCACTCCTCTCAGCTAAGAACAGGAAACTGAGGCTACAATTTGCACAAGCTCATCGAAATTGGACAGTAGAAGATTGGAAAAACGTTGCCTGGTCTGATGAGTCTCGATTTCTGCTGCGACATTCGGATGGTAGGGTCAGAATTTGGCGTAAACAACATGAAAGCATGGATCCATCCTGCCTTGTATCAACGGTTCAGGCTGGTGGTGGTGGTGTCATGGTGTGGGGAATTTTTTCTTGGCACTCTTTGGGCCCCTTGGTACCAATTGAGGATCGTTGCAACGCCACAGCCTACCTGAGTATTGTTGCTGACCATGTCCATCCCTTTATGACCACAATGTACCCAACATCTGATGGCTACTTTCAGCAGGATAATGCGCCATGTCATAAAGCTCGAATCATCTCAGATTGGTTTCTTGAACATGACAATGAGTTCACTGTACTCAAATGGCCTCCTCAGTCACCAGATCTCAATCCAATAGAGCATCTTTGGGATGTGGTGGAATGGGAGATTCGCATCAGGGATGTGCAGCCGACAAATCTGCGCCAACTGTGTGATGCCATCATGTCAATATGGTCCAAAATCTCTGAGGAATGCTTCCAGCACCTTGTTGAATCTCTGCCACGAAGAATTGAGGCAGTTCTGAAGGCAAAAGGGGGTCCAACCCGTTACTAGCATGGTGTACCTAATAAAGTGGCCAGTGAGTGTAGACAGAAACACAGAGCGGAATCAGAGCAAAGAAGGACTACAAGGCACAGCAGAGCAGAGACAAAACATGGCACGAGGAACAAACACCAGACAAGGCACGAGACAAGAGAAGGAATACGAGCATGGAGCGTGTGCAGAGACGCACGACAGAGCAGAGTGCAAGGGCACAGAATAGAGCGAGTGACCCAGCAGACCAAGCAGCCATGCAGGGAAGCAACACAATACTCAGGCCCTGAGCATAGGAAGGGGCGGTCTGCTATAGGGCATAGCACCACCACTTCCGGGTCAGGCTTAGAGAACAACTTCCAGTTCAGTCCTCTAGGATCACAGAGCGCGGTCACATGATCAGGGTTTCAGACATGCAGAGACAATTGCAGAACCGGACAATGCAGGATCCTAGGAAAGGTCACATGATCAGGGTTTCAGACATGCAGAGACGATTGCAGAACCGGACAGTGCAGGATCCTAGGAAAGGTCACATGATCAGGGTTTCAGACAAGCAGAGACGACTGCAGAACCAGCCCATGCTGGAGCATAGGAAGGACACACGATCAGGGGCTCTAGACATGATGAGGCGATCACAGAAGGCAAAGCAGAAACGCAGGCATCTTGCAGCCCAACAGTCACAAGGTAAGTGTGCACACTGCTCCAGGGATCACACATAATAGCAGACAAGATATGCGCGTGCACACCGCTCCAGGGGTTCTTGAGGCAAAACAGACATGGCAGACATGACAGACATGGCGGACATGACAGCATTGCTCCCACCTAGCCAGAATCCTACTCCACACTGATGAGGGGCAACACCCCGAAACAGCTGTCTGTGGATGGATACCTGGCCTTGGTATTTCCCTTGTCATATCTGTAAACTCGTAAAGAGCTGGATATTGACTTAAAGGGCCACTTAATATGGTGGTAATGGTAGTTTCCGAAAGGAGCCACTCCTTGGCTGGGTCCTTCCCTGGAGGAAGATCTGGCTAGTCACGTGTTTGAGACTCTTAAATGAGGCTCCACAGACTTTATTTGCATATTCGTATTTCCCAGGGAGCAATGCACCTAGGATTTCACTGACTGAGCGCTTTTGCCGGCTGCCTCAGTGTTTTCTTTGACTGGTCTCCGTGAGGTCAGTGATTGTTTCATGTTGTTTGTCAATAAGTCATTTTCATTGTTTTTGACTCCCTGCCATCTTTAGCTTTTCCTAAACTGACTAGGCCCTATGACATCAAGATATGTATCATGACATCAGTGATGACTCATGCTATGACATCTTGCAGTATGATGATTGCAAAAGATGCCTACGGCAGATTCTGAAAATTGCCAAGATGAAGATGGTCCAGTTTAGACCATAACAAAGAACCAATCAGAAAAGTTCTACACAGTGAGAGAGGTGAGAGCCGGATGAGTATAATTTTTTAAATATATTTTTTTTACTTATTTTCTGTTTATTATGCAAAGCGCAAATTTCTTGGACAAATTTGAACACATCTGCAAATTACAGTTATTGTGCAGGAGGAGAACCTGTAAGGCCACATTCACACATTCAGTATTTGGTCAGTATTTTACATCAGTATTTGTAAGCCAAAACCAGCAATGGAACAATCAGAGGAAACGTGCAAAAGAAAGAAGTCATCACTTCTGTATTTCTCATCCTGGCTAACAAAAAACTCATTTAAAATATTGACCAAATATTGTACATTTGAATGTGGCCTAAAAATGATATCAGTAAGTGCCACAAAATCACGTCTTCAACACTTCTACAAAAATAAAGATAATGTGGCCACCCCTTTTAAACACTTCACGACATATGACGTATTTTTACATCATATGTCATGTCTTCTCCTTTAATGAGGGCTCTGGGGCTTATCCCTCATCTTTTCTTACACATTAAAGCTGATTTCGTCAGTTGACATGTGCCCCTAACAGATGCTGGTGAAATCGCAATCCACCTGCAGCTGTTAACATGTTAAATGCCACTGTCAATCTATGACAGCAACATTTAACATGTTCACGCCAGAAGTGTGTCACTAGCTCCGCCCATTGGCACCCCTGTCACATGACTGCGGAACGCTGATGGGTTGGCATGAGCCCTTTGGTTGTCAATGTTAATCTGCTATGAGCACCGGCCACAGGGCTGAAGCCCTGCTATATATAGTACAAGCGATAAGAAGATTGTGGCTTCAAGTCTCCTATAGAGACTATTGAAGCAAATATGAACTAGAAAAAAATGTTTTTTAAGAATATTAAAATAAATATAAGAGCTGAAATCACCCCCCAGTTGCCCCATTCAAAATAAAACAATATAAAAAACAAAAATGCACATATTTGGTATCATCGCATTCAGAATCACCCGATATATTAAACTATAGAAATAATTAATCCGATCAGTAAACAGTGTAACAAGAAAACAATTAAAAATGCCAGGATTACATTTTTTTGGTTGCCACAACATTGCAATAAAATGCAATAATAAACAATGAAAAGATGGTATTTGCCCCAAAATGGTACAGACAAAAACATCAGGCTCAGCGTGCAAAAAGCAAGCCTTCACCCTGAAAAATGGAGACCCTGTGGGTCTCGGAAAATGGCGACATTTTTCTTTTAACAAAATTTAGATTTTTTTTTCACCACTTAATAAAAAAGAACCTATACATGTTTGGTATCTGCAAACTCATAATGACCTGGAGAATCATAATGGCAGGTCAGTTTTTGTGAACATGGTAGAAAAAAGAAAAAAACAGTTGTGGATTGCACTTTTCTTTGCAATTTCACCGCACTTGGAATTTGTTCCCGGTTTTCCAGTAGATTATATGGTGAAACCAATGGTGTTGTTCAAAAGTACAACTCGTCCTTTAACCCCTTAACGACCGCCGATACGCCTTTTAACGGCGGTAATTGAGTGTACTAAAACCACAGCGGCGTTAATTCACGGCGCTGTGGAGAAAGTAAATAGCACCCCCCAGTGTCGGATTTTGCCAGGGGTAGCCGAGACTCCGGAGAGCATGAATCGGTCGGTTTTTACCGACCCCGCTTTTGCGATCGCTGTTATTAACCCTATAACGGCGACCGCAAAAAAAAGCTGTGATTATGCATTAAATTTCTCTTTCCTCTGATGTGATCACACATCAGAGGAGAGAGAAATAGGGTCCCCGATCCCCCCCCCCGGTACCTCTCCGTGGTCCTCCGTCCCCTCCCGGTGGTCCCGCGTCCCGCCGGCATCCTTCGATGCGCGCCGCCATCTTGAAAATGGCGGGCGCATGCGCAGTGCGCCCAACCGGGAATCTTGCTTCAGCTGGCAGATTCCATTCATTATTTTGATCACTATGATAAACGATCATAAAGATCAAAATAAAAAAAATAGTACATAACCCCCCCGTTTATCACCCCCTTATATAGGCAAACATAATGAAATAAAGAAAATATTTTTTTTTCAGTTTTCCATTAGGGTTAGGGTTAGGGCTAGGGCTAGGGTTAGGGTTGGGCTAGGGTTAGGGCTAGGGCTAGGGTTAGGGTTGGGCTAGGGTTAGGGCTAGGGCTAGGGTTAGGGTTGGGCTAGGGTTAGGGTTAGGGTTAGGGTTGGGCTAGGGTTAGGGTTAGGGTTAGGGTTGGGCTAGGGTTAGGGTTGGGCTAGGGTTAGGGCTAGGGTTAGGGTTAGGCTAGGGTTAGGGTTAGGGCTAGGGCTAGGGTTAGGGCTCGGGTTAGGGCTAGGGTTAGAATTAGGGTTAGGGTTAGAATTAGGATTAGGGATTAGGGTTGGGATTAGGGTTAGGGTTGGGATTAGGGTTAGGGGTGTGTTGGGGTTAGGGTTGGAGCAAGAATTGAGGGGTTTCCACTATTTACCAACTTTGGGGGTTTAAAAATTGGGGTCTAAAAAATCACTTTTGTGGAAATAAAAAAGACTTTTTATTTTCACGGCTCTGCGTTTATAAACTTCTGTGAAGCGCTTGGGGGTTCAAAGTGCTCACCACACATCTAGATATGTTCCTTAGGGGGTCTAATTTCCAAAATGGGGTCACTTGTGGGGGGTTTCCACTGTTTAGGCCCATCAGGGGCTCTGCAAACGCAACATGATGCCCGCAGACCATTCCATCAAAGTCTGCATTCCAAAATGGCACTCCTTCCCTTCTGAGCTCTCTCATGCTCCCAAACAGTGGTTCCCCCAACATATGGGGTATCGGCGTGCTTAGGACAAATTGCACAACAACTGTGGGGTTATGATTTCTCCTGTTACCCTTATAAAAATAAAAATTTGGGGGCGAAAAGATCAGATTTTGTGAAAAAAATGGATTTTTTATTTTCACGGCTCTACATTATAAACTTCTGTGAAGCACTTGAAGGTTCAAAGTGCTCACCACACATCTAGATAAGTTCCTTAATGGGTCTAGTTTCCAAAATGGGGTCACTTGTTGCAGTTTTCCACTGTTTAGGCACATTAAGGGCTCTCTGAACGCAACATGGCATCCGATCTCAATTCCAGCCAATTCTGCGTTGAAAAAATCAAACGGCGCTCCATCCCTTGCGAGCTCTGCCGTGTGCTGAAAAAGTGGTTTACCCCCACATATGGGGTATCGGCATATTCAGGAGAAATTGTACAACAAATTTTGTGGTTGATTTTCTCTTTTAACACTTGTGAAAATAAAAAAATTTGGTTCTGAAGTAAATTTTTTGCAAAAAAAAGTTAAATGTTAATTTTTTCCTTCCACATTGCTTTAATTCCTGTGAAGCACTTAAAGGGTTAATAAGCTTCTTGAATGTGGTTTTGAGCACCTTGAGGGGTCTAGTTTTTAGAATGGTGCCACTTTTGGGTATTTTCTGTCATGTACACCCCACAAAATGACTTTAAATATGATGTGGTCCCTAAAAAAATGGTTTTGTAAATTTTGTTGTAAAAATGAGAAATTGCTGGTCAACTTTTAACCCTTATAACTTCCTAACAAAAAAAATTGTGCTTCCAAAATTGTGCTGATGTAAAGTAGACATGTGGGAAATGTTATTTATTAAGAAATTTGTGTGACACATCTCTCTGATTTAAGGGCATAAAAATTTAAAATTTTAAAATTGCAAAATTTTCAAAATTTTCGCCATATTTCCATTTTTTTCATAAATAAACACGAGACTTATAGAAGAAATTTTATCACTACCATGAAGTACAATATGTCACGAAAAAACAGTCTCAGAATCAGCGGGATCCATTAAAGCATTCCAGAGTTATAACCTCATAAAGGGACAGTGGTCAGAATTGTAAAAATTGGGCTGGTCATTAAGCTGCAAACTGGCTCTGTCGCTAAGGGGTTAAAAGACAAGCCCTCACATGGCCATATTGACAGAAAAATATAAAAGTTATGGCTCTGGGAAGAAGGGGAGCAAAAAACAAAAAACTAAAGAACGGAAAATAGCCCGGAGATGAAAAGGTTAAAGCTAAAACATTACTATTTAGGAAATGCCAATGGCAAAGTCTCATTATTTGTGATTCCTTTATACTTTTAGACTCCTATTGCAAAATAAATATTACTCTTAGGCAAGGCTCAAACCTTCATTGAATTCAGATTGGTGATACCATTCACACAAGCTCATTATTTGTGAACTACATGATTCTTACACTTTCAGACACCAACAAATCTCAAATAGTTTTTGAAGTTGGAAGAAAATTCTGATCTATTCCCTATTTCAATCCTCACAGGGCACACACTGTGCACTACAGGAATTTGCTGGTTTCTGACCCGGGGCGGGAAGATATGTATGAGTTTACATACTCCCTGACAGAACCAAAATAATGGGTGTGGCCTTACTTCATACATTTGTATGGAGCATGGCCACTCCCTGTCTAGTGACAAAGCCATCCAGAGGGCGTGGCTGATTAGAAGTATGAAAGTGAGGCCACGCCCACTAACCAAGAGTATGAGTATTAGGCCGGGGTCACACTTACGAGAAACTCACACGAGTCTCGCGTCTCAATACCCAGCACTGCCGCCGGTACACGGACCATAGCGCTCAGCTGCATAGAAATGCATGCAGCTGCACACTCCGGTCCCGATTGCTGGCGGCAGTGCCTAACTCATACATACACTCATGTCTCAGGTCATAAACCATTGGATTCATAAGTCTGCCATCACATAGAGTATCCAATAGATTTCAATTAAAAAAAGATTTACAAGATTCGGTGTCTCTCTTACAGAGCTGTAATAAAAAATTTAAAAATTGTAACTAATTGTATTGGTACTAGTATAACAATGTAATAGAAAGATGAAGTATATTTTATTCTTTTGGACAAATATCCTTGAATAGAGCTTATTAATTCATGTTTTATTTGGGCATCACACTGACATTTTGGCCAAAATGGAGGTACTGTATTTGAATAGAGCCAAACAAACACTCAGATTTCATCTTAAAGGGAATCTATCAGCAGGTTTTATCTACCTCATCTGAGAGCAGATAATGTAAGTAAAGTGACCCTGAATTCAGCCATGTATCACTTAGATTACTTGGTGCAGCCGTTCTCACACAATCAGAGCTTTTAGATTTAGAATGAAGCAGAGCTGAGAAAACTACCCACACCACAGCTGCCTTTGACCACACCAAGCTCTCTGTGTGCAACGTCTATAGACAGTAAGGTGCTTAATTGCAAGACTAACCTGGCAATGTTAGACTGCATAGATCATAAAACAAACAACCAACCAATGTTAATGCCCTCCTTTATTATGACAATTGAATAACTCACTGACACATTGCTCTTGTTTGATGGACGTAGCTGGGCACAGCTTTTGTTTATTACTAGTCTGAGTATACACAACAAACTTTAAACCATGAAACTACTGGTGGGCAAGTCTGTCTTCCTCTCCATGTACTCCATTTTTTTTTATAAATTCACCACAATGAAGGGGCTCATATATCCCTACAACAAGCCCCGACCCTCACTTAAAAGAAAAAGAGCCTGCTCTACTCTGTCGTGTAGCATGATAAGAATATGTCTAAACCCACATCATTTAAATGAATGTCATCCTGACCCATTAGCCAATGGTTATCCCCTTCCAATTGTCTGTGTCTTATAACAGCACCAGCTTTCGAACGAACAAAATGGGAAATGGGGCAAATGAATGTTGTCAGGGATTTTTCAACTGTCACTGTGTCCTTGGCCCCTTGCCATGTAAGGCTGGTTTCAGACTAGCGCATTTTACAGCCCCGCCCCCTGCCCGCCCCATCCGGTCATTTCCTCCTACTATCGCACACGGCTGCATGCGATCTGCGCACCCTAGCTTTAGCATAGGGTGCGCAGACCATGCGCTGGCCATGCGCTAGTTGGATTTTTGCGAGCGCTGCGCAAATTTGAAGGTGCCCCGAGCGCACCAAAATGCAACATGGTGCGTTCGGCGCACACCGGCGCACCTTCAAAAGTGCGCTGCATGTAAAATGCGCTAGTCTGAAACCAGCCTAACCCAGGGAATTATCTCCGACCACATTAATATAATCTTTCTGTAAAAATTAGAGATTCTCTGTAAATCATTGCGCATTAATGTCATGAGCTCCACCATCTTCAAAAAACATAGATCATTGCCTCCTACATGCCGAGAGACAAAGAAAACGCTATATTAAGGGTCACCTATCTAACCCAAGAAGAAGTGTGAAACCAGCTAAATAAGATTAAAATTGATAAATCTCTGGATGCGGATGTCATACACCCACGAGTACTAACAGAACTAAGTAATGTAATAGACATGCCATTATTTCTTATATTTAGGGACTCTATAGTGACGGGGTCTGTTCCACAGGACTGGCGCATAGCAAATGTGGTACCTATATTCAAAAAGGGTTCTAAAATTGAACCTGAAAATTATAACCAGTAAATCAGTCTAACCTCTGTTGGGGATGTTATACTGGATTATCTCAATGAGAATAAGTGTGTAACGTCATATCACATTGGGTTTATGAGGAATCACTTCTGTCAAACCCATCTAATTAGTTTTTATGAAGAGGTAAGCTAAAGTCTGGACCAAGGTGAGTCATTGGACATGGCATATCTTGATTTTTCCAAAGTGTTTGTTACCGTGCCACACAAGAGGTTGGTACACAAAATGAAAATGCTAGGTCTGGGAGAAAATGTGTGTAAATGGGTAAGTAACTGGCTTAGTGATATAAAGCAGAGGGTGCTTATATATATGATATATACTCTAACTGGTTCACTGTGACCATTGGGGTACCGCGGGGGTCGATGTTGGGACCTATTTTCTTCCACATTTTTATTAACGATCTGGTAGAAGGTTTACACAGTAAAATATCGATATTTGCAGATGATAAAATACTATGTAAAGCAGTCAAAACAAAAGAAGATAGTATTCTGCTACAGATGGTTCTGGATAAGTTGGAAACTTGGGCCAAAAGGTGGCAGATGCGGTGTAACAATGATAAATGTAAGGTTATACACATGGGAAGAAGGAATCAATATCCCCATTACTCACTGAACAGGAAAACACTGGGTAAATCTGACATGGAGAAAGACTTGGGTCTTAGTTAATGATACATTTGCCTGGAGCAGCCAGTGCCAGGCAGCGGCTGCCAAGGCAAACATGATCATGAGGTGCATTAACTCCTTTCTGACATTAGACATAATGATCCATCCATGTGACCTGGCACAATTTGACCATGGACAGATCATTACTTCTAAACGATCGGCCGCGCTCACGAGGGGTGCGCGGCCTATCACGGCCGAGTGTCAGCTGATTCTCACAGCTGACACCCGGCACTTAGTGTCAGGAGCAGTCTCAGACCGCTCCCAGCACTTAAACCCCCTAAATACTGTGATCAAACAAGATCGCAGCATTCCAGAATTCTGTACAGGGGCTGACAGCCCCTCTGCCTTTGGATCGGATGCCCCATGGCATGACACGGGGTCCTCATCGTTGCCATGGTGAGCGGATGTTGTCATAACGACATCCGTCTCACCAGAGCTAGTAAACTTGTTGATCATGTGCATATTTGGTATTGCCATGTCTGCAACGACCTGACCTATAAAACTGTCCCACTATTAAACCCATTAGTGAACACCATAAAAAAAGGCAAAAAACAATGCTTTATCATCATACCGCCAAACCAAAAGTGGAATAACACACGATCAAAAAGACGCATATAAATACACATGATACCACTGAAAATGATATCTTGTTCCTCAAAAAACGAGCCACAATGCAGCATCATTAGCAAAAAAAAAATGTTATAGCTTTTTTGTTATACAAAAGCGGCAAAACATAAAAAAAGATATAAATGAGGTATCCCTGTAATTGTACTGACCCGAAGAATAAAACTGCCTTATCAATTTGACCACACATGGAATGGTATAAACGACCCAACCCAAAAGAAATTCATAAATTGCTGGTTTTTGCTCATTCTGTCTCCCAAAAATCGGAATAGAAAGTGATCAAAAAATTTCATGTGCCCGATAATTGTACCAATAAAAAGGTCAGCTCATCTTGTAAAAAACAAGACCTCACATGACTCTTTGGGCCAAAATATGGAAAAATTATAGCTGTTGAAATGTGGTGATGCAAAAACTACTTTTTTGCCATAAAAAGTGTCTTTTACCATGTGACAGCTGCCAAAAAAAACCCCCGCTATAAAGCCTCTTTTGCACATCCTGATATTTCCAGTACCAGAGATGTCAGTGTCCATGTGTGTAATACTTGCAGCACACATGTGGCATGTGTGTGCCACATCAGTACCACACTGACAGGCGCCAGGGAAGAAGCATTGCATTATGCGCTATTTCCCGGCACCAGGTGTTGAACATGACTCTCATTTTTCTCCCCTGCTCTGACTGCAATCGGCGCGAGCAGGAGAGAAAGGATGAGTTACATTAAAGTAATAAAAGAGACAGCAGGCGGTGCCTGATGGGACTATTACTCCCATCAGCCTACCCTTGCTGCTGCTAATATCAGTGACAGCAGGAGTGGCTGATGGGGGTATTCATCAGCCGTCGCCTGAGCTATAAATAAATAAATAAATGAAAAAAACGTTGTGGGTTCCCCTGTATTTTCTATAACCAGCCAGGCAAAACTCACAGCTGGGGGCTGCAATCCTCCTGTCAGCTCCAGCAAGGTTGGTTATCAGGAATAGAAGGGTCCCCAAACTTTATTTTTTAATTATTTGGTTAAATAATTTAAAAACGGAGAGGGGTCCCCCCTATTTTTGACAACCAGCCTTGCTAAAGCTCACAGCTGGGGACTGGTATTCTCAGGCTGGTAAGGGGACATTAATATAGGCCCCCAGCCTAAAAATAGCAGCCTACAGCTACCCAGAAAAGGTGCATCTATTACAAACAAACCGCAGTTTTCTCTCACATATGGGGTATCAGCATACTCAGGACAAATTGGACAACAACTGTTTGGGTCCAATTTCTCCTGTTACCCTTAGGAAAATTAAAAATTGTGGACTAAAATATCATTTTTTTGGTAAAAAATATGATTTTTTATTTTTACGCCACTACGTTATAAACTTCTTTGCAGCACTTGGGGGTTCAAAGTGCTCACCACACATCTAGATAAGATCCTTAGGGGGTCTACCTTCCAAAATGGTGTCACTTGTGGGGGGTTTTCACTGTTTAGGCACATCAGGGGCTCGCCAAACACGACATGGCATCCGTTCTCAATTCCAGACAATTTTGCATTGAAAGGTCAGACAGCGCTCCTTCTCTTCCAAGATATGCCATGCACCCAAACAGTGGTTTATCTGCATTTATGGGGTATCAACGTACTCAGGACAAATTGTACAACAACTTTTGGGGTCCAATTTATCCTGTTATTCTTGGTAAAATATAAAAAAATTGGATCTGAAGTAAATTTTTTCATTTTTTTAAACATTCCAAAAATTCCTGTGAAGCACCTGAAGGGTTAATAACCTTTTCGAATGTGGCTTTGAGCACCTTCAGGGGTGCAGTTTATAGAATGGTGTCACTATTGGGTATTTTCTATCTTATAGACCCCTCAAAGTGACTTCAAATATGATATGGTCCCTAAAAAAATAGTGTTGTAAAAATGATAACTCGCTGTTTAAATTTTAACCCTTATACCTTCCTAACAAAAATAAATTTTGGTTCCAAAATTGTGATGATGCAAAGTAAACATGTGGGAAATGTTACTTATTATGTACGATTTATTAACGATCTGGTAGAAAGTTTGCACAGTAAAATATCGATATTTGCAGATGATACAAAACTATGTAAAGAAGTCAATACAAGAGAAGATAGTATTCTGCTACAGATGGATCTGGATAAGTTGGGAACTTGGGCCGAAAGGTGGCAGATGCAGTTTAACAATGATAAATGTAAGATTATAGACATGGGAAGAAGGAATCAATATCACCATTACACACTGAACGGTAAACCACTGGGTAAATCTGACATGGAGAAGGACTTGGGAATCCTAGTTAATGATAAACTTACCTGGAGCAGCCAGTGCCAGGCAGCGGTGCCAAGGCAAACAGGATCATGGGGTGCATTAAAAGAGGTCTGGATATACATGATGAGAGCATTATACTGCCTCTGTACAAATCTCTGGTTAGACCGCACATGGAGTACTGTGTACATGTACAGTTTTGGGCACTGGTGCTCAGGAAGGATATAATGGAACTTGAGCGGGTACAAAGGAGGGCAACAAAATTAATAAAGGGGATGGGGAACTAAAATACCCAGAGAGATAAGCAAAATTAGGATTATTTAGTCTAGAAAAAAGACGACTGAGGGGCGATCTAATAACCATGTATAAGTATATAAGGGGACAATACAAATATCTCTCCGAGGATCTGTTTATACCAAGGAAGGTGATCGTCACAAGGGGGCATTCTCTGCGTCTGGAGGAGAAAAGGTTTTTCCACCAACATAGAAGAGGATTCTTTACTGTTAGGGCAGTGAGAATCTGGAATTCCCTGCCTGAGGAGGTGGTGATGGCGAACTGAGTCGAAGGGTTCAAGAGAGGCCTGGATGTCTTCCTGGAGCATAACAATAATGTATCTTACAGTTATTGTTAGGTTCTTTAGAAGGACGCAGATCTGGGAATTTTTTCTGACAGAATTTTATAAACTGAACTGGATGGACTAATGTCTTTTTTCGGCCTTACTAACTATGTTACTATGTATTTTATGTGACATATCTCTGTGATTTAAGGGCATGAAAATTCAAAGTTGGAAAATTGCAACATTTTCAAAATTTTTGCAAAATTTCTTTTTTTTTTCACAAATAAATGCAAGTCATATCAAATAAATTTTATCACTATCATGAAATACAATATGTCGCGAGAAAACATTGTCAGAATCTCCGGGATCCATGGAAGTGTTCCAGAGTTATTACCTCATAAAGGGACAGTGGTCAGAATTGAAAAAATTCGTTTGTCATTAACATGCAAACCACCCTTGGGGTAAAGAGGAATCATAGAATCATAGAGGAATCATAGAATCGTAGAGTTGGAAGGGACCTCCTGGGCCATCTGGTCCAACCCCCTGCTCAAAGCAGGATTCGCTAAATCATCCCAGTTAGATGTCTGTCCAGCCTCTGTTTGAAGACTTCCATTGAAGGAGATCTCACCACTTCTCGTGGCAGCCTGTTCCACTCATTGATCACTCTAACTGTCAAAAAGTTTTTTCTAATATCTAATCTGTGTCTCCTCCCATTCAGCTTCATCCCATTGCTTCTAGTCTTTCCTTGTGCAAATGAGAATAAAGTTGATCCTTCTACAATGTGACAGCCCTTTAGATATTTGTAGACAGCTATTAAGTCTCCTCTCAGTCTTCTCTTTTGCAAACTAAACATTCCCAAATCCTGCAACCTTTCCTCATAAGACAGGGTTTGCAGACCGGTCACCATTCTGGTCGCTCTTTTCTGAACTTGCTCCAGTTTGTTGATGTCTTTTTTAAAATGTGGTGCCCAAAATTGGACACAATATTCCAGATGAGGTCTGACCAAAGAGGAGTAGAGGGAAATAATTACTTCACGTGATCTAGACTGTATGCTTCTGTTAATACATCCTAGAATTGCATTTGCCTTTTTTGCTGCTGCATCACACTGTTGACTCATATTCAGTCTGTGATCTATTAGTATACCCAAGTCTTTTTCACATGTGCTGTCACTTAGCCCTATTCCTCCCATTCTATATATGCTTTTTTCATTTTTATTGCCCAGATGTAGTACTTTGCATTTCTCCCTGTTAAAAACCATTCTGTTAGTTGCTGCCCACTTCTCCAGTTTATTTAAATCTTTTTGAATCCTCTCTCTCTCTTCTCTAGTATTAGCTATCCCTCCTAGCTTTGTGTCATCAGCAAATTTAATCAGTTTACCCTCAATTCCTTCATCTAAATCGTTGATAAAGATGTTGAACAATACAGGGCCCAGGACAGAGCCCTTTGGTACCCCACTTGAGACATTCTTCCAACTGGATGTGCAGCCATTTACGACCACTCTTTGGGTCCGATCACTAAGCCAGTTATGAATCCACCTAACAGTTGCCTTGTCCATTCCATACTTAGTCATTTTTTCAATAAGGATTGTATGAGAGACTTTGTCAAATGCTTTGCTGAAGTCAAGATATACTATATCTACAGCATTTCCTTGATCCACCCAATCAGTAATACCATCATAGAAGGAAATTAAGTTAGTCTGACATGACTTATTAGTTACAAACCCATGCTGACTCTGTTTAATCACTTCATTCTTATCCAGGTATTGACATACATGTTGTTTAATAATTTGTTCAAAGATCTTTCCTGGTATAGAAGTCAGACTCACCGGCCTATAGTTGCCTGGGTCCACCTTCTTCCCCTTTTTGAAGATAGGAACAACATTTGCTCTTCTCCAGTCTTCTGGCACTTCTCCTGTTCTCCAAGAATTTTCAAAGATTATGGAGAGGGGTTCAAAAATTTCTTCTGCTATCTCCTTCAGTACTCTGGGGTGTAATTCATCTGGACCTGGAGACTTGAATACATTTAGGTTAGCTAAGTGTTTCCTCACTATCTTTCTGTTTATAGATATCCTGGATTCTTCTATTCCCTTAATAGGACAGTGAATAACAGTTGATGTTACATTTCCTTTCTGAGAGAAAACAGATGCAAAATAGGAATTTAAAAGTTCAGCCTTCTCAACATCCTGTCTTACCATTTCATCATTTTCATCCTGTAAAAATCCTATAGCATCTTTGACTTTTCTTTTACTTTTGACATATCCCCAAAATCCTTTATTATTGCTTTTGACATCTCTTGCAAGCCTCAATTCATTTTCAGCTTTAGATAATCTGATTTGTGCCTTGCAGGTTCTGCAGACAGCATTATATTCTTCTTTAGATATGCCTCCTTCTTTCCATTTTATAAACATTTTTTGCTTCCTTTTTAGCATGTGCTTAAGTTCTGTGTTCATCCATCCTGGTTTCCTTAAATGCTTCCTATTCTTCTCTCTTTTCGGAATTGTTAACAACTGTGCTTTGAGAATTTCATTTTTCAAGATTTCCCATCCTTCCTGGACATTTTTGTCTTTAAGGATATCCAGCCATTGGATCCCTCCAATTCTCTTTCTGAATCCCTTAAAATCTGCCTTTCTGAAATCTAACCTTGACGTCTGAGTCTTCACAGGTCTTCCGCCTCTAGTTATCCAAAATTCTAAAATAGCATGGTCGCTACCTCCTAGGGTCCCAGCCACTTTTACCTCCTCAACCATTTCCTCCCTGTTTATAAGGATTAGATCCAAGGTAGCAGTTCCCCTTGTTTTCTCCTTTACCTTTTGGAAGATAAAGTTGTCAGCAAGAGAGGATAAGAATTTCCTTGACCTGTTAGTTTTGCCTGAGAGAGATTCCCAACAAATGTCTGGATAGTTGAAATCTCCCATGACAACTATGTCATATTTTTTGGAGAACTTGGCCATTTGATGCATAAAGGGTTCATCCATATCTTCAGCTTGCACAGGCGGCCTGTAGTAAATGCCTACAATGGTGTCCTTTCCATTGTTCTGTCCTTGTATTCTTACCCAAACAGTTTCCACAGAACTCCCAGTCTCTGAAGCTTCAATCTCTGTGCAGATATACGCATTTCTAACATACAATGCGACACCCCCTCCTCGTTTATCAAGTCTGTTTCTTGCAAATAAGTTGTATCCTTCTAGTCTTGTATTCCAATCATGTGTATTGTCCCACCAAGTTTCAGTGATTCCAATGACATCATATTTCTTTTCCTGTGTTAGTAGTTCCAATTCTCCTTGTTTGTTGCCCATGCTTTGTGCATTAGTATAGAAACATTTTAGTTTGTGATTGGTTTCTCTTTCTCCAATATTTTTTTTAATTAGATTCTTTCGTCTTTGTTCTTCCTTTCCACTTCTAATAGCAGAGTTCTCAGTAGCATTTGTCAGGTGTATGGCTTTTTCTGGTCTTTTGCTTCCCTTCCCATGTTGTTCTAGTTTAAAGCTCTCCTTACAAGTGTAGCAAGGCGACTTCCAAATACCTGCTTTCCAGTCTTCGTAAGGTGCACCCCATCTCTAGCAAGTAGTCCATCGTATAAGTAGTTCACTCCGTGATCCAGAAATCCAAATCGTTGCTGACGGCACCATCGACGTAGCCAGTTGTTCACCTGCAGAATCTTATTCCACCTCCTTGTTCCATGGCTATCCACTGGGAGGATGGAAGAGAAGACCACCTGCGCTCGTAGTTCTTTCACTTTCTTGCCTAAGTCTTCAAAGTCTCTGCAGATGGTTTCCAGGTCGTTTCTTGCGGTGTCATTTGTCCCCACATGTAGTAGCAGGAATGGGTAGTCATCTGTAGGTCTGAAGAGTCCTGATATCCTGTCAGACACATCTTTAATTTTTGCACCTGGAAGACAGCACATTTCTCTTGAAGTTATATCCGGTCTGCAGATAGCGGCCTCTGTTCCTCTCAACAGGGAATCCCCCATGACCACCACTCTCCGTTTCTTCTTCACAACATTTTTCTTTCTCCATCCAGGAGGACTCTGAAGGCGTACAAGGTTGCTGTTTGTTGGCAAAGTCTTATCCTGATGTATTTCTTCATCGTTTTCCTGCGTGAGAGCCTGGTACTGGTTTCTGAGCAGTATGGGTGCTGACTGCCTCCTGATCCTCCTGCTTCTCTGGGTCACATGTCTCCAATCCTCTGTTTCTTCAGGTGCACTTCGAATTTCTTCTCTTTCTGTAACATGAAGAGATAATTCTGCTCTGTCCAAGAACTCTTCACCTTCCTTAAAGATCTTCAACGTAGCTAACCTCTCTTCGAGATTTTGCAACTTTTCCTCCAACAGGGTCACAAGCTTGCATTTGTGGCATGTGAAGTTTGGCTTTTCCACTGGTAAATCTGTGAACATGTAGCAAGAAATGCAGCTCACCAAATGGCTCCTGGCCTCTTCCATCTTGAGATTTCTTAAAAAGATGAAAGATGAGCCAAAATTCGCGCGCCTGTCGGTGCGCGGTTTCTCCGATTTCCTCTTTTCAGCTGCAACGGCCAAAACCCAGTGATCGTTGAGCTCGCGGAGACTCTTCACTTATCCCAGAAGGCACTGGGAATATGCAAATGATCTCCTCAAGACTCTTCCCCTGGTTTCTCCGATTTCCTCTTTTCAGCTGCAACGGCCAAAACCCAGTGATCGTTGAGCTCGCGGAGACTCTTCACTTATCCCAGAAGGCACTGGGAATATGCAAATGATCTCCTCAAGACTCTTCCCCTGAGGGGAAGAGGTTAAAAGAGGTCTGGATACACATGATGAGAGCATTATACTGCCTTTGTACAAATCGCTGGTTTGATCACACATGGAGTACTGTGTACAGTTTTGGGCACCGGTGTTCAAGAAGGATATAATGGAATTAGAGCGAGTACAAAGGAGGGCAACAAAATTAATAAAGTGGATGGGGGAACTACAATACCCAGAGAGATTAGCAAAATTAGTCTAGAAAAAAGGCGACTGAGTGGCAATCTAATAACCATGTATAAGTATATAAGGGACAATACAAATATCTCTCCGAGGATCTGTTTATACCAATGGATGTGACCGTAACAAGGGGGCATTTTCAGCACCTGGAGGAGAGAAGGTTTTTCCACAAACATAGATTTTCTAGAGATGGAGTTCGAGCAGGTGGAATATATAGTGCCCAATAACTTTTAAGAGGCTTGCTTGATCCAACTGCAAAAGATTCACCCCAGCCATGTTACACCACTCATTGCACACTGTAGCGAGCATTCCATGTAGTAGGAGCTACCTAAGAGCAAATAAGATCCATCATGTGCTTGTCAGTATAACCCACATTCCTCGGGAACAAGTAAAGCCCATCTTGGATTGGTTCAAGCAAAAGACGATGAATCTCCTCCCAATGGAAACAAGAAAGAGCATTGGCACAAACATTTTGAATACCAGGTATGTGGTGAGACCTAAACCAAATATTCAGTTGTAAGCAATGAAGATCCAGGTGCCTGAGTAAAGCCAATACTGGCAAGGAGCATGATGTTGGATTATTAATCCCATACACCACACCCGCTTTGTCTATCCAGAAGCAAACCTTTTTGCTATTCATAGACTCACCCCGGACCTCCACTGCTGCCACTACAGGAAACAGTTTCAGGAAAACAAAATATTTACCGAGAGGACACTTTTCCAATTCGCTGGGTCAGCTATTAGAACACCACTCTTTACCAAAAATTGCTCCAAAACCTTTCAAACTAGCCGCATTTGTTTACTGCAAAAGATCTGAATTCAAAATTTCAGCATCCTGACAAGTGCGACCATTATAATCGCTGAGAATAACCTGTCATATGCTCAAGTGATCTTTCATTGGTTTAGTTAACCTAATGTGATGCTCAAGTTTAACAATGCCATGTTGACAATGATAGCTGAAGCATTAAAAACTCATCCCATGGGCATGACCCGACAAGCATAAAATAGAAGACCTAAAAGTGATTGCATTTACCTTAGGGTCATATTGTATACAGAACAGAAACCCTGTACTAAGCATAAGAGACTCTCATTTTTTTTGTCAGACATCCAGAAAACCATCTCCTCCAAGGAGAGCTCAGTACCTAAGAACGACAAACTACTCACCAGGTCAATCTTCTCAGCCGAAATAGGTACTGCATAGTCAACCATTAAAAAAAGGAGGAATCAAGTACATACTAACATTGGTTACTTACTTTAGGGGGGAAAAAAAAGAAAATTGATCAGGTAATTTATGACAGCCAGTCTCACGTTGCACCACCCATTCGAGAAAATAGTTAAATAGCTCGAAGTAATGGCACGAAATGGAGCAGCCCATAGGCTAAGCTGTCATAATAAAATTCCCCATCTAATCAACAACCCAGGAGATTATAGTAATTGGGATGAAGCAGAAGGAAAGAAACATTGATTCTATGTCAGATTTCACCATCAGCGCCCCACACTCTGCACACCAAAGTAATGCAACCACCCTATCTAAAGACATGTAAGACATGGAACCATCCTCCTTAGAGATGCTGTCATTCACGGACGAACCTTCCTTCGGAAAAGGAAAGGGTGCAAATGGACTTGCTATTCTCCTGAGCACGAACTCACTGACCTCTGGGGTGACTGTTATGAATGAGTCACCGCAGGAGGCAAAAGCAGAAATACAAGCTAAGTCCAGAAAACCAGAGAAGTTGGCGACTATCAGATTGCAGACCCCTGAACCTATCAACACAACTAGCAGTAGCCGTGGGGGGTTCCTACGATGCCCTAGACCCCTCGATCACAGCCGGAGAGTTAAATAAGCCTAAAGAAAGAAAGGGGAAATCTAAACTGCCCCAGAGCAGACCCCAAAGCAATAGGCAGCCCCCAACATATAATGACGGTGAAGCAAGATGAAAACACTAACACAGACAGAAAGATAGACTGAGCAAAGACGGGGCCCCAAAACTACCTAGATAGGAAAGGACAGGAAGGCTGCTGTCTGCAATCTGCCAAAACTCTATCAAAGACATAAGCTAACAAGCTGATATGAAAGAGGCCCTGAAGCAGCTAGGCTTCAAAAACTAAATCAGCACTCAGGTATTTTCAGAAGACAGAGCTAAAGGAATTCAGCACACCCCAGCAGGGAATGGCAGAAATCCAGAAAAACAAAGCAAAACAAAGACAAGCACCAATGCAAAAGGCCGAGCAAACTTAGCTTTAGAGGAGCAGGAATTCAGACTGGTCTCCAAGGATCCCACAGAGAAATCACCCGCAGGGCAGAAGGGAGTCGGCAGCCTTATATCCAGTCAGTAACTCCACTCAGCCAGTCATCATCATCAGCCTCAGGTGTTTGATAATCAGGCTCACTACCTTTCTTTACCAGAAGAGGGAGTTCCTCGGGCCTCAGTAATGAAGGGGAAAATGAACTCACAACAGGTGACCAGTAGTGCTCATACTTCCCAAGATACAGCAGGAGTTGAAGGGGAGAATATGTTTATAGATGCCTCAGAGCCATCACATATTGAATTCATTAAATGTAATGATGAACACAATAAAGACAATAGTGCACCAAGTGAAAAACATAGTTATATATTCAATTAGAGGCTGAGTTTAACACATTGTCTATTTATCAGAGTTTTGCAAGATAATAAAGGACATAGCTATGAACTAAATGGCTCTCAGGCCCATTAACTACTTGAACACATGGTCAATTTTCATTTTTGGGCTTTAATTCTATCCTCTCCTCTTTCAAGAGTCATTACTTTTTATTTTTCCATCGGCCAACCTTATGAGGACTTGAAATTTTGATTGACACCATTTATTTTACTAAACAATGTACTAAGAAACAGTGCAGTGAAATTGAGCAAAGAAAAAACTGGAATTCAAGATGATTTTGCAATACAGTTTTCCAGGTCAGTAAGATGATGGTGATATCAAACATGTATTTTTTTCTATTTAAGAAGTGAAAAAAAATCAAATATTTGAAAAAAAACAAAATTGGATATGCCACCATTTTCTGTAACTATTTTATTATTGTGGAAACAAAAACAAGCAGAAAGCCATCATTATGCAACCTGTATGTGTGAACTTGTCCTTAAACCAAACTTTGGATTGACCAACCTAGCGCCTGCTTGTACCGGTTGCTCACAAAATGAGATGTAGACATGTGTATAGGAAGAAAAAGTAGTGACACACACCGGTCCTTTAAAACTTTAAAATCCAATGTCTTTATTCAGAAAAATATGTTGAAATCTGGCTGCATAGAGGGAAGAAGCACATGTGCGGGACGATGATCGTTTCTACTGGTCCTGGAATAGAAGCGCAGGAAAGCACAAAACAATTGTCATCCCGCACATGTGCTCCTTCCATCTCTGCAGACAATTTTACACATGTTTTTCTGAATAAAGACATTGGATTTTAAAGGACTGGTAAGTGCCACTACTTTTTCTTCCTATATTCTGTGCATATTTTATTATTGTGTAGATTGAGCTATGCAAGGGCTTATTTTTTGCATTGCAAGCTGATGTTTTATGGATACCCTATTGTAGTTAATGCAATATTTTGATAACTTATTATTTGATTTTTTTTTACAGAGTTGAACTGACATAGAAATGCAATTCGGGCACTTGAAATTAACTTTACAAATTAAATAACTTTAAATTTTCGTATTTTTTATATTTTTTGCATCTCTTTATTTTTCAATGGAGAAAAGCTTTTAGTTGTTATTGTTTAATTTTTAAAACTTTTTTTAGTCCACACAGGTGACTTGAACTTGACATCATTCCACCGCTTGATGTATATACTGTAATACAACTGTACTGTATTACCGTACATACTCGAGTATATGCCAAGATTTTCAGCCCATTTTTTTAGGCTGAAGGTGCCCCTCTCATCTTATACTCGAATCATTGTCCCAGGGGGTAGGCGGGGGAGGTGAGTGCAGGAGCTGGCAGCTGTCATATCATGCTCACCCCCTCCTGGTGTGGACTCTGCACTTCCATGCTTCTCAGATGGTCTCCGGCACCGCAGCTCTTCCTGTGTTCAGCGGTCACGTTGTACCACTCATTAAAGTAATGAATATGCACATGACTCCACTCCCATAGGCGTGGAGCGCATATTAATTACTTTAATGAGTGGTACCATGTGACCGCTGAACACTGGAAGGAGCTGCCTGCGCCAAAGACCTTCGGAGAGGCACGAAGTGCAGAGACTGTGCCAGGAGGGGGTGAGTATGATGGGGAGGACGGGGGGGAGCTATGCAATATTCACCTGTCCCCATTCCATCGCCACGCACTGCTCTGTCTTCCGCATCCTCTGGCTGTGATGTTCAGGTCAGAGGGCGCGATGATGTGTTTAGTGTGTGCCCTCTGCTTGAACAGTCACTGCAGAGGACACAGCGGTGCATGTCAGTGGAACAGGGACAGGTGAATATCGCAGGTGGGGGGCCCTGAGCCAGCGGTGACACCGGCACCTGGCCCCCATAGTGCGCCAGTGTCCCTGCCTGCTCAGGACACTGGCACCTGGTCCCCAATGACCAGAGGTAAGTATGTCTTTTTTTAAGCGCAGCAGCATATGGGGCATATATGTCTAAGGGGCATCTTATTGGGCCATCAACCTTTATGGAGCAGCATATGGGGCATATTATTGGATGGAGCATCTTATGGGGCCATCATTAACCTTTTATGCAGCATTATATGGGGAATATTTTAATATGGAGCATCTTATGGGGCCATTATTAACCTTTGTACAGCATTATATGGGACATATTTTTTGTATGGAGCATCTTATGGGGGCCATCATTAACTTTATGGAGCATTATATGGGGCATATTTTGTATGGAGCATCTTATGGAGCCCATCATGAACTGTATGGAGCATTATACGGGGCTCCTGTTGCAATATGGATAATCAAAAACATTTAACCTACTGATGTCTCAATTAATTTTACTTTTATTGGCATCTATTTTTAATTTTCAAATTTACCAGAAGCTGCTGCATTTCCCACCCTAGGCTTATAATCAAGTCAATAAGTTTTCCCAGTTTTTTTTGTGGCAAAATGAGGAGCCTCAGCTTATACTCGGGTCGGCTTATACCTGAGTATATATGGTATATGCAGAAAATCACAGTCTCCTATGACAACCAACTTGTGGTTAGCTGTAACAGAAACATCAATATGCCCCCAGCTGCCATGGCCACCTATCAACACCCTGCAACCAAGTCAAGGTGGGGGGGCCAAGGGATACCAAAACAGGCATCCGGGCCAAATCATGTCATGTCAATAATGAACAGTAGCATTTACCCGGTTAACAGCAGCAATTACCGCTAGTGTTGATCGCTTGTGTTAGAGGCAGATGCCTGCTGTACCTAACAGCTGGCATCTTCTTGTGTGGAGCAGAAGCAGCTTCTGATCCTGTTCCATAAACCCACAACACTTAGAGGTTAGTAACAGGGATTTGTGTAGCAATGAATAATGCTAGCATCTCTGAACAGTGTTGTGCAATATAACACATAATACATATGCAGAAATTTGAATTGCACATCTTTTTACATAAAACTTCCTTTGGCCCACCTCCCTATTATGCTTGTATGAAACTTGATGGACAGAAGAGCAGATTTGTAGCGGTAAAGAGCCACTCATTCTTCAGACTCACAAAAGTCATGAATGGATCTTGCACCCGTGTTATTTTATTGGGCTGTGCACATAAAAAAATTTATGACAGGTTCTAGTGTTGGATCTAAAGAAACAATACAAGTCTATGGGTCCGTGGTAAACATTTGACAACAATCAGACAATATCCAATGCAGTCCAATTTTCACAGACTGACAGAATGAACAAGGTGGAGAAATTTTTTTTCTTTCCACCTCTGAGAAAAACTGGTTCTTACTCTCATCAAACTCTGATCGAAACTCTGATCATTGTTAGATCAGAAAAAATGGACAATGGAGAGAAAACTGTCATGTGCACTTAAGCTTCCTGTAATCCATGTCAACATCTCTGCTGCTGGAGATGGATTACACTTGACAACAGGCAGTGGCACAGAGAAGTTCTACAGAAGGGAAACACCTAGTAGTCAGCATTTGTGGTGATACTTCATGGATAAGGCAACATCATTTTAACTAAATTGATTTACAGATTGCCTATTTAGAAACTTTTTGATCAAACTATAGGAAAGTTTAATGACCACTTTAGAATTTATGGGCCCTATGGCGCTGCAGACCCTAAATGTATTGGACAATACATGAGCAGTCAAGTTTTACCACCAATATTATGATATTACTATCTTAAAAAATGTATGGCTGAGTTTGATGGCTTGACCAATTAACATGTCATAAAAGTGTTGTGGCAAACCACTTTAAAATCTATTTTTATTGATAGGATTTAGCTCTAGCTTTTACTTGTTACACAACCTTCATCTTTCAACCCTGCATAAATTGTACACAAGCCTGATTAAAACAGAAGAGGAGCAATTATGTCAGATTATTCAGAATTGTAAAGTCAATAAATTACAGGTGCAATACAGGAAGGAAAAGAAAATTAGAATCTGTGGGTGTGACAATTAATTTTTACCTGACAAGTTCTCATGCTGAGCTGCTATTTCAAAAGACTAAAATGAAGGCAATAACAAACATAAAATAACAAATGCAAGTTCTTCATGTGAGTTCATTGAATTTTAAACATTTATTCGACTTTTATTTTACTCTTCAATGAAACACAGATTGCACTTTGCATTTAGTTTCTCTAATAGCATGGCTCATCAGTCTCACATTAGTTTAGTTTATGCTATGCACATAGCAAATTCAACAAATGTTTTATATTATGCATGCAATCTGCAAACCTCTGGTGAGATGTTGTACAAATATAATAGGAAAAGTCTAGTAAAACACCCAAAGTTTCTTTAGAAAAGTTGATCTATCATAAAAATGTAAGGTACTGCTTCTGCAGTATAGGTAAAAGTAAGGCTGGTTTCACACTAGCGTTTTATCACACAGGGCATCGTGCGCTATCGGGCACATGCGCAATGTTCCCCTATCTCTAACATGGTGGTCGCAGGGTCTTGTGATTGCACGCGCTCATCAGCGTTTAGTGTGCGCTGCGTATTTTCCTGGTGTGCGCCCAGACGCGCCGTACGCTACATGTTGCATTTTTTGTTCCGCCTACATCGTTAAAAAAATCGCACGTGCACGGTGTGTGCCCAAAAATAGCATTACAGTCTATGGGGTCGCTGGCGTGTGCTTTGATGCACGCACGTCAGCGCTTTGTGTGCGCACGCGATTTGAGTAAACAATGTCTAGACAGTTGTTTAAACCTCCCCATAAACAAGCATTATTGTTTGGGAGGAGTGTTGATAAAAGAAGGTGTCTTCAGGGCCACACCACTACAGCCTTGAAGATAAGCGCAGCTACAGAGAGCAAGAGAAGAGCAGCTACAGACAGCCTTGAATAGAAGACCAGACAAGAGCCTTGGATTCAAGCTTCAGCAGCTAAAATGTGAGTATTCTTCAACATAATGTGTGTGTGTCCTGTACAATTTATTATGTACTAATGTATTTTTTGCTTAACTTTCAGCATGTCTTCTTCTGGATCGGACTATTCGCCATCTTGGCAAGAACTGGCCCAAGCTGATCGTGAGGTGAGGATATTGCTGCCTTTGGGTAAGTTTAGCTGCTGCCTCTAGAAATGTGTAATAATTTTATTTTCTTTACAGAAATCGGACATGGCCAGTGAAGGTGAAGTGCGGGAGCAGTCTGAGCAGGAGCAGTCTGAGCGGGAGTAGTCCGAGCGGGAGCAGCGTAGCCAAGTCGTGGCGCGGAGACGCAATGTTAGTATATAGTCTTTCCTTTTTTTTTTTTTCTGTCTTTATTTTCATCTTCTATCTTGCTTCTTCTATGTTTCTTTTTCTATCTTTTTCATTTTCCAAAATTACAAAGATTCAAAATTTTTTTTCTAGGTACCACAACGGGATGACAAAGAATTTTACATCGACAACGAGCACCTGATCCGCTTTGTTGAGGAGCGTATCCCGTTGTGGGACAGCCGCGATCAGCAGTACAAAGACACAGTGGTGACCCGGCAGCTCTGGAATGAGGTGGCCGCAGCGATGATGGATGGCTGAGACAGCGCCTCTCCAACTTCAAAAAAGGCGTTCAGTAAGTATAAAGCTGCTCTGTGATGTTGCATTGACTATTGGTCTTGAAGGTACTGGTGTGTTTGTTGCAAGATATATTCTTGCATCAAACACACCAATGCCTTCTGGAAAACAGTGATTGCTTTGTGTATTGAACTGCTGTATTGAAGCTGCATTGATTTTTTGTCCAGATGGTACAGGTGTGTTTGTGGCAAGATACACGTATATTCTTGCATCAAACACACCAATGCCTTCTGGAAATACAGTGATTGCTTTGTGTATTGAACTGCAGTATTGATCCTGCTTTCACTCTTGCTCCTGATGATACTGTTGTGTTTGCTGCTACATATATTCTAGCAGGAAACATAACAGTGTCCTCAGGATTAACAGTGACTGCATTGTGTATAGAATTATTTTCTGCTGCCGCATTGACTGTTTGCAAAGTTCTATCAGGTGTGTGCTGATAATGTTGTCTTCAGTGCATTGTCTAACGTTTTTTCTTTGTTTTTCCAACAGTGAGCAAAGTCCACACACGTTGGCGCTCGATGAAGGACCGCTTCAACACTGATGTTCGTGCTGAGGGACAGGTTCGCAGTGGTTCAGCGGCAAGGCGCAGAAGAAAGTACTGCTATCATCGCGAGTTGGCTTTCCTGAGACCAGTCCTTGCCAGCAGAGCGTAAGTATTATTTATTTTTTCTATTCCACAGCTGATGCTTCTTGTTAATGCATGATAGTAATGTATTTCCTTTCTTTCCACAGCACCTGGAGCAGCACCCTGCAACCTGTCCCTGGAGCGGCCCTTCATCGGACGACCTCGGACCCGTCCCAGCCATCCGACAGCCAGGGAGCATCTTGCAGGTCAGCAACACAGACAGCTGGTGACCAGGAAGCTGGTTAATCAGGTGTTCCCCTGTCCCAGGTCTCTGCCACTGGTTATGTGGGCACTACCCGCCAGCGGCAGAGGGCCTTGGACAGGCCTGTCATGCCCGAGTTCATGCACTTGAGCGAGGCCTTCAGGCCAGCCTCAAGGCGCTGTCTGCCAGAGTGGAAAGCGTTTTTTCCCTGATGGAACATGGTTTTAACCACATGGAACACCGCTTCCACTCTGTCGACCAGCGCCTTGACCGTCTGGAGGCCGACCTCAACAGACCAGCGCACCATTTTTTCAGTAAAATTGAACAGGCCATGGCAGAACACCTTAGTCCTGAGCAACAGCTGAGTATGTTACAGGCCTACGACACTGCTTACTTGCAGGCTATGCAGCAGAATCGGTATGTGCAGCAGTCAGTGGTGCCATTTCCAACAGTGCCACCAGTGACTCGCTACACCTCATTACCGACTTCTGCTGCATACCACTGCATGGCCACCTGCATTCCAAGCCAAGCCGGACACCACTACACCACCCCAAGTCCGAGTGCTGCTGGACACTCCTCCGCCACCACTACTATGGCAAGCGCTGCTCCTGTATGGAGCACCACCACCGCCACTGCACCACCTGCTTGGAGCAACACCACCACAGAACCTGCTTGAGCCACCGACACCACCACTCAACATCATCAAAGGAGCACCGCCAGCACTCCTCATCAAAGGAGCACAGCCAGCACTCCTCATCAAAGGAGCACAGCAGCACTCCTCATCAAAGGAGCACAGCCAGCACTCCTCATCAAAGGAGCACAGCCAGCACTCCTCATCAAAGGAGCACCGCCAGCACTCCTCATCAAAGGAGCACCGCCAGCACTCCTCATCAAAGGAGCACCACCACCACTCCTCATCCAAAGAACACCGCCATCAATTCTCCTCCTAGGAGTCCCGGCAGAACTTCTCCTGCTCGAATCACTGACACGCAGCCTCCTTCTAGGAGCACTGACACGACTGTCTCCAAGGATCACCACCACCGCCACTTCTTTGAGCACCGACACGAGTTTGTCTCCCCGTATCACCTCCACCGCCACTTCTATGAGCACCGACACAACTTTGTCTCCTTCTAGGAGCATCGCCACTGCAACTTCTAGGAGCACCACCACCGCCACCACAGAGCAGCAGAGTGGTGACCCACATTCCATCTTTTACAGGTCAACACCACGGTCCACCATCTCCAAGTGGTCGAGCAAAGTAAGGCAGTCACACGGTGGAAGTCAGGCCAGGCAGGATACTCCTGCGCCAAAGAAAAAAAAAAAAACTTTGTCTGTCCATCCACCATCTCCTCCTAATGTGTCTCAACCTGCCTCCATGTCCATTCCAGAGCACCCTTCCCCCAGTACTTTCGTCGCCCCTTCTCATAGAACCCCTTCCTCAACCTCCAGCCATTCCTCGTCTCTCCACACCCCCAAAAGTATCCCAATCTTCCCCTAAACGTCATTCCTAATAAAATCTTTTTTTTAATTTTTTTGTGGAAAAATAAATGTGCAATTCTGCTTTCAAAAAATTTGGATTGATTACTGTGTCAGTCGCCGACTGCACACACTGCGCCGTACACACACTGCGCCGTACACTTAGCGTTTTTGACACCAGATATCTCCATTACTGAGACATGTTTCTTGTGTCAGTCTTGGAGATATGTGTTGTCAAAGAAAAACAATCTATATGACTTGTATTTTCCACACCAGTCTATACATTCTTGTAATATTGCACAGACTGGATCCAGCAGGGTTCCCCAACTCCAGTCCTCAAGGTACACCAACAGATCATGTTGTAAGGAATTCCATTTTTTTTGCTCATGTGAAGCAGTTATCAAAGGAGCAATGGAATTACTTGCAACATAATCTGTTGGTGGTTCTTGAGGACGGGAGTTGGGGAACCCTGATGAATTCAGTCTGTGCAATATTACAAGAATGTAGAGACTGGTGTGGAAAATACAAGTCATATAGATTATTGTTTTTGACACCAGATATCTCCATTACTGAGACATGTTTCTTGTGTCAGTCTTGGAGATATGTGTTGTCAAAGAAAAACAATCTATATGACTTGTATTTTCCACACCAGTCTCTACATTCTTGTAATATTGCACAGACTGGATCCAGCAGGGTTCCCCAACTCCAGTCCTCAAGGTCCACCAACAGATCATGTTGTAAGGAATTCCGTTTTTTTGCTCATGTGAAGCAGTTATCAACGGAGCAATGGAATTACTTACAACATTATCTGTTGGTGGACATTTAGGACTAGATTTTGGAAACCCTGGCATTGAGGATGGTGTTGAGTGCAAGGCATATCTATTGTTACCTTGCCTTTTTTGTTCCATCATGATTTAACTATTTTTGAGACAAGGCAAGGGGATTGTAGATATACCTAGTAATTAACAACATACTATATTTAAGTGTGTGGAATAAACTGATGACCTGATGCTTAAAATAAATGCTATATTTACTTCACAAATACCCTGGCCATGTATCATCATCACTATCACACCTGGGCAGGTGAATACACAGGAGTTTTAGCCTGCAGCATTGCATAACTCTCCATATATTTGAAGCAGACTTTATAGATGCTGCAGTTTAAGTAATATGTGTATTGTCATGCCCATGTGTGATAACTTTGTGAACTCAATATGCGTTATACACCAGGCCTAGGTATGGTAGAAGTTGTATAAACTCTATTATGTCTCCATTGTGTTTTCAAACTCAAGCCACAGTGGTTATCATACAAATAATATTTATAGTCACATGTTTTGGTGTAATAAAAAGTAAAGGATGCCAGTGCATCAACTATTTTTTTTTTTTTAAATTGGTCTATGTGACAAAAATATTAGTTGTATTTTCTCCACCGTCGCTGCTAATTGAACACACTGTCGAGATGATAACGGTCATACAACTTGTGTGTGTATGTATAGTCACCTGGTCAGGAGTACTAGTAAATTCATGATGCACAAAACACAGCATCATAATTTCACTGGTACATCTGGCGAGTTGATAATACTATTGGCAGTGTAAAAAGACACAATGCTCTCAGTACAGGTATCAAAACATTGTTTTATTAACCCAACAACAAGAAAAAATGTTTACACCATTTGATCTTGCCATTCCACCCGGCCTACATCCGAGATGAAGTAGGCCACAAATTGGACCCTCATTTGGCCAACTTCAACAGATGACCTGAGAGGGTGCTGAGTAAATTCAGGCAATGGGTTAGGGGCATCATCATCAAGATCTAAGTTTGGATGCTCTCTAGCCATGACAAAATTATGTAGAACCACCCAGGCCTTCACCACCTCATCCACTGTTCCCAGTTTTAGATTAATGGCTGTGGCGAGAATGCGCCATCTGGATAAAAGAATACCGAAGGCACATTCAACAGTTCTTCTGGCCCTGGTCAGCCTGTAATTAAAAATTCTTTTTGTGTGGTCCAAGTCCCGGCTGGAGTAGGGCTTGAGCATGTTTTGGCACATCTGGAATGTCTCATCCCAAACCATTACAAAGGGCTGTGGCGGAGCTTCAGTGTTGGGAAGAGGCCGTGGCATGGGAAAATTAAGTTGGTTGCCATACAATCTCTGGCCCATGTCCGAGTTCTTAAAGGCCTGGGAGTCATTTCCACGGCCAAATGCCCCAATGTCCACTGCTACAAACATACAGTCTGCATCCGAAATGGCCAGTTCTTTTTGGCTTGATAATCCGGATGTGCTTCCCATCCACCGCTCCCAAACAGTTGGGGAAATTGCATACTGTCTAGAATTTTTCGGCGATTTCCAACCACTTTTCTGCGGTGGCCAGGGGCATGAATTCTGGACAGAGAACATTCCACAAAGTCAGGCAGGTGTCCGCTACAATTCCAGACAACGTGAAGATTCCAATACGGTACTGGAAGTGGAGTGAAGAGAGTGTTTCTCCAGTTGCCAGGAATCTGGGAAACAAAGAAAAAACAACAAATATTACTTCTGTATATGTATTTTAAAAACACCAACAATAAATTAAAAAAAAAGTTTATAAAAAACATCTGCAGCCTTTTGTTCATTACATGCCATAAAAAAAATGCAGCTTTTTGTTAAATACATGGCAGAACTATAATTCTGCCAGATTTGTAATAGTACATGTCACAACAAAGAAAATTCTGCAGGCATTGGTTTTGCAATACTATGTACCGTAATGTAACCTGTAGCTGTTCCTCAGGAGTAATCGTACGCCGGAGCTGCGTGTCCTGTCTCCGGATGGCTTCTTGGACCCGACCAAGCAAATCGTTAAAGCTTTGTTGGGACATCCGGGTATAATCTGTAAATTTCTCCGGGTTTGCCTGTAGCTCACTGTAGAGGGTGTGGTACGCTCCACGGCTCTCCCGGAGTTTAATAATGGGATGTATCCACAAATGCCGCCGCTGTCGTCTTCGCTGCCTCTCTCTCTCCCTCTGTTCATGGCAAGCAACTGCATAAGCCAGAGCCATCCTGATATCCAGATCCAAGTCAAAGAAAAAACTCTTCCAGCGCAGATCCATGTTTCACAAGGCAAATGCAAGCAAATGTGAAGAATTCAGCTGTAAACAGGGTCTATATAAAGAATTTCTATAAGACACGCCCACTGCTGTCCCATTGGTGGAGTGTGTTGCAAGAATTTTTCAAGGATTTTTTCTCCTGTGAAGTGACACCATTGCGCATAAAAAATACAAACGCATGATAAAACGCTTACAAACGCTGCGATTTTTTGTCGTAATGTGCACAATAATGCTACAAAAAATGCAGCGTTTACAAGCGTTTGCATGCGCTTTTGACATGCATTTCATGTGCGCTCGATACGCTGCGCAAAAAGGTGCAAGTGTAAAAGTAGCCTAAGGCAAACAAACAAAAGTGTAATAAAAGTTATGATCTGATGGCATTTGCAGATTTGGTCTTCTGACCAAATCCAGAGAGCCATATTAAAATATAAAACAGAGCCATTACTTTGTAAAAAAAAAATATGGCTGGCTATAGAATGTATTTTGAATCTTAACCCCTTCGCACCCGAGCCTGTTTTTGCCTTCGTGACGGGCCAATTTTTTCAATTCTGACCAGTGTCACTTTATGAGGTCATAACTCTAGAACACTTCAATGGATCCTACTGATTCTGACATTGTTTTCTCATGACATATTGTACTTCATGATGGTGGTAAAAATTTTTAGATATGATCTGCGCTTATTTGTTAAAAAAATCAAAATTTGGCGAAAATGTAGAACATTTTGCAATTTTCAAACTTTTAATTTTTATGCCCTTAAATCAGAGAGTGATATCACACAAAATAGTTAATAAATAACATTTCCCACATATCTACTTTACATCTGCACAATTTTGGAAACATAATTTTTTTTTTTTAGGAAGTTATAAGTGTTAAAAGTTGACCAGCGATTTCTCATTTTTACAACAAAATTTGCAACACCATTTTTTTTAGGGACCACCTCACATTTGAAATGAGTTTGGGGGGTCAATATGACAGAAAATACCCAAAAGTGACACCATTCTAAAAACTGCACCTCTCAATGTACTCAAAACCACATTCAAGAAGTTTATTAACCCTTCAGGTGCTTCACATGATTGAATGGAATATGGAAGGAAAAAATAAACATTTAACTTTTAAAATTTTTTGTGCAATTTCTCCCGAATATGCCAATACTCCATATGTGGGGCTAAACCACTGTTTCAGCACACGGCAGAGCTCAGAACGGAAGGAGTGCCGTTTGACTTTTTCAATGCAGAATTGGCTGGAATTGAGATCGGATGCCATGTCGCATTTGGAGAGCCCCTGATGTACCTAAACAGTGGAAACCCCCAACAAGTGACCCTATTTTAGAAACTAGACCCCTTAAAGAACTTATCTAGATGTGTCGTGAACACTTTGAACCCCCAAGTGCTTCACAGAAGTTTATAACATAGAGCCATGAAATAAAAAATCATTTTTTTTCCATAAAATGATCTTTTAGCCCCCAATTTCTTATTTTCACAAGGGTAACAGGAGAAATTGGACCTCAAAAGTTGTTGTCCAATTTGTTCTGAGTACACTGGTACCCCATATGTGGAAGAAAACTACTGTTTGGGCACACAGTGGGGCTCGGAAGGGAAGTAGTGATGTTCTGGAGTGCAGACTTTGATGGAATGGTCTCCGGGTGTCATGTCGCGTTTGCAGAGCCCCTGATGTACCTAAACAGTGGAAACCCCCACAAGTGACCCCATTTTGGAAATTAGTCCCCCCCAAGGGACTTATCTAGATGTGTGGTGAGCACTTTGAACCCCCAAGTGTTTCACTAAAGTTTATAATGTAGAGCCGTGAAAATAAAAAAAATCATTTTTTTTCCACAAAAATGATCTTTTAGCCTCCAATTTTTATTTTCCCAAGGGTAACAGGAGAAATTGGACCCAAAGAGTTGTTGTCCAATTTGTCCTGAGTACGTTGGTACCCTATATGTGGGAGAAAACTACAGTTTGGGCACACGGTGGTGCTCGGAAGGGAAGTAGTGACGTAGTAGTGAAGTAGTGACGTTCTGAAATGCAGACTTTGATGGAATGGTCTGCGGGTGTCATGTCGCGTTTGCAGAGCCCCTGATGTACCTAAATAGTGGAAACCCCCCACATGTGACCTCGTTTTGGAAACTAGACCCCCCAAGGAACTTATCTAGATGTGTGGTGAGCACTTTGAACCCTCAAGTGTTTCACTAAAGTTTATAATGTAGAGCCGTGAAAATAAAAAAAATCATTTTTTTTCCACAAAAATGATCTTTTAGCCTCCAATTTTTATTTTCCCAAGGGTAACAGGAGAAATTGGACCCTAAGAGTTGTCCAATTTGTCCTGAGTACGTTGGTACCCTATATGTGGGAGAAAACTACTGTTTGGGCACACGGTGGGGCTCTGAAGGGAAGTAGTGATGTTCTGAAATGCAGACTTTGATGGAATGGTCTGCAGGCGTCATATTGCATTTACAGAGCCCCTGATGTACCTAAAAAGTGGAAACCCCCAATTCTAATTCCAACCCTAACCCCAACACACCCCTAACCCTAATCTCAGCCCTAACCATAACCCTAACCACAAACCTAACACCAACACACCCATAACCTTAATCCCAGCCCTAGCCCTAACCTTAGCCCTAGCCCTAACCCTAACCCTAGCCCTAACCTGTGTACCTGCTTTTTTTTCTTTACTTTTTTTCTTTTTGTGACAAGATCGCTGCCCTGCGATCTGACTCATAGTAACGCCACTTCTCCTCTGATCTCACACTGACAGATGATCAGAGGTGAAGCAGCGTTACTATGTGACAAGATCGCTGCCTGGCAAACAGTAACGTGACTTCTCCACTGATCTTACACTGACAGATGATCAGAGGAGAAGCAGCGTTACTGTGTGACAAGATCGCTGCCTGGCACAGCTGTGCCAGGCAGCGATCAGCTGTGCCAGGCAGCGATCTAGTCACACAGTAACGCTGCTTCACCTCTGATCATCTGTCAGTGTGAGATCAGAGGAGAAGTCGCATTACAATGAGTGAGATCGCCGGGAAACAAGCAGCTTTCCCAGCGAGCGCTCTCATTGGCTGCTGTGACGCTGACGTCATCAGGACCTGAACCAATCAGGTCTCGATGACGTTGGGGGTCCCAGCATGCATTGTGCACTGGGATCCCTGCATTATAAGGTATGTGGGGGACCCGGGGGGCACAAAACCACCGACAGTAGATAAACGTCGGCGCTGCACAAAGCCCAGCAAGCGCCAACGTTTATCTACAGTGGGCGGTCGGGAAGTGGTTAAAGCATTAAGAGAAAAATAAAAAGTATTAAAAGGAATCTGTCAGATAACTTTTGCGTACCCTTCTAAGGCTAAGTTCACATTAGCGTTTCTGTGCTCAGCGTATCTACTGCATGCACAAACGCATGTTTACGCAGCGTCTTTTACGCATCACACAAAAAATGCTTCATGTGCATACGTTTGTATGCGTTTTTGCATGTGTTTACATTGTTTCTGTGCATGCGTTCGATATTTCCAATGCTTTTCCAGTAGAGTTTCCTTGACACCAGACACCCAATGGGCATGTTTCATGGGATTTCTACAGTGCCTTGTGAAAGTATTCAGCCCCCTGAAACTTTTCAACCTTTTCCCACATATCATGCTTTAAACATAAAGATACCAAATCTAAATTTTTGGGGAAGAATCAACAACAAGTGGGACACAATTGTGAAGTTGAATGACATTTATTGGTTATTTTAAATTTTTGTGGAAATTCAAAAACTGAAAAGTGGGGCGTGCAATATTATTCGGACCCTTTAACTTAAATGGAATCTGTCACCCTTTTTTGGCCTTTCAGCTGCCGGCATAGACATCGGGGGCTTATCTACAGCATTCTGTAATGCTGTAGATAAGCCTCCGATGTAACCTGAAAGAGAAGAAAAACACGTTATATTATACTCACCGAGGTGGGCGGTCCGGTCCGATGGGTGTCGCCGTCCCGTCCGGTGCCTCCCTTCTTCATGCGATGATGTCCTCTTCTCCTGTCCTGTAATGATGGCTCTGGTGCAAGCACACTGCTCTGCCCTGTTGAGGGCAGAGCAGAGTCCTGCAGTGCGCAGGTGTCAGGAGAGGTCTAGCGCCTGCACACTGCAGAATTCTGCTCTGCCCTCAACAGGGCAGAGCAATGCGCCTACGCTGGAGCCATTACAGGATGGGAGAAGAGGACGTCATCGCATGAAGAAGTGAGGCGTCGGACTGGACCGCAACACCCATCGGACCGGACCGCCCACCTCGGTGAGTATAGTATAACGTGTTTTTCTTCTCTTTCAGGTTACATTGGGGGCTTATCTATAGCATTAGAGAATGCTGTAGATAAGCCCCCAATGTTTATGCCGGCAGCTAATAGGGCAAAAAAAGGGTGACAGACTCCCTTTAATACTTTGTTGCGCCACCTTTTGCTGCGATTACAGCTGCAAGTCGCTTGGAGTATGTCTCTACCAGTTTTGTACATAGAGAGACTGAAATTCTTGCCCATTCTTCCTTGGCAAACAGCTTGAGCTCAGTGAGGTTTGATGGAGATCATTTGTGAACAGCAGTTTTCAGCTTTTTCCACAGATTCTCGACTGGATTCAGGTCTGGACTTTGACTTGGCCATTCTAACACCTGAATACGTTTATTTGTGAACCATTCCATTGTAGATTTTTCTTTATGTTTGGGATCAATTTCTTGTTGGAAGACAAATCTCCGTCCCAGTCTCAGGTCTTTGGCAGACTCCAACAAGTTTTCTTCAAGAATGGTCCTATGTTTGGCTCCATCCATCTTCCCATCAATTTTAACCATCTTCCCTGTCCCTGCTGAAGAAAAGCAGGCCCTATCCATGATGCTGCCACCACCATGTTTGACAGTGGGGATGGTGTGTTCAGGGTGATGAGCTGCGTTGCCTTTATGCCAAACATATTGTTTGGCATTGTTGCCAAAAAGTTCGATTTTGGTTTCATCTGATCTGAGCACCTTCTTCCACATGTTTGATGTGTCTCCCAGGTGGCTTTTTGCAAACTTTAAATGACACTTTTTATGGATATCTTTGAGAAATGACTTTCTTCTTGCCACTCTTCCATAAAGGCCAGATTTGTGCAGTGTACAACTGATTGTTGTCCTATGGACAGACTGTCCCACCTCAGCTGTAGATCTCTGCAGTTCATCCAGAGTGATCATGGGCCTCTTGGCTGCATCTCTGATCAGTCTTCTCCTTGTTTGAGATGAAAGTTTAGAGGAATGGCCAGGTCTTGGTAGATCTGCAGTAGTATGATACTCCTTCCATTTCAATATGATCGCTTGCACAGTACTCCTTGGGATGTTTAAAGTTTTGGAAATTATTTTGTATCCAAATCCAGCTTTAAACTTCTCCACAACAGTATCACGGCCCTGCCTGTTGTGTTCCTTTGTCTTCATGATGCTCTCTGTGCTTCAAACAGAACCCTGAGACTATCACAGAGCAGATGCATTTATACGGAGACTTGATTGCACACAGGTGGATTATATTTATCATCATTAGTCATTTAAGACAACATTGGATCATTCAGAGATCCACAATGAACTTCTGGAGAGAGTTTGCTGCACTGAAAGTAAAGGGGCAGAATAATATTGCACGCCCCACTTTTCAGTTTTTGAATTTCCACAAAAATTTAAGATAACCAATAAATTTTGTTCAACTTCACAATTGTGTCCCACTTGTTGATTCTTCACCAAAAATTTACATTTGGCATCTTTATGTTTGAAGTATGATATGTGGGAAAAGGTTGAAAACTTCCAGGGGGCCAAATACTTCCCCAAGGCACTGTATATATAGACACACTGCACCGATGAAATCCGTGTCTTTTGCTGCTGTAAACAGCTGCAGGATGGATCTTAGCGCGGAGAGCTTCATTATTAATGTTGATTTGCAATTGAAATTGGCTGTTGGCTATGTTGTGACTTGTGAAAAAGGAAGAGAAAGACGAAGATGACGTCGTCGTCGCTATTGGCAACACCCCATTGTTGTACACAGAGCTGAATAAAAACCTGCAAAAGTTTTTTGACTACATGAGGATGTTGGATCAGAGCTTCGATGACTTGCTGCAATGTGTCCGAGGATCCATCAACAGGCAGGACACACAACTACGTCGAGCAATTCCTGTGGAGGAACGTCTGTTGGTGACCCTGAGGTACATAATTTTGAAAAACAAGCATGTTGCTAGTATTATTGGTCGAAAAGTCATGTACTTTTTTTTCTTCCCATTTTCTGTTTGGCAGATTCCTGGCTACCGGAGAGACCTTACCATCTCTACATTTTCATTTCTGGATGGGAGTGTCCACCCTTTCTGGAATTGTTGGAGACACCTGCCATGCTTTATGTGATGTTCTGCGTGAAGATTTCCTCCCCTAACCCACAACTGAACTGTGGCTGGAAAATGCTGCAAAATTCCAGGACATTTGTAATTTTCTATACTGTGTGGTGGCTGTGGATTATGAAATCTGCTGGAGATGGATTTGAGTATTTCAATTACAAAAAAACACTTTTCGATTGTTCTCATGGTGATTGCATATGCTGAATGTCGATTTGTCGCCGTTGATGTTGGCTCATTTGGACGAGGAAATTACTCACAGACATTCAAAAACTCTGACATGGGCCAACGTTTGTATGGAAATAATTTCAATTTTACACAGCCACGACCTCTTCCGAACACTACTGAAGGACTGCCAATGCCGTTTGCTGTGGTTGGGGATGAGGCCTTCCAAATGTGTGCCAACCTCATAAAACTGTACTCGAGTCGGGACTTGAATCACACCAAAATGATTTTCAACTATCATTTGACAAGGGCATGAAGTACTGTGGAGTGTGCCTTTGGTTTGCTGGCATCTAAATGGCGCATTTTGGGAACACCAATCAATCTAAAAACTAAGATAATTAATGATGTGGTCAAAGCGTGCGTTGCTATGCACAATTACATCCATGCAAAAGATAGACAAACACTTGACAAACCAGTTGCTAGCACTTTTACTGTGATCCCCCTCTGAGGACTACAGTTGCCCAGATGAGGGATAAGTTTGCTGCTTACTTTGTTTCAGTTATTGGATGTGTCGCATGGCCAGATGATATGGTTTAATACACTTGTAAATAAATGTACCTTTAATGTTTGCTGTCTTTACTACTGATAAAACACCTCCAGTGAAACACCCGTTACTACTTCACTCAACAATACAATACACACATGTGTGTTTTCACATAAAGACACAAAAAAAATCACAGGGATTGTGCAAACAAAATAAAAATGTTATTTATCAACAACAAACAACTGTTTATTTACCATTAACCAACATTTAGGTTTATGTTCGGGGTCTGTCTGATGGTGAGATATTGTGGACCTTGGGGGCGTTGAGTTGTGATGATTGGGTGGTAGTCGATGATGAAGGGGTTACAGAGGAAGGGGCAATAAATTGCAGAATTAGCTCATGATTGGGACTGGACACATTGGGAGTAGACGACACATTAGGAGTAGAATCTTGGGAAGGGATAGACAAGTTGGAAAGGAGAGACACAAGGGAAGGTGGTGACATATTTGACAACAGAGACACATTGCGAGGTGACGGTGAAGGTGGTGGGTTCAATTTTGGCCTATCTTTTTTGCTCCTGGTCTTCATTTTCCTGTGTTGAGCAGAGTCACTAGTGGGAGTCTGTATTTTGTAGGTACCTCTGCATTTTTTGCTTGGCTGAGTAGGAGTGGTGGCATCTGTTGCAGTGTGCTGGCATGGTGCTGGACTGGGCAGTATGGTGGAAGTTGAAGCCTGCATGACTGCTGCACTCAGCTGCATGGTGGACGTTGAAGGCTGCATTGTTGCTGCACTCGGCTGCATGGTGGAAGCTGAAGGCTGCATGGCTGCTGCACAGTGGAAATTGAAGGCTGCATAGCTGCTGCACTCGGCTGCGTGGTGTAGATGGGTACTGTAGGAACAGTCCTAATGTCCAGCGGTGGTGGTGGATAGGTCACTTGCTATGTCATTGATTGTTGAGCAGCCGGGTTCTTGAGACGTTTGGAAAGGTGCTGGAGGATTCTGCCACTGCTACTGTGCTGGCCCTTGTTGACCTGTAGGAAACAAAGTTTGTGTCTGCTGCTGATATGGGGACTGCTGCATTGCCTGTTTGTAAGCAGCCTGGCAAGCCTGCATCACATTCAGCTAAAGATCAGGTGGTAGGTTTTCCGACACATACCACTCTATTGATGAAAAAAATGTTGCGCTGGTCTTTGAAGGTCGGCTTCCAGGTGGTTAAGGAGTCTGTGGACTTCCTGGAAAAGTGTGTTCACCTGAGTGAACCCACTATCCAGTCTTTCTAAAAACTCCTTCAAACCATCCTGGAAGATCGAGCCTAAGTGAAGAAACTCGGGCATGACTGGCCTCTCCCAGGCCCTCTGCCACTGACAAATAGACACAACACAACCAGTGGCAGAGGGCTGGGAAAGGGGAAAACCAGATGGAACGGCTGCCTGTTACCCAGCCTGTAAAGCCAGCCTTGTTGCTCCATCGATTGGTGGATGATTAAGATTGGGCCTGTTCTTTAGCTGGTCGATGAAGTGTCGCTCCAACTGAGGACGATCCAGGTTGTGTTGTGCTGCACCAGGTTCTGTGTGGAAAATAAATGAAAAACATTAGTCAAAAAAATTATATTGTTTATATAACAGTACGACAACACAAAAGATACTCATGTTCGCTGACTAAGTGCAGACCTCAGAAACAAAAGTAGATGATGGTATTTATATTTTCTGAGCATTGCAGCAGCACCACTTTGAACCCAAATCTCCTCTCTCATGTCCTTATTTAAGCGATCCTTCATCGAACGCCAACGGACTTTTGTTCTCTTCACTTGAAAAGGTAAAAAAAATAAAAAGTTGTAAAATAATTAACCTACATTATCAGGTTCACTGCCATGTCAGACCACACTGCAATACTTAGAAAAATCCTTTCTGGCATGTGTCGTGGCACGGTCCCAATCAGCCAGCAGCGATCTTGCCACTTCTTCCCAGAGTCATCGAATCAATGCTGAGTCAGAATTTTTACAATCACAGGGTCCCACGACGCTGCTCGCTCTTGCTCAGATTGATTGAGTTGGTCTTTATCAATCTCTGGTTTGCCTTCCTCACATTGTGGAACCTATAGATCAAATAAAAAAAAGAATTGGTAAGTAAAACTGAAAACAAATTCAATTACAACTCTGATATTGAAAAGACTACTGACACCGTGTCTTTCCTCCTCAGAAACTTGAGGCCGACAACACTGGGAAAATCCATTTTGACTCAACTGTTCCTGTTCTTCTGCACTGGAAAGTACCTATAAAGAAAATACATGATTTACCATATGTATAGTATTGCCGGTCAATACATACTGTAGGGATTCCCTCTGGTAGGTAATGGCAGGGCTGTAGTAACGAGGCAACATACAGGCTTAAAGTCCAATTTCAGTGGTTTAATGTCTCGTTGCAAACAGCCGGTTAACAGAAAGTAAGGAAAACATAAATATACTCCAGCTTGGAGAACCACTTGTACAAGACTCTCCCCTTGCACGGGACGGGCTTAACTAAGTGGCTCAAAACACTATAGTGTCCTTAAAATAATATATTGGCACTTCTACCACAACAATACACGTTTATGGGCAACAAGATGTAATTATTGACCCAAAAATGAAGCGAACCAAAAAAATTATGTAATAAAATAACACAATTTTATGAAATGCAACAAGAATTAAAAGGACTACATATCATTATACGTAATATACCCCAAGGGGAAAAATGCAATGCAAGATCAATAATATCCCAATTGATCATAAATATACATTAGATGACACAATATGTTCTGGTATACCAATGAAAAACCCCATACCATTGCTAATGCTCAGCTACCTAATCATCATCGCTGTAAAATACAATTATCAAGAGTACGCAATATTGTTTTGAGAAGTATCAATGCTTAAATGACCTCAAAAGGTCTATTTCAATATCCTCAAATACAATTGCTATCCAAAGATAATAACACCATTTCTCATAATAGTCTAAGACAAAATATATTAGCAAAATGTCAATACCAGAATGACCTACCGCAGTCTATTACTAGATATCTGAAACATCAATTGCTGCCCAAAACACAATTGCTACCCAAAGATAATAACAGCATTTCTCATATTAGTCTTAGACTAAATGTATCAGCAAAAATGTCTATGCCTGAATGACCTAGATATCTGAAACAACAATTGCTGCCCAAAAACAGTAGCGGTACCACTCATAATTACCTTAGCAAAGTATGGAGGTGATCGTGGTCCTGTGCGCGGGGGGTTTTTGCACAGGACCACAATCACCTCTATACTTTGCTAAGGTAATTATGAGTGGTACCGCTAATGGTTTGGGGCAGCAATCGCAGGTCCTGTCTTTAGGGAAAAACGCAGCCAAACATTAACCTGCTGGGAGAAATGTATCTCCCATCCAGTAAAACACCCTTTACTGTACCACAATACCAATCAGTACATCAAATGTGATTACATAATCAGTGTCAAGTCCACTCTGAGAAGCTTCACTGGAGGACATGTTGGAATAGCAGGCAGCAGTCAAGTGAAACACAACAGAAAAGAACAGAGAAGAAAAATTAAACTTGTTAGGAGCCACACACAAAAAAAAATAAAAACACAATGGACACCAATACTTACACTACAGGCAGCAGTCCAACAGCGTAGCAGTCAGGCAGCACAGAACAGGGACAGCAGAACAGCACCGGAATGGAGAAATCCTGGACAGGAGAACAGAAAGGCCAATACCACACCACCGGAACCCCAAAGTCCTGTACAGGAGAAATGAGGGTCAGTACCACACCACTGTAACAGAGAAATCCTGGACAGGAGAAATGAGGGCCAGTACCACAGCACCGTAACAGAGAAATCCTGGACAGGAGAACTGAAAGGCCAATACTATACCACCGGGACGGAGAAATATTGGACAGGAGAACTGACGGGCCAATACCACACAACCGGGACGATGAAATCCTGGACAGGAAAACTGAATGACCAATACCACCCCACCGGGATGGATAAATCCTGGTCAGGAAAACAGAAGGGCCAATACCACTAAATCCTGGACAGGAGAAAGAAGTCACAACAGTAGTATGGGACCGGAGCAGCAACCAGTCTACAAGGAACAGAAAAAAATTAGTACAGAGTACAGACTGCAGAGACAGACAGACAGACATTTTCAAAGCTTCTATACTTACATAGACAGTCTTGCGCTCACATCCATAGTCTGGAGAGTAATGGCCTTGCAGTGTCCACACTTCTTTTTATACAGCAGGCAATTAGCATGTGGTGAAATCATTTCCCGGACCTGCTCATTCTGAAGTATGCATGCGTTTCGAGCGCATGCGTACGCATGTCCTTGCATACTAATTCATTCACATAGACAGTAATGCATTGTTTTGACGCACTCATCCACATGGGCATGACTGCGCATAATTCCTCAAAAAAATGCAACAAGTTGTGTTCATCAGACATCGACGTACACTGCGAAACGACGCATGCTAACTGATGCAAACACATGTCCCTGCGTACACAATGTTAAATATATGTACACGAGATGCATGTAGATCTATCCGGATCATACACTGAGCACAGATACGCTAATGTGAAACCAGCCTAACAGTATGCTGAAATAGGGCATGGGCAGCCCTTTCAGGATATGTAACTTTTATTGATGTACGTTACCCTTTGGTGTTGCTGTAAACCCCTGAAAATTTATAGTTGAGCGCCAGCTAGTCTAACAAATAATAATGCCAAATGAATATTTACCTTTCCCCCCATAATCCCACCCATCCCTTTGTGCTGGCATCACTGATTTGGTGCAGTCAAGCTGCCATATTTCTTGCCTGAGGATTGCATGGCAATCCTCGGACTGGCGGTTTCCTCTCTTGGCCTGAGTGTGACAGTTGCATAGAAATCCATGCAATTGTCTATAGGATGTACCCAGGTTTTGGATTGACTTTTCTGGTCTTGCTGTTTAGAGATACAGTAATATTTTAATATTATTAATAGAGATAATTGTACCGTTTCGCAGGCAATTAAATTCATGTCAAATTTGCAGAAATTCGCAACTTCACTTGTTTCAAAAACTTTGTGACAAGAAAATTACTGGCACCATATCATGGACTGCTGAAGAGTCACTGAGCAGGCAAGGCCAGGTGGGATTCCTATAATTAAATGTAGCCATCATATCACATGGTCTAAAGCAGCCAATCATGGGGACTATTGCAGTCAGTATAAATGATGAGGGCTGGCCAAGCTGCGCCATTTTATACTTTTACAGATGAAGGGATAGAGGTCAGAGCATACAGCTCATTCCACATAGGGATAGAAAAAAGTCACATCTTCTTGTTCCTATGATGTCTGTTACTGTCATCAGGTGTCACTGTATTCATACCTCTAGCAACACTTGGTGATCAGATAGACTACTGAAAAAGTAGCTCTGTGTGTGTAGGAGGCTTAACTCAGTCACCAACCTGTATTAACTTCCAGTTTGGCACCATGGGTGTGTTCTGCAGCTCCCTGGTTTGCCAATAGTACAGCACCACACAATAGTAATATGCTTATTCAATTACTATGGGGAGAGAGTTAGGAAAGTGTCCAATGGTCATAAAACTCAGACAAAGATCACAACACAATGTTCAGACTGGCAGATGGTTCACCAGACCCAAGTGTGACAGCTACATATAAATACATGCTGTCACACCCGGTTTAGGAGAGCAGACAGCCATTCTGAACATTGCATTGCCATTGTCTTTATAAGACTGTATGACTTTTCCCTTAGAATAGGTGCCAGCAGCATTGTCAGACTCATGGTGATCGATCAGGGATATGATACAGTTGGTATTTGTCCTCCTGCATTTTAATTCCAATTACACTTTTTTCTCTTCATAATGTACTAGGATTAAAGTAATAGCAATACAATAATTAAAAAAAAGAAGAAATCAGATGAGTACTTGTCAAAGGCGGCTATACTGAGTCTTGCCTTTTTTCCACATTGTGAAGGGAAGAATAATTTTAATAATATTTGCTTAAAAAATGTAGATATTTAAAGAACTTTTTCCAAACTTTTCATGCCAAACTGGAGCAGGATGTAAAAGTGACTGTTGTGTATAATAAAACATTTTTTTTAAATTTTTGACTCGGTTGCAGAGAAAAAAAGCATTTTGCACCTAATAAGTCAGCGTTTATTAAAGTCAAAATGGATGATATCATAGATTTCACTAGGGACTTCTACTTCTTCTCCCTTTTAGGATGCTGATTTAATTGAAAGGAATGATGAACACACTCTCACCATAGCATAGAGCAAGTTTCTCAGTATGTGAGATGTAATGATATAGCTGTAATCTCCTTGTCTAGCATAATGAACTAGTAATTGTGGTGGGAAGGGTAGTACATATAAGTTTAGCTTTGTCACATTTCAAACCTTTTTAACAGATCTCCTGATTACTGAATGTGTCATGACTGCTGTGCTCAATCAGCTTGTAATCACTCTGCAATGCGAGCAGTGCTGTCATTATGTCTCACACAGAAGCAGCCTGCTTGTTCTGCACTACTCCTGTGTGAGATGTAATGAGACCCTGCTATGATTTCACTGCAGAGTGATTACAAGTAAACAATAATAAAAAAATAAGTGTAATTACTGAAATATTGACAAATCTCTGGACAGGCAGTGTGGGGAAGGGGCAATACAGCAGAGCTAACAATGCTATGAAAAGAGGAGAGATGATACCTGGACCCATAGAAGCGAGTAATCGTGAAACGGCCGTTGTCCGGCACCTCCCTCCCCTAGCATTCCTCCATGTCCTGCATGTCCACACATTTGATGGAAAATATGTGAAATAAAGACTCACAGTTTTTCAGCTACATTGGTGAGTGCTGCATATTTCTTCTTTTTTTGCTTACCTTAAAACAGAGACCACATCATTGGTATCATGAAGCAAAAAGTGTAATTTGACACCTAACCTAACATCTGTTAATTACTAGTGAACACACAACCTGCTTGCATCATGTGCATATAAAGCTGTGGCCTCCCTTTCCTTTAGCTGGGCATTATAGTGATGTGGTCTGCCATGGCTGTGTATCCACTAGATAGGTCCTTCTCAGCCCTTATCCACATGCATGTCACTCTACAAACAGTAAGGTTTTAAATATTAGAGTTAAGACTGTCCCAATTATGGTCACCGTGAAGTGGTGGGATGGCTTTTGCATTTTTTGATAAAAAAAAGTTAACCAAGTACCATATATTATTTTCATGCACTATTTGTCATGATCCAGGACGGGATTTCGCTTTGACCCGTCCTGGTTATACTATGGGTTAATTGTGCTGCCTCTCTCTGGCAGCAGGAGGCTATTTAGGCTCACTGGACCTGGGTCCGGTGTCAGTTATACTCCTGCCCTCGGCTGAGTTAAGTGACGTCTTGTATAGGTGTGCATTGTGCCTGATATCTTGCTTGCTTGTGTGGTTTTGATTTGGTTCTGTCCCTGTTACGAGTTCTGCCTGACCCTCTTGTACTGCGCTACCTCTCGTGTATGACTCTCTGCTTGTGACCCGACTCCTCTCTGCTCGTCCACTTGGTACCACGTCGCCCTCTTGTGTATGACCTTTGGCTCTGTCTGACTACCCATCTGTTTGTCCCTCCTGTACCTCGTTTGCCCGTACTGCTGTGACCTCTGTTTTGCCTGACTCTGAGTTGTTGTATGGTGTCCTGTCCTATCTGAATACAGGACGCTAAGCCCCGCCCCCTTGCAGTCACATGATCATAGGTCCCGTGCAAGCTTACTCATTTTCAGTGTCCGCAGGTCCTATGCCTCTTTACTTTCCAGCGCTGACTGGACCCTGACACTATTAGCCTGAAGCACACATGGTCACCTCTGCTGCCCTGCTCCCCAGGTAACTTTCAGCACTGCTTCTGTACTCAGGACACGCACACTGGCTCTATGAGCAAGTGCAGTGCGGTGTCTCTGACATTATAACTGACTGATACCATTTTTTTTTCTCTGCTCCCATTCACCTGTGTGTGTGATGGATCCTATGCATGCTCTTTCTGAGCAGGTTAAGCATCTGACACAGATGTCTCAGAAACTCTTTGGAGAACAAAGAGTCCTGGCTCAGTCTCAGCAGCTGATCGCTGACACTGTGCAGGGGGTTCTTTCATTGGGGGCTCGGGATGTTACATTAATTTCCCCTGAGTCTCCAGTGAAGTTACCAGATACCTTTTCTGGAGATAAAAATGACTTCAGAGTTTTCAAGGAGGGCTGTAAGCTTTTTTTTCCTTAAGACCACACTCTTCTGGGGATGAAAGTCAGAGAGTGGGGGTCATTATGTCTCTGTTAAGGGGAGCCCCCCAAGCCTGGGCTTTCTCCCTTCCTACCACGGCCCCTGAGCGTATGACTGTGGATGCATTTTTTGAGGCCCTGGGACATATTTATGATGAGCCTGATCGGGTGCGTATGGCTGAGGACAGGCTGATGAATGTTTGCCAGTGGAAACACTCAGCCGAGTGGTTTTGCTCAGAGTTCAGACGCTGGGCTGCTGAGGTCTGCTGGAACGACACCGCTCTCCGGGGGTTGTTCCGTAGAGGCCTGTCTGAGCATCTGAAAGACGCCTTGGCTCTCCACCCCCCACCTGATGCCCTGGAGGAAGCTATGACACAGGCCGTCCGAATGGATCGCAGGTTACGGGCAAGGGGAGTGATACAAACCGAGACATCATTATTCTCCCATGGAAGGGGAGCCAGTTCTTCATTGAAAATCACGGAGATGGGAACCATCAACCTTAAGGAGGAAGAAAGGAGACAACGGCACGTGAGAAAATGCTGTGTTCACAGTGGCGAGTCTGGACATGGGAAAAAGGATTGCCCCTCCCGGCCACTAACCAACAAGCGACTGAGCCCGGGTGATTATCGTGGAGGTCACCCAGGCTCTCAGGTACCCTTTTCTGCATTTTCTAAAATGTCATTTCAAGTGGAACTTTGTTGTGGGGGTGTCTCCACATCCACTTCTGCCTTCGTGGATTGCGGTTCATCATTGAACTTTATTGACTCTGACTTGGTGGCCAGGTGTAAGTTAGGGACAGTTAGGTTGGAGACTCCGATTCACCTTGTTGCTATTGACAAAACACCACTGGTTAAGAATGACATTATGTTTTGTACTGAAGAGTTTCTCCTTAAAGTGAGTTCCTTACATCAGGAACGTATTTCATGTTTTGTAATGAACAACCTGCCTGCGGGACTGGTGTTGGGGTTCCCCTGGTTACAGCTGCATAATCCTGTGATTAATTGGGAATCTCGGGATATTGTTAAATGGGGTCCCTATTGCTCTGAGAAATGTCTTGTTTCTGTGTCTGTGTTGTCCGTGGGTCTAGAAGGCATTCCGGAGTGCCTGATAGATTATACTGATGTTTTCTCCGAAAAAGAGGCTGAGGTTTTACCACCACACCGCCCATTTGATTGTGCCATTGACCTGGTTCCAGGTGCTAAATTGCCCAAAGCCCACCTGTATAACCTCTCGGGTCCGGAACGGGCTGCGATGAAGGAATATATTTCCGAGAGCCTTCGTAAGGGACATATTCGTCCTTCTGTTTCTCCTGTGGCGGCAGGGTTCTTTTTTGTAAAAAAAAAAAAAGACGGTGGTTTGCGCCCATGCCTCGATTTTCGTGAGTTAAATAAAATAACTGTGAGGAATACTTATCCCCTTCCACTTATTCCTGATTTATACAATCAGTTGTCCGGAGCTAAGTGGTTTTCGAAATTAGATCTACGGGGAGCGTATAACCTTATCCGAGTCCGGGACGGAGATGAATGGAAGACCGCTTTTCTCACTACTGAAGGGTTTTGAAAATTTGGTCATGCCCTTCGGCCTGACCAACGCTCCAGCGGTCTTCCAAAATTTCATAAATCATGTGTTCTCCGATTTGATTGGACGTTTTATGGTGGTGTATTTGGATGACATTTTAATCTACTCGCCTAATAAACAGACTCACATTGGTTATGTTCGGGCAGTTCTCCAAAGGCTCAGGGAGAACTGTCTGTTTGCTAAACTTGAAAAATGTTTATTTTTTGTTCAGGAACTGCCCTTTCTGGGGTTCATCGTGTCTGCTGAAGGGTATCGCATGGATCCTAATAAGGTGCAGGCCATTCTCGAGTGGGTTCAACCGTGTGATTTGAAGGGTCTGCAACGGTTCCTAGGGTTCGCTAATTATTATCGGAAATTTATAAGGGGGTTTTCACAGGTGGTTAAACCCCTGACAGACATGACTCAAAAGGGGGCCGATATCAAGAATTGGTCAACCGCAGCGGTAGCGTCATTTCAGTTTTTGAAAAAATGTTTCATGTCGGCCCCGGTTCTTATCCAACCGGACCCCTCTGAACCATTTATTGTTGAGGTAGACGCCTCAGAGGTGGGGGTGGGGGCGGTATTGTCCCAAGGACCCGCCACTTTGACCAATTTAAGACCTTGCACCTTTTTCTCAAAGAAGTTCTCCCCTGCGGAGAGAAACTATGATGTGGGGAATCGGGAACTTCTGGCCGTAAAATTGGCTTTTGCAGAATGGAGGCATTTTTTGGAGGGGGCTGTTCATCCTATAACGGTAATCACGGACCACAAAAACCTAGCTTACATTGAATCAGCTAAAAGGTTGACTCCCAGACAGGCTAGATGGTCACTTTTTTTTTCCCGATTCAACTTCTCGATCACTTTTCAGCCAGGATCCAAGAATATCAGAGCGGATGCGTTGTCACGCAGTCTTGATCCGGTGTCCCCCCCGGAACCTCCATCCTCCATTCTTCAGCCTGGGGTGGTGGTGGCAGAGGTTTCTAATGTGTTGGAACGGGAGATTCGAGAAGCCCAGGCTCTTGCACCTTCAGCTAAGCCGGTGGATAAACTTTTTGTGCCAGCTCAGTTTCGTCTCAAGGTCCTCCAGGAGTTCCATGACTCAGTTCTGGGTGGACATCCAGGGATCTCAGCGACCCGGAAGGCCATTGCTAGAATATTCTGGTGGTCTTCTTTAGCCTCTGATGTTGGGGAGTATGTGTCTGCCTGTGAGGTTTGTGCCCGTGCGAAAACTCCCCATAACCGGCCGGCCGGGGAATTGGTACCACTGCCAATTCCTGAGAGACCATGGACTCATCTGTCCATGGATTTCATCACCAACCTTCCCCCTTCCAAGGGTAATACCGTGGTCTGGGTCGTAGTGGACAGGTTTAGTAAGCAGGCACATTTTGTACCTTTGGCAGCTCTACCTAATGCGGAAACATTGTCCAGATTGTTTGTGGAGCATGTGGTGCGGTTGCATGGGGTACCCCTGAATGTGGTGTCTGATAGGGGAGTGCAATTTGTGTCCAGATTTTGGAGAGCCTTTTGTAGGAGGTTGGATATTGGTCTGTCCTTTTCATCCGCCTACCATCCAGAGACTAATGGGCAGACTGAGCGGACCAATCAGTCTCTGGAGCAAATTCTGCGTTGTTTGACCTCAGCCCGACAGGATGATTGGTGTTCTGTGTTACCATTGGCTGAGTTTGCATTTAACAACCGCACTAACCAGTCTACGGGTACATCTCCTTTTTTTTGCAATCATGGGTTTCATCCTCATTTTAGAGAATTTTCCCGCTTGAATTCTGGGTGTCCTGGGGCGGACGAGACGATCCAGCGGTTGGGGGAGGTATGGCGGGAGGTCCAGAACAACATTACGAAGGCCCAGGACAAATTTAAATTTTTTGCGGACAAAAAACGATCCGTGGGTCCAGTGTTTCAGGTCGGAGATAAGCTATGGTTATCCACCAAAAATATAAGGCTCAAGGTCCCCTCTGCGAAGCTTGGACCCAAGTTTATAGGTCCCTGTGTAATTACCGAAGCAGTTAACCCGGTGGCTTTTCGGTTGAGTCTTCCGCCATCTCTAAGGATCCCTAATGTTTTCCATAAGGCCCTTTTGAAACCTGTGAGGTCCGGTGGGGAGGGATCATCATCTTCCCCGACACCGGTTCTGGTAGATGGGCAGGCTGAGTACGAGGTGGAACGAATTGTCGACTCCAGGTTGGTCCGTCGCGCCCTTCAATATCTGATACATTGGAAGGGCTACGGTCCTGAGGAACGCTCGTGGGTTCCTGCTCGATCAGTTCATGCGGATCGGTTGATCCAAGCCTTTCACGCCAAGTACCCTGAGAGACCTGGGGGTCCGGTGGCCCCCCATTGAGAGGAGGGTACTGTCATGATCCAGGACGGGATTTCACTTTGACCCGTCCTGGTTATACTATGGGTTAAATGTGCTGCCTCTCTCTGGCAGCAGGAGGCTATTTAGTGCTCACTGGACCTGGGTCCGGTGTCAGTTATACTCCTGCCCTCGGCTGAGTTAAGTGACCTCTTGTATACGTGTGCCTGATATCTTGCTTGCTTGTGTGGTTTAGATTTGGTTCTGTCCCTGTTACGAGTTCTGCCTGACCCTCTTCTACTGCGCTACCTCTCGTGTATGACTCTCTGCTTGTGACCCGACTCCTCTCTGCTCGTCCACTTGGTACCACGTCGCCCTCTTGTGTATGACCTTTGGCTCTGTCTGACTACCCGTCTGTTTGTCCCTCCTGTACCTCGTTTGCCCGTACTGCTGTGACCTCTGTTTTGCCTGACTCTGAGTTGTTGTATGGTGTCCTGTCCTATCTGAATACAGGATGCTAAGCCCCGCCCCCTTGCAGTCACATGACCATAGGTCCCGTGCAAGCTTACTCATTTTCAGTGTCCGCAGGTCCTATGCCTCTTTACTTTCCAGCGCTGACTGGACCCTGACACTGTTAGCCTGAAGCACGCATGGTCACCTCTGCTGCCCTGCTCCCCAGGTAACTTTCAGCACTGCTTCTGTACTCAGGACACGCGCACTGGCTCTATGAGCAAGTGCAGTGCGGTGTCTCTGACACTATTGCTGTTTTTTATTTACTGCAGGGTATTCAATCATTATATTTCTGTCTTTGTTTTTTTTCTGTTCAGTGTCCAGTGTGAACATGACGAATACCACTGCCACCACATACTGAATACATAATACTACTACAGAACAAAATCACTAGATAAAATCCTATTTTACCAATAATACCACTATACATCTACATATCCCTAAAGTCTGACTAAATGTCATAATTAAACTCTTACAAAACAATATAAAGAGACTACTATTACCACCATACAGTGACCATATAGTAGTAGAGAACAGTTCTGCAGACCATGATTATAGGACAGTTATGTCATAGCTTACAGTTGACATTTCTTCTATCTTGCTCAGACCTACATGATGACTTGTATCTATAGAAGTCGTAACATAGACAGACTTTATTTCTCAGATTTCCAGCAGCCTCCCAACTTATTTACAACCTACAAAATAGTCCCCATCCTGCTGCTACTCTTAATTCTGTGGTTCATTGTGACCACTTCAATAAACATGCCCCCAGAGTGCCCCATTCAATAATAATGCCCCCCAGAGTCCCTCTGGACTAATAATGTTGTTTCCAGTAATAACACCGCCAAGACTGCCCCACTAGTACCAATGCCCCCTCCAGTAATAATGTCCCAGAGTTCCCCTTTTATTAATAATATGCTCTATGTTGCTACATGAAGTAATAATGCCCCTAAATAATAATCCCTCCCAATGTGCACACTCCAATAATAATGTTTCCTTAGTAAAAGTCTTTCCAATTGTGCTACTGTAACAAGGGAGACCAGGGGGGTTGTTGTGGCAGAGCTATTTAAAGGCACAGTACATAGACAGAGTTCACTGAGCAAACGGTCAGTGAGCACCCCCCAGGCCTTTGTACATAGATAGACGGGACCCACACAACTTTTCCCCACAGGTTACCTTCTCTTCCTCTGGTCACAGCAGTCCAGGCAATTAAGGGTCCAGGAATGCAGCTTTACTCCAACAGGGAAAAAATAACTTTTATTGAATTACGATGAATGAATGATGAATAAACAGTTTCAACATTGGCTTCCTGCTCTCTCTCTGACACTTGCTGCAGCCGTACCCACAACAGCCATCGCAGCCGAAGTTTGCAGTAGTCCAATCACTGGCATCTTGGCGCCTGAGACCTCTTCAGTGAAGGCCCTTCCCAAGTCCTGGGGGCCTGTGGTGTAATCCTTCAGTCCATATGAATTTTTGATCTGGGGCAACAGATCTCTCCCATCCTGGAGTCTGGCACTGCCCCTTCAGTAGCACACATCTGCCCTGGCCAACGTACCCAGGCTTCACACGGAAGGAGGAGAGGGCGCAACTGAGGGGACCTGCCACCTCCTTACACTCTCCCCTCCTTAAACATGGTCATCCCCGGCCTTGTCAACCTTGACAAAAAACATAGGTAGGTTCATAGAAAAGAAAAAACAAAAACACAGTTCATAGTCCACAAGAGCTGGTCCCTTGGCATATCTCTTCTACTCTACACTGAAAACTAAATAGTAAGATGGTGGAGGTGGAAAACTACAGTGACATTATTGGACCACATGCACCAAAATGCAGACATACTGTTTGCCACAGGCCTAAAGAAGATTGTGGCATACAAGACAGAGATTTGCTCTCTGCTCTAACATAGAATCAAACTGTATTAACGTTGTGTTGACGCCACTACACTTTAAAGCAGTGCTCACCAGAGACTGGAGCATCGAGCAAGAAGTCTAAGGCCCATGTCCTGGATTTTTTCCTCTAGCCACTCCATTGATATCAGCATTTCAAAAATAAGTTGGATGCTTTTTCATAACTAATGGTATTGAGGTTATAAATAATCCACAGACAAATAATATTTATTGATTGAGAAATGTTGAACTTCATGTACCAACTTACTGTATGTAAAAACGTAGCTGTGTATCTAACAAATTTGTTGGAACATTTTCTCAGGCTTTCTATAACTCAGTAACAAAACTTAGTGGGCAAAATAGCAACGAGATGCAGAACTTCAATTTTGCCCACACATATTGTCACTTTAGAATAAGTGAACATTTTCATTTTGATAGAGCACTGAATGCTTATTGCATACTATCATCTTTCTGCTTGCAACTCCACTGCCAAGTTGAATCATTTAACTAACCATGAAAAACAAGCGAAAAACAAATTAGAACTTTAACAAAAATAAACATTGTGAAGCAGTCAAAACATAATTGAGAAGTACATAGAGCACTCTTCAATGCATTATTACAGCATTTTTGCAAAGAATTATAATATGGATGTTTAAACTCTCGTAATAACCTCATGAGCTAGATTATGGCTGGTTACATCCCAAGACTTCATTTCAGTGCAGAAGCACTGACTAGTTGTGACTTGTTCAGAGGAAAAAATGCCTCTTTAGCTTAAGCAAGTGTGAAATGAATCCATCAAAAATAGATAAGGGCAGCACACAGGGAGCTCACATAATTCTTGCTCCAACTGACTGTAATACTCAATGTACCCAAAAGCTTCAAAAAAGCAGTGCAGCAATAAATATACAAAGACAGGTAATATGGAAAAATGTGATAAGAGAGAAATATGCAGCCATCTGTAATAACATAGGATAAGGTAGCAGCAAACATGTCTGGCTGCAAAGATACTGAAATCAGACTTTCAGTACACAATGTTCTATCCAAGTGTATCCTCCTATTAGGAAACACCTTGTAATCAAGATAGCTTAATGCTACAGATAAAACTAATTAGCGTGTAAATGGTATTTCTAGACTGAAAGAAGAAACAAGGGAGTAATACTGATAGGGTTGTATATCATACTATCAAATGCTTTAGAAGTATTTTCATTATGAGTGCATTTAATTAATAACCTTTATGTTTTCACCTTTAGGCTATGTGCCCACGTATGCAGAAATTTTCTGCGAAAAACCAGACTCCTTCCCAGGAAATCCGCAATTACTTATTTGTGGGTTTTTTTGCATTTTTATCACGTTTTTGGTGCGTTTTTTGTGCGTTTTTTTCCGGACCATCCTAATACAATGAAATCCGCAGATTTTCTGCAAAATTAATGAACATGCTGTGTTTTTTTTCTGCAATGCGGTTTTTTTTGCGGGAAAAAAACGCATCATGGGCACAAAAATTGCGGATCTCATTCTAAAATAGGATGCTTAAAGTATGCATTTTTGGTGTGCTGTTGCCGTGGAAAAACGCCCCAAAAACGCGAAAAAAACATGAAAAATCCTGAACGTGTGAACACAGCCTTACAGTTTTTAACACTTTTTTAAAGAACAGTCAAAACACCCCCAAAGATTTAGAAACATGATGTCGAGAGCAAAGGCTCATTCAGATATCAGTTTTTCACTTATGAATTGTAGCCAGGTTTTCATGCATGGATTTCCTAACTATTAAGGAGCAGTCAGATGGCTGTATAACATGGCCGAGGATCACATCACAATGCACGGACTGGCTGGCCGCTCTCCTTACCTGAGCATAACAGCGGCATAGGAATACATGCTGTCTTGCTTGAGTCAGGAGAGCCGACAGCCAGTCCGAGTATCGCAAGATGATCCTCAGTCGTGTCATACAGCCATCTGTAGGTTTCTTTCATACATCCTGGTGATTTAGGTACTGGAAAAACAAGTACTGGTGGGATCCATGGTCCGTGTCTGTTTGCTATCCATGTGTACGTATGTAACATCAGTGTGATATCCATGTGCCCATGTGCTGTCAGTGTGACACATATGTAATGAAATGCTGCATAGAAAATAAAGAGTGTTATGTATTAAAAATGTTCAAAGATAGAGATAGTGATGAGGAACATGACAGATAGATAAACAATAGATATAAAGAGGGAAAGCCAACTGCTGGGGGCTGATATTAATATTCTGGGAATGGAGCTACTAGCCTTAAATGTTCCCAGGCTATGTATAACCACTCACAGTTGTATGCTTAGCCTTTACTGAGGGGTACGGTTTCTCCTTGTGTAGAGGCATCACTGCATGGCTTTCTATCTCCCATCAGGCATATTCACCATCTAACTTACCACTCCGGGCCATGCTGTGGGTCTCATGTCTTTGCTTGCTGCATACTTTCTGGCTGTATGCTTAGGGCAGCGGCACTTCCTGAGTCTTATAGAGACAGTGTGCATGCCCCTAATTTGGCACTAGCCTATTACCAAGAGTTATTGGGTACTTAAGGCATCTCCACCCATAGGAAGATGCCTGAGCAAAAAAACTCTGTCAGTCTGTACCTTGCTGCTGAGTTGTCAGGTCCTGTCCTGTTTTCTGTCTCTCTGGGAGCTGTATACCCAGACCTTTTTCTGTGCTCGTTGTGTCCTGACTCCCTGAGGGCTGCATACTCAGGCCTGAACCCCATGTCTTGAGCTTTCCTGTGTCCATCCTTGTCTGTACCTTGTTTGCTCCTTGTACCTGTTCTTATCCTTGCCTGTTTCCTTCCCTACTCAGCTGTGTGTAGCCTTGTGTCTACTCCTTCTGCTCTGCTCCTTGTGGCTCTGCTCTGTTCCTTGCTCCACACCCTGCGGCTCCTGTTATAATTAGGTAACCGAGGAGGATAACAGGGGAATAGGCGAGGCAACCAGATAACCAGAGAGGTTGGTAACTTAGTGGATTGCAGACCCCTAAACTGACAACACAACTAGAATTAGCCGTGGGACGTACCTACGATGCCATAGACGCCTCGGCACAGCCAAAGAATTAACTAAGCCTAAAGAGAGAAAGGGAAAAGCTAAACTGCCCCGGAGTAGAACCCCAAAGGATTAGATAGCCCTCGAACATATTTTGCCGGTGAGACAAGATGAGGCACAAACACAGGCAGAAAATAGAGTAAGCAAATGATGGGGCCCAAACTGTCTAGACAGAATAGGACAGGAAAGGATACTGTCTGCAATCATGCAAATAACTCTAAGAAAAACTCCAACACATCTGATATGCAAAAATACTGAGGCCACACGACCTCTCCCCACTAAATCAGAACTCTGGTGTACCTGGATGCAAACAAAAGATACAGCTATAACAGGGGATTAGAAATACTGCAAAGACTGACATAAGCTGTTGCAAAATGAAACAGAGTCCAGCACACATCCCAGCAAGGAACCAGGCTGGACTCACACCAGCAAGGCAGAATCAAAGAAAAGCAAAAAATGGATCAAATGCAAAAAGATTCAAGCAGACAAATAGCTTATCTGAAAGATGCAGGACGAAGCAGGAGGCAAGCAGACTTCCAAAAAGCTAGGAAGAAAAACAAATCACTGGCAAGAGCTGATGGAAGGTTGCTCACTTAAATCTCTCCAGTCTGTAACACCTGACCTCCAATCATCCTGCTCAGGTGATTGACTTTTGTCAGCCAGACCAGCTCCAATACCAGCAGCAACCACCAGAGAGAGCCCAAACTCAGAAGCCAGGTAAAACGTGTTCACAACAGGCTCTGCTCTTTGCTCCGCACCCTGCGGCTCTGCTCCGCACCCTGCGGTTCTGCTCTGCTTTTTGATCCACACCCTGCGACTCTGCTCTGCTCCTTGCTCTGCACCCTGCGGCTCTGCTCTGCTCCACTCCTTGTTCCACACCCTGTGACTCTGCTCTGCTCTTTGCTCTGCACCCTGCAGCTCTGCTCCTTGCTTTGCACCCTGCAGCTCTGTTCTGCTCCTTGCTCCGCACCCTGTAGCTCTGCTCCTTGCTCTGCACCCTGCAGCTCTGCTCTGCTCTTTTTTACGCACTCTGCGCTCTGCTTTTTGCTCTGCACCCTTTGGCTCTGCCCTGCTCTTTGCTCCGCACCCTGCGGCCCTGTGCTGCTCTTTGCTCCACACCCTGCGGCTCTGTTCTGCTCCTTGCTCTGCACCCTGTGGCTCTGCTCCCTGCTCTGCACCCTGTGGCTCTGCTCTGCTTTTTGCTCTGCACCCTTTGGCTCTGCCCTGCTCTTTGCTCCGCACCCTGTGGCTCTGCCCTGTGCTCTGCATCCTGCGGGTCATTGTCCTTCCAGTCTGAACTGGTTCCTAACAGTTCCTGTCCTCCCAGTCTGAACTGGTTCCTACCTGTTGTTTTATACTACTCTTACCTGCCTGTGTTCCTGCCCTACTCGTTATGGTTCCGGTCCCTCTAGTCTGAACTGGTTCCTACCTGTCTCTTATCCTGCTGTGCCTGCCTGCCAGAGTGCCAGCCATGTCCGCATGCCTGCCAGAGTGCCAGCTGTGCCTGCCGGTACTTGCCCATCTGTCATTAGTGTTCCATCCCCCAGTGGGATCAGCTGCTACAGCCAGAAACTGTCCGGGAGTGGTACCTGGCAGCTACCCGCTGCACAAGCCTGACCTCACCACTATAGGCTCCAGTGAACACCAAAGTAGCTGCTTAGTTATGCCCCTCCAGGGTTTTCTGGTTGTGGCACAGTGGTGCCACAATCCTCCCTTGCGCCACCCAGTCAGGGCGCGAGCGTTACAGTGTGACATACCAGCTCTGGCTTGTCAAGGTAAGGAGGCTTATTCGCAATGTAGTGCTCCTCTGGGAAATTAATATGCAAATTGCCTCTTCAGAGAGAAAGAGGACTTGAACTCTATAGTAAGAATAAGAGTCAGTGATAAACAGTCATAAAGGAGCGCTTAGGAAGCAACCCAGGGGCAGACAAGGATGTCAGGTCTCCACCGCAGCTCCAGCCAAAAACCTCCAATGGAGGATAGGAGCAACGAGAAAATGGAAAACAGTCTTAGGAGCACAGGAAAGAGACTCAGACAAGAGATGGGTTTAAATCACAACGCGTTTCGACAGAGGATCCGTTTTCATCAGGTGGATGTTTATTAATGACATAAAAAGGAAAAAATGCCAGCTTACCCAGTTGGTTCAAACCATAAGCTGCTATACTGTATAGGCTCTCAGCAACGGATAAATGACAGGAGCTCTTGCCAACAATAGATGCGAAAAGGAGATGAATCCAGCGAGCCAGGTTTGAAGTACGTAAAAAATCTTTTTCTTTATTTCAAACGTAGATTAAAAATATTTATCCATAGCAGCATATTATGAATATAGGCAGAGATAGGAAAAATTACTGCTGTAAAGCGCACGGCAAGACGCGTTTCGGCTAAACCTTTATCATTGCCATAATACACATTGCTATTTTTCTGGGATATATGAAGGAAAAGATCCTTGGATAGGTGGTGCTGTAGTTGATTAAGCGTTAATAGATCACACTTGTGAAAAGATTAACTATTTAAAAACAAGTGTTAACCCTAACTGAAGCTAATACGCTAGCAGTAATTTTTCCAAACATTTTACAAATATTTTACAATACATGATATAACAGAATATATACAGAGATTTTTTTCATGTTATCCTCCACAATAAATCCATAATATAATTTTTACTCAAAAAAAACATAAATTTATGAACTTCAGACAGAGCAGGTTATAATTGTTAGCTTAAGAATCATAATTTTAGGATTTTTAATATATTCTAATTAAATCTTGTCTATTATTTAAGCCAATTGGCATCCTAGTTTCCAAGGTAAAAATCCAAGCAGATTCTCTGTTAAGTAGTTTACGTTTTCTATCGCCCCCTCTGGTAGACCGTGTTACTAACTCTATTGCTTTAAACCTGAAGCAATCAAAATTGCCAGAATGATATTGTGAAAAATGCCTGGAGACCGCTGATGGATTGAAGCTGGAGGGGTTAATAGCATCAGAAATATGTCTTCTGATTCTTTTCCTCAATTTTCCCATTGTACAACCTATATACTGTTTACAACATAATGTACAGTCAATTAAATATACTACATAGGTGGAATTACAGTTCAAAAAACTGTTAATAGGATATTCTTTGCTGCTATGGAATGAGGAAAATTTGTTGATTTTATGTGCATATTGACAACAAGTACATCTCTTATTTCCACATTTAAAAAACCCCTTTAGATTCAGCCAGGTGTCACTGGTTTCCAGCGAGGAATTCAAATACAGACTCGGCGATAGTTTATCCTGCAAAGTGGGGGCTTTTTTTGCTACATAAGTGATTTGGTTTTCTGCAATAATTTGTTTTAGTTTTGGATCCTGGCTTAACACTGGAATATATTTCTTTATAATAGAGACTATGTTGCTGTACTGAAGACTATATGGAGTAGAGAAAAAATTTTTTTTATTATTTGGAGATTGTGATTTTTTTGTTGTTTTTTTGTTTATTATTAAATCCTTTCTATCAATATCCTTGACTATTTTGGTTGCTCTCTGTAACATCCAATTTGGATATCCTCTATTTTTTAGTCTCGTATTAACTAATTCCTGTGCATTTTTATATGTTTTTGGATCAGTCGAATTTCGTTTATACCTTATAAGTTCTCCTATGGGGATGTTTTTTATCACATGTTGAGGATGGCAAGAATCAGCTGCCAATAATGTATTTTTGGCAGTGCTTTTGCGGTAGGGGCTAATAAAGATTTTTTTGTTGTCATCTTCATCTAGACCTGCTGTTAATGTGACATCTAGAAAATTCACTGAATTTTTATTCCAAAAATGTGTAAAGGCTAAATTGAAATCATTCACATTAATGCTGTTTATAAAACTGGAGGCTTCCTCCTGTGTTCCTTTCCATATAATGACCAAGTCATCTATATAACGCCCTGTCCACACCAGGCTTTTAGAAAAAGGATTGGAGTCAGCATATAGGACCAATTCCTCCCATCTGGCCATAACTAGATTTGCCAGAGACGGGGAGAACTTAGCCCCCATGCTGACTCCAGTCTTCTTCAGAAAAAATCTGCTATTAAAAGAGAAATAATTGTGACTGAGTAAAAACCTTACTGCCATTACCAAAAAATCCTTGATTTCTATAGCATAATTACTAAATGTTTCTAAGTGATAAATTAAGGAATCTATGGCCACCCCATGAGGGATCGATGGATATAATGAAACCACATCACTTGTAATCCAGGAGTATTGATCATCCCATACAAAATTTTCCATCATGGTAACTAGAATCATAGAATCATAGAATCATAGAATCATAGAGTTGGAAGGGACCTCCTGGGCCATCTGGTCCAACCCCCTGCTCAAAGCAGGATTCGCTAAATCATCCCAGTCAGATGTCTGTCCAGCCTCTGTTTGAAGACTTCCATTGAAGGAGAACTCACCACTTCTCATGGCAGCTTGTTCCACTCATTGATCACTCTAAATGTCAAAAAGTTTTTTCTAATATCTAATCTGTGTCTCCTCCCATTCAGTTTCATCCCATTGCTTCTAGTCTTTCCTTGTGCAAATGAGAATAAAGTTGATCCTTCTACAATGTGACAGCCCTTTAGATATTTGTAGACAGCTATTAAGTCTCCTCTCAGTCTTCTCTTTTGCAAACTAAACATTCCCAAATCCTGCAACCTTTCCTCATAAGACAGGGTTTGCAGACCAGTCACCATTCTGGTCGCTCTTTTCTGAACTTGCTCCAGTTTGTTGATGTCTTTTTTAAAATGTGGTGCCCAAAACTGGACACAATATTCCAGATGAGGTCTGACCAAAGAGGAGTAGAGGGCAATAATGACTTCACGTGATCTAGACTGTATGCTTCTGTTAATACATCCTAGAATTGCATTTGCCTTTTTTGCTGCTGCATCACACTGTTGACTCATATTCAGTCTGTGATCTATTAGTATACCCAAGTCTTTTTCACATGTGAAAGCCCTATTCCTCCCATTCTGTATATGCTTTTTTCATTTTTATTGCCCAGATGTAGTACTTTGCATTTTTCCCTGTTAAAAACTAAAGCTTTGGTATCTCTGATGTAACTAGGGATTTCTTTCACCAGAGGCTGTAAGTAATGATCCACCCATTCTCCTAATCTCTCTCCCAAAGATCGAATACCTGCCACTATAGGGCATAGTGACTATACATACTGAATATGGGGGAAAAAGAAAACCGGCAAGGTAACAGATGGATGTAAATAAAATATATGCAACAAAACGCAATTATAATTAAAATACCCTTTATTAAAATATGGGTGTACACATAAGACAATTAAAAGGAAGGCATACCAGGCGTATACACGGTATCATAATGTGATATGCTATAGCATAAAGCTTAATATATAACCATGTCAAAATGTAAAAACAGGCTTCATAATGGACAGGTAATAGTTGTATATTAGTAAAGAAACCCCAGGGATAAAATAAAATATAATAAAGAAAAAGTGAATGAAAAATATATATAAATATTGTGTATAAAATGATGCACAAATAAACTGACCCAAAAATTGTCAATACATGACAAAAATATGTGAAAAAACAAGTGATGTAAACCAAAAATTGGTTAAAATGTGTACAAGAGAAACCACACAATGTGTGTGGAAACCACAAAGTGAGAATCAGGGGATGAACAACTACCTGGTGAGCCGTGTGAGGTGCCTGGTAACGCGCGTTACCGTGTATACGCCTGGTATGCCTTCCTTTTAATTGTCTTAGGCTGGTTTCACATTAGCGCTTTTTAAGCGCACGCACGGCCGGGGGTAGCTCCGCCCCCGAGCCAGCTCTCTGCCCGGCGTGCCCGCCCCTTGCTTGTAGCGCCGCCTCCTAGCGCACAGCGGCGCCTGCAATCGGCGCACCCTATCTTTAGCATAGGGTGCGCAGATCGTGCGCAGGCCGTGCGCTAGTTGCGCTTTGACCTGCGCTGCACACTTTTGACGGTGCGCCGTGCGTGCCAAAATCCGAAAAGTTTGATTTTGGTGCGCACGGCGCACCGTCAAAAGTGCGCAGCGCAGGTCAAAGCGCAACTAGCGCACGGCCTGCGCACGATCTGCGCACCCTATGCTAAAGATAGGGTGCGCCGATCGCAGGCGCCGCTGTGCGCTAGGAGGCGGCGCTACAAGCAAGGGGCGGGCACGCCGGGCAGAGAGCCGGCTCGGGGGCGGAGCTACCCCCGGCCGTGCGTGCGCTTAAAAAGCGCTAACGTGAAACCAACCTTATGTGTACACCCATATTTTAATAAAGGGTATTTTAATTATAATTGCGTTTTGTTGCATATATTTTATTTACATCCATCTTTTACCTTGCCGGTTTTCTTTTTCCCCCATATTCAGTGTGTATAGTCACTTTTTCCGGATGGTCTGCCATCCATAGTTCCAGAGGGGTGGTTCCAACTTGGGTTTTATTTTACTTCATTATAGTGCTTTATTAATTATTAAATTTATTAAGGTTATCACCCCCACTGTTTACACTATAGGGCATAGTGGAGGTGGAAATACATCCTTATGGACCTTAGGGAGGGAATGGTAAATAGGAACAATTGGACAGGTGACATGTAAATAGTCAAATAACCTCTGTGTTAGAGCCCCATTGAATAAGCCCTCCTCTAGCAATGCTTTAAGCTCCCCATTAAATTCAATAGTAGGATAATAGAATATTTCTTGACAGGCATGAGAATTCTCAAGGTCTAATAAATTCAACTTTTCATACAACCCTGCATTAAGAATAACTACTCCTCCCCCTTTGTCAGCCTCACGTACTAACAGATCTTTATTACTTATTAAATCCTTTAAAGCCATTCTTTCTTTTGTAGATAAATTATTTCTATTTATAGGGTTGTTTCTAATTTCTTTATCCAGCTCTATAAGTTCACTTTCCACCAGCTCCTGGAAAGAATCCAGGACTGGTGGACGTGACTTCAGGGGATAGAAGTGAGGATTTTTTGTATGAAAGGTTGAATTCAGATCTATATAACTATCTGTACTTTCACATTGTAGTTTTTTGCAGACAAAAGTGTTTTTTGTTCTTCATACGATAACATGATATCTTCATCTATAATAGGCATATCATCATATAACTTTGTAACATTATCATCAGAAAAATGACATTTAATGGTAAAATTGCGTGCCAATTTGTTAACATCTAGCAAGGTTTTATACAAATCAAAGTTATATGTCGGACAATAGCCTAGTCCTCTAGATAACAAGGAAATTTGATCTTCCGTTAGTATATAACTAGAGAGGTTCCATATAGGAACCTCTAATACCTCCGATTTTTGTTCCTTTGCGGGTTTCTTTTTGCTGGCACTATGGTGTTTCCGCCCGCCTCTTTTCCTCCGTTTTTTGAAACCTTTCTAGAGTAAAAAGTCCTTTGTTGTATTCCAGGATTGTATACGCCGTCATTTTCTTCAGTAGAAGTGAATAAAGATGAAGAATCCAAAGTGTCCTCTGTAGAATTGTATGAAGAGGAATCTGAACTTTTATTCCCATCTGAAAAAGTCACTTTGTTTCTATTCTGTGTATACGGATTTTTCTTTAGTGTAGGGCGTGGATAGGATTGCCAATTATAGACTTTGTTTTCTTTGTAGTCTTTCAGATCTCTTTCAAACTTTCTTTTCTTAATATCTGTATTAGAATTTTCCAATTTAACCAAGTTTGATTTAATTTTATCTTGTAATTTTTGAAAGTCCACATGTTGTGAAAATTTAGCCAGATCATTTTTAAGATCTTTGATATCTGTCTGTATGGAAGCTAGGCGAACTTCTTCCTCCTTGATAATCAGTTGAATAAGCTTCAAGGAACATGTGCTGAGAATGTCCTCCCATTTTCTCTGGAATTCCTCACTAAAATGAGCTGTAACTTTTTTCCGTAGTCTTAGTCCACGGGGAATCATCTCCTTTTCAAGATATACACATGCTCACAAGTGTGATCTATTAACGCTTAATCAACTATAGCACCACCTATCCAAGGATCTTTTCCTTCATATATCCCAGAAAAATAGCAATGTGTATTATGGCAATGATAAAGGTTTAGCCGAAACGCGTCTTGCCGTGCGATTTACAGCAGTAATTTTTCCTATCTCTGCCTATATTCATAATATGCTGCTATGGATAAATATTTTTAATCTACGTTTGAAATAAAGAAAAAGATTTTTTACGTACTTCAAACCTGGCTCGCTGGATTCATCTCCTTTTCGCATTTATTAATGACATAGGGGATGGGGTATTTAAATGGGAAAAACCTATTAAAATATAACTTTTGTTAAGTACAAAAATAACAATATAAAATTGCACAGATGTCCCCTATTATAAAGCCTAGTAAAAAACGGGCTATTGTATTGCAGGAAAGAGATAAGGTATAACAGTTAAACCAAATCTAACCAGCTAAATCTGCCAATCCAATCATGTGGTCAGAAAAACCTGAATAATAGCAGTTAAAAACTGCACAATACTATTATAGCCCAAAAACCTCAAAAAATGGAAAAGAAAGGGGAAATGGACATAAAGAAGATGTATAAAAATTGATAATTGTTGTCAGTATCTGGTTATTTAAACTAGGGGTATGATCTATATCTGATATCTGAAGTGGCTGTAGTACCCCTACTAATTTACACTGAGACTTGAAAATCTGGTATATTAAGTGGTGTCTTTGATTGTTTTCATGATTTCTGACAATTTGTTATCAGATAAGCCTTTCCTTTTTACCTAACCAAGAAAGAAGAAAGGGAGCCCTAAAAATAAACCTTTATTAAGTAATACTAAAAAATAGAAGGCTAAATGCTGGGTGATAATGGGTACTGATTAATGACTAAATAAAGGACACTGTTTACCTACCATTGATTCATCATTGTGTTTAACCCCTTCACGACCTTTGATGCCACGTAGGCGTCATGAAAAGTCGTGCCAGAACGACCCATGACGCCTATGTGGCGTCATGACTTTAAAGCCCCCCTGCGGGTCGGGTGACCTAGGTCACTGAAAGGTCACCCGACCCGCAGATAAAGGGGGCTTTGTTCTTCGCCACAGGGGGCGTGGCTTCGCCCACACGTGGCTACGATCGCTCTGATTGGCTGCTAAAAGTGAAACAGCCAATCAGAGCGATAGTAATATTTCATCAATGAAAACTGATGAAATATTACAATCCAGCCTTGGCTGATGCTGCTGTAGCATCGGACATGGCTGGAGACACCGATTCCACCCCCCCACCGGCGATCGCCCCCCCGCAACTGAATGACAGCGGCGATATGCCGCCGTTGTCATCATCTGCCCCCCTCCCATTCCCTCTGTTCCCCGCCAGATTCCGATAACCCCCTCACCCCCTCTCACCTCCCCAGGCACCTTCTAAGTCCCCCTGTCGCTCCCGGTGTCCGGCGGGTCCGGTTCATGGGCGCCGCCATCTTAGAAAATGGCGGGCGCATGCGCAGTGCGTGCGCCCGCCCGAATCTGCCGGCTGCAGATTCCATTCTTAAATTTTGATCACTCTCACAGTGATCAAAATGAAAGAAAAAGTAAATAAACCCCCCGATTACCACCCCCATAGGTAAGCACAACTAATAAAATAAAGAAAATATTTTTATTTTTCCATTAGGGTTAGGGTTAGGGTTGAAAAGAGGGTTAGGGTTGAAAAGAGGGTTAGGGTTGAAAAGAGGGTTAGGGTTAGGGTTGGAAAGAGGGTTAGGGTTGGAAAGAGGGTTAGGGTTAGGGTTGGAAAGAGGGTTAGGGTTGGAAAGAGGGTTAGGGTTGGAAAGAGGGTTAGGGTTAGGGTTGGAAAGAGGGTTAGGGTTGGAAAGAGGGTTAGGGTTAGGATTGGAAAGAGGGTTAGGGTTGGAAAGAGGGTTAGGGTTGAATTAGGGTTAGGGTTGGAATTAGGGTTAGGGTTGGAATTAGGGTTAGGGTTGGAATTAGGGTTAGAATTAGGGTTAGGGTTGGAATTAGGGTTAGCGTTGGAATTAGGGTTAGGCTTGTGGTTAGGGATGTGTTAGGGTTAGGGCTGTGGTTAGGGGTGTGTTGGGGTTAGGGTTGGAGTTAGAATTGAGGGGTTTCCACTGTTTAGGCATATCAGGGGGTCGCCAAACGCGACATGGTGCAACCATTGATTCCAGCCAATTTTGCGTTCAAAAAGTCAAACGGTGCTCCCTCCCTTCCAAGCCCTGACGTGTGCCCAAACAGTGGTTTACCCCAACATATGAGGTATCAGCGTACTCAGGAAAAATTGCACAACAACTTTTGGGGACTAATTTCTCGTGTTACCCTTGGGAAAATAAAAAACTGGGGGCTAAAAAATTATTTTTGTGGAAAAAAATGATTTTTTCATTTTCACGTCTCTGCATTATAAACTTCTGTGAAGCACTTGGGGGTTCAAAGTGCTCACAACACATCTTACATACATTCCTTGGAAGGTCTAGTTTCCAAAATGGGGTCACTTGTGGGGGGTTTCCACTGTTTAGGCACATCAGGGGCTCTGCAAATGTAATGACGACCGCAGACTATTCCATCAAAAAGTCTGCATTTCAAAACGTCACTACTTCCATTCCGAGCCTTGACGTGTGCCCAAACAATGGTTCCCCCCCACATATGGGGTACCAGCGTACTCAGGACAAACTGGACAACAACTTTTGGGGTCCAATTTCTCCTGTTACCCTTGTGAAAATAAAAAATTGCGGGCTAAAAAATCATTTTTTGAGGAAAAAAAAGATTTTTTATTTTCACGGTTCTGCATTAGAAACTTCTGTGAAGCACTTGGGGGTTCAAAGTGCTGCTCACCACACATCTAGATAAGTTCCTTGGTGGTCTAGTTTCCAAAATGGGGTCAATTGTGGGGGGTTTCCACTGTTTAGGCACATCAGAGGCTCTGCAAACGTAACATGATGCCCGCAGACCATTCGATCAAGTGTGTATTTCAAAACGTCACTACTTCCCTTCCGAGCCCCGACGTGTGCCAAAACAATGGTCCCTCCCCACATATGGGGTATCAGCGTACTCAGGACAAACTGAACAACAACTTTTGGGGTCCAATTTCTCCTGTTACCCTTGTGAAAATAATTGCGAGCTAAAAATTCATTTTTTGAGGAAAAAAAAGATTTTTTATTTTCATGGCTCTGCGTTACAATCTTCTGTGAAGCACTTCGGGGTTCAAGGTGCTCACCACACATCTAGATAAGTTCCTTGGGGGGTCTAGTTTCCAAAATGGGGTCACTTGTGGGGGGTTTCCACAGTTTAGGTACATCAAGGGCTCTGCAAATGTAACATGATGCCCGCAGACCATTCCATCAAAGTCTGCATACCAAAACGTCACTACTTCCCTTCCGAGCCCTGACGTGTGCCCATACAGTGGTCATCCCCCACATATGGGGTATCAGCGTACTCAGGACAAACTGGACAACAACTTTTGGGGTCCAATTTCTCCTGTTACCCTTGTGAAAAAAAAATTGCGTGCTAAAATTCATTTTTTTGAGGGAAAAAAATGATTTTTTATTTTCACGGCTCTGCATTATAAACTTCTGTGAAGCACTTGGGGGTTCAAGGTGCTCACCACACATCTAGATAAGTTCCTTGGGGGGTCTAGTTTCCAAAATGGGGTCACTTGTGGGGGGTTTCTACTGTTTAGGCACACAGGGGCTCAGCAAATGTAACATGACGCCCGCAGACCATTCCATCAAAGTCAGCATTTCAAAATGTCACTACTTCCCTGCTGAGCCCCAACGTGTGCCCAAACAGTGGTTCCCCCCCCACATATGGGGTACCAGCGTTCTCAGGACAAACTGGACAACAACTTTTGGGGTCCAATTTATCCTAGTACCCTTGTGAAAATAAAAAATTGCCAACTAAAAAAATTTTTTTTAGGAAAAAAAAGATTTTTTATTTTCACTGCTCTGCATTATAAGCTTCTGTGAATCCCCTGGGGGTTCAAAGTGCTCACTATGCATCTAGATAAGTTCCTTAGGGGGTCTAGTTTCCAAAATGGGGTCATTTGTGGGGGAGCTCCAAAGTTTAGGCACACAGGGGCTCTCCAAACACGACATGGTGTCCGCTAACGATTGGAGCTAATTTTCATTTCAAAAAGTCAAATGGCGCTCATTCCCTTCTGCGCCCTGCTGTGCACCCAAACAGTGCCCCCCCCCACATATGGGGTACCAGCATACTCAGGACAATCTGGACAACAACTTTTTTGGTCCAATTTCTCCTGTTACCCTTGTGAAAATAAAAAATAGCGTGCTAAAAAATCATTTTTGAGGAAAAAAAATGATTTTTTATTTTCACTGCTCTATGTTATAAACTTTTGTGAAGCACTTGGGGGTTCAAAGTGCTCACTACACATCTAGATAAGTTTCTTAAGGGGTCTAGTTTCCAAAATGGTGTCACTTGTGGGGGAGCTCCAATGTTTAGGCACACAGGGGCTCTCCAAACGCGACATGGTGTCCGATAACGATTGGAGCTAATTTTCCATTCAAAAAGTCAAATGGCGCTCCTTCCCTTCCGGGCCCTGCCGTGCACCCAAACAGTGGTTTATGACCACATATGAGGTATCGGTGTACTCAGGAGAAATTGCCCAACAAATTTTAGGATCCATTTTATCCTGTTGCCCATGTGAAAATGAAAAAACTGAGGCTAAAAGATAATTTTTGTGAAAAAAAAGTACTTTTTTTTTTTTACGGATCAATTTGAGAAGCACCTGGGGGTTCAAAGTGATCACTATGCATCTAGATAAGTTCCTTGGGGGGTCTAGTTTCCAAAATGGGGTCACTTGTGGGCGAGCTCCAGTGTTTAGGCACACAGCGACTCTCCAAACGCGACATGGCAAGCGCTAAATATTCCAGCATATTTTCCATTCAAAAAGTCAAATGGCGCTCCTTCCCTTCTGAGCCCTGCCGTGCGCCCAAACAGTGGTTTATGACCACATATGAGGTATCGGTGTACTCAGGGGAAATTGCCCAACAAATTTTAGGATCCATTTTATCCTGTTGCCCATGTGAAAATGAAAAAATTGATGCTGAAAGAAAATTTTTGGTGGAAAAATTAAAATGTCCTTTTTTTCCTTCCATGTTGCTTTAGTTCCTGTGAAACACCTAAAGGGTTAATAATCTTCTTGAATGTAGTTTTGAGTAGCTTGAGGGGTGCAGTTTTTAGAATGGTGTCACTTTTGGGTATTTTCTGCCATATAGACCCCTCAAAGTGACTTCAAATGTGAGGTGGTCCCTAAAAAAAATGGTTTTGTAAATTTCGTTGTAAAAATGAGAAATCACTGGTCAACTTTTAACCCTTATAACTTCCTAACAAATTGTGCTGATGTAAAGTAGACATGTGGGAAATGTTATTTAGTAACTATATTGTGTCACATAACTCTCTAGTTTAACAGAATAAAAATTCAAAATTTGAAAATTGCGAAATTTTCAAAATTTTCACCAAATTTCTGATTTTTTCACAAATAAACGCAAAAATTATCGATCTAAATTTACCACTAACATGAAGCCCAATATGTCACGAAAAACAATCTCAGAATCGCTAGAATGCGTTGAAGCGTTCCAGAGTTATTACCTCATAAAGGGACACTGGTCAGAATTGCAAAAAATGGCCAGGTCATTAAGGTCAAAATAGGCTGGGTCATGAAGGGGTTAATGGGCAGTTTTTTATCTGGGTACTTGATATGACAATTTATATATACTTCATATATGTAACATAGTGGTTTTGGGAAAGGGCATAATTTGCTACAAATTCATATGTAAATGGTTCTATTGTGTGTGAGTGTTATGTATCTATTCAGACTGTCTGGACTTTCTACCTTTCCTCACATGCATATATGATTGTATAAATCTGCTTTACTGCATTCATGAAGATATTCTTAGCAAATGGATACAGGCCATCTGGCCCTCTGTTTCTAATCTGTCATCTTATAGGATGATATAGGAGATTAGGGATAGCCATCGCACGAGCGGGGGCGCCATTCTCGTATTTCTTAGGGTGCCAACCTCCGCACCTAGGTAGGTGTTCAGATAGTCATTCTGTATAGGGCCAGGTCAGTCTTTTCTTCACATTGGCTGAGTGAAATTGTTATCAGATGGTAGCACGTATTATCAATTTTTATACATCTTCTTTATGTCCATTTCCCCTTTTCCGTTTTTTTGAGGTTTTTGGGCTATAATAATAATAATAATAATTTTTATTTATATAGCGCCAACATATTCCGCAGCACTTTACAATTAAGCGGGGACATGTACAGACAATAAATTCAATACAAGTTAAGACAATTCAAACAATGACATTAGGAGTGAGGTCCCTGCTCGCAAGCTTACAATCTACAAGGAAATGGGGAGACACAGTAGGTGAGAAGTGCTTGTTAATTCAGGTCTGGCAATTATAATAAATAGGGATTTTCATATAAAGCTGCATGATCCGGTCATCAGCCCGTGTGTTTAAGTGCAATAGACAAGTATCAAGTGCAGTTATCGTGTGCATGGAGGGTGTGGAGACAGATGAATAGTAGGGTGCAGATTCAGAATAATATTTGGAAGGAGGGAACAGGGCAAAGTTAGTTTGCTGAGTAGTTGATGTGGTAGGCTTGTTTGAAGAGATGGGTTTTCAAAGCGCGCTTGAATAGGTCAGGGCTAGGTATCAGTCTGATCGTCTGGGGAAGTGCATTCCAGAGAGCTGGAGCAGCACGAGAGAAGTCTTGGAGACGGAGGTGCGAGGTTCCGATTACGGGGGATGTTAGTCTTAGGTCATTTGTAGAACGGAGGGCACGTGTAGGGCGATAGACAGAGATGAGAGAGGAGATATAAGGCGGTGCAGAACAGTGGAGAGCTTTGTGGGTGAGAGAGATGAGTTTATACTGGACCCTGTAGCGAATAGGTAGCCAGTGTAATGACTGGCACAAGATGGAGGCATCGGTGAAGCGGCTGGACAGAAATATGACCCTTGCTGCCGCGTTCAAGATGGATTGGAGAGGAGAAAGTTTGGTAAGAGGGAGACCGATCAGAAGAGAGTTGCAGTAGTCCAGACGAGAATGAATAAGAGCGACAGTAAGAGTCTTAGCAGTTTCAAAGGTGAGAAAAGGTCGGATTCTGGAGATGTTTTTAAGATGCAGGTGACAAGAGCGACTGAGTGATCGGATGTAGGGAGTAAAGGAAAGTTCAGTGTCGAATATGACCCCAAGACAGCGGGCATGCTGCTTGGGAGTTATGGTTGAACCCCCCATGGTTATTTCGATGTTAGGTAGAGTGAGGTTAGTAGAGGGGAGAAACACAAGAAGTTCAGTTTTGGAGAGATTTAGTTTCAGATAGAGGGAGGACATGATGCTAGAGACAGCAGACAGACAATCCCTGGTATTTTGAATTAGGGTAGGGGTGATGTCAGGGGAAGAAGTGTATAATTGGGTGTCATCAGCATAGAGATGGTACTGGAACCCAAATCTGCTGATTGTTTGTCCAATAGGGGCAGTGTATAAAGAGAAGAGGAGGGGACCTAGGACTGAGCCCTGCGGGACCCCGATAGTAAGGGGACAAGGAGAGGAAGAGGAGCCGGAAAAAGATACAGTGAAGGAGCGGTCAGAGAGGTAGGAGGAGAACCAGGAGAGGGCTGTGTCCTTGAGGCCTATAGAGCGGAGCATAGTGAGGAGGAGCTGGCGATCCACAGTGTCAAATGCGGCAGAGAGATCCAGGAGAATCAGCAGGGAGCAATGACCTTTCGATTTAGCTGTTATTAGATCATTAGAGACTTTAGTGAGGGCAGTTTCAGTAGAGTGTAAAGAGCGGAAACCAGATTGTAAGGGGTCGAGAAGAGAGTTATCCGAGAGATAGCGGATTAGACAGGAGTGGACCAAGCGTTCCAGGAGTTTAGAGATGAAGGAAAGGTTAGAGACAGGTCTGTAGTTAGCAGTGCAGTTCTGGTCCAGGGATGGCTTTTTAAGTAAAGGGGTTATGATGGCATGTTTAAATGAGGAGGGAAATATACCTGAAGAAAGAGAGAGGTTAAATATTTTAGTCAGGTGAGTGGTGACCACTGGTGAGAGAGACTGCAGGAGCTGTGAAGGAATGGGGTCACTGTTGCAGGTTGTAGGCCGAGCAGAAGCGAGGAGCTTGGAAACTTAATATAATAGTATTGTGCAGTTTTTAACTGCTATTATTCAGGTTTTTCTGACCACATGATTGGATTGGCAGATTTAGCTGGTTAGATTTGGTTTAACTGTTATACCTTATCTCTTTCTAGCAATACAATAGCCCGTTTTTTACTAGGCTTTATAATAGGGGACATCTGTGCAATTTTATATTGTTATTTTTGTACTTAATAAAAGTTATATTTTAATAGGGTTTTTTTCAGTTAGTCGGTTATAGGTAACCCTTGTTGACATTATACTTGTAAGTTGGTATGTAAATGGGAAGCAGCCAATCGCAACAGTCACATGTTATGATAGTCACATGTTACGACAAGATGACATCATATATTATAAAAAAGAGATAAAAACAACCTATATAAAACGTGAGATAAAACAGCATGAGTTAAACAAGTTTTAAATGTATAAAATGTGCAAAAAGGAGCAATAAAATATAGATAAAAATGAATAAAATTGTTAACAGGTTAGTAGACCAGTAAAAAGACCAATAAAAAAAGCGAGAACCAATATTCATAATAAAAGCATGTAAACAATAACATCTAAGTAAAACGCACTGATGATAAAAAAGGCAAATAAAGTTACCTGGTCACTTAATCAATGGTTAATTCCAGCCTACAGGGGCAAGTGTGCCAAGCTTGACTATCCAAAATCTTTCTCTATTGATTAAACAGTTAAAACGATCAGCCACGGTATGAGGTATGTGGTCAATAATCGCTAGTTTCAAAGTTTTTGGATTTTTTTGATGCATAGTTAAAAAATGTTTAGAAAGGCTGTGCAGGAGAAAGCCATTTCGGATATTCTGTCGATGCTTGTTCAATCTAGCATGCATCGTTTGTATGGTTCGACCTACGTACTGTAGGCCGCAACAACATTCAATCAAGAATACCACAAAAATGGATTGACAGTTATCATGAAAATTAATTTTATATGAGGTACCTGTAGTGTTGGATTTAAATTCATGTACCCCATTTAAAATGGAGGTGCAGCAAAGACATTTGGGGGCTCTACATGCATAGCAACCAGGGTTCATAGAAATTGGGAGAGAGGATAGGGAGCCTGAACTCAAGGTGGTGTTGCTTGGTGCAACAAGGTTCCGTAACGTGCGCTTTCTGAGGAATACCTTTCTAGGTCAGGGGGAATATACTTGGTCAAAACTGGCTCCCCTTTCAGGATGAACCAGTACTTGGTAAGGAGCTTCTTAATCAACCCATAGGATTGGTTGAAAGTGGTCTACTAACCTGTTAATAATTTTATTCATTTTTATCTATATTTATTTTATTACTCCTTTTTGCACATTTTATACATTTAAAACTTGTTTAACTCATGCTGTTTTATCTCACATTTTATATAGGTTGTTTTTATCTCCTTTTTTATAATATATGATGTCATCTTGTCGTAACATGTGACTATCATAATATGTGACTGTTTTGACTGTTGTGATTGGCTGCTTCCCATTTAAATACCCCATCCCCTATGTCATTAATAAACATCCACCTGATGAAGACAGATCCTCCGTCGAAACGCGTTGTGGTTTAAACCCATCTCTTGTCTGAGTCACTTTCCTGCGCTCCTAAGACCGTTTTCCATTTTCTCATTGAACTCTATAGTGTCACCTGTTGGAAGTAGCGATCCTACACGTTACAATCAACCCTTTATCGAGCCTTGTAATATGACGTAGGATAAAAGCCAAATCAGAGTCTCAATTCGCAGACATGATGTTTCGAACTATAGCCTGAAACACCGTGTCTGCAAATTGATATTGTGATTTATAATTATGGTAAAGTAACACGGGCGCTACCTATCCAAAAAACTCAGATGCAGCTGGTGAAGAGACAGGACTGTGTCGGCTCCTGTTATAAAGTCTGAGAGAACCGTATATTTGTGTGATTCACCGCGCTATGCTGAGCAGATGTATACAAAAAAAAAAAGGGGGAAATAAATACTTAACAGCAGTTATACGTACTTACTTAAAAATGAAGTTGATGTAGAATATTCTGTGTAAGTTGAGATGTCTACGTGGTAAGTAGTTTGCAGGTTATCTGATGGTAGAGATCTCGTTTTTGATAGCTGCTGATGCTATTGGAACAATGATATATTAAGGTACCAATAAAACATACAAAAGGTCACAGCACTCCTTGCATGTCCACCATACTCACTGGTTGTATTTTAACGTTTATATTCTCTTCGGGGTGTTCCCTTTATGGTGGATCAATTGATACAATACTAAATATGAAGAGAATTTCAATTACTAACAGTGACCACAACCTTGATATTCAGTCCCAGTTCCTGGGGTACATATGCACTTACTTGTGCTAGATTTGCTATGCTACCCAGGTGTAAATCCTGATTGACTCTCTATAATGGTCTTTGTTGGCTTTATTTAGAGCCGATGCAGGGACGATATCCACTGTTGAAAAAAATGACAAAGTGCTGGGTAAGGAGGGATCCACTAAACCCACAAATAGTGCTAGCATTCCAGTAGCCAGTTAGTCCTGGTAGGACTTCTATGCACTTACTTCTGGTAATTGCTCTGTCGCAGTCTGGCTGAGGCAGCAGCTGCTGATAGAGTGATAAGCGATGCAGTGTAAGGAGGGATGCACTAGACACCCTAATTATGCTAGCATTCCAATAATCAGTTAGTCCTAATAGGACTTCTATGCACTTACTTCTGGTGATTGCTCTGGCGCAATCTGGCTGAGGCAGCGGCTGAGGCAGCGACTGCTGATGGAGCGATAAGCTATGCAGTGTGTAGTAGGGAAGCGTGTAGATGCCAGCACCTCGTGTACTCCGGCCGGAAGTATTGACGAGGACGCGGCGAGAGTGGGGGGGCGGAGCTACTGTGACGTCACAGGCAGGGAGGAAGACAGGTGCACGAGAGGCACAAACCAACCAACATGTTTCGAGGGGGCTTCCCTCTTCGTCAGGGCTATGCTGAATGCTTGTCAGCCCGTCCTTATATAATAGCTCACCCAGCTGCAACCCATACCAATCATTAGTCTTGGGCAGAAATGTATGGGTTTTTTTTTTTGTTTTTTTTTCTCTGTGTGTATTGTTGCCTCAAGATATGCCTTGCTGCTATAATTGCAATGTTATATTGTTGATTTATTAAAATGGATAGTCCGCTTTGTCTCCTAAATAATAAAAGTATACCTAACTTGTGTGCATAATATACTAAACTAAAACATAACTTTTATTTATACCAATTTTAAGATAATTTCAAATAATTTTACTGGAACTAAATAAATAAAACATGAGTATGGAGGGTTACACGAGCAGATTGACCCTCCGCACGTTAATAAAATAGATACCTATATTTTCTAAAAAGTATATGTGTGCTACCAGCACTTTAGCAAAAAAAAAACAAGAAAAAAGGATAGAAATGGAAGGGGGGGAAAGGACTAATTTGACCATATGGTACTCGTCGTGAATCTCTATATAAAGAAAATATGGATAAAGACGAAAACTGACGCACGGATGTAGTATGTACATCCTTAATTGTATGTTTCATAAAATGTAGATAGAAATAACAATAAGTGTATTAAAAATAAATAAAAAATAAATAAATAAAAAATAAAAAAATTATAAAAATAAGATTAATGTTTTAATAATTCTATCTAAAAAGCATATAGCTCAATCTCATGGTTGAGGCCTTTTGGGGCCAGGCTGTCAAGAGTGTAAATCCACTTTGACTCCACTCTTGACATAGCTTTCAAATAGTTGCCCTTCCTTGGATTTTGGGGGACCACCTGGATTCCACAATAGGATACCCCCTTGTAAGACTGATTATGTTTGTCCAAAAAATGACGCGATAAGGGGTGACCTTTGAATCCTTTTTTAATGTTATCCAGGTGCTCCTTAATCCTATCCATTAAACGTCTCTTGGTTCTGCCTACATAGATTTTATTGCAAGGGCACCTGAGTATATATATCACCCCCTTAGTTTGGCATGTTATTTCATCTCTAATACTAAATTTATTATTTGCCATATCTGTGAATGTCGCTTGTAACTTCCTTTGTGTCAACGTTCTATTGCAACATAAGCATCTCCCACATGCCAAAAACCCAGATGGTTGTGTATTTGAATTAGTAAGGAGTGTTTGGCGTAAGGATGGCCTTGTTATGGGTTTGATCATTTTTGTGGTGGGTGCCACTAGAAGCCCTAAATTCTGGGCTCTAGTGTAAACAAATCTAGGACGTTGCGGTAGCAATTCCCCTATGTGTTTATCCCCCTGTAATATCGGCCAATATTTCCAAATAATGCTATTGAATCGTTTATAGCCCGCATGAAATTGTGTAATAATAAGTAATTTTTTAATTTGATCTTAAATACTAAGTGGAGTGTCACTATTCTGAGATTTGCATATTAGAGATGTTCTAGACATGTTTTCCACCTCTTTCTTGGTTTGGTTCAATTGTTGAGGATCATAGCCTCTTTCCATGAACTGGTCTGTCAGACGTTCTGTTTCCTTATGGAAATCCTGGGTATTTGTACAATTTCTTTTTACCCTCATGTATTGGCTTTTGGGTATATTTGTTAACCACACCGGTAGGTGGCAGCTATTAATGTGAATATAGCTGTTTGAATCCACTTCCTTGTGGTATCCCTTGGTGATTAATTTATTGTGTTCTACACAGATCGTTAAGTCAAGGAAGTTCACACTAGTCTTGCTATATGTAGGTGTAAATTCCAGGCCGTATGAATTTGTCTTTAGACTAGCAATGAATGTTTGTAAGTCTAAGAGTGCGCCATCCCAGACAAAAAGTATGTCATCGATAAAACGCTTCCATAATCTCAGGCCTTTATGAAGGCTGTTGTTTTGAAAGATCAAATCATGTTCCCACATGCCTACGTATAAATTTGCAAAACTGGGCGCGAATCGCGTTCCCATAGCAGTGCCGTGTGTCTGTAAATAATATTGGTTGTCGTATGAAAAATAGTTGTGCTTGAGTATAAATTCAATACACTCAACAATGAACGCTATTTGGGAATTATGATATGTTCCCAGAGTGTCAAGAAAAAATTGGGCTGCCTGGCAGCCTTTCAATGGGTCTATGACTGTATAAAGAGACTTAATATCTAATGTTCCCAGAATGGAGTTGCTATTCCACTCTAGCGAATTTAAAATTTGTAAAGTGTGTGTAGTATCTTTTAGGTAGGCTGGTATTAGTGGCATGCATTTTTGTAAATGTGTATCCACATATCTTGATAAGTTGGCAGTCAGGCAGTTTATGCCGGATATGATTGGCCTGCCTGGTGGTTTTTGTATGTCCTTATGAATTTTTGGGATATGGTAAAATACTGCTATAGAGGGAGTTTTGTTATTTATGTATTGGTATTCTTTTTTATTTAGGATCCCTACAGTTTTACCTTTTGTTGATAACCTATTCAATTCCTTCATAAACTGGATGGTAGGGTCAGAGGGTATTCTTTTATATGTGATTGTGTCCCCTAGGAGTCTCAATGATTCTTCGTGATAGGATAAACAATCCATTACTACAATACCCCCACCTTTGTCCACCGGGTGGATTACAATTTGGTTATTTTCCTGGAGTTTGATGATTGACTGTCTTTCTCCCAGGCTTAAATTATGCATAACCATTTTAGTTGATCGGTTATTGATCTTTCTTATTTCTGCTGTTACTAGGGTCTCAAATGTTCTGAATGAATTTGAGTATTCATTCAGCAGGTTGAAAGTTGAAGGTAGGGACAAGCTGGTGTGGATGAAATTTGTGGGCATAGAATTAACACTAGTGTGAGTGGATTGTTGGTGATTGTCCCCTTTTTTTAAAAAATATTTTTTAAGGGCAAGGTTACGGAGGTATTTCTTCATACTGATATATAGATTAAATGGTTTAGATGTGGCAGTTGGAGCAAATTTTAGACCCTTTTGGAGTAATAATCTCTTATTCGCTGAGAACAAAAAGAGGCAAAAGAGGTAGGTCACTCTCCCTAAAGAAAATAAATAAATTGAACCATACAGAATCAATCAGTACACAAAAAATCTTTAACTTAAGCTCTTATAAACTCTCAGCGAAGTTACACAAAGGAAGTTACAAACGACATTCACAGATATGGCAAATAATAAATTTAGTATTAGAGATGAAATAACATGCCAAACTAAGGGGGTGATATATATACTCAGGTGCCCTTGCAATAAAATCTATGTAGGCAGAACCAAGAGACGTTTAATGGATAGGATTAAGGAGCACCTGGATAGCATTAAAAAAGGATTCAAAGGTCACCCCTTATCGCGTCATTTTTTGGACAAACATAATCAGTCTTACAAGGGGGTATCCTATTGTGGAATCCAGGTGGTCCCCCAAAATCCAAGGAAGGGCAACTATTTGAAAGCTATGTCAAGAGTGGAGTCAAAGTGGATTTACACTCTTGACAGCCTGGCCCCAAAAGGCCTCAACCATGAGATTGAGCTATATGCTTTTTAGATAAAATTATTAAAACATTAATCTTATTTTTATAATTTTTTTATTTTTTATTTATTTATTTTTTATTTATTTTTAATACACTTATTGTTATTTCTATCTACATTTTATGAAACATACAATTAAGGATGTACATACTACATCCGTGCGTCAGTTTTCGTCTTTATCCATATTTTCTTTATATAGAGATTCACCACGAGTACCATATGGTCAAATTAGTCCTTTCCCCCCCTTCCATTTCTATCCTTTTTTCTTGTTTTTTTTTTTTGCTAAAGTGCTGGTAGCACACATATACTTTTTAGAAAATATAGGTATCTATTTTATTGACGTGTGGAGGGTCAATCTGCTCGTGTAACCCTCCATACTCATGTTTTATTTATTTAGTTTAAGGAAAATTATTTGAAATTATCTTAAAATTGGTATAAATAAAAGTTATGTTTTAGTTTAGTATATTATGCACACAAGTTAGGTATACTTTTATTATTTAGGAGACAAAGCGGACTATCCATTTTAATAAATCAACAATATAACATTGCAATTATAGCAGCAAGGCATATCTTGAGGCAACAATACACACAGAGAAAAAAAACCCAAAAAAAAAACCCATACATTTCTGCCCAAGACTAATGATTGGTATGGGTTGCAGCTGGGTGAGCTATTATATAAGGACGGGCTGACAGGCATTCAGCATAGCCCTGACGAAGAGGGAAGCCCCCCTCGAAACATGTTGGTTGGTTTGTGCCTCTCGTGCACCTGTCTTCCTCCCTGCCTGTGACGTCACAGTAGCTCCGCCCCCCCACTCTCGCCGTGTCCTCGTCAATACTTCCGGCCGGAGTACACGAGGTGCTGGCGTCTACCCGCTCCCCTTCTACATGCTGCATAGCTTATCGCTCCATCAGCAGCCGCTGCCTCAGCCAGAGGCGCTGCCTCAGCCAGATTGCGCCAGAGCAATCACCAGAAGTAAGTGCATAGAAGTCCTATTAGGACTAACTGATTATTGGAATGCTAGCATAATTAGGGTGTCTAGTGCATCCCTCCTTACACTGCATCGCTTATCACTCTATCAGCAGCTGCTGCCTCAGCCAGACTGCGACAGAGCAATTACCAGAAGTAAGTGCATAGAAGTCCTACCAGGACTAACTGGCTACTGGAATGCTAGCACTATTTGTGGGTTTAGTGGATCCCTCCTTACCCAGCACTTTGTCATTTTTTTCAACAGTGGATATCGTCCCTGCATCGGCTCTAAATAAAGCCAACAAAGACCATTATAGAGAGTCAATCAGGATTTACACCTGGGTAGCATAGCAAATCTAGCACAAGTAAGTGCATATGTACCCCAGGAACTGGGACTGAATATCAAGGTTGTGGTCACTGTTAGTAATTGAAATTCTCTTCATATTTAGTATTGTATCAATTGATCCACCATAAAGGGAACACCCCGAAGAGAATATAAACGTTAAGATACAACCAGTGAGTATGGTGGACATGCAAGGAGTGGTGTGACCTTTTGTATGTTTTATTGGTACCTTAATATATCATTGTTCCAATAGCATCAGCAGCTATCAAAAACGAGATCTCTACCATCAGATAACCTGCAAACTACTTACCACGTAGACATCTCAACTTACACAGAATATTCTACATCAACTTCATTTTTAAGTAAGTACGTATAACTGCTGTTAAGTATTTATTTCCCCCTTTTTTTTTTTTTTTGTATACATCTGCTCAGCATAGCGCGGTGAATCACACAAATATACGGTTCGCTCTGATATTGTGATTTGACTTTTATCCTAAATCATATTACAAGGGTTGATTGTGACTTGTAAGATTGCTACTTCCAACATTTGGTACTATAGAGTTCAAGTCCTCTTTTTCTCTGAAGAGGCAGTTTGCACATAGCCTTTGCTGGTTAGTTTACAGGGGGACCTCAGAAAAAAATGACGTAGGGTCCCCCTATAAATTCTAACCAGCAAAGGCTAAACAGACATCTGTGGGCTGATATTAATAACCAAGGAAGGGGCGCTGGATATTTTGCCCTCCCCTCCCAGGCTAATATCATCAGAACTCAGCTGCCCCAGAAATGGCCTATCAATAAGATGCATCAAATCTGGTGCTTAACCTCATTCTTCTCACTTGCCCTGGTGCGGTGGCAAGTGGGGTGTTTTGTAACGGATTCAGTGATTATGATGAATAAGAAATATTGAGTAAACTAAATTGAATTTACTTTTTAAAAGATAAGAAATTAACAGTCACTCAAATAACACATATAAGCAATAAAGTAAAATAAATACATGTGCATCAAAAGCAAGCATTTTTCATACATTACATTCTCAAAGTAGAAGTTCATCAGCCTGTGTGTCCATTTTCAATCTCTATATGTCACCTCCCTCCCCAAGAGTTCAGTCATCTTTTATATCTTAAAGCATCCAATGTATCTCACCACTACATTAATCCCATCCCTAACCCATCTCTTCAACCTTTCACTAACTTCTGGTACCCATTCTGGCAAGGATCTGACACTACCATTGCTATGCTCAACTGCTTTCCTATTCTTAGCAAACTTATTCAATTTTGCATACATTTTTATTCACAACAATCCCACTTCTGATACCATTTTGTTTTGTAACGGATTCAGTGATTGTGATGAATAAGAAATGTTCACATGAAAATTTAGGAAACTACATTAAATTTTCTTAATAAAAGATAAATAAATAACACATAAATAACTTAAATAACACATATAATGTAATGTGTCAATATTGTAGCAGAAAACAGTTATTGGCCCTCACTGGACAATTGGCCATCTGGTTCAACATTTAAGTATCAATGACCTTCTGTTAAACTTCCTGAAAGTAAGGATATATATATATTATATATTAAACTGATTGAAACCATATCAATAATTAGTATTGATTAATTGGAGTGTTGAAACCACTAAAAATAGTTCTTACTACATTCCTCCCCTGGTTTCAACCACTTTAATTAATTAACCTGCCACTAAACTATACTAAGGCCGGGGTCACACTAGCGATTAAATCGGAAGAAATGCAATGCGATAAGAAATCGCATTGCATTCGTCCCAATGTTATTCTATGGTGCTGCTCCCATCATGCGATTTTTGATCGGATCCGATCCTCGGACCGAGACAATCGCAGCATGCTGCGATTGTCACCGATTTTCGGATCGGATTCGACAATGCAAGTCTATGGGGGCGAGAAAGAATGGGACTACAAACGGACCAAATGTGTGACTTGCGATAAAATCGCACCCGGTGTCCTTTAGCAAAAGCCGGCAATTCTTCCAATACAGTAAAATCACACTGACCGGTTAAATAAAGAAAGAATGATTAGATCTAGACACACACATATATATATATATATATATATATATATATTTTATACATGTCATAGAGACACATTTATACATATATTTCAAATTCATACAGTTCATCATAGCAGAATAGCCGCAGAAACATTTGCCGGCTTTTGTATAATCATTCTCCTGCTCGACATGAAATGACACATGGTTTACATATAGTTAACCATTTCATTTCATGTTTTTTTTGTTATGTCTATCACTATTAATTAGATGAGGGTTTGTGGTTAAAATTTTGGAGTTGTAGGGGTTAATTTAAGGGGTTAATTTGTTGTATTAAATTACGGGGACTCCCTGCAGCCTCAATGACGTCAGCAGGAGTCCCTGCAATTTAATACAACAAATTAACCCTTAAATGAACCCCTACAACTCCATAATTTTACCCACAAGCCCTCATCTAATTAATAGTGATAGACATAACAAAAAAAACATGAAATTAAATTGTTAACTATATGTAAACCATGTGTCATTTCATGTCGGGCAGGAGAATGATTATACAAAAGCGGGCAAATGTTTCTGCGGCTATTCTGCTATGATGAACTGTATGAATTCGAAATATATGTATAAATGTGTCTCTATGACATGTATAAAATATATATATATATATATGTGTGTGTATTTAATGTGTCTAGATCTATTCATTCTTTGTGTGGGGAAACCTGTCATTGGGCTCCATTATATGTCCATTTAGCTATCCTGCGAGAAAATCTCGCCAGACGGATGTCAAACGGATCCTTACATGCAATTAAAATCGCATCAATGAAGAAAAATCGCATCAAAAACGGATCACTGGTTAAGATACTTTTGTGCGATTTCGGACCGTTAAAATGGGACCGATTTTTTATTCGTTGTGTGTGACTCCAGCCTAAGTCTTCCCAAACCATTTAACATGGATTTCATTGTTCCCTATATATATTTGCTAATAATAGAAAACCACTTTGGTAAAAAAAAAAAAAAGCAAACAATGTACCAACTGGTACTGAAACATTAAATATCTTTGTAGAAATCTTCTCTCTTTGGATCTTCTTAGACAACAAACTTACTGTGTCTCTGTTACAAGGAAGCAAGGGGATTATTGTACCCTCATCACCAATGGCCTGGTGCCAAGGTGACTCCACTACTTTCTCTGGATAGCAAAAGAACAGACTCTAAAGAGTATTCTGTCCCTGCCCTTTTATGACCTTATCCCCTCATTTCTCCAAAGCAATGGGTGAGGGGAGTGCAGGTGTCCATGGCTGAACATAGAGTCCCTTTATCTTCTATTGCTGCAGCTGTTCAGGGCCTCACTTTATACACCATTTGGATTCTAAGGTTTTCAGGGAGAAGCTTCTAGGATTAGTTCTCCCCTCGCTTGTCATCAGCTTTCATATGAGGCTCACCCTGGTGATGGTTTAGCAGCATCTGGGCTCGGTCTCAGCATTCAATTGGACATTTGCAGTCTATGCACAAATACAGCCTGCACTGTGGCAAAGTGAAATTCAAAATCACTCTTGAAAAATTTCCGAAGTCCTGGCAGAGCTAACTCAGTCCAAAACAACAGTCCAAGATAGATTAACTTGGTCCAAGATAACTCAGTCCATGATAGATTCACAGTCCCGGTCCTTCTGGCTTGTTTCCCCACCCCTTCATCAAATGAATGAAACAAAGTTACTGTACTTTATGTTTGTTGGTCCAATTTACTGTGCTCAGAATGACCTATGAAATTTTCTACTGTATGAAACAAATATTTCAATTCTAGATGATAACTAACTGCTAAATAATATATATATATATATACTGTATATATATATATACATATATATATAAATCATATATATGGAACTATACATTGAAATAAATCATAACTCCAGAATATCAAGCACATTAAATCCGTGTCAATCACATTTGCATAATAATGATGATCATAATTACAGTACAATCATGTCAATCAAGATTACAAAATAATGTTACTAGTAATCAAAATCAGTACAATTACACGTTTCCTCATTTTTCATAGAAAACAGAATCCAAACCAATATGCTATTAACCCAATTCTAGCAAATTAAATTTTGTACATCATAACATACGCACAACACACACTATCCCTGGCTTCACCAATGCATTTATTCAGTAAACAGGAAAGTTTCTCATTTACATATAAACAAAAAAACACACTTTTTGTAAACGACACATTTGTATTGCATGCTAAGGGTACCGTTACACCTAGCTATGCACCAGCGATCCCGACTAGCGATATGACGCAGTCAGGATCGCTGGTGCATCGCTAGGTGGTCGCTAGTGAGCTGCCACACAGGCAGATCTCACCAGCGACATCGCTGGGGACGGGGATCGCTACTTACCTGTCAGATGAGGCGATCCTGCGTCCTCCCGTCCGACTCCACGCGTCACTCGTCTCTCCACAGGAAGCGCCGCAGGAAGTGGCCGACGAGGAATGGTCCAGGAGCTTCTCGCGCGACCAGCGATAGCCAGCGGGGGAGCCGGTCAGAGGTAAGTATCACATGCAGCGATATCGCTAGCAATATCGCTGCAACGTCACAAAATCGGTGACTTTACAGCGATATTGCTAGCGATATCGCAGTGTGTAACGGGGGCTTAAGGCTGGAGTCAGACCTAAAGGGAGCTTCACACATAGCGATATCGCTAGCAATATCGCTAAAGAGTCACCGATTTTGTGACGCAGCAGCAATATTGCTAGCGATATCGCTACATGTGACACTTACCTCCGACCGGCTCCCCCGCTGGCTATCGCTGATCGCGTGAGAACGTCCTGGGCCGTTTCTCATCGGCGGCTTCCTGCTGGCGCCGACGAGTGATGCGTGGACGCAGGCGGGAGGACGTCTTCATCGCCGCATCTGACAGGTAAGTAACGACCACCGACCGCTGCTATGTCACTGGTGAGATCTGCCTGTTTGGCAGCTCACTAGTGACCATTTAGCGATGCACCTGCGATCTTGACCGGGTCGTATCATTGGCGGGATTGCTGGTGCATCGCTAAATGTAACGGGATCCTAACGTATAAATATACGAACCGTATTTTAAGGTCATAATACGCAGAAATGTTCCCTGAACAGTGATCCGAATGTGATCCGTTGGCAAGGTGTGGCCGCGTATTTTGCGCATGTAAGCATCCGTATGTAATCCGTATGGCATCAGTATAGCGTTTTTTCTCACAACCTAGCAAAATGGACATTTAACGGTTTTGAGACCTGAAAATAATTTAAATCATCATCAGCAACCCTATTTATTGCCACTACAACAGGTGGCAGCCTCCAATCTAGCCATTTTGGTGCTGTGCTTGTGTTGGTGTATTGGTGTTTTGTTGCCAACATGTCCCACAGACTTCATTTCACCCCAACTGAGCGTGTTCTGTACAACTGGGTTTTGTCACGCCGCTTTGGGCAGCCATACCCAGTGATTGTGGATCTGAGGAGGAGGAGACGAATGTGGATCCATCCGCATTTGAGGCAATGCCTCACTAAGGGCCATTTTCACTGCCTTTATGCATTTCTGCGGACACATTCTGACAAGTTTTTTATTGTCATTTGAGCCTTGCAACCTTTGATGTTTTGTTGGGGACAGTGCGCCCTGGGATCACCTTTCAGGACACCAGGATATGCAAATGCATATCTGCTGAGGAGCGTCTTCTCCTTACGTTACAGTATGTATTCCTCATACTCATACTCTATATTGATGATGAGTCTCTAAAAGTAGTATCTATTTATGGTTTCCCTTTTGGTTATTTTTCTTAATATATCACAAATCTCTACTCTTAGTAATAATAATATGTTATTTACCTTATATACTCGTGTATAAGCCGACCAATGTATAAGCCGACCCCCCTAATTTTGCCACAAAAAACTGGGAAAACTTATTGACTTGCGTATAAGCCTAGGGTTAATGGTGGGTCCAAGATGTTCCATAGATAAAACCCCCCATATGCTCCTGCTGCACAAGGGTTAATGCTGCCCCATAAGATGCTCCATAAATACCCCCATATGCTGCTGCACAAGGGTTAATGTTACCCCATAAGATGTTCCATAAATACCCTCCATAATATGCAGCTGCACAAGGGTTAATGCTGCCCCATAAGATGCTCCATAAATACCCCCCATATGCTGCTGCACAAGGGTTAATGCTGCCCTATAAGATGCTCCATAAATACCCCATATGCTGCTGCACAAGGGTTAATGCTGCCCATAAGATGCTCCATAAATACCCCCCATAATATGCTGCTGCACAAGGGTTAATGCTGCCCCATAAGATGCTCCATAGATACCCCCCATAATATGCTGCTGCACAAGGGTTAATGCTGCCCCATAAGATGCTCCATAAATACCCCTTATTTGCTGTAGCCGCTACTGCTACAATAAAAAAATGACATACTCACCTCTCAGTCGCTGGAGGCCAGGTGCCGGTGCCTTGAGCCCCTGGCACCAGTGATATTTACCGGTCCCTGTTCCATCGCCATCCACCGCTGTGTCTCCTGGGTCTCTGCAGTGACAGCAGAAGGCATGCACTGATACGTCATCGCACCCTCTGCTGTCACAGCAGGAGGACCCGGAGACACAGCAGTGCACGGCAATGGAACCGGGACAGGTGAATATTACTCTGCCCCATCATGCTCACGCCCTCCTGGCGCATGGTCTCTGCAGCAGCAGCCCCTGCTTCTCCCTCTGTCGTCTGCTTCCTGCATTCAGCTGGTCAAGTGGTACCGCTCATTAAACTCATAAATATGCGCATATTCATGAGTTTAGGCTGGTTTCACATTTGTGTTTTTTTCCCGCGGTAATTTAGCGCTAAATAGCGCATGCGTTTTTTTTTCCTATACTTTGCATGGGATGCGCTTATGTGCGCATACACATGCGTTTGTACGCGTTTTACCGCGCATGCGTTTTTTTGCAGTATGCGCTCGGGCGCACAAAATGCAACTTGTTGCATTTTTTGTGCGTCCGATTTGCCTAAAAAAAACGCATGCGCGCGCAATGCATTTTTTTACAGCAAGACACCCATTATAAGTCTATGGTGAGCATATGTGCGCATTGGCATGCTTATGTATGCGTTTTTTTGCACATGCGTTTTTTTTTTTACCATTAGTTTAGACAATGGAATTTAGGGGTTTGGGTAAAGTTAGGGTTAGTTAAGGGGGTTTAGGGTTAGGGTCAGGGTCAGGGTTAGGGTTAGGGTCAGGGTTAGGGTCAGGGTTAGGGTTAAGTATGGTTTGGTTAAGGGTTAGGGTTAGGGTTAGGGTTAGGGTCAGGGTTAGGGTTAGGGTTAGGGTCAGGGTTAGGGTTAGGGTCAGGGTTAGGGTTAAGTATGGTTTGGTTAAGGGTTAGGGTTAGGGTTAGGGTTAGGGTCAGGGTTAGGGTTAGGGTTAGGGTTAGTAAAGTCATGGTTTGGGTTAGTGTGAGTGGCCACCTAATGTTGGAAAAAAATGCAAACGCGGTAAAAACGCACTAAAAACGCATACAAATGCTTAAAAACGCTGCGTTTTTTTCATGCATGCTCATAAAAATGCTTGAAAAAAACACAGCAGTTGTATGCTTTTGTATGCGTTTTTCAATGCGTTTTTTTGCGGGAAAAACGCGCTGCAAAAAAAAGCAAGTGTGAAACAGGCCTTAATGAGCGGTACCACGTGACCATTGAACACAGGAAACAGACGGCAGAGGGAGAAGCAGGGGCTGCAGAGACGTGCCAGGAGGGGGCGAGTATGGTTTCTGACCCCCCTGCTCCCCCACCCACCCCCGGTATATGACTCGTGTATAAGCCGAGAGGGGGACTTTCAGCCCCAAAAAATGGGCTGAAAATCTCGTCTTATACACAAGTATATACGGTATGTTAAATTCACATAGCCATTTTAAGTTTCTCTATGTTGAGATTGCCTTGCTTGTTAGTTCCACAATGTTTTTGTGATCTACAGTATATGATTTGTAAGAAAACTTGATCATGTTGTAATGTATTTTTTCTCCAAAATTGTTTCATTTTAGCTTCCTCAACTGGACTTTCATATGCCGCACTCCATCATGAGTTTTTGATTCGGAAATCTACTATATCAGGCATAGTCCGGGCAACCTGTTCTGAAATCTGGACTAGACTTCATCAAGTGGTCATGTCCGAGCCCAAGATGGAAGACTGGATGTGGATTGCCTGGGGATTTGAGGGGCACTGCCAATTTCCCAATTGTATTGGAGCCCTGGATGGGAAGCACATCCGTGTGCATAAGCCACCAAACTCAGGGTCCCAATTCTATAATTATAAACAATATTTTTCTGTAGTTTTGTTGGCTCTAGTTGACAGTCACTATAGGTTTATAATTGTTGACATTGGGGCTTATGGAAGAACTGGAGACTCTAGAGTCTTCAATTCTTCCATTATGGGTCAGCGGCTGTGCAATAACCAGTTGGACCTACCAACACCACGTCAGCTTCCAGGCTCCAATCAAGATTCTGTGCCTTATGTCCTAATTGCAGATGAGGCCTTTCAATTAACCAGGCATGTAATGAGCCATATCCGCAACGAAACCTGGACCACCAGCACATGATCTTTAATTTGCGCCTAACACGACTGGTGGAGTGTGCCTTTGGCATTCTTTGTGCCAAATGGCGGGTTCTCCAGTCAGCCGTTCAGCTGAGTGAAGCCAACGTAAATGAGGTCATCAAAGCAGGTGTGATCCTACATAACTTCACTAGAATTCAGAATTGTTCATCATCTGATGGTGCTGAAGGTGTGTTGGGCAATGTGGGTAGGCCTAGACCACATGTGATCCCTTTCCATTGTTCGCTCTCAGGACTGAAAGTCCGTGATGTCTTCACACATTATTTTGTATCACCTCAGGGTGCTACTCCCTGGCAAAAGCAGGCTGTATTTATGTTGTAATTTTCAAATGTTTGTCTATATAAATATCATTTTTCCTTTAAGTTGTGTGTGTTCAGATACTTCATCTTCTAGATGTTTTATTTTTGAATCTTAAAGAAATTAATTCAATAAAGCCCCCTTTACATTTAGCGATGCACCAGCGATCCCGACCACGATATGACCCGGTCAGGATCGCTGGTGCATCGTTAAATGGTCGCTAGTGAGCTGCCAAACAGCGACGCAGCAGCGGTCATTACTTACCTTTCAGACTCGGCGATGATGACGTCTTCCGCCCACGTCCACGCGTCGCTCGTTGGCGCCAGCAGGAAGCAGCCAACGAGAAATGGAACTGGACGATCTCGCGCGATCAGCGATAGCCAGTGGGGGAGCCGGTCGGAGGTAAGTATCAAACATAGCGATATCACTAGCAATATCACTGCTGCATCACAAAATCGGTGACGCTTTAGCAATATTGCTAGCAATATCGCTATGTGTAAAGCCCCCTTAACAAACTTGGCATTTTTAAACTTTTTATAAAGCCAAAATTTAACTTTTGTTACTGAAAACCATATTTCCGTCATATGGCTTTTGTGCCCAGACAAATTTGGGCATAATTTTTTTACGAGATTTGTGAAACCAAATAATATAACATAAACAGAAATTTGCTAAAGCAAAATCAGACAAAACCTCAAAAAATGTCAAATCTTGGTATGTTGGTGGAGGTGATGGCAGGAGTCCAGCCTCTCTTTGTTGCTGGCTTGGGTGTCCAACTTGGCCTTCACCCTGTGGGGGTGCATAATCTGGGCCCTGATGTATGATGTGGCCAAGGTCAGGTTGCTGAGCGGCGAAGTGGCCATAGGGATAATGGAGATTATACTCCTGGTGATTCTGGTAGCCACATGCCTCATATCCCCCAATATGGCCATGTCGTCCAAAGCCAGGTTGGGGCCAGCTTTCAACACTGGGTCTGTACAAGTGGCTGTATTGGGCAGGTGGGTTATAGGCTGCTATTTGGACCTGTTGTGGCCAAGGTTAGTTTGGGGGGAATGGGGTGAGGTGTAGGCACATGTGGAGGAGGTGCCTCAGATCCATATTGAGCATGTACATTTGGGTTGGGGGTAACTTGAAGCAGGTTACATGGTGACAGCTGCCACCTCTCGAAGAACTCAAATACCTCATATAGGGTATTGGGGTGTGTGCATGCATCAATGAGGATCTGAATGGATCTTCTCACATGTAGCCTCACCTCATGGGGTAGTGGATGGAGGTACCGGGCCAGGCTTTGTGAATATGCCTCTTCACCTTCATCCTGGGCAGCCCTGGACAGGTAATTGAGCACCCCCGTGTCAACATGCCTCCTGGTATCAGAGGCAGGGACCTCTCACCTTCGTCACCCATGGTGGGATATGACAGCAAGCTGGGGGGAGCACTCAAGATGAACAGTAGGGCTGCTGCTGTTGCCTGGTTAATCAAGGCTGCCGGGTGCTGGTGCAGCTGCAGGGACAGGTCCTGGTACAGGTACTGTTGCATGTACTGGTGTGGGTGGAGCTTGGGGGATGCAGCTGGAAGGCTCAGAAGATGGGCTTGCCACCTCTTCACCTGCCCCGACCGAGACTATAATGGCCTCAAAATCCGACCCTGTCTCCCTCTCAGTGAGGTTGGACTGAGTTCTGTTATGAAATTTAATTAAAAAAAATGGTTGGAGATCTAACAGTAAACACCATATGTGTAATGTGGTGTGATGTATGTACTTACGGCCTGAGATCCAGAATAGGAGCCAGAAAAGCATTGGCGTACTTTGGCCGTAATACGCTGACAATCGCAGCATGCTGCGATTTTCTCTGCCCGTAAAATACGGCCGAGAACTGTACGGCTGATGGGAGCTGCCCCATAGAGAAACGCCGGCCTAATACTGTATTCAGGTGTAGGTGCAAAACTATACCAAGAACAAAAGACCCACATTAGCAAACAAACAATTACTAAAATCATTTCTTTATCATATCCATTCTTCAAAACCGAATATGCACAGGAGCTCCCAAAAAATAAAAATGTGAAAAACTCGAAAATAAAAGTAAAATAAAATATCATCTAAATTTAGGTCGATGGACTCCTAAATATTCAATACTGCAGAAACAAACTATTTAATGTGCACTGTAATCACATGTTAATCAAATGGCCAAGGGTTTCTTCTTTCACTCCTGTAAACAAGCAACAAGTTAATTACACACCCCACCCCAATCCAATGTTTAGTAGACTAAAAAGTGAAACAATTCCTTTTAAAACCAACAATGCCAAACACAGTAAAAATGGAAAGAATGAGTTCATAAAAAATACCATGTGGATCTTTTTTTGGCTGTGAACCAATTTAACAAAGGATGTCCATGACAATATAGGGGTTGCACAAACAATGTACAGTGACAAAAATAACATGTAGTACAACTAAGTCATCTATTTCTTTAGTCAACCACAGTATATCACTAGTCATCTCACACTAGGCTTAAGTTCAATGTCTATAATTTCACTACCTCATTTCCTTTAATGCCTCTCTCACATGGCACCAACATACAGAATCATCTTGCATCTTTGCCATTTAAAAACATCAAGGTCTAGCACCAAGTGACAGTGGTTTGTCAGTTGGAAGGTATTACAAACCCTCAAGTGCGAAATGCTCATTTATGCACAACCAAGACCAAACCCAATTTATCACATATCTCAGCCAGCTCATACATCATAGTATGTTCACAGGAATATTTCTCTTCTTACAAACTATAAAACGAAAGCAAACATCATGAGGCAACATCAAAAATGGCAAACTATTCAAACACAATTGTCAGGGGATGTTCCACAACTTTTATCTAAAATCTGCAACTAAATTTGTCCATGAGGGAATCAGGGCAGGAGGCATAGTATGCCTTGGCATTGGAGAAGTGTAAGGGGTGGTTACAGTAGGGGCTTGGAATGCCTCCATCTGGTATCACACCTCTATCTTTCTAATCCCCTATCTTATTTGCCATCACCCTCCTAGCGATCAGGAGGTTGTCCTTCATATCCTTGATAGGGACAGGAACACAGAAGAGGTTAAATAGCCCCTCCCCACCACCACCCTTCAGTATTTTTTTTGTCCCTAACAGGGACAGATGCAGGAGAGGAGCACAGGAGATACAGCAGCAAGGAATACCTGTGCACCAGTAGTCCGGTTGAGAAGGAAGGCTCCCGGGTGCAGCCTCATCCCTCCATAGGGGACTCTGGGGCGAGGGAGGCTAAATCCAACAGGCTCCACAAAGTCGCTGATACCGCAGAAGGTCCCTCAGTGGCCAGATGAGCTGTGTGCTCTCGGTGTTTTCTTCATCCCTCCCCTGGGGGCTCTGGGCAGCAGCTGCTGTAGCAGCATCCTCAGGCAGGAGGGCACACGGGGCCTGAGCTTCCTGCCGCCGGTGAAGTGCGTGGCCTTAGGATCCAGGACTGACCGGCATCTTGCTGCTGCACTTCCGGCACACCGCGTCATCAGGAGACACGCCGGTGACAATATCCGGTGGCGTGTCCCTACATGCTGGGTCCAGGCAGGAGACAGTACTTCTGGAGCTCCTCGCTGAAGGGGGCATGCCGGGTCAAGGCCTCGGGGCGTACCTTCAGGCCAGAGGAAGCTGGGCGCCGAATGTAGGTGTTTCTGGTTGGTGTGCGTTCCACAGGGAGTATGCGCACTTCGGCAGCACCAAGATTGACAGCAGCTGAGCTTGGAAGGAGGACGAATCAGATGTCTTGAAGCCGGGTAAGGCAGAGTAAGTAAGATGGACAGCTGACAGCACAATTGACTAAGTGAAGATGGAGAGTGCTAGCTGTCCTGATGTCCAGTCATTAGAGCCGTCCCTGGACCGTGTGAGTGGGGCAGAGCGAGGGTCTCTCAGCTGGGCTAGATCCAATAGCTACAGGGCCTTCCTATATTGTCTTCTAGGACAAAGAGACGCCTAAGCGATCCACTGCAGTAGCCAAAAAGAAGTCCGATAAGTGCCTATTAAGCTCCACCAGACTTCCAGATGCATACGATAAAAAACTGTGCGAAGCATGCATTGCCAAGCTGCTTAAACAGGAGCAGACTTCTTTATTGACCAACATACAGACCATGATCAGAGAGGAAGTTCAGGCTAGTGTCTCTGCATTAGGACCGTCCCCATCTCCCTCTCCTAAGAGACCCAGATGGGACATGGATCCAAGCTCAGAGGAAGGGGTAGTATCGGGCTACTCTGACCTGGACTCTGGTGA